>NC_090383.1:28753722-29500388 GCF_036365525.1 Heterodontus francisci
GTGATTATTTGCAGTATCCATGTACTGATTTGAGAGCATGTATGTAGTGTGCTTCCAAAAATATTGTAATTCTCCTACAATTCTACAAATTGTGCCATTTAAAGCCAGTTACACCTTGCACATTAGAGATTTTTAAGACTATTTTACGAGCTGTATACAATCCATATTGCCATTCATTCATATAGGTTTTAGAGAGAGTCAGTGGACCAGGACAGAAAAGCTTTTATCCAACTGGACTACAGCACAAAAGGAGGCCATTGCATCTGTCAGCTTTCTGTTAGATCAATCCAAAACTAATCGCACAACCCTGCTGTCTTAATATATATAGCTTCCAGTACACGCAAATGTGCCACACTGCAAGCCCTACTGACCATCTTAAATTGGTTGTCAGAGTAATTCTTAGTGCACTGTGGATTATTTAGCAAATGTTGTCCAATCGCGGAATCACATGTAATGTTGGACACTGTGTTTTGAGTTTTGAACAGGGCCCTGTTCTTTGCAGACAGAAAAAACATGTACAAACATTGCACCTGTTTCAGCTGAATAAAATAAGTGACAGCCATTTGCTGGTTCATGCCTCAGGGCAGTGCCTTGACCAGAGTCAAGCTGTCTGGTTTAAATTTCAAACAAAGCTTGGCAGTTAATTGTCAATCACCATAAACTAGTGCATTTTCCATGGCAACGCCTCTACCAGTCAGAGTTCACTTGTCAACTAATCAGTACTCTCTTCTCATGCAGTATAAGTTGTTGTTTTCCCTTACATTGGTTATTCTTGCAATTGTTCTGATGAGTGCAAGATGAAAAGCTTCGACAACATGTCTCTATTTTCAGTAAAACTCAAATTCTGTACTACTAAACGATTATTATTAACTGTTGTACTCTAGGTCCCTATTCATAAAACGCAAAATGCTATTGGCCTTTACAGTTTTACCTATCTGCTGATTTTTAAAGAAATATATATTTGAACCACCGGGTCTCGCTGATCACCCATCATTATGTTTCCCTTGAACATATGCACCTATTCCTTGCATATTCTCACAAAATGCAGTGCTTCTTTTCATTGAATTGCATCAGCCACCATCTTACCTATTCTGTTAACCTGGCTATTGTTCGAGAACAGTATGATGTGAAAGATTTAAGTACCTTTCTATTAGTCACCATTTCCTGTGCCAACTCTGCCATGAGAAAAATAGCCAAGCATACATGTATGCTAAACTAGACATTTATCAATACACAAAATAACAAGCTTCCATTATTGTATGGTGAAATGGGAGTCAACACAACAAAATGTCAACCCAGGCCACTCCTGTACAGTCTCACGGGTGAAGCCTAGTGCAATATTTCTTGATTTGGTTACATTTTACAATGAATTTTGTACCAAATTTACACTGACACCAATATGCAATACCAGATTTGGCTCATATAGCATTATCACTTGTTTTAGAAATTATCTCTTACCTGACACAATTATTTTGATGTAAGGTTGCTGTAAGGTTACGGTTATCAAGTGACATAACAACTGTGCTACTTTAACATTTAAAAATGTGTAGTATTAATTTCCTTAACTGATATGACCTATAACATTTAATAGCAGGATACTTTTATAATTTTGAAGATAATTTTGCAGAAACACACAATCAACTTTTTCCTCCAGCAAATAACTATACTCAAGTCCAATTTGGTAAATATGTCTTTTAATGACCTAATAGACCAAATTAATAGTTCTTTTGAAATGAACACTGGAATAAGTCATTATAAAATTAAAATGAGCAAATCATCCAGTAACAAGTCAAAAGTAATTTTAAGTTCACATTTTTATCAGATAAGTATACAACTGCACGAGAGGGAACAAAAGGTTTGAATTATTTAACAAGTGTACACATGTTGTTAAAATTTTCACAGGGCTCTTCTGAAGGTTAACTACACAATTGCCTATATCATCTTGGAACGTCTAAGTTTTCCAAATGGACAAATGTCAATTATGACTAGCTATTCTGTCGTTGGAGTGCAAAATAATCTGACTGAATTACATTAATATCACAGAAGATTTTAAACTCAACTCAGTTTCTTCACATTAGAGATTTGAAAGCTGCCTATCACACTGGATATTGATTTACAAAAATCTTGGGAGCGCTCAAATAGGTAAACTAATATTAGTATAAGGTTCATACGGCAGAGTGTTTTCTGAAGCATAAAGGACCAAGTAACTTCAGCAACTAACACGGTTATAGCTACATTCAGCTGTACAATATATTTATAAAAGGATCTATATATACTGCATATATAGGGCCTGACCAAATTTACGGTCAAATTTTACAAATTTCATGATCATGGCATTTTAAGAATCATGAATTTCATGTATTTAAATCATAAATTTCACGGTGTCACAACAAACCATGAAAATGATCTATTTAAAAACAAAAAAAGGGAGCTTTCTGGTTTCAAATTGCATTTATTGTATAATCAAAAACTATTGTAAAAAGCTGATAATAAGCATTGAGGTCAGTGGTTGAAAGCGAGCATGGAGACTCACATGCATTAGCTGAGACTTCATCTCCTCACAATGTGTGGTAAAAACCATCACTAGGTAGCCCTGTCGTAGTTTATTTGCACTTGGCAAGCAGCCACCATTTTGCACATTACATTGAATGAATACCCGCAGCTTGAGGTGATCATGTTTTTCCAATGGCATGTTGGCACTTGCAAAAACATCCACAAATTCCATTGTTACCAACTGATGATTTTCTGTGCTCTCTGGTGACTTCTTAAAAAGAGAGGAAATTGTTGCTTGTTTTTTTGCACGTTCATTTTCCAGCAGTGCGGTGTCAGATGCTCTCTTTCTGCTGCGATGGCTTTTGGACTCTAAGTGGTACTGAACTGTTGCCCACTGTGTGTGATCCAATGAAACATTGCAACTTGTCCAAAACAGTATTCCACCATCGCCATGCAGAATTTGGCTTCCAAATTCTCTCACTCGATGTGCTACAGTAATGGTTGCGGCTATTTTTGATTAGCTCATTCTGCCATTCTCAATTGTCTGCTAATGCTTGAGATTGCGTCTCTCAAAACTGCACCAGAAGCCCTCCCTCATCTACCAGTGAGGCGAGCCTTGTGTCAATGAATAAAATGCATGAAGTTCACAAAATGGTCAATTTCATGGTCCGTGATGCATTTTTCATAGCGTGAATTTGGTAGGGCCCCCTGTGCCTTACTTCAAAAGGAGAAAAAAGTGTTGGAAACTGACAAGAAAAAATATTGAAAAAGAACTTTTGGAACTGCCACTGCTTTAAAAGAATTTTTTGAACTTCCATAAAAAGTAGAGATCTATTAACTGTTGGTTGTTATTCAGCTTAAGGGTATCTTTCATCACCCATTGCTTATTTTCTTGTTTTTACAATGCTCAAAATAAAAATTGATTCTGAAGAATTGACTTGACTTCTTTGGGAGTCTAATTTCCAACCATGCCCCCCCTCCCCCCAAAATCACTCCCCACCCAAGACCTTTTTCTTTCATTCATGGGATGTGGACGTCACTGGCTAGTCCATATGGTGTAGGTTCTGTTAGGGAGGTAGTTTCAGGATTTTTGACCCAGTGGCAGTGAAACAATGGCGATATATTCCCAATTCAGGATAGTGTGCGACTTGGAGGGGAACTTGTAGATGGTGGTTTTCCCATGCCCCTGCCGCCCTTGTTCTAGCTGATAGAAGTTGCAGGTTTGGAAGGTGCTGTCAAAGGAACTTTAGTGAGTTGCTGCAGTGCATCTCTGTAGATGGTACACAAGGCAGCCGTGATGCGCTGGTGGTTGAGGGGGTGAATGCTTAACATAGTAGATGCGGAACCCCCGCAGCAATGTCCTGGGGCTGAGATGATTGCTCTCCAACGATCTATGATTCCAGGCACTGAAGAGTTCCACTCCCCACCACCCCGCCGCTGTGATTTCCATTGACTACAATTTTAGTAGAACTCCCTGATGCCACATTCGGTCAAATACTTCCTTGATGTCCAGGGCAGTCACTCTTACCTCACCTCTGGAAATCAGCTCTTTTGTCCATGTTTAGACCAAGGTTGTAATGAGGTTTGTAGCTGATTGGTCCTGGCAAAACCTAAACTGAGCATCGATAAGCAGGTTATTGCTGAGTAGGTGCTGCTTGTTAGAACTGTCAACAACATTTCCATCACCTTGCTGATGTTTAAGAGGAGATTGACGAGGCAGTAATTCGCTTTATTGTATTTGTCCTTTCTGTGGACAGAACATACCGAGGCAATTTTCAACATTGTCAGGTAGATGCCAATGTTGTAGCTGTACTGGAACAGAGGCAAGGCTAGTTCTGGGTCACAAATCTTCAACACTACCACTGTCATGTTACCAGGCGATTAGCTTTTGCTGTATCCAGTGCACAGCTATTTCTTGACATCACATGGAGCGAACAGAATCGGTTGCAGACTGTCTGTGATGGTGGGGATCTCAAAGAGGTTGAGGTGGATCATCCACTCTGCACTACTGGCTAAAGGTGCTTGGAACACTTTCACCTTGTCTTGTGCACTCACTAGCTGGGCTATGCCATCAGTAGGATGGGGCTGTTCAAGAAGCATGGTCATGAAATATTACCATGTTAATCTTTAAATGTATTTGTTGTTACGACAGCAGGAAATCTTCAAATTGCTTTTTGGGAGTGAGCATGAAGGAAGAAAATGTTTTAACTTCTTTTTGAATTGTAGTGGGGGTTGAGACAAAGTTTAGAATATAATTCAATTGAATTTCACTGAAAGCAAAGCATGTCTTAGGTACAAGATATTAAATCTACATATCTGAACTCATTCGCAGTTGGTAGGATTTCCATGAAGCCACTTACATAACAAGAATTCTGAACTCCGGAGTCTTGCAGCACCCTAGAGCTTGCGGCTTATGGTTTTTAAAATTGAAAACATGAAAGTCTGGGTATAATTGTTCTGTTCATTTAACAGGTAGCATCACTTCTCACCCCCTTGCATAAAATTTATCTTAATGGTCCAATTTTGCCTAAATTCTAAGAGACTTGCCTGAAACCGGGAATACTAAGCCAGAATCTCAAATTTCGCAACAGGATACAGAGATCACTCTAATCATTTATCAAGGAACAGCAGCAATCTACACAGTCTTTTCAAATATAAGGAAACTTCAGCATTTGAGAAAACAAAAACAGACAGAAAAATAGCAACTGGTCCATTCAGCCTATCAAATATCGTTGTGATGACTCATGCATCATGATACAGACACTGCCTACCCAGCATATAATCTCCTGGCAAAGGCAAAAAAAAACCACAGCCAGTTAGGGAAAATTCTTCTTGGACTCATTTAGGTGATTAAAACCAGGAAATTAGCTCAAACCATAAGTAAATATATCACCAGAACAGAGTACCATCATATATACCCAGAGTTGTGGGTTGACCAAGAATCTTTGCCTGACTGTTTTAAATTTGTAGATATAATAGCGTATCACTGTATGTCACTTGCACTGAAGAAACAATTTGCTTGCTACAGCTACATGGGTGCTGTTACATAGTACTTATCAATCTTACTGGAATTAATTCATCGCTAAATTCTATGAGGAGATAGCAAAATTTTCTCTCCAGGAGTAAGGCAACAAGCATTCTTAATTTCTGCTGCTTTTTCAATGATGGTCCTTCTGAATCTACATGAACTCGCATAAGGCTGTCATTAACCTCCCTCACTCAGTTAAACCTAGATTTTCTAATACGGAGTACAATATATAAACTGATAGTCCTATGGCAGTTCTGATGATAAAACATTAGATGCCATTTTATATCACGGGTATTGTGCCACACAAAGTTTTATAGTGGAGCTATGTTTTACAATGCCCATCTCTTAAAAGGTGCCAAAGTCTGACCGTTGTAAACACAGCCTGAATTTAATTAGAATTTCTGAAGAGAAATTTGCAGATTGAAAGATTTTTTTTCCCGGAAGAAAGCAGCACGACATGACAGCTATTTTTCCCCAAAAAAAAGACATTTGGTGTCTGACAGGCACTCTCAATTAGATAACCCTCACTTCACCTACCACAGGTAAAAGGAGTTACAAACAAATTGTAACAAAACACAAATTCAGCAAGAGTGGAAGATGCAGCATCAAGACAAAATGTTGAGGGGTTAAATGAACTTACTTCTAAAGATTTATTTATGGCTTAAGCTGTTTAGCTCAAAACTAGTATTCTATAAGCCTCATATTCCCACAGAATCCCGAGCTCAATGCATACTTCAAAGCTAAAAAGATTCTCAAATGTTACACATGTTTACAATATGAGGTAACTTCTTTAAACTTAAGACTTTCAAGTCAGAGCTCTCCCAATGGGTATGCTGGTTACAACAGTGTGTGGCTGATCTGTATACAGAACCAGTAAAGTCCAGCTTCGCTTATCGGTCCGTTCTGAATGAACTGATCTGAAGCAAATAGTGAGACATTTCAATCCAATGAGATTGCAAACCCCAAGAAAACCTAAGTCTGCGGCGCAATGGAACTCTAGAGATCACTTGCTTTATACTTAAGAGTGCTACTGACGAGAAAGAGAATGGCACATCAATCATTGATGACAGTCACTCAAGATAAGTGATTTTATACAATCCTGTCTACTTTGCCCCTTAGCCCCTTCAAAACAACAAAACTTTGGTTGAGGATTTTATTTTGACTTTGTTCATAAGGAACATGAGGAAGTACACACAGCAATTCTTTCCATGGCTATAATTTCTAATTTGAGTGCATTGGAGCAGGTGGCATGACAGGATGCAAGTAAGTGATCGGCTAATCAACCCAGAAGTGCATTTCAGTGGCACATAATGTGAAGGTAAATTTTATTAATTAATATTACAATACTGTTTCATAGACCTAGTTTACTCTGAACATAAATATATGCTTCAAAAGTGAAGCAGGACACTGATTCTTTACAGATTCTATTGGAAATTGCCTCTCATTTTTACTCAGCAATTGTCATTTCCAAGAACAAGTGCCTGAAATCCACAACTCCTGAATTTAGTGATATGCAAAATCATGGATGCAGATTAGTGATACAAGGATGTGATGTGTATTTCCATGCATGAATTAACTATGGTGCAGTTTCTTAACTATAGGCTTTAATGGTTCCAAAGAATAAGGGGAAAGAATAAACCACAAACTGGCTAAGATAGGCAGAGCAGTGGCAGATGGAATTTATTCCTGAAGTGTGAGGTAATGCATTTTGGGAGGACTAACAAGGCAAGGGAATATACAATGGATGGTAGGACCCTAGGAAGTAGTGAGGGTCAGAGGGAGCTTTGTGTACTTGTCCATTGATCACTAAAGGCAGCAGCACAGGTAGATAAGGTGGTTAGGAAGACATATGGGATATTTGCCTTTATTAGCCGAGGCATAGAATATAAGAGCAGGGAGGTTATGATGGAGCTGTATAAAACACTAGTTAGGCCACAGCTGGAATACTGTGTACAGTTCTGGTCGCCACACTATAGGAAGGATGTGATTTCACTGGAGAGGGTGCAGAGGAGATTCACCAGGATGTTGCCTGGGCTGGAGCATTTCAGCTATGAAGAGAGACTGAAAAGGCTAGGGTTGTTTTCCTTAGAGCAGAGAAGGCTGACGGGGGACATGATTGAGGTATACAAATTTATGAGGGGCATAGATAGGGTAGATAGGAAGAAACGTTATCCTTAGTGGAGGTGTCAATAACCAGGGGGTATAGATTTAAGTTAAGGAGCAGGAAGTTTAGAGGGGATTTGAGGAAGAAAATTTTCACCTAGAGGGTGGTTGGAATCTGGAACACATTGCCTGAAGGGGTGGTAGAGGCAGGAATCCTCACAACATTTCAGAAGTATTTAGATGAGCACTTGAAACGCCATATCATACAAAGCTACGGGCCAAGTGCTGGAAAATAGGATTAGAATAGATAGGTGCTTGATGACTTGCACGGACACGATGGGCCGAAGGGCCATCTGTGCCGCATAACTCAATGACTCTATGACTCTAAAATAAGTAGCAGAACATTGGCTTTTGAACAAGCAACTTTTAATCTTTTAAGCTGAATCACTGAATCTCCCTACGACTTCTATATTCACATCTCAAAATAGTTTACCAAAAGGAGTTGTTTCTTTTGGATTACTGTAACTTTATATGATTACATATAATCATACTTTAAGGTCTAATGATGTGCTAAGAACCACAACTGATTTACACCAAAGGTGAATATGGCAATCAGAAACATAAATCTTGGAATATAATTTATGAAAAAGTAATTTGTCAGAGTAATCTGACGAAATACAGGTACTAACTTTTAAAGTTTAGGTTTACTGCAATTTTTAAGTGAAAGTAATTAAAATGAACACAGACAATACAAATTGTGAAAACTAGATATGTATTTTTGCGATTTATGAAAAGCCATAGAATTTTTTCATGCCATACATCAGATATACAATTTTTTTTTAAATGTTGTTTCAATCTTTCATTTGTTTTTCCTCACAAGCACATTTAACACTTTCTGTGCCATAATATAAAGTATCCCAACTCCCTTCCAAGTGTTCTGGTAACTGATGGTGAGTATAATTTTGAAAGTATTAAACATTCCAACACTACATAATGTGTTTCATCAGGTGGAAGTATAAAAGACGCAAGTTAACATTTTACACAATGGTTTATTTTTCAATATAGCACTGCGGACAAAAGTGTAGCTTTTGTTAAATTTCAGTAGGGAATCATCACGAGAATCTACATTGAATTTCTGTTACATCATTTCCCAAGTTCTACAGGAAAGGAAGACGCCAGCCAGAGTGATAGCTTGGAAAGTAAATCTCACTAACCAAAGAATATGTTGAACTAGCTAATGGTCTGTCAAAGGATGTGGTATAGATGAGTAAACTTGCCAGCATCAGAAATCTGTAGATATTTTACAATTTAAAAATGTTTCAAATTTGTCTCAAAGCACACCTTACTATAGTATGATGGAAGCATTATGTAACAATAGGAAGCAGTCCACAATAACAGGAAGTATCCTTGGTAATTCTATTATATATGTTTGGATGAAAATTGCACACACATTTGCACTAATGTAAGCTGAAGTCTACAAAGCAGTTGAGTTGAAAATGTAATATTAAAGGATAAATAATTACTTTGGTCACCCTGAATAACTTATACCCAAGGTGGTGCTAAGTCCACTTGCAACCAACTATGCTCCATGTGCTGTTGACAGTATTGGTTTCCCTGGTGCTATGATACATGTACAAACATGCTTAAGAATACTTAAATTACACACATTCCAAAAGTAATCGACAGAACTATCAGCCACCACTCCTAGTTTGTACTTTTTTTCCCCAATCCATGACAGGAGGGTTTCAATACTTTGTACAATACCACTCAAGGACTGCAGTATCAAAGCCAAAAAAACATTGATGGGGCAGTCTTTATTTTTGATCCTATGAATGGACAGATTTTAAATGAAAAACTGCATTAATCAAGAGTGAGCAATGCTTACAAAGTCACTGTAGATGGAAGCTAATCACGATAGACACGGGCAGTTAATGCTCCTGAACATTCTCTCCAAATATGACAATTTAAAAAAAAAACACATGCCAAGGAGTTCAATACAGACTCAGCAATTAAAACTCAACTGAGTGAGGGAAATAAACAGACACTGGTCAGGCTGCTAAAGCAGGTACAACGCAAGACTGAAAGTGGTTGAACTCCACAGCCCAAGTTATCCTAGCTAATTTTACTGGAAGTTGCCCAAGTGTGAACATTTCTGCAAGGGTAGGAAAATAAGAAATGGTTGCCCAGATGCTAAAGCTATTAGTTAACTATTATCAGAGGGTAATAAAATTGAGCAACAATAGCCAGTTTTTTTTCTTCAGTTCTTGGTGAGATTGGATACCTTCTTAAAAGGAGCCACAGGCCAAAGGATTAGGATTAAGGTAACGTAATCGTATTTCGGATCCCCATTCCCTTCAAGTGTGGATCCTGCTGGGAGCACAGAGCATACCTATGTAACGACCAGGTGTGAAAGGTGTCTAGGGTCTCTTTCAGTCTTCACCTCGTCTTACTGTAACAGGGTTTATATTTTTAAACACACCATGTTTTGAGCTCTCACTTGGTGAATCCTTGGTCACCACTTTCCAATTATGAGGCAAAGAAATGAGCATAAACAGGCTTTCTTAGGTTTAAAGAATAAAAGTGAAATTTATTAAACCTTAAACTTAAACTGTAATTCGATTAACGCCTATGGATACAAGCCGCTCCCAACGCTAGCATGCAAACGTGATATGCACAAATAGAGACAGAAAAGAGCAGAAGACAAAAATAGAGAGGTTTGAGGCAACATCGGAAGAGTTTCGAGTTACTGTGCTTCAAGCGCATTGTAGTTCTTTTGTAGGTAATTCTTGCTTTTCGTTGGGGCCCAGTATTCTTAAATCTTGTTCACTGTAGGAGACTTTTCTCAGAGTTCATGTGTCTTCAATGGGACTTCAGTTCCGTGAGAAAGAGATGGGAGCAGACAGCAGAGAGGTCTTTTCCAGTCCAGCAGCAAACAGCTTTCTGAATTCAAATTCTCTGTGGCAAGTTCAAATTCAAAAAACTCTAACAGCCAGTTAGTCATGTGACTAAACTGGTCTGACCACATCGGTTTGTGTATTGGGGAAGCAGGGACTGGTTCCTTTGTTCCAACACTGTCTGCTAGTATGCAAAAAAGGTCTTTCCGGCAAAGGGCCTGACAATTCCTTGTGATAGGCCCTCTTTTCTCCCCAGCAACAATTTTAAGTTTAATATCCATGTGGAGAAATTACGTACCTCAATCTTGGCAGGTGGGGGGCCTGCACGACACCTAATAGAGCACTAGGCAAAAGCAACACATGGGTTTGGGGGCAGGGGAGGGAAATCAATTACACTATCTGCTTTGACCAGTTATATACATATTAAAATAGATCCTAAGTAATCCATAGCCCAGAATGTCAGCCAACTCTGTCAGCCAAAGTAAAGTGACAAATGTCACAATAAAAAGTTGTGAATGAAATGTTATGCAAAATTATGTATTGTTATTCAACTCCAATTATTCATGATCACCTTGCTTTACCCCAGTTGTAACAAGCATCTGTATCTGACTAGCCTAATTTCTATAAGAAACACTTCTATACAGTGACATTCAAAAATCGTCTAAGCAAAAACGATTTACTAGAATAGGCTCTTGCAAGTCATGGGAGGGGTGGTGATGGGGAAGAAAGGGAGAGAGAAAGGAGAGAGACAGAGAGAGAAAGAGAGAGAAATAGGAATGGGGAAACTACATTCAAGAATTGCTAACCTTAATGAAGACATTTGTCAAAAAAAGTGAGAAATTAAGTTAAAATTGAGTAATTGTTAAAATGTGACCTCATGCCACAGTTATTTGTTTCCCCAATGTCACACATCACAGATGGATGCTGTTTCTCTGGAAAGCAAATTCATAATTTCATCCAAATTTCCAAGGGGGGAGAGGGACATAAACTAAGGTGAAGGGAAGTATCTGGTGATGCTCCCTTTTTAAATAAAAGCTTCATTGCATAGAATAATTAGTATACAGTAAACCTTGGGGTTAGCATTATTGACAAAGCTGTAAAAATGCTCCGAGTGTGTACAGCGGAAAACCCAACATAGTTATAAATCTTCTTATCCCGAGTTTGTTTTCCCTTCAACTCCCTTGTTTATTGAATTACTATTTCCAATTCAGCAACTTTAATTGCATCCCTGCACTGCTCATGGAGTTAAACATGAATGGAATCTTTCCAGAAGCTACCAACTACCCAAGATAATTCATCAGCAATTTCAAAGATGGCACTGCTTTGTGCAAATGTGTAAATCAGAAACATAGCTGGTTATAAACATTCTACCTTGAAATGAAACATCTTTCCTCCTCAGGCACCTGTTTGATTATTTGAGTAAAATCTGGTGTGCCTTGAAATTAGGACAGGAACACAGAAGAAGCGTTTACATGGGGAAAAAGGAGAAATTGACGAAACTCACCTGGGCAACTTTTGTTTTCAAGCCAGTCAGTACTGCAATAATGTTTCCTTACAAAGCTTAGATTACAGACAGCAAGCATAACATTTCTGGAGTTTGAAGATCAAACAAAATCCATGCCTTAGGCCTTCATTGTCCTACATTATTGATCAGCAGAATTACAATAGAAAAAGCCAAAAATTTAGACCAAGGCCAAACTGATCCTCTTAGAAAGTACTGTTTTGTTCCCTGTATTTCAACTATACAGTTGGGAAGAAAAACATGTGCTCCTTTCTAGCCAGGTGCTGTTACATCATTTTCTACATAATAGTATTATAGTAGTTATTGTTGCAGGCTACAATACAAGTCCACAGAACTTGATTCTTGCATTCATCAAGACAATTTGCAAGAGTACCAAAGTAAGGGAAAAAACACATTTATACTGTATGAGAAGAGAGTGCTGATTGGTTGGCAAGTAGACTCTGGTAGTGGCGTTGCTATGGAGAATGCACCAGTTTATGGTGACTGACAGTTAACTGCCAAGCTTTGTTTGAAATTTAAACCAGCCAGCTTGACTCTGATTTGCCCTGAGGAATTAACCAGCAAATGGTTGTCACTTATTTTGTTTAGCTGAAACAGGCACAATGTTTGCATATGTTCTTTCTGTCTGCAAAGAACAGGGCCTTGTGTATTAATATGTGTAGCTTCCAGTAGGCGCAAATGCATCACACTGCGAGCCCGACTGACAATCTTAAATTGGTTGTCAGCATAATTCTTAGCACACTGAGGATTATTTAGCAAATGTCCGATCGCGGAATCACACCTAACGTTGGACACTGTGTTTTGCATTTTGCAAGAACGGGTTGGTTGGGTATGGCCTGTACCTTGCCCGTTGCGAACCCTGAAAGGGTAATGTATCCCAAAGATTTGAGCAACAGGCGAAGCTAGCTATTGCACACAGTTACTATGCAGTAGCAACACGTGTGGTGTTCGCCACTAACAGGATGCTGCCGTCAAGCTACATCTCAATTCATTCCATCTTCGCTGCCTCTGCAGAATCCTTGGCATCAGGTGGCAGGACCATATCTCCAACACAGAAGTCCTCGAGGCTGCCAACATCCCCAGCATATACACCGTACTAAGCCAGCGGCGCCTGAGATGGCTTGGCCATGTGAGCCGCATGGAAGATGGCAGGATCCCAAAGACACATTGTACAGCGAGCCCGTCACAGGTATCAGACCTACCGGCTGTCCTTGTCTCCGCTTTAAAGACGTCTGCAAACGCGACATGAAGTCCTGTGACATTGATCATAAGTCGTGGGAGTCAGTTGCCAGCAATCGCCAGAGCTGGCAGGCAACCATAAAGGCGAGGCTAAAACGTGGCGAGTCGAAGAGACTTAGCTGTTGGCAGAAAAAAAAGACAGAAGCGCAAGGAGAGAGCCAACTGTGTAACAGCCCCGACAACCAATCTTATCTGCAACACCTGTGGAAGAGTCTGTCACTCTAGAATTGGCTTTTGTAGCCACTCCAGGCGCTGCTTCACAAACCACTGACCACCTCCAGGCGCTTACCCGTTGTCTCTCGAGACAAGGAGGCCAAAGAAGAAGAACTATGCAGTATCAACATATGTGGTGTTCGCCACTAACAGGATGCTGCCGTCAAGCTAAAAAGACGTTCTGCCTATCACACAAATGAGTAATGTGATATATGAATTTCAATGCCAGTGATGCTAGGTGTATAGACTGTACGTCCCAAAGACTGGTGGATTGTATTAAACAACACGTCCCTTCTGCTGTTCGCAACAGGCAAGGTACAGGCTGTACCCAACCAACCCATGCTTGCAAAACTCAAAACATGGTGCCCAGCATTAGGTGTGATTCTGCGACTGGACAACACTTACTAAATAATCCTCAGTCTGCTAAGAATTACGCTGACAACCAATTTAAGATTGTCAGTCGGGCTCGCAGTGTGGCACATTTGCGTGTACTGGAAGCTACATATATTAATACTACACAGGGCTCTGTTCTTTGCAGACAGAAAGAACATGTACACACATTGCACCTGTTTCAGCTAAACAAAGTAAGTGACAGCCATTCGCTGGTTCATTCCTCAGGGCAATGCCTTGACTAATCAGAGTCAAGCTGGCTGGTTTAAATTTCAAACAAAGCTTGACAGTTAACTGTCAGTCACCATAAACTGGTGCACGCACCACAGCAACGCCTCTACCAGAGTCCACCTGCCAACCAATCAGCACTCTCTTCTCATACAGTATAAATTTGTTGTTTCCCTTACATTTTTTTTTGAATTCATTGATGGGATGTGGGTGCTGCTGGCGAGGCCAGCATGTATTGCCCATCCCTAATTGCCCTTGTGAAATTAGTGGTGAGCTGCCTTCTTGAACTGCTGCAGTCCATGTGAGGTAGGTATACCCACAGTGCTGTTAGGAAGAGAGTTCCAGGATTTTGACCCAGCGACAGTAAAGGAACGGCAATATAGTTCCAAGTCAGGATGGTGTGCGACTTGGAGGGGAACTTGCAGGTGGCGGTGTCCCCATGCATTTGCTTCCCTTGTCCTTCTAGATAGTAGAGGTTGCAGGTTTGGAAGGTGCTTTCGAAGGAGCCTTGGTGCATTGCATCTTGTAGATGGTACACACTGCTGCCACTGTGCGTCGGTGGTGGAGCAAGTGAATGTTTGCAGATGGGGTGCCAATCAAGCGGGCTGCTTTGTCCTGGATGGTGTCGAGCTTCTTCAGTGTTGTTGGAGCTGCACTCATCCAGGCAAGTAAAGAGTATACCATCACACTCCTGACTTGTGCCTTGTAGATGGTGGACAGGCTTTGGGGAGTCAGGAGGTGAATTACTCGCCGCAGGATTCCTAGCCTCTGACCTGCTCTTGTAGCCACGGTATTAATATGGCTACTCCAGTTCAGTTTCTGGTCAATGGTAGCCCTAGGATGTTGATAGTGGGGGATTCAGTGATGGTAATGCCATTGAATGTCAAGGGGAGATGGTTAGGTTCTCTCTTGTTGGAGATGGTCATTGCCTGGCACTTGTGTGGCGCGAATGTTACTTGCCACTTATCAGCCCAAGCCTGGATATTGTCCAGGTCTTGCTGCATTTCTACATGGACTGCTTCAGTATCTGAGGAGTCACGAATGGTGCTGAACATTGTGCAATCATCAGCGAACATCCCCACTTCTGACCTTATGATTGAAGGAAGGTCATTGATGAAGCAGCTGGTTGGGCTTAGGACTACCCTGAGGAACTCCTGCAGTGATGTCCTGGAGCTCAGATGATAGACCTCCAACAACCACAACCATCTTCCTTTGCATTAGGTATGACTCCAACCAGCGGAGAGTTTTCCCCGATTCCCATTGACTCCAGTTTTGCTAGGGCTCCTTGATGCCATACTCGGTCAAATGCTGCCTTGATGTCAAAGGCAGTCACTCTCACCTCACCTCATGAGTTCAGCTCTTTTGTCCATGTTTGAACCAAGGCTGGAATGAGGTCAAGAGCTGTGTGGCCCTGGCGGAACCCAAACTGAGCGTCACTGTGCAGGTTATTGCTAAACAAGTGCCGCCAGATGGCACTGTTGGTGACACCTTCCATCACTTTACTGATGATTGAGAGTAGAATGATTGGACGGTAATTGGCTGGGTTGGACTTGTCCTGCTTTTTGTATACAGGACATACCTGGGCAATTTTCCACATTGCCAGGTAGATGCCAGTGTTGTAGCTGTACTGGAACAGCTTGTCTAGGGATGCGGCCAGTTCTGGAGCACTGGTCTTCAGAACTATTGCCGGAATATTGTCAGGGCCCATAGCCTTTGCAGCATGCAGTACCTTCAGTCGTTTCTTGACATCAGGCAGAGTGAATCGAATTGGCTGAAGTCTGGCATCTGTGATGCTGGGGACTTCAGGAGGAGGCAGAGATGGATCATCAACTTGGCACTTCTGGCTGAAGATTGTTGCAAATGTTTCTGCCTTATCTTTTGCACTGATGTGCTGGGCTCCTCCATCGTTGAGGATGGGGATATTTGTGGAGCCACTTCCTCCAGTTAGTTGTTTAATTGTTCACCACCATTCACGGCTGGATATGGCAGGACTGCAGAGCTTAGATCTGATCCGTTGGTTATGGGATCGCTTAGCTCTGTCTATTGCATGCTGCTTACGCAGTTTGGCACGCAAATAGTCCTCTGTTGTAGCTTCACCAGGCTGACACCTCATTTTGAGGTATGCCTGGTGCTGCTCCTGGCATGCCCTCCTGCACTCTTCATTGAACCAGGGTTGGTTTCCTGGCTTGATGGTAATGGTAGGGTGGGGTATATGCCGGGCCATGAGGTTATAGGTTGTGGTTGAGTACAATTTGCTGCTGCTGATGGCCCACAGCGCTTCATGAATGCCCAGGTTTGCATTGCCAGATCTGTTGGAAATCTATCCCATTTAGCACGATGATAGCGCCACACAACACGATGCACCATATCCTCAAATGTGAAGGCGGGACTTCGTCTCCACAAAGACTGTGTGGTGGTCACTCCGACCAAAACTGTCATGAACAGATGCATCTGCGGCAGGCAGATTGGTGAGGACGAGGTCAAGTATGTTTTTCCCTCTTGTTGGTTCCCTCAGCACCTGCCGCATAACCAGTCTAGCAGTTACGTCCTTTAGGACTCGGCCAGTCTGGTCAGTAGTGGTGCTTCCGAGCCATTCTTGGTGATGGACATTGAAGTCCGCCACCCAGAGTACATTCTGCGCCCTTGCCACCCTCAGTGCTTCCTCCAAGTGGTGTTCAACATGGAGGAGTACTGACTCATCAGCTGAAGGGGGCCGGTAGGTGGTAATCAGTAGTAAGATTCCTTGCCCAGGTTTGACCTGATGCCATGAGACTTCATGGGGCCCGGAGTTGATGTTGAGGACTCCCAGGGCAACTCCCTCCTGACTGTATACCACTGTGCTGCCACCTCTGCTGGGTCTGTCCTGCCAGTGGGACAGGACATACCCGGGGATAGTGATGGCAGTGTCTGGGACATTGTCTGGCAGATATGACTCTGTGAATATGACTATGTCAGGCTGTTGCTTGACTAGTCTGTGGGACAGCTCTCCCAACTTTGGCACAAGCCCCCAGATGTTAGTAAGGAGGACTTTGCAGGATCGACAGGGCTGGGTTTGCCGCTGTCGTTTCCAGTGCCTCGGTCGATGCCGGGTTGTCCGTCCGGTTTCATTCCTTTTTATTGACTTTGTAGCGGTTAGATACAACTGAGTGGCTTGCTAAGCCATTTCAGAGGGCATGTAAGAGTCAACCACATTTCTGTGGGTGTAGGCCAGACGAGGTAAGGACAGCAGATTTCCTTCCCTGAAGGATGTTAGTGAACCAGATGGGTTTTTACAACAATCGACAATGGTTTCATGGCCATCATTAGATGAGTTTTCTAATTCAAGATTTATTAATCGAATTCAAATTCCACCTTCTGCTGTGGTGAGATTCGAACCCATGTCCCCAGAGCAATACCCTGGGTCTCTGGGTTACTAGTCCAGTGACAATACCACTACGCAACCGTCTCCCCCCATTGGTATTCTTGGGAATTGTCCTGACGAGTGCAAGACGAAAAGCTTCGACAAAATGTCTCTATTTTCAGATATATTTATGATTAAATCAACAATGACACACACAAACTTGTAGGGCTTCTGACATTCTGTAATATTATTCACATAACAGTCAATGAATTCTAACAATATTACTGCCATCCTAGTTTTTAAAAAAAAACTAGTTCCTGAGATCACAATAGATATATTTAATAAACAAATTGCACTTGAATTTTCCAGTTGTTATTATGGCAAAAACATCACAAGTCAGACCTTTTACATTTAGACAGGGCATAAAGTCATGCATGAAGCATGCACCTCATTACTGCATTTTCTCCTGCATCTCAATCTCGTCTGGTAGACTCACAATAACAGGACAACTGGGGCACTGTTAAATCAATGTCACTGTCGTCATCTAACTAGACGGGGATGCAGGCTACAACCCAAGGGTGGATCCCATGGAGAACACAGTCTACATTTATCCGTCACCTCACTTCCATTCAGTGGTGCATGCTATGAGCAGATGAAGGCTAACAATTCACCATCTGAGGGATGTTTGTGAGAATCACAATCAAATCAATTCAGTTCTTATAAAAAAACTGAATTTCAAAAATCTTAAAACAAAAATCTCCATCATTTGTTTACAGTGAGTCAGTAGGGCTTGTCAAAGGATGTCAAGGCACCACCTGCATGCCCAGGTATCAATAATTATCAACCGATCTTACATAAACACAATCTAAATAGATAATGTGGCTCTTTACAAACATAAAACTTAATCACTCAACAGATAAAAGATGAGTGATGTGGCTTTTCAGTTATCCTATAATTTTGAGAGCGATGTATCTTTAATTTGTGGAGCATACACTGTGGTAGAAATCCAGCTTTAGCCATTTTCCAGTTTTGCATTTTGAGAGAGAATTATTTGTGATAACCATGGGTTTTTAAGTATCATGTCTGTCAGTTCCAATACCCTAACCTTTGCTGCAAGGTCCCAGCATTAAACAAGTTTAGTAAGAAACAGCAGCATATTTTGTACTTAAAAGGATGGGTTTATATAATCCAATTTCTGCTTTTACTAGTGGTGCTAATTATTTAGTCATAATTTTAAAATTCAGATTACAGAGTTATAACGCTGTTAATCATCAATGGTGGCTACCGTCCTTGACCTTGAATAATGAGAAACAGTCAAGTCCAATACAACTGAACCAAACGTATCTTTCAAAATGCCCACCAATTTCTTTTATTCCCTCGATATGGAAACAGAAAGGAAGCTTAAAGCAAGCATTCAAAGAGTTGCTTCATGGGCAGTTCCTGCTTGTATCAAGGTCTGCAATTCCATCCTCCCCCAGCTTTCCGTTAAATTCATTACCTTTATGTTACAACCAGGTGAGAAAGGGGTCTAGGGTTCTCTCTCAGCCTTCACCGGTTCTTACCGTAACAGGATTTATTTTTAAACACATCGTGTTTTTAGCTCCCCCTTGGTGAATGCTTGTTCACTGCTTTCCAATTATAAGGCAAAGAAACCAGCACAAACAGGTTTTCAGGTTTAAAGAAGAAAGACTGAAATTTATTGAACTTAAACTCTAATTCGGTTAACGCCTATAGATACACTACACGCCCACGTTAGCATGCATACACGATACAGACATGCACATAGAGACAGAATAGAGCAGAAGAAATAAAATGGAGAAGTTTGAGGCAATCTCTGAAGAGGGCTTTTGTTATGGACCTTCGACCTCACTGTAGAGTTCTTGATTATAGGTAGATCTTGCTTTTCATTGGGGCCCAGTATTCTTCTTAAACCTTGTTCCCTGTAGGAGACTTTTCTCTCTGCAGGTTCATGTGTCTCCAGTGGATTTGGAGTTCCGTGAGAAGAATATGGGAGCAGACAGGAGAGGCTATGGTAAGCCAGCCAGGAGAGGTCTTTTCAGTCCAGGAGCAAACAGACACTCTGAGTTCAAACTGTTTGTACAATTCAGAAAAACCCAGGTTGCCAAGCAGATTAGTCATGTGACTAGCTGACCACGTTTGTTTGTGGATTCTCTGGTCTTCGCCGACCCTGGAATGTTTCTTCTTACACACAATACCTGGTGTTCAAAGTCCATTGTGAGTTAAATTGGAGCGGGGAATAGCCCCTTTGTCCTTCCAAGCACTGACTGATAGTATGCAAAAAGTGTTTTTCCAGCCAAGGGCCTGGTGATTTTTTAAAACAAGTCCTTTCTTCACTTCAGCAAGAGTTTGAAATGTAATGTCCATATGGCAAAATTAATATGCCTCATTCTTGGCAAGTGGGGGTCTAGCATGATATTTATTATATAAACGGCTGCATTTGACAGCTTGGTGCACAAGCAGCTAGAAGATATTTTTCTCTTCTAACAGCTGCATCATTCTGATCCAACAACCACATCCATTCAGGCATTAGCTTTTCCCACCCAGTTCAGAAACCTTTCAACAGTCTTATAGTTGCAAGGCATTAAATTTAACTCAGAATGCAGTTCAGTGCACCTCTTGGATAAAAGACACAATTACATTTAATACCAATTTTTTTTTTTACAAACAATCTTTCTGCAGCAACTGTAAATTAATGTTAAAAGCTATTGTATCCTTTAACTCATAGCTTCAGCAATGTTTGAATCAGGCACTTTTCCACACTTTAAAAAAAAAAGAAAATTAACCATTTCCAGGCTGACAGTGATTGATCCCCCTTTCACTCAATTAACAGCTCCCATTTTACAATTTTTACATTAGCCAACTAGACAAACTAACAGAATGAAGAGTGCACATACATGCAGTGTTTATTCTCGCTCTCCTATCAACTTTTAATCTCAAAATAAGATAAAGGATATACCACAAACAACTTTTACTCATTTCCATTCTGATATTTTCACAGAGACACAACACTGTAATCATTCGAGAAGAAAATATGCTTATTTTTCATCCTTTCAAAAGAAAACATTTCAGCACATTATCCAGTTCCATAGTTGGAGCCCAGGCCTAGCTTTCATTTGGCCAGATCTGAACTCTTGGGAGAATTTCTTATTGAACAGGGAGGATTTCAATAACCAGCTATCAATGTGCAAATATGCCTGAGCTGCTTTCCCCAAGGCAACCATTGTCTTGACAGCAATAATGCTTTCTTTGTCTTGCCATGTGTGACAAAATGTATTGCATGTTTTGGTATATAACAGATGTAAATAGAAAACACCAGTTTATACTTCACAAGTGATCAGTGTCCCGCTCTAACACAAGCTGTTCACAATATTTTATCCTGCCCTTAGGTACAATATTGCTGAGTTTAGCAAAACAAAAAAAAACTCAGATTTAAAAGGCAGATAATGGACATGTACAGTAACTTGCCTTAAATTTTGGACTATCAGCCTTTCCATCATTCATATCATAACATCATTCATTCCATATCATAACAGCTTGCTTCACACTAAAGTCACAAAGAATCACACAGAAAATAATTACAGACTGAGAAACGTGTTTTCCGAGGGTATGGATACAGCAGTTTCAAATGACACATTTATAAATTACTGCTACCAATCTTTCCCCTTCATGTGTATGCAGACATGCTCAAAACAGACTCCGAAACAAGATTTAACAGTACACACATTTTTAAAAACCTGGTCAGATGTTGAATTCTCACTTTCCTCAAAATACTTCATGGACCTTATGAAGTGTTTTAGAACTTAAAAGCCCTAATTCATAGAGATCAACAAGATTAATAATGTGCGAATCTCCCAATTTTCTTCCAGCAACTGTTGTGATAAAGTATTCAAATTTTCTACAGTTAGTGCAGTATAAGAGTTTGAAAGATGTAATGTTAGGGACAGTGTGAGTAGCACCTCCCACTACGATGTCAGAGATCACATGTGAAGGAGACTTGGGACGGAGAGAAGCATCATGACCAGAGGACTGAGATTTGTTCAAGTAAAGTGTATATAGTTACTGAAATGTAATAAACAGTTATGGTTTAAAATCTGCCAAAGACTCAGAAATCTCTGTGAGCCAAACTAAACCAAACATACATCAGGGCGGCAATGGTGAATGGTGAATACAACACCCCCAGAGAAATCCGAAAATTGTCAGACCTGAAGAAGTGGCACCAAAGCTGCAGAACTCAAGAAGAGGCATGAAGAGCTCCAGAGCTGCTCCAAGTACGAAGCGGAGAGTCGGCCAGCAGAGGCATTCAGGCTGCACCACAAAGGCGTGATGGTCTGTGAAAAAAATCCCGGTCCAACGATCGCAGGCTTCGAGTTGGAAAACCAAGCAATGGTCAGGGATCTGGTGAGCAACCCTTAAATAGGGTAGAAAATTGTTTTAATGGTACACTCTGCAGGTAGCACGATGAAAAATAAAAAGTCCTTAGCGAGGGTGGATCGGAGGTCGGCGCCATTACACAAGGTGTCTGCGAGGCTGAAAAAAGTGTGGGAAAACATCCAGAACGGGAATTAAAATTTAAAATTGAAAGAAAACTACCTAAAAGAGTTTAGAAAGCCATGGATCTTAAATTTATGCTACCAGAGATGTTTGAACACAGGGAGGAACCAAATCAAACTCAAAACTAGTCTCTGTGGAGAAAAAGATTTTTGAGGTATAGAATTGCTCCTCAATTAGACAGCAAGTCTGAATCAGAACAAGTCAACACTTTACTGTACTTCACAGGAACAACAGGAGATGATGCTATTGCTTGATAAGGCATTAACGAGACATCAGATAAATTTGATGAAGTTTTAAACGCCTTTGATAAGTACTTCAACCTGAGGAACAACAGAATTCTTGAAAGGGCCAAATTCAACAGAAGGGTCCAGAAACCAGGTGAATCAGTAGATGCTTTTATTAATGACATTTACAGGCGAGTTGAAGGATGCAAATATGGAGACCTAAAATCAGAATTAATAAGAGACCACATTGTAGTAGGTATTGCTGATGAATTCCTATCAGATTTATTACTGTCTAAGGTAGACCTCACTAGAAAAAGCAATACAGCTAGTGAGACAAGCAGAGATCCATCAGCAGAGCAGAGCAATCCTGAGAGACGAAGAAAAACCTCAGCCAGGGTTTACACCCCACCCCACAGGAGCGGGCTGGTGGTGGAGGGGAGCGTAAAATTGAGTGGGAGGCAGGGGGGTGCCGTTTCCATGCCTTCTCACCCCACAGCGGTTTTACCAGGGGTTGCAGCAGCGAGAAACAGCACCGCCCGCCCCACGCCAATCAAAGCCCTTAAATGGCCAATTAACTACCACAAGGGCCTTCTCCCACTGCTGCTGGTATTTTAGGCCCCACAGAAGGCCAGCAGGCTGGTGGGCAGGGACCCTCCTTATCGGGCATGCTGTGCCCAACAGAGGGTTATCCCCAAAGCCCCAACCGCTCCCACTGAAATAAAGTTCTTCCCCAACCACAACAGACCCCCCTTGCCTAGCTGGGGCCTGACTGATTGTCCCCAGTGAGGCCCCAAAACTTACCTGCCTTCCGGGGCCAACATTCACGATACTGCTGTTGGTTGGGTGCAGTCCCAGCAGTGGCCACCACTTCCGGTGACGCTGCTGGGACTGAGAGCTGTTGGCCCGCTGACTGGCAGGCAGCTCTTGGAGGCAGGACCTCCTGTCTCAAGGAGGTGGAAGTCCCGGCCAAGTCCAATTAAGGACCTGGGCCACCTAAAATCCGGACATGGCTCCCAGGCCCAGCGGAGGTGGGCTCACCACCCGTCTTTTTGGTGGGTGGGCGGGGCCTCCCGCCCAACGTCAAATTCCAGCCCTTGGTTCGGGAAACCTCCAAAGACCGTACAGTTCCTTACACATTGGACTGTAAAAGAAGCACCAAAGAAGGTACCCTTGAGAAGGAAGGTGCAAGACACCATGAATCCCCAACAGGGCTGTGGCGCCAAAAAGACCCGCGAATAGTGTCCTGCAAACAAAGCAGAATGCTTTCACTGTAAGAAAGTTGGCCATTTTGGATAGACGTGCCAAAGTAAAACCTCTACTTCCAAAGGTTCTAAAGAAAACGTCTTTACGCATAGAGCTATTAATGAAGTTGAACAACCTCCATCAGAAAAGAAATCAGAAAACTCCCTTGGGGAGATCAATGACTCTAATCGTGCATTCTGGACCGCAGATATATGTCAACAGACATATCATTAACTTTAAACTAGACACTGTAGCAAATGTAACAATTTTATCAGACAACAAACCATGGTTATCAATGCATTGCCTGCAACCAACAGAAACTCAGTTACACGGTCCAGGAGGAATTGAACTGAAAGTCAAGGTAAAGCTAAAGGCTGTTAAACTCCAGAAAGCATGTTATGGAAGAATAGTGTTGGAGCCTATCTTTACTCAGTTTCACCTTTATTGTACAGAGTAAAAGGATTACAAACATGTCGTTCCTCACTCAAATCCTCCACCAGTCTCAGTAAGTGTCTGCTTTTAAGTGCTCAAGACTCCAATTAACACCCTCCACCTGCATATAATCAAACCATTGATATAAAATTAACAGATTCACTTCTTTCTTTTATAATAAAACATGGATCAACATGCTCCAACAACATTTCAAAATAAATTCCATATTATGTACAAATTAACAACATGCTCAAAAGAACACTTCAAAATAAATCAAAATAAATTCCACATTGGGTACACTGTGAGATGCCCCTCCTCTAGCACCCCTAACAATTTCTTTGTACTGGCATTTCTTTTTGTGAAACAATTGTATGGCTGATGACTTGCATCTACCCATTTAAGTCTGGAAATTTCCTTTCTCTCCAGCATTTGTTTCAATCCAGCAAGGTCAATACATAGTTTTTTTCTTACACTTTTTGTCGAGTGTACACTGTCTCATGAAGCACGATTATCCACATAACATTCAATGGGTATCTAATTTTCAACGTCACTTGTTCAGAATTTCACCCAAAATATTTGACAAATAGAACCCCATATCCACTGCCTCCACAAGACCCAGTGTTTCTGCAGCTAAAATCCTTTTAATAACCCATTTTATTTTCTTAGTCTCCCAAGCTAATGGACAACATTCTCCATTTTCACCCATCAGAAATATTATAAAACCAGCTGCACTCGAATACCCATCAGCAAGATTAGCATGTGAAGCATCACTAAAAATTATTAGCTTCATGTTCTTTGGGTCACCTAAGGGTGGGAACTTCAGTACACATTTCTCCACATAGTGTTTTATTTTTCCTAAAATATTCTCAAATTTCGGATATTTCATCATTATGCTTAAGTCCAGCACATCAAAACTAGCATCAGGCCTAGTCTGAGAGCATAACAGTTTAATTGACCAATCAATCTTCACAATTGCTCAGTCTCTGCTTTAAATATATCATCTTTCTGTGATGACCTAACATGATTAACCGGGGAAGGAGTAACACTCTCTAAGTAGGATTGTTGATTTAAAGTTATTCTAGACTTTGTCTGCTTAATATCTAAACCAACAAGCCTGACTCCCAAGCTAAAAGAGCCAAAAATATTTTCAAGATTACTCTTCCAGCTGTGGGAGAGTCCACTCTAACATCGTTATCATCCAGTCACTCTTCAAAACCCCTTGCAACTAGCCTTGCTTTAGCCTTACAAGTTCCATTGGGAATGAATTTTTCAGTACAAATCCATTTATGTGACAAAGCTGGCTATCCCCTATCTGGTACCTCAGAATAACTCCAAATTTTCTCCAATTCCTTATGTTTTGCTTCTCTTATTAGCTAATCCTTAAATTTATTGGCAGTCACTAAAACTTCACAGTCATGAGGACCTCTGCTTATAGTTCTTTTCTGAGACTGCTCTCCAGCCTTCGTTTCATTGTAGAATCTGTTTAAACTATGGCCTCTAAGCATTTTGATGTCTTTTGGGACTACTGCTTGAAGATCTCCCTCGCACATTAATCGGAGGATCTTTCTCCAGTACGTGATCGCTTCCTTATGCAAGAGTCACTTCCAGACCCACCATTAGAACTTGCAATGCACTTTCTTACCCTCCACCCTTTCACCCCATTCTGTCAGTCCATGGACCTTGCTTCCTGGCCAATTTAAACTTGCCTGTAGATTTTCATGCACGTCTCACAATTGTTGCATCTTTCCATCTATTAGGCCCCTCTGGAATATATGTCACCTGAGTACCTACTTGAAACAATTGTCCTTTGGATACAATAGCTCTTTCTTGAGCGTCATGATCCTTCATTACAATCCAACCCTTGATCTACCTCATTCTGTTCCTCAGGACCTTCATTACAAAACACATGAGTATTTGAGATATAAGATGCATTGTTTCTATCAACTGCTCAGATTCTGAGATTTTGCCATCAACCTTGATCAATCGCAAGGAATGAACCTTAACAGTTTGATTTCCATGCTTGATAACTACTGTCTTATCAACATGACTGATTACCTTACCAGGGCCCGTCCATGCCCTATGACCCTCTCTTCCATTATACACCAAATCTCCTGAATTAAATTCCACCTCAGATGGCCTTATGCGATGCCTTAGAGCTCTCCAAATTTTTTCAGAGACCTCAGCCTTGATGAAAGCCCGTCTCCCTGCATGTAAAGCATTCAACTGTGCAGAAAAAAATTGAACTAATTGTACTATCTTCTAGAGCAGGACTGTCACACAGTACAGAAGACAATTTGGGATTCTGCCCATAGACCAATTGATAGGGACTACATCCTCCAACCATTTGAAGCGAATTCTTCGCATGAACCACCCATGCCAGGGCAGTTGTCAACTTGCAGTTTGGCTGGTCAGCTGAGATTTTATGCAGCATTTCATCAACCACTGCCTGAGCTGCAGTATTCAGAACCATATTGCTCATGTTTTCACACATCTCTGAACTCATCATTGCAAAATTCCCCTCCAGTCAGAAACATAGCTGGTGCCCCAAGTCCAGACCCCATCCATTTCTCCATAATTGTCTATAATTACCATTTTCCTTGCTATTTTTTATTGTAGGAAGACTAAATCTAGTTGCTAGGTCTATAAAATGTAGAATGAAAATATTCTTGTCTTTGTCCCACACCTTTAAATCCATGGCAACTACCACGTTAAAATCACAAGCCAATGGAAGGCTGACAATAGGATATGATGGTGTCCTCCAATACTTATTGAAGGATTTCACATTTTTCAGTAATCTCTATTATCCTTGTGTACTTTTCATCAATCACATCTTTAATCTCTGACAAGAAGGGTGAGCAAATTGTCTGTGTAACCTTAAGACGATTTGCTTTTTATCGCTCTGATTCTTAACACCTGATGTCATTAATCCTTCTCTAACACTCTGACTAGAAATATCAGGTTTTGTGAAGGGTATACAATAATGCCCTCACTGGATAAACTGCAAATTCACTGACTTTCCAAAAACAATTGCCTTATCATGCTCCATATCAAGTTTCATTTGTGCCTTTTTCATTGAAAGCTTACTCAACAGTAAAGGTATTTCACTAGAGACTACATCAGTACTGATAAAGTGGCTTACTCCAACTATTTTACATGGAATTACTACTTTCTTCAGTGACTTCAATGTGTTGTCATCACCAAACCTAAAGCTGGCAATACGTTTATACTCCTTAACCTTGCATCGATCCCCACTACGGAGTGAATCCAGATAACATTTTAACTAATCTGCTCCACATACTGTTGACGAACAAGCACTATCTAACACAGCACAGTTGAATAAATCCACAACTAACACATTCATCACAGGACTAAAACACCATGTGATTAGTACAATTCATTCAGATTCATCAGTATCTTCCTCTTCTGCCTCAGAATTCTCTGCATCGTGTGTTATTTCGAGGATTTTGCCCCTCCACTCAGGACAGTTCATTGCATAATGATACTTTTGAGTCACATCTGAAGCACCCATCAACTGTTTTTTGAACATTCCTGTGATTCATTCGCCTATGATTGCTGTTCCAATTCTGTCTTCCACTGGAATAGTCAGACCTGCTAAAGGTGCTTTCATCCTCATTCCGCCTGTTGTTAATGTTTCCATTGTATTTACGCCTGCTTCCAGTATCTGGACCATTTTGAAATCTGGTAAACATCGGGTCCTCCATTCTTTCTGTCACCGCAGAATGCCCTGTTTGTTCTGCCAGGGCTGCCAGAAATGACTGTTGCCCCAGGAATTTCTTTAAGGCAGCAGACATTTGATCCAACAGGGAGTCTTTGTCCAAGAACCAAACCCCAGTTCGAACCAGGAGCCTGTCCGTATGCAACACCCTAGCAGAATCTAGCAATTTAAATGCTAGTACTGAACTAGGGATCTCCAAATTGAATTTCTTCAATATTCTATGCAGTCTGTTAAAGTCCATGATATATTTCTCCATTGAATAACCATCTGTTTTTTGAAATCTATCAAAAGTCTGACCATGCCTCATACGCATTCAGTAGGTCATCTTATTTTGTAAATTTCATCCAGGAATTCTAACAGAAGATGCAACCCTTCATCAGTATCCAACTGATGAGCATCCAGTTTACAAAACACGACTTCTGATTTTACTTTTGATCGGAAGTGACAACGCCAAGGCCACACCTTGTTTTCTCCTTGGTAGGGATGTAACCCATGTCCACATATCCACTTTATTCTTCCACTGGTCATATGGTTCAGACTCAGAACATTGGAGGGTAGTCATACTCTGCCATATTTTCCACAATAGCCTGTGAGATTTTAGTTTTCTATGCAAAAAAGACCTAGTTTCCAACCTTCAGCTTTAGCTAACCATTCTCTGCTACCATGTTAAACTCCAGAATGATTGTTATGGAAGGATAAAGCTGGAGCCTATCTTTACTCAGTTTCACCTTTATTGCACAGAGTAAAAGAATTATAAACATGTCGCACCTCACTCAAACCCTCCACCAGTCTCAGTAAGCGTCTGCTTATAAGTGCTCAAATAACACTCCAACTAACATCCTCCACCTGCACATAATCAAACAATTGGTACACAATTAACAGATTAACACAGGCAACATTCCAGTACAAGAGGATGCAGATATTGAAAACACTATGTTCTACAGAATCAAGAATTCTCTCAAGTAGAACAGCTTGTATAGACCTTAATGTAATTAGGAAAGTGGAAGAAATTAAGCAGCAAAAATCCAGCAGTCACCTCCAAAAGGACTTTCCAAAATTATTTACAGGTCCAGAAAGTTTTAAGACCAAATCTAGCATTATGTTGCGAAAAGATCCTAAACCAGTACGTCTTTTCATGCCTAGGAAGATACCACACCCGCCAATGAAGCAAGTCCAACTTCAGCTGGAAAAGAGGACCAGGTTGAAAGTCATTTCTCCTGTCATGAAGCCAACAGAGTGGTGCTCTGGAATGGTTCCAGTTCCTAAACCTAACGGTGATCTTCGCATTTGTGTAAACTTAACTCAACTTAATAAGGCTGTCGCAAGAGAGATCCATTCCATGTCCTCAGTAGACAAAAGCTTGGCTAAGTTATCTAAAAGTATTATGTTCACAAAGCTCGATGAAAATAGTGGCTTTTGGCAAGTCTCTTTGGACGAGAAATCAAGGCTCCTGCCAACATTCATCACTCCATTCAGAAAATTTTGTTTTAATCTTTTACCATTCGGTACAACATCAACACCTGAAATATTCCAAATAACTATGTCAAATATTATACAGGGCCTTCAAGGAGTAATATGCCAAATGGACGATATCTTAGTCCATGGTGAATCCATCAAAGAACATGACCTGAGGGTTAGAGCGGTTTTGAATTGCCTACAAGAAGGCCTGACATTTAATGAGAAGTGTGAATTCTCGAAAGCGTCTATTCATTTCCTAGGGCACGTTGTTAGTAGCAAGGGCATAATGGCAGACCCCAGCATGTTATTGAACCTTTAAGATAGCTATTAAGGAAAGCTCAAGCAGGGTGCTGGAATGTACATCAAGAGCAGGCATTTCAAAGGATCAAGGAAATTCAGATTTCGCCAGATATCAGTGCATTATAACCCTTCAGTATCGACCACAATTGCAGCAGACGCTTCATCTACAGGCTGGGGCAGTTCTTCTTCAAGAACAGCCAGATGGATGTCGTAGACCAGTTTATTATGCATCTTGAGCATTGTTTGAGACTGAGACGAGTTATGTCTTCATAGAGAAAGAAGTTCTCAGTTACAGGGCTTACGAAAAGTTCTCAGATTATATCATCAGCTTAAAGGTTGTCATGCAGACAGACCACAAACTCCTAGTTTCCTTACTTGATGAAAAGGAACTTGCTAGAATGCCTCCAGAATCCAGAGATTCCGGTTGAGGATAATGAGATTCATTTTTGAAACGGTATATGTACAGGGCAAGCTGCAAACGACAGCAGATGCATTGCCCAGAGCTTCTATTGACCATCCCACACAAAAGGATGTTAACTTCATTAATGAGACTGTGTCAGATGATGGTCTTCAACTTGAAAATGGCTGCTTCAGGCACTGTGGAAAACTGTAGATTTGTACATCTTATAAGTTACCCTAGATATCCTCAATCTAATGGTGATGCTGAAAGAGAAGTCAGAAGTATGAAAGCACCTGTTAAAGAAAAATGAAAATTTTCGAACAGCACTCTGAAATTATAGATCTACTCCATTACTATTGATGGGGAGGAAGCTCAAAACACAACTTCCTATTCTACCCAAAAAATTATTTTCAGGGCTAGAAGTCCAGGATTATCAGACAGTTCAAAACAAAGAAAAGTCTTATCAAAAACAAGCTTCTAATTATAAACAGGAGATATTGTACCAGAAACCTACCCAAGTTGATGCAAGGAGAAAAGGGAGGCTAGGAGACCAAGGCAGAGAAGGAGTATTTGTCCAGAGAGATGAAAATCAACAAAGATATTATTTAGTGCATACTTCAGAAGATACTATAAGAAACAGGAGAAATCTTATTTCTATCCATCGGAGACGTCAGTCAGACATATATTTGAATGAACCAGATGTTGATCCTGAAATTCAGAAAGCACCAGATACTACAAACTTCAAGAGGGCCGTTCTGATGAAAGGTCACAGACCTGAAACATTAACTCTGCTTCTCTCTCCACAGATGCTGCCTGACCTGCTGAGTATTTCTAGTACTTTTTTTTATCTCAATGAGGGCCATCCAAGTCAAGAAACAAGACTACTGATCTTCCAAGCCTGACGAGAACACCATCAGGGAAAGTCATGAAGCCTCCTGACAGATTGAATCTGCGATGTCAGAGACTTGTGGGGAGATGGGGTAGTATGTAAATGTAAAAGTGAATGTAAATATAGACATGGACATAGGCTTGGGGGGGGGGGGGCGGGGGGGAAGATGTAGTATAATGGTTTGAAAGGGTTACATGTTTGGGATAGTGTAACACCTCCCACTATGATAATGTCAGAGGTCATATGTGAAGGAGGCTTTAGAGACAGAAGAAGCATCATGACCAGAGGAGTTAGACGTATTAAAGTAAAATGCAGTTACTGAAATGTCATAAACAGTTACTGTTTAAACTCAACCAAAGACTCTCAAATCTCTGAGATCCAGAGTAAACCAAACATACAACAGTTAGAGCTCCACAGAAGAAGTTGCAACAGATTTTATTAATTATTTCTATGTATTGTGAACACTGATTTAAATCAGCTTTTCAAAATATATATGTTTTATTTACCTCAATCCAGTTTATCACAAGAATATCAAAGAAAATGAAGCAGAACTTGCAACACAAATCCTGGTTAAGTGTACAATTTAACGCCATTAAAACAAAAGGTACAGGTTACTGACCTCAGCAGCACATTTTCTTTAAAAAAAAACATAGCCTGCATTATTGATACCCTCTTGACAATTCAAGATGTTTCATGCTACATATTTACAACTCCATTTTGCAGAAGGCATGACCAGGTAAATGTGTTCAACTAATACAAATTAGCATCATACAATATTGTTACAGGCTATACGAGCACAGCACAACTAAAGCATCTAAGAGACTACACTGAGCGAGGTTTGATATTTATTCTGATTTAAAGCAATGTTCCAGTAAACAAATGACTAGTACACATGTGCACAGGAACTGGAAAAAAAACTCATCAGAACATATTCTTCCCAGTAATATCCGGTATGTGAATATTAACAGTTGTGTGAGAGTGGATTTCAGCAATGCAAGGTTTTGTGCACTTTCCTTACAATCTCCACTTTTGATGCAGGGTTTCTGCAAATCAAGGAACCAGGATATTTATTTTCTGGAGGATGAAAGGGGAAAATCACCAAAAGTCAGCAATGAGTCACATGTAAAAAAAAGAGATTGATGTCATGAAAAGGTGACTATATTTATAACAGGCAATGCAAGGAATGTAAAATAAATAGCTGAGTGTATTGGGCACAGAAAGGTATTCAAGCCCTGACAATATATTGGCAGCATTGTTAAAGACCTATTCCAGTACAGCTATGACACTGGCATCTACCCAATGTGGAATGTTGCCCAGATATGTCCAATCCACACAAAAAAAAACAAACTTAACCTGCCGAATTACCGACCACCAGTCAGCCTCATCCCAATCATCAGTTAAGTGGTTGAAGGAGTCATCAAGTACCATCAAGCAACTCCTACTCACCAATAACATGTTCAGTGATGCTCTGTTCAGGTTCCCTAATGCACTTGGTTCACACACCCTTGATTCAAACATGGACAGAAGAGCTGACGGCCAGACGCCAAGTGAGACTACCAACCCTCAACATCAAGATAGCCCTCAAACACTGAAGTAAATGGGGGCTAAAGGGAAAATCCTCCCATGGCTGAAGTCGCTTGCATGCAAAGTAACCAACAAGTCATGGTGGTTGGAGAACAGTCATCACAGCCCATGGACATCACTGCAGGATGTTCCTCAGGAAACAATGCTTGGCCCAACCACCTTCAGCTGCTTCATTAATGACTTTCCCTCCATCAAAACATCAGGAGTAGATCAGTTTGATGATGATTTTAGTGTTCAGCCCCATTCACTCAATTAGTAATGTAACAGCCCACATCAGCCTACAACGGACCTAGAATAACATCCAGACTTGACCATACAAGTGGCAGGGAACATTAATGCCAGGTAATAAGCATCTCAAACAAGAGAAAGCTCAGCTACCTCCCTTTAACTTTCAATGGCATCACCAATGCCAAGTCCCCCACCAATATCCTGGATGTCACCAGTAAGCAGAAAATGAACTGGACTAGCCAGATCATCACTATGCTTATAAGAACAGGATAGAGGTTGTGTCAGTGCTGGGACCACTGCTTTTTTGATATATATATATATTTTTTTTATAAATGAGTTGGATATTGGAATAAAGAAACAACATTTCAAAGTTCGTGAGGATACCAAACTTGGAGGTGTGGCAAACAGTGAGGATGATACCAATCGACTGCAATAGGACATGGATAGGCTCGTGAATTGGCAGGCAAATGGCAGATGGAATTTAATACAGAGAGATGTGAGGTGATACATTTTGGTAGAAGGGATAGGGAGAGGCAATATAGACTTAATGGTACAATTCTCAAAAGTGTACAGGGACAGAGGGACCCAGGGGTTCATGTGCATAGATCTGCGAATGTGGTAGAACATATTGAAAGAGTAGTCAGCAAAGAATATAGGATCTTGGGCTTCATAAATAGAGATAGACTATAAAAGCAGTTAAGTTATGCTGAACCTTTATAAAGCTCTGTTTAAGCCACCACTAGGAAGTATGTGAAGGTTGTTGAGAGGGTGCAGAGGAGATTTACCAGAATGGTTCCAGAGATGAGAGAATTTAGCTACATGGTTAGGCTGGAGAAGCAGGGTTATTCTCCATGGAGCAAAGGAGATTGAAGAGATATTTGATAAGAGCTGTACAAGATGATGACAGGTTTAGATTAGGTAGACAAAGAAAAACTGTTCCCATTAGCTGATGGTAAAAGGAGTAGGGGATACAGATTCAAGGTTTTGAGCAAGAGATACAGGGGGATGTGAGGAAGAACTTTTATTTTTCAAACGCAGTGAGTGGTATTGACCTGGAACTCGCTGCTTATGAGAGTGGTAGAAGCAAATATACGAATGATTTCAAAAGGAAATTGGAAAGGCACTTTGAGGGAAATAAACTTGCAGGCTATGGGGATAGAACAGGGGAATGGGACTGATTGGATTGCTGTACAGAGGACTCGGCATGGACTTGTTGGGACGAATGGCCTCCTCCTTTGCTCTAATGACAGACTCTACTCTGAAAGTGGCTCACCTACTTTCTGATCTCTTAAAGCTTCTCAACTATCTACAAGGCTCAAAAACACTCACGTCATGAAAGTGCGATGCTGAATGATGATTTTTAATTCATCGGTTGGAAACCAAATTCAACTTTTAAAAAGAAAGCAGCTAAGATGGCCACTGCAATTTGCATTGAAACACCTCACATTCCAAGGTATCAAGGTGGAGATGCATGTCTGAATAGCCCTCATCCAGAACAATGGTTTGAGCAGTTTGAATGAGCTACCTAGTATCGCCTTCATTGACAAGACATTCAAAGCCATCTTAGAACATTAACACTTGTGGTTAAAAACCACAAACAGTAAACATTGAAACAATGAGACTGGATAGAGATTGGAATTCTTAGACTTGGATCTCATTAAAGTGAAAAAGAGAATACACTGGGACAATCATTTGACAGTCTCTCCATCTGTGTAAAAACTTGAAGTTTCTTTTGGATACATCAGACAAGCATCTGAGTTCACCAGTGCAGGTCACAAATGGGTCTCTCTCTCTCTCCAGGAAACACTAAGTTTCAACCACTGCCTGCTGGCTGCAAAACATCCAAGTCTATCACTGCTGCAGACAGAGACTCTGGGGAGAAAACCATCTACATAACTGTTTCCAAGAAAACCCTAAACCAGGTGGCCACCTCTACCAGCCAGAAACCTAAGGACCACAAGTCCAGCCGAGAGACAGCTGAATTATCAGACTCCACAGTGTATAATAAAAGCAAAATACTGCGGGTGCTGGAAATCTGATATAAAAACAGAAAGTGCTGGAAACACTCAGCAAGTCTGGCAGCATCTGTGGAAAGAGAAGCAGAGTTAACGTTTCTGGTCAGTGATCTTTCTTCAGAACAGATAATCAGGTTCTGATGAAAGGTCACTGACTGTTTTTGATCCACAGACTATATATTCTTTTATTTTGTTCTGGACCCTAATCCAAACAATCTATCCTTCTTTGCTCTGTAACCTGGTGCGTGTGTGTGTCAACTCAAGAAAACCTGTCTGATTGGTTCTTTTATAATCATAGCACAAAAGGGTGAAACACTAAAAAGGGTTAAACACTTATTGATTCAGTAAGCACATTCACTGTTTAAAAGAAATAAATCCTGTTGCGGTCAAACAAGGAGAGGGATAAGAGGGGAGCCTTTCCATCCCTCCTCACCTGATCGTTAACACTCACCACTCGTCTGGGTGGGTGCAGCCGCAACACTCAAAAAGCTCATCATCTAGTGGAGAGAAGTTTTCCCGATTAGAGCCCCTACAACAAAGTTCCATATTCACCTCCATCACTAGTACCCTGTGGTTGCAATATGTTCAATTACAGAAAGCCTTTCCATCCCTCCTCACCTGATCGTAAACGCTCACCACTCCTCTGGGTGGGTGCAGCCGCAACACTCAAAAAGCTCATCATCTAGTGGAGAGAAGTTTTCCCGATTAGAGCCCCTACAACAAAGTTCCATATTCACCTCCATCACTAGTACCCTGTGGTTGCAATATGTTCAATTACAGAATGTACTGTCACAACTCAAAGTTGCTTAGACAGTCCCTTCTTCCCTTGCAACCTCTACCTGCAAAAAAATGAGCAGCATTGTTGTGGGAGCACCAGAGATCCTCTCCAAGTCAAACACCATTGTGACTTAGACATACATTGCATTTCTTCATCATGGCTAGATCAATCTCAGGGACTTTCCTGTACCCCATCACTGTGGGAGCCCTGCAGAAAGACTGCACCAGTTCAAGACGATGGTCCACCACCAGCCTCTCAGTCAACTGGGCAATGAATGTAGCCTTTCCCATGTTACCCACATGCAGAGAACAAACATTAAAATAATTAGGCTGAGAGTCTCTTGATGATACAAGTTTTATGTTATTAAAACCTACGTCAAAAATACAAGGTATCCATGGGCCTCTGCAGCATTAAGACATGTGAATATTTACTATTGTAATTGTTAAGCCAAAAAAATGCTGATTAGGAACAACCAAGACTTTTAAAGAAGGTAGGATTTTTTTTTGCTCCAATTATTCTTCAGACCGGAGTAAAAAGCACATGAAATGTAATTAATTACCAACATGTAAACCACAATACAGACTAAAATGAAATTAAAATCCTAAATGCCGAGTGGGAAAAATGTATGAATGTCCTACATACCAGAGTAGACAATTTTGGAATAATGCATTTTGGCTTCAGATATAAACTACTATAAAATAATTCAGATTTGTACTTTCAATTCTGGTACTTCAGTTAAGATTATACTTTATTGTATGTAATTGCCTGCTAGAAGTTGGAGAACCCATTTTAAGTAAATATTTACTTTTCAGAGTTTTATTAAAATTATTTTACAAATTATAAAATGTTTATAGATGAAGATGCAGTTATGCTGCACAAAAGGAAGAGTGACGCGCTCAAATAATTATTGTAGTATCGAAAATTATTAGCATTCAATCTATGACTGTAATGCAAATGAACAACTCTGTTCATGTTCAAACATTCTTGACATTTCTGTGATGATGGCATAATGTTGTGCATTGAAGCAAGTTCACAGTGGGCACCAAAACTTGGGAGACAGGAACCACACACTAGAGCGATTTGTACTTCTGCAGTGAAAGCTCTAGCTGCTATGGGCTTCAACTTTGGGTCCTGCGTGCCATACAGAGCAAGATCCAAAAGAGCTTGCCCTCCAACTTTAGTCTTGCAGTGAAGTGGGGACCATTTCACTTCAACACTGAAGTCATAGGAAAAAACCCTAAGGCAGCAGTTTTTCGTGGATAATTTGGGTGCTAAAGATCTCAGAGGTGGCCAAAATGGGGTCTTGAGCTGCAATGCTAGTTTAGCCTGCATTTAGCACAAGATGCCATCTTGGTCGTGGAGTTGAAGGAAGTTCTAGGAACAGCCACTCCAAGGATCTTTAAAGTTCTTACTGACAATTAAACAGAGTGGTGCAGTAGCTAGCACCGCAGCCTCACAGCTCCAGCGAACTGGGTTCAGTTCTGGGTACTGCCAGTGTGGAGTTTGCAAGTTCTCCCTGTGACCACGTGGGTTTCCTCTGGGTGCTCTGGTTTCCTCCCACATGCCAAAGACTTGCACATTGATAGGTAAATTGGCCATTGTAAAAAAAAAAATTGCCCCCAGTGTAAGTAGGTGGTAGGAGAATTGAGGGAAGGCGGGGATGTGAGAGGGAAAAATGGGATTAATGTAGGATAGTATAAATGGGTGGTTGATGGTCGGCGTGGGCCGAAGGGCCTGTTTCGGTGTTGTATCTCTCTGACACTAAATTGCCTCCTAGTACTTCAAGAGGCTGCGCGCCATTTTGGTAAGTAGCATTGCAATTAACGCCCTCTAACATTCACCAGCTGAACAGGAATAAACAAGTCATTGCTGAGGATGTCTAGAGCTGTTTAAGACATGCTCAGCTTTCACTGTTCACTTGCTGCTGGAGATAGACTGTGTTTCAAAAGGAAGTTCAAGACACATTGGGAGACTTTCTGGTATACTGTCAAGATTTCACCAAAACTCATCAACATTTTTCTCAGAAATTCTCTGACGACTTCAGTTAGAGTGAATGATGTGCTAATGTCCTTACAGTAGTCCAACCAGCAGAAAAGGAGTGCTTGGTCATGGGGATCTTGTAGGGGTCCCCCTTGGTCTAGAGAAGGAATAACAAGGCAGAATTGCACTAATTCCTGGAGGAGAAAGGGGCAGGAGAGCAAGATGGGCTCTCTGCCCCCTGTGGATACAGGACATCTCTCCTGCTCTGCACCTCCTCCACCGGGAACTGAAGTGCAGTGTCCGAGAACCTATGTGTCCTCTTCCCTGCCATCCTGCAACATTCTGTTATCATTCAGCACACTCCACACGTTCAGTGGAAGAGAGTGTGTCTGTGTCGAGATGACATATAGCCCTCCATGAAAATCACTTCATTGATTGAGTGCTAAATCTTCAGGCATATTTAAACCCTGGTAATCAATTAGCGGCATGTGTTATTAGCACAGCACCCACATAGCATCTGTTTACATCCTTTCACTAAAATGACCCCTTAAGTTGTTCTTTTGCTTTTACTATACAACTTCTACCCTTCTCAAAATTACTCTAGCTACATTCATAGAATGATGCAGTACAAAAGGAGGTGATTCGGCCCATCGTACCTCTTTGATAGAGCTATCCAAATAATCCCACTTCCCTTCTCTTTCCCCATAGTTCTGTAAAATCTTCCCCCTTTGAGTATTTATCCAATTCTCTTGGAATGTTACTGCTGAATCTGCTTCCACCATCCTTTGAGGCGAGGCACTCCAGATCATAACTCTAAAAAAAAATGTTTTATGTCACCTCTGCTTCTGTTGCCAATCATCTTAAATCTGTCTCCTCTGGTTACTGACCCTTCTTCCACTGGTAACAGTTTCTCCTTGTTTACTCTATCAAAACCATTCAGGAGTTGAACACCTCTATTAAATCTCCTCTGCTCTAATCAGAACAATCCCAGATTCCCCAGTCTCTCCACATAACTGATCTCCGTTGGCCCAGGTACCATTCTAGTAAATCTCTTCTGCACTCTCTCCAAGGCCTTGACATCTTTCCTAAAGTGTGATGCCCAGAACCAAACAAAATACTCCAGTTGAGGCCAAACCAATTTTTGTTTTGAGGTTTGGCATAACTTAATTGCTTTTGTATTTGAGGCCTCTATTAATAAAACCAAGGATCCCATATGCTTTTGTAAAAAACAGCCTTCTGAACTTGTCTTGCCATCTTCAAAGATTTTTGTACACACACCCCAAGGTCTATCTGTTTCTGTACCCCTTTAACATGTGAACTAAATGGTATCATTACCTCTCCTCATCCTATCAAAAATGTATTACTTCACACTTCTCTGTGTTAAATTTCATCTGCCTTGAGTCTGTCCATGTTCGCACTTTGTGCATGTCCTCCTATGCATCTACACTCAAGTTTAAATCATTGATATATGTCAAAAAGAACAGTGGTCTTAATAATGACCCCCTAGGAAACACCACTGCATACTTACCTCCAGTTTAAAAAACAACCCTTCACCACTCCTGAAATAAAAACAGTAAGTGCAGGGAATACTCAACAGGTCTGGCGGCATCTGTGGAGAGAAGCAGAGTTAATGTTTCAGGTCAGTGACCTTTCATCAGAACTCAGAGTTCTGATTAAAGGTCACTGACCTGAAACGTTAAGGCTGCTTCTCTCCAACAGATGCTGCCAAACCTGCTGAGTATTTTCAGCACTTTGCTTTTATTTCAGATTTCCAGAATCCGCTCCTCCCTGCTTTCTATCCCTTAGCCAAGCTTGTATCCATGATGCCACTGTCCCTTTAATCTCATAGGTTTTAATTTTGCTAACAAGTCTATTATCTGGTACTCTGTTAAATGCCTTTTGAAAGTATACACACACATTTCAACCCTCTGTTACTTTGTCACAGAATCTTTTGCAGAGCTTGTTTTTATAAGGAATGTTTTACTACAGGAATAATTTAAATTAAAAACACTTCAGTAGAACGCAATAACCATAAGATAATACCAGTGTAATTACGTAATATACCCTACATTATGCTTTACTAAAGTATCACATTTTGTATTATGTTTACTTGAACTGTGAAGGCCATCCAAATTTACAATTTGATTAAACTTTTGACAAACATGTCCTTCCAGAGTTGGGTAATGTCTACAGAGACATGTTGAGTTATAGAACATTAAGATGAAGAATTTCTAATCATCTAGACTTTCCATTTTGATGGGAGCAATTTTAAGTGGTAAATGAGACCATTACACAAATACATATTGTCTTAAGAACAATTTTGTTAAAGCAAATTGGTGCTAATAACAAAGCAAGTCTAATAACAATACTGAAGGTTCTTATTCAAGCACTCTTAAACTGGAACAACTGCTCAAGTTTCAGCTTTGCTTTTTTTAAAAAAATGTTACATTTATTCAGTGCTTGCTATCATGGTCATCTTTAATAGATAAAATCAGTATTGTATCTTAGCCAGCCTAGTAGGAGACCCATTCCTCAGCATTCTGTTACTGTTGACAGAATCTGTGGCTACGAGAAACCGAGCTAACAACATCAGCAGCCAGTCTGAAACTGTCAATAAGATGTTAATGTTCAAATGTTACTGTATCCACTCTGAACTTAGATTATACTTGTTTTATGACCTATAGTAAACCTACTGTTTTGAAGTGGCTCTTTCTTTAACATACCTCTATTATCAAACAGAGGGAACCTTCCTAGAGGAAAATCTATCTCCAAGGATTAAAAAAAAAATCAGGGCTTCTGCTGAAAGGAACACAGCACAAGTAAAGAAGAGCACAAAAATACTGCTCTAAATACAGAAAATAGCTAATAACACACATCATAGAGATGAACAAAGAAGTCAATAACTTAAAAGGAGCATGGAGCTGAGGGAGGGATAGAACATATTACAGAATTAATAAGAGTCTTTAGTAAATTGATATGGAATGATCTGTGGGATCCAGAATATTGGTTTGTCAATCAAAGTTCTAAAATACTAACTTTTCAAATTCCACTTTTGATCAACAAAATTATACAAAAGTTACAACACAAAATAAAGACCTATTAATTTGATTAGGCTTGTATTCGCTGGAGTTTAGGTGAACGAGAGGGGATCTCATAGAAACCTACAAAATTCAGCAGGTCGGGACAGGATGTTCCCAATAGCGGGGGTTCCAGGATCAGGGGTCACAGTCTAAGGATAAGGGGTAAGCCATTTAGGACTGAGATGAGGAGGGATTTTTTCACCCAGAGAGTGGTGAACCTGTGGAATTCTCTACCACAGGAAGCAGTTGAGGCCAAATCATTAAATATATTCAAGAAAGAGTTAGACATAGTTATTAGGGCTAAAGGGATCAAGGGATATGGGGAGAAAGTGGGAACAGGGTACTGAATTTGGATGATCAGCCATGATCGTATTGAATGGCGGTACAGGCTCGAACGGCCGAATGGCCTACTCCTGCTCCTATTTCTCTATGTTTCATACATTTCAGGCAACTCTAAAAATTTCGTAGTTGGATTTCGCACTCTATTGGATCTCAGGAGTAATTACACAAGCAACTCTTTGACCCTAGGGACTTGTAATATTGGAGAAATCGTGATCATGGAAATAAGCCTGACCAGATTGGAAAATACTTGACAGTAAAAGTGAACAAAAATATAATTAGTTTAGACTACAGTCGATTTCAAAACCTTGTGTATGAATTAATTTTAATCTGGTCCAATAAATTAAATTCAGGGTCTCTGAGGAAATTAGTTAAAATTTGGTGTAATATAGAATACAACCAAATAAACCTTTGACCCCTAAATTCAAACTGACAGATGTCACATTTCTAATTCGATTTGAAGAAATACAACTATATTGCATTCTAGCACAATCATCATCTTCTTGTGGCAATTTTTCCATTTGTTTCAAATCTCATTCTAAAATCAAAATAGTACACAATATTTACACATATGTTAATTATGAATGCAGTTAAATGCCTCCAGGGTTTGGAAAGGTCCCAATTTTCATGAGTTGCTTCATTCTTTCTTCCCCCTCTTCATCCAGCACAATGCCTCAACAGGCAATCAAACTGCAATGAATACAGGTTCTAGTAGAGCCAAGTGTGGAGAATTTAAATATAAATTTACTGCAGCAAAGAACAGAAAGGTTATCCTTTAAACGGTTTAAGGTTAATTTAACGATCCCAGAGGACAACCTGAAAGATGTAGTGAAGTAGCAGTGTCACATCTAATCTATTGCCTTAAAGTTATGCATTGCTCAAGTTAGTGTAACTGTAACTTGCAGAAAATGCTAAACACACAGAGGTTACATTCCAGGTGAAGATCCTTCTACTTGCACGAAGAAGTTTCAAATGAAAAGCAGCTGTACTGAGAAAGTGAACTGTTGAAGTAGATTATGATCACAGTCTGTAACTACAGGCAAAAAAGGAACAGTTCTTGAATGATGGCATATATTGGTATCCAGTGCAAATGAATGCTTCCAGATATAAAGTCCTACTCTAGTTAACATCAGCAAAGTGATGGAAAGTGTCGTCATCAGTGCTATCAAGCAGCACTTACTCAGCAATAACCTGCTAACTGATGCTCAGTTTGGGTTCCTCCAGGGCTTCTCAGCTCCAGACCTCATTGTAGCCTTGGTTCAGACATGGATAAAAGAGCTGAATTCCTGAGGTGAAGTGACAGTGACTGCCTTTGACATCAAGGCAATATTTGACTGAGTATGGCATCAAGAAGCCCTAGCAAAATTGAAGTCAATGGGAATCAGGGAAACTCTCCACTGACTGAGGTCATACCTAGCACAAAGAAAGATAATTGTGGTTGTTGAGGCCAATCAGCCCTAGGACATCACTGCAAGAGTTCCTCAGGGTTGTGTGCAAGGCACAACATTCATCAGCTACTTTATCAATCACCTTCCCTCCAACATAAGGTCAGAAGTGGGGATATTCGCTGATGATTGAACAGCGTTCAGTACCATTTGCAACTCCTCAGATACTGAAGCAGTATGCCCACATGCAGCAAGACCTGGACAACACTGACGCTTCGGTTGATAAGTGGCAGGTAACATTCACGTTACACAAGTGCCAGTGAATTACGATCCCCAACAAGAAAGAATCCATTGCTGAATCCCCCACCAACATCCTGGGGGTTACCATGGACCAGAAACTTAACTGGACTAGCAGATAAATACTGTGGCTACAAGAGCAGTTCAGAGGCTGGGAATTCTCCGGTGAGTAACTCACTGCTGACTCCCCAAAGCCTGTCCGACATCTGTAGGGCACAAGTCAGGAGTGTAATGGAATACTCACTTGCCTGGATGATTGCAGCTCCAACAACACTGTCCACACCATCCAGGACAAAGCACTCGCTTGATCGGCTGTTGCAGTCCATGTGGTGAATATACTCCCTCAGTGCAGTTAGGCAGTAGCTGCAGGATTTTGACCCAACAAAATGAATTGAACTGTGACACATGTCTAAGTTGGAATAGTGTGTGACTTAGAGGGGAACGTGGAGGTAACGATGTTTCCATGTGCCGACCTCCTTTTGTCCTGCTAGGTGGTGGAGGTTGCAGCTTTGGGAGATGCTGCTGAATAAGTCTTGGTGAATTGCTGCAGTGCATACAGTACACAGTGCAGTCACAGTGTACCAGTGGTTGGTGGGAATGTGGGGGTGAGGTGGAGGGGAGTGGATATTTAAGGTGGTAGATGGGCTGCAAGCTCCCCTCCAAGTCATACATCATCCTCACTTGGAACTATATAGTCATTCCTTTACTGTCGCTGGGGCAAAATACTGGAGCTCCCTTCCTAACAGCAGTGTGGGTATACCTACACTTCATGGACTGCAATGGTTCAAGCAAGTGACTCACAATCACCTTCAAGGGCAATTAGGGATGGGCAATAAACGCTGGCCTTGCCAGCGATGCTCACATCCCATGAATGAATGAAACAAAAGTGGACTGCTTGGTCCTGTATGGCATCAAGCTTTGAGTGCTTTTGCAACTGCAGTCATCCAGGCAATACCTTGAGGATAAAGAAGAGAAATTGAAAAAAATTTACTATTTATAAAGACAGAAAAGTAAATTGTTCCAGCTTATAAATTCAGAGTATAATTTTAGAAAGGTTTGATAATTAAAATAAAAACAAGCCAAGACACTTTGGTTAACACTAATTCCTACATTTCCCAAATAATTAATTATACAGCCAGGATTCTTAAGATTGATGTTGCTGTGCTTGCTGGCACTACTCAGTTTATTACCTACTGTAAATGAGGAACACCAATATCCAACACAACAGTGTTTTCTTTAACTGCAGAATGCAAAACTGCATATGTAAGTGAATTTAATATCAGAAAATACTTTGTTGTGAATTCAACAAGTTTAACATGTCCCTACCTGCTGATTTTGCAACATGGGCATCCATTTTCAAATCCCACCCATGTTGGTGGAATGGAACTGTCTGCTGTCTACATGTAATGCGATTGTGCAATCTCAATCAAGTTCCCAGTGGGCATGAACCCAAAGTACAAAACTGACCTTAATTCACCACTAACTGGCACCAAATTGACAATTTAACTTGGGATGGATTGTGGGGGTGCGGCGATGTGTTGTCGGGATACTGGAAATGTAAAGCTATCACAGTGGTGCAGTAAGGGAATTTTTTAAGTTCAAACATGCAAGTTCTTTTGGCAGAGCTATAGCTGAACGGTAAGTACTATTTAACTTCACTTTGATAAGCACAAAAAGTTACTGTAAGACAGTTCTGTTTTCCAATAGAAGCTCTTCATCACAAACAACTTGAAGTCACTCATTGGTATGCAATGCTAAAACTGTGGTGCAAGTGGAAATGGCAACTCTTGTTAAAAAATGTAAATTAGTTTGGAAGTCCTGATTAATTACACCATAATACCTCATCTGAACTGATTCTATCAGTGAGAGAAGCAATGCCAGAGCTTAAACTTGAACCCATTTCCACGAATGGTTAATTCCAGACAACAATTTTAAGCATTAAAGTTACTGCACTGAATATTTATTAATTTGGAGAGGTAATTTAAATATCACAGCACTTTCAACTTCCTCTGGTGGTTAAGCAGCACAAGTCTCATGCTTCACAGTTCTGGACTAAAGCCAACCAGTACTGTGTTCAAAAGCAAACAGTTTGGGCAGAAAGCTGTTTGCTCCTAGACTGAGAAGATCGCTCTCCTGTCTGCTCCCATCTCTTTCTCACAAGTCTCTGAATCCACTGAAGACACATGAACCCCAAGAGAAAAGTCTCCTACAGCGAACAAGGTTTAAGAAGAATACTGGGCCCAAATGAAAAGCAAGATCTACCTACAATCAAGGACTCTACAGTGAGCTCGAAAACCGTAACAACTCTTCAGATATTGCCTCAAACCTTTCCACTTTATTTTTCGTCTGCTCTTTTCTGTCTCTTGCAGGTGTGTATCGCGTATGCATGCTAGCGTGGGCACGTCGTGTATCCGTAGGCGTTAACCGAATTAGAGTTTAAGTTTAATGAATTTCAACCTTTCTTCTTTAAACCTAAGAAAGCCTGTTTGTGCTGATTTCTTTGCCTTATAATTGGAAAGCGGTGAACAAGGATTCACCAAGGGGGAGCTAAAAACATGGTGTGTTTAAAGTTAAACACTGTTACAGTAAGACCAGGTGAAGGCTGAAAGGGAACCCTTTTCTCTTTCTCACCTAATCGTTACACTATGACTTAAATGATAGGGTGGTGAGTGAATGATAATTGAAATAATAGTTATTTCCAACCACTGGGGAGCTCAATTGCCAAGCAATACTAAGAGTGGTGAAGAAAGTTGCAAATTAAATCAGTGGTTTATTGATTGACAGCAGTAATTCTGGACATGCCTTCTACTTGAAGCAGCTGTAAATGGATCAAATGAGCCAAAAGCCACAGTTACACCCTGTTATACCAAAACTAGGTTATTTTCAGATGACATAACATTAATAGTTCCCCAGCTTACATGTCAAAACACATTCAACGCTGTCGCTGAATACAAAATTTAGCTAAGAGTGTCCAAACTGCATTAATTTTGAGATTATGCCTCTTGGTCCTGCAGTGTGACCATTGCTTTGTTGATAGTTCCATCACTATGAATTACCCACCAGAAGGTACCCAAAGCAGCTCAGTAATGACCACATATGCAATTTTCCCCATTAAAGGAAACATTTGGTTTCCAAATCTGTCTTTTCCCACCATGAAGCATTGAGAACACACACAACACTGACTCAAGTGCTTAAAATTGCTGTTAGGAAACTAGTGCAAATTAAAACCTGCCACTGAATATCCATGCAATTCCTTTGGGAAACAGAGTGACTTGACCGCTTGTTTTACTAGCCGGACACGGCTGAAGGCCCTGTCAACAACAGTGGGGGGAGAATCCTCGGTTGAGGAAAAAGGAGGTCATATCAGAAGCACCGTCATGGAAGGTAGCATCATCAGAGCAGATGCGTCGGAGACGGAGAAACTGGGAGAATGGAATGGAGTCCTTAAAGGAGGTAGGGTGTGAAGAAGTGAGTCGAGGCAGCTGTGCGAGTCGGTGGGCTTATAATGGATATTAGTAGACAACCTATCCCCAGAGATGGAGACAGAGAAGTCGAGGAAGGGAAGGGAAGTGTCAGAGATGGACCATGTAAAGGTGAGAGAAGGGTGGAAATTGGAAGTAAAGTTGATAAAGTTTTCCAGTTTGGGGCGGGAGCAGGAAACGGCACCGATACAGTCATCAATGTACCGGAAAAAGAGTTGGGGGAGGGGGCCTGAGTAGGACTGGAACAAAGAATGCTCGACATATCCCACAAAAAGACAGGCATAACTAGGACCCATGCGGGTACCCATAGCAACACTTTTTACTTGAAGGAAGTGAGTGGAGTTGAAGGAGATGTTATTCAATGTGAGAATAAGTTCAGCCAGGCAGAGGAGGGTGGTGGTGGATGGGGACTGGTTGGGCCTCTGTTCAAGGAAGAAGCAGAGAGCATTTAAACCATCCTGGTGGGGGATGGAGGTGTAGAGCGATTGGACATCCATAGTGAAGAGGAGGTGGCTGGGACCAGGAAACTGGAAATTGTCAAAATGACGTAGGGTGTCAGAAGAGTCATAGATGTAGGTGGGAAGAGACTGGACCAGCAGAGAAAAGATAGAGTCAAGACAGGAAGAAATGAGTTCAGTGGGGCAGGAGCAGGCGGACACAATGGGTCCGCCGGGACAGTCCCGTTTGTGGATTTTGGGAAGGAGGTAGAAACGGGCCGTCCGGGGTTGTGGGACTATGAGGTTGGAAGCTGTAGAGGGAAAATCTCCAGAGGAGATGAGGTCAGTGACAGTCCTTTGGACAGTGGCTTGATGTTTGGTGGTGGGGTCATGGTCCAGAGGGAGGTAGGAAGAAGTGTCTGTGAGTTGACGTTGAGCTTCTGCAAGGTAGAGGTCGGTACGCCATACAACAACAGCAAAACCCTTGTCTGCAGGTTTGATGACCATGTCGGGGTTAGACCTGAGAGAACGGAGTGCCTCAAGTTCAGAGGGGGACAGGTTAGAGTGAGTGAGGGGGGCAGAGAAATTGAGACGACCAATGTCTCGCCGACAGTTTTCAATGAAGAGATCAAGAGCGGGTAAGAGGCCAGGGGGAGGGGTCCAGGTAGAGGGAGAATGCTGGAGGCGGATGAGTGGGTCTGCTGGTTGGGGGGAGGACTCCTGGTCAACGAAGTGAGCCCAGAGGCGGAGGCGACGGAAGAAGATTTCCTTCCCTGAAGGACATTAGTGAACCAGATGGGTTTTTACAACAATCGACAATGGTTTCATGGCCATCATGAGACTAGCTTTTAATTCCAGAAGTAGGAAATACCAGAGAACCAGGCCGAATATAGAAGGTCCAAAGGGGAAGTGAAAAAGCAAATAAGAGAAGCAAAGAGAGAGCATGAAAAGAGATTGGCAGCTAACATTAAAAGGGAATCCCAAAGTTTTTCTATAGACGTATAAATAGTAAAAGGGTGGTAAAAGGAGAACTGGGGCCGATTAGGGATTTACGCATGGAGGCAGAGGGCATAGCTGAGGTAGTAAATGAATACTTTGCATCTGTCTTTACCAAGGAAGATGATGCAACCCAGCCAATGGTGAAAAAGGAAGTAATTCAGGCACTAGAAGGGTTTAAAATTGTTGAGGAGGTTTTAGATAGGCTGTTATACTTAGAGTGGATAAAGCACCAGAACCTGATGAGAAGCATCCAAAGACACTGAGGGTAGAAATCACAGAGGCACTGGCTGTAATTTTTCAGTCTTTCTTAGACTCGGGGGTGGTGCCAGAGGACTGGATAATTGCAAACGTTGCACCCTTGTTTAAAGATAAGCCCAGCAACTACAGGCCAGTCAGTTTAACTTTGGTGGTGGGGAAAGTTCTAGAAAGACTAATTTGGGACAAAATTAATAGTCACATGGATAAATATGGGTTAATTAAAGAAAGCCAGCATGGATTTATGAAGGGAAAATCATGTTTAACTAACTTGGAGTTTTTTGACGAGGTAACAGAGGGAATTGATAAGGGCAATGCAGTTGATGTGATGTACATGGACTTTCAAAAGGCATTTGATATAGTGCCACACACGTGACTCGTCAGCAAAGTTGTAGCTCATGGAATAAAAGGGATGGTAGCAACATGGATACCGAATTGGCTGAGTGACAGGAAACAAAGAATAGTGGTTAATGGATGTTTTTCAGGCTGCAGGAAGGTTTGTAGTGGAGTTCCCCAGGGGTCAGTGTTGGGACCCTTGCTTTTCCTGATATATATTAATGACCTAGATCTTGGTGTACAAGGCACAATTTCAAAGTTTGCGGTGATACGAAACTTGGAAGCATTGTGAACCGTGAGGAGGATAGTGTCGATGTCCTTTTGCAGGTCTACACATTGGTGGAATGGGCGGACAGGTGGCAGATGAGGTTCAATGCAGAGAAACATGAAGTGATTCATTTTGGTAGGAAGAACATGGAGAGACAATATAAAATAAAGGGTACAATTCTAAAGGGGGTGAAGGAGCAGAGGGACCTGGGTGTATATGTGTATAAGTCATCGAAGGGGGCAGGACAGGTTGAGAGAGCAGTTAATAAAGCATACAGTATCCTGGGCTTTATTTATAGGGGCACAGTGTTCAACAGCAAGAAAGTTATGTTGAACTTATATAAGATACTAGTTCAGCCTCAGCTGGAGTACTGCGTACAATTCTGGACGCCGTACTTTCGGAAAGATGTGAGAGCATTGGAGAGAGTACAGCAAAGATTCACAAGAATGGTTCCAAGGAACAGAAACTTCAATTATGAAGACAGATTGGAGAAGTTAGGACTGTTTTCCTTGGAGAACAGAAGGCTGAAAGGTGATTGGATAGAGGTATTCGAAATCACGAGGGGTCTGGGCAGAGTAGATAGGGAGAACTTGTTCCCACTTGTGAAAGGATCGAAAGGCACGATATAAATGTGGTTTAGCAACTGAAAATTTTGTTACTGCAGTATTTTACTAAAGATGCGCACACACTGCAATGAACACATAAAATCAGCATCTTCAAAATTCACTCGGCTGTTTACCTGGTACAATATTTTGTTCTGATTATACTGTCATATTCCTTAAATTTTCACCGTCACTAAGAAACACATAGGGGAGTTCAAATCCCACCGTGGAGTAGCATCAAAAAATTTATCAAAGCCAGATTGTTGCAAAAACCTAAGTAGGTCATTGACAACCTGCCATTCCTACCTGGTCTGGCCTACATGGTTTACTCCTCATACCCTCTTGAAGTGGCCTAGTAACAAATGTGGCTTTGCCAGACTTACCACATTCTGTGAATAAAATGGCAAAAAAAAATCCAATTACATCAAAAACATGTGCTCCACAGCTAATGTTTTCCTTTCCCACCTGAAGAGGTTAACCCCTTGGTTCCAAAGCACTCTTTGGTACCTCTCTAAGTGGCCATTCTTTCTGCAGCCTGGTCAGCGAGTACTGGCAGGGAAACAGCATGTTGAACCCAACTCTGTCCTCAAAAAATACAAACTTAACCTTTCCATCAAGTCCTTGGATTAGCAATTAGAAGCTCAGCTTCATCAAATTTCCCTCCCGACCTCAAGATATTGAGGCTATACTATAAATATTTTCATTTCTACCACTGCACTACAAAATGAGGACAATTTACAAGGATGCTGAAAAATACCTAGTTAATGATGTGTAAATCAAAGTCCCATGCAAATTTTTCTGGAAGGAAAAAATAAAGCACGTTATGGAAAATTGTTTATTCATTTCAATCTGTGCATTAGTCTCAATATTATGTTTAAAACAAATCAATATCTTAAAATAATTATTTTTGGAAATTTGGAAATAAAGGGGGCAGACAGACACTTATATTGTCTGGTCATTCTGCTGAGAGGAACAAAACAGCTCCCCATATTACATATTTGACTTAACTAGCTTACAACTTTAGTGCTTCACCAAGTTACTTTCATAACATAACAAATCTGTCACTTCAGTACTTAGGTGCAAGTTAAATGACATTTCAATCAAATTTAGACTGGCGCCACAGCAAAGAAAAAAATTTTCCTGGAGATTTAGGATACAAATTGCACAATTTATTATCAAGTTGCAGAAAGGATTCAATGCAAGGCTGCCTTAATTTAATAAATGCCTGCCTATCTTCTCGTCTCTCTTCTCTTTGGCCTCCTTGTCGAGAGACAATGGGTCTCTCAATGCCTGCCTATATCATTCAAAACAGTAGTTATGTTAAAATGTGCACTGTCGACATGCAATTGCCCAATGCATAGATGTACAATAGTAGACTACTAGTTAAAAACAATCTGGTCAAAAAAACTTGCTAATTTATGAGATTGACATTTTTCCACCTCAGAAATATTGAAAAATAAATCTTAAAAACTAAGATTAATTTGGCATATTGAGAAATAGTTGAGCTGTTCAGAGACGTGGGCCCAGATTTTGCTATCATCAGTGTAGCAATTGACAGTGACCTCAAAGAGAGCTGCCCACAAAGATCCAGCAATTTCTATAGCGTGAATTTCACCTTTCCCGATGTTAATTTGAATCTGGCAACAAGTCAAGGAATTCTGCAGGCCTCCAGAAACAGCACTTCTTTTGACCAGAATAAGCAGCCAGTAACATTGAAGAATTCTCACAGAAAGCAAGCAGGGAGATTAAAAGCTCTGATTATCCATGACTTTTTAATATTTTACAAAAAGCAACCAAGATTGGAGATACACATGGGATAAATTCAGAAGCTGAAATATCAAACTTTTTAAAAAATTATTATAATGGAGAAATTTGACATTCCACAACTATAAAATTTGTTTCTTTCAGGGACAGAAATTGTGCAGCAGTAATCATGAACTTACTACACTGTTTAAAAACCCAGTTACTCCTTATTCAACAAGGTGCAACTTTTTCCAAAGGGTTTTTACAGTGAGACTAATAAGCGTACAAGTTCTTGCCAGTTCAATAATTTTTGATTGCAGTCTGCAGGGACTTCAACAGCGCACCCTGTGGAGAAGTGCAGAATCAATGACAGCAATTTGTGGATTTCTGCGTTCAAATGTGCATGTGCAGATTCCAAAAGTTGCTGCAGTTTCAAAGGAGTAATAACACTGATAGTTTCACTGTCATTACCATCGTAAAGTCCAGGCCATGCAGGTTTTTACTGCAGCAATAGAATGTTGCTAATCCTATGTCCAAAGAAACATATAAAATAGGAGCAGGAGTAGGCCATTCGGCCCTTCGAGCCTGCACCGATATTCAATACAATCATGGCTGATCGTCCAAACTCAGTAACCTGTTCCCGCTTTCTCCCCGTATCCCTTGATTCCTTTAGCCCCAAGAACTATATCCAACTCTTTCTTGAATATATTTAATGATCTGGCCTCAATTGCTCTCTGCAGCACAGAACTCCACAGGTCTACCACCCTCTGGGTGAAGAAATCCCCCCCCATCCCAGTCCCAAATGGCCTACTCCCCCATCCCTAGACTGTGACCCCTCGTCCTGGAACCCCCTGCCATCAGGAACATCCCTCCCGCATCCAGCCTGTCCAGTCCCACTAGAATTCCGTAGGTTTCCATGAGATCCCCTCTCTTCCAAACTCTAGCGAATACAAGCCTAATTGACCCAATCTCTTCCCACACGTCAGTCCTGCCATCCCAGGCATACGAACATACAAATTAGGAAGAGTAGGCCATTCAGCCCCTCGAGCCTGCTCTGCCATTTAATAAGATCACTGTTGATCTGATTGTGGCCTCAACTCTACTTTCCTGTCTACCTGCTATAATTTTTGACACCCTTGTCAATCAAGAATCTATCAAACTCAATGTTAAAAATATTCAATGATCCTGCCTCCAATGATCTCTGGGGAAGAGTGTTCCACAGACTAATATACCCTCAGAAAAAATTTCTCCTCATCTCCGTCTTAAATGGGAGACTAATTCCTAAACTGTGTTCCCTAATTCTAGTCTCTCCCTTCGTCCAAATCATTGATCTAAATTGTAAATAGTTGAGGCCCCAGCACTGATCCCTGTGGCATTCCACTAGTTACAGCTTGCCAACCTGAAAATGCCCCATTTATCCCTACTCTCTGCTTCCTGTTAGCTAATCAATCCTCTATCCATGCTAATATGTTACCCACTACACCATGAGCTCTTATTTTGTGTCGCAACTTTTGATGTGGCACCTTATCAAATGCCTTTTAGAAATCCAAGTACACCACATTTACAGGTTTCCCTTTATCCATCTTGCTTGTTACTTCCTCAAAGAACTCTAATAAATTAGTCAAACCTATTTCCCCTTCACAAAACCATGTTGACTCTGCCTGATCACATTGAGTTTCTAAGTGCCCTGCTGTAACCTCCTTAATAATAGATTCTAGCATTTTCCCTATGACAGATGTTAGGCTAACTGGCCTGAAGTTTTCTGCTTTCTGTCTCCCTCCTTTCTTGAATAGAGGAGTTAAATTCATTATTTTCCAATCTGATGGGACCTTTCCAGAATCTAGGGACTTTTGGAAAATTACAACCAATGCATCTACTATCTAAGCAGCTACTTCTTTTAAGACCCTAGGATGCAGGCCATCAGGTCATAGGGACTTGTCAGCCTTTAGTTTTCTCAGGACCTTATCCCTGCTGATTATTTTTGGCAATATTTGGAAAATACCTCTTGGAGAGGCCCGCTACAGGCCTCGGTGCCGGGAAGGCCCCGCCTCATATTACCAGCGGCGGCGAGGCCTCGTGGCAGCCTCCCGCCACATGGCGACGGTAACTTAGTTTAAATATTTTAATAAATGCTAATTAATGCATAATTACTTACCTCATCGCGACGGCCATCCCACGCCAATATTCCGGCCAGTTGCCAGAACACCCGCGCCTATGGATCTCCGTTCTGAGATCCGAGGCGGCACACTGGTGGGGAGGGGGGAGGAATTACGTTTTCAGGGCGGTGGGGGGAAGCGGGGAACACTCTTGCTTTTGGTTGAGGGTCGGCGGGAATGGGTCGAACATCAAAGTTAATAAAGTTCGGGGGGGAAAGTTCGGGATCGGAAGAAAAGTTTGATTGGGCGGGGAAAACGGCCAATTAAAGGGATTAGTCATTGGGGGTTGGAGAGGGGATTGGAAATTTGAATAAAATTTTAATTTTAATTTTTTAAAAACTGTCCCTTTAAAAATTTAAATGCCTCGGTAGGGCCCGAAGCCCTTTAAAAATGGTGCCAGACGCCATTGCGGGGCAGAGCGCCCGCCTCCTCCAAGTCATTGGGGGCAGGCTAAATATCGTAGTGGCTCAACCGCGCACATCTCGCGTGTGTGCTGCACCAAATTCGGCGGCGAGCTGGGGAAAAAGAAGCCGATAATGTCCATTCAACTTTCCACCAGTTTTATTGGCTATTATCCACAATCAGCCACCCCAAGTTTAGCATCCCTAGAAATCCAAAGCTCACATTTTCCCTTCAAACAGGAGGCAATAAGGAGGCACATTCACATTACTGTACCACTTTGGGTGCTCACCCAGGGAGAAAGAAGAGCCATCAGCAGCAAATGGCTCAAATTGAATGAAGACAAAATTATTTCCTAAATTATTGGGAGTTTCAGATGCACATATATACTTGTGTATTGGTTCCAGGATATGAGCTCCTTCATGTCTTGTAAAGTCTGGTGAAAAGATGATTTTGCAGGTCTTCGATATGAAAGGAAAGGAATATAAAATACTTATGAACGGAATTGCAGCAAATTCTCCTCTCTCTTCCACTCCAACCCCCATGTTAAAACCAGATATCTCAACAATAATATCACCTTTATAGCTTTAAGTGCTCTAATAAAAAATTAAAAGAGGACTTATGTTGGTGATGCAAGCCACTATAGTTGTCACTTTTCTAGCTGTAAACTCAACTTGCCCATACAAACCAGTGGTGAAATTTTCACATGGCTTGCTATCGGAACTTCCAATCAGTGCAATGCAACCAAAAACCTAAAAGGTTGTTTGTGTATCTCATTCATGCTATGCAGTGAAATCCACCCCACAAATTAAGTGGATAAGACTCCAGAACAGGATCCCTAGTACACAGCAGAATAAAATGGTTCTGCAACATAAAGGGGCATATTGCGGCTGATTTCAGTTTTTCTGCCTTGTGATTTCCTGTAAATGTATTCAGAATGTTAGAAAATCCCAGAACTACACATACCCCTTGCCAAAGACTCCTGGGCATTCTGATATGTTAAACCTCTATATTTAAGTCGGGTTAAAAACATATCACAGGAACACAAGAACATAATAGGAATAATAATATGCCGTTCATTCCCTGGAGCATTTTCTACCAGTTAGCCTCCAACAATGATATATTTTCATCAAGTAATGTAAACTAACTGCAGAAAGCTCACTGCACACCTGTAGACTTTTAAAGCTTTCAGTCCAAAAAAAGACAAAAGCTTTAAATTGTTTGAATTTATTCCACTTCAAAAAAATAATCGAGATACAATCAATCAGCAACGCAGAGTTGTGTACATTAGCCTTTTGTGAATTTAAAGTGAATCTATACTCTGGAAAAGCTCCGTACATCACATGATGCAAATCTAACAGTGGCTTAGTAAATGTGAAGTACTACCTTAGTTGAGATTACTAAAAGGCTAAATGTACAATAGTAGGGAGAAAATGGACAGATTGAGCTGATCCACTGGATAAAGTAACAAACTGCATTCATTAGCAAGATTTCCTAAGGCATTTCAGAAGTGTGTTATCAATCAAAATTTGGCACAGGGCGACAGAAGGAAATATCAGGAAAGATAACCGAAAGCTTGGGCAAAGAGGTAGGCTTTAAGGAGCATCTTAAGGGATAAAAAAGAGCTTTGCATTTATATAGTGCCTTTCAAGACCACAGGATGTCCCAAAACACTTCATAGCCAATTAAGTACTTTCGAAGTGTAGTCACTGTTGTAAAGTAGGAAACGTGCAGCTAATTTACACAGGAAACTCCCACAAATCGCAACGTGATGAAGGACAGATAATCTGTTTTAGTGATGTTGATTGAAGGATAAATTTTGACCAGGATTCCAGGGATAACTCCCCTGCACTTCTTTGTAATAGAGCCATGGGATCTTTTACACACATTTGACAGGGCAGACAGGGCCTCAGTTTAACATCTCATCTGAAAGACAGCAACTCTGACAGTGCAGCACTCCCTCGGTACTGCAACAGAGTGTCAGCTGAGATTATTGCACTCAAGTCCAGGAGTGGGACTTGAAGCCACAACATTCTGACCCTCTGACCTTCTGAGAGGCAAAGAAGCTGAGAGGTTTATGGAAGGGAATTCCAAAGCTTAGGGCCAAGGCAGCTGAAAGCATGGCCATCAATGGTGGAATTAAAATCAGGGATGAGAAAGATGCCAGAATGGATGGAGGGCAAAGATCTTGAAGGCTTGTAGGGCTAGAGGTTATAGACATTGGGAGGGGCGAGGCCATTGAGGGATTTGATGACAAAGATGAGAATTTTAAAATCGAGACCCTGCCAAACTGGGAGCCAGTGTGCGTCAGCAAGCACAGGGCTGACTGGTGGACAGGACTTGGTGAGAGTTCAGATACGGGCAGCAGAATTGTGGATGAGCATATTTATGTAGGATGGAAGATGGAAGGCCAGCCCGGAGAACATTGCAATAATCAAGTCAAGAGGTAAAAAAAGGCATGGGTAAGGGTTTCAGCAGCAGCTGAGCCGAGGCAGAGTTGAAGCCAGGCAATGTACAGAGGTGGAAGGAGGCAGGCTTGGTACTGGAGCTAATATGTAACAAACATAACAGCAAGGGTGCAAACAGTCTAGCTCAGCTTCAGATGGTTGCCGGGCAGAGGGATGGAAATGGTGATCAGGGAACAGAGTTTGTGGAGAACGCCAAAAACAATGCCCAGCCTGCCCAATATTTAATTGGAGGAAATTCCTGCTCATCCAATACTGGGTGTTGGACAAGCAACGTGACAAATCAGAGACAGTAGGGGGAATGTTATGCTCTCCCCCATGTTGGGTTTGGAGGCGGGGACAGCATATAACCAGGCAGGATGATGGTTGGGCGTGGGGGGGAGAGGGGGGGAAATTAATTCCTGGGCGGAAAGGCCTGTGAATGTACCTCTCATCCCACCAATTGAGGACCTAAAGTGGACAATTATTGGCCAGTATTAGCTCAGCAGCGAGCACACCAAGCAAAAGAGTGCGGGCTGCTTGCCAGCTCCAGGGTGGCTGGGGTCCCTTGTTAAAAAGCACAGTGCCTGAATGAGGGACCTCGCATCTGGAAGCAGGGGCCCGCAGAGAGCCAACCCCCTGCCCTTGCTGCCAACCCACTACACCTCCCTCCCTGCGAAACCCCTCCCGCCCTGACATACCCGTGGCCAGGTTAAAGTACTTCTGGTGAGTGCACTACTAGCAACAGCTACCGCCTCCCCGCTGGCGCCGCTCAGTTAAAGGCCCGCCAGCCACTGATTGTCCGGCAGTTGTAAGCGGGCAGGACTTCTGGCACCAGTGTCCTCAATTTCAGGGAAGGCCCACCACTGTCCTAAGTGTCTGGTTGGCATGTAATCCAGTGGGCCTTCCCCAGAGGAGGTGACACTAGGCTCTCAGCGGTGCTTTAGCCGGTGGTCGAGACCCCCGTTGCCAAGATAAAATCACCCCCAATAGATGGCCCAGATTTTGTGTTAAAAATAACAGTGAAGCTATGAACACTCACCATTAAAAAGTAAATCGGACAACAACTTCCAGTGACCATATGTACAGCTAAACACAAATTGGGAAGCTGCTGTCTGAGTTCCCCTGCTCCTTCAAAGCTTCGCTCTAACAGTATCTCACCAAAAGACTCGGCATTCAAATACATGGAAGGGCATGAAGTTCAGGTACTTACACAATAAGCATACCAGAAAAAGCCAAGGCTGATTCATTCAAAAGCAAGTGAATTTTAAATGACATGTCAAGTCTTAACTCTCTGGCACTTGAAGTGTGGAGGATTCACATTCCTTCAGATTTTAATTTTTGCTAGAAATTTTAAAACAATTAAATTTAAATAACTTTTTTTTAAACTATTTGTCTATTTTATCACTCTTAATTCCATCTTTCTTTCCTCTCTATTCACTTTCTGTACATTACTTGGTATTAAATTAGCTATTCTATCCTACACTTGCTGGTTCAGACTCTGCATGGCTCAATAAAGATTCTTCAATCTGACTGGTTAAGGAGATACACAGTTGTTTGCCTTGGTCTCACCAGGTCACAGATCCACTGTAGAGGATGAGCTTTTTTGGATATCTAATCACAAGTTCCAGCGCAAAAGCCCATAGAATGTCTGTGGGGAGGTACAAACGTACTGACAGCTAGCATCATTTGACGCTGACAGCAAAGTTCAAGCCATTAAGTTCAACTGAAGAAAAATACAGCAATGCAGATCTGGAAAGTTATTCCAAGATATTCTCCAATGTTTCAATAGATGCCAACTGATACTAATCTGGGATAAGTAGCTTGTTAGTTATAGGCATTTTGAACAAAGTCATAACATGCAGCATTTCTGTATTCCCCCATTTACAGACTGTAACAAAATGCAAACAAGAGTAGATTAGCCCCAAAATACAAAGTCAAAACTGTACAGTCTGACTATATTGAAAATGTTGGTCCCTTTAATTAACCAGGACTTAATTTAGTGTTAATAAACAGCAGGTGATGCTCATTGCAGTTTGCATTTAAGGGCTGGGTTTTTCCCCAGTCAGGGGATTACCTCTGGACAGAGTTAGTTCAGAAGGGAAGAGTAGAAACTGATATTTGGACTGAACTGTGGAGAATAAAACAGTTGTGGATCAGAGACTGTTACTCGCTTCCTCATTTTAGTGAATGGATATCTGTCTTATTAACATGGTAGCAGAGGATTAACTTTGATTTCTTCAGGTGGGAAGATAAATGAAATATGTAATTTCTTTTTCTGACAAAAGCAAAGCTCCTGGCAGCTTACTGGGTGAAATGGCTGAGTCATGCTGCAGACTCTCAAACTCTGATTACCCACTAGTCTTTTTGGAATGTGGACTCTGGTCACTTCCCTAACTAAGAGGATGACTTTGGCTTTCTGAAATAAAATTTCAGATTTCCAGCATCTGCAGTATTTTGCTTTTATTTTATGGCTTTGGCTTTTTCCTTACCAGGAAAAAGATTAACAATAAAGTATTTTCAGAACTGGATGTTACTGACTTAGATACTGAAGAGGGATTGCTGATTCTACTACAATTTATGGGCAGGATTTACAAAAAAGATGATTTGTTGGAAGCCTAAGAGGCATGGTCGACTTCTGATTAAAGTTAAGAAAACCGGACAATCGCTCCACAGGAGGATATGTCATGGAATTTGATAGGTTATATAACAGACTTTAAAAAATTCAATCTAGGTCTGTGCTTGTGTTCAAATTGTTAGATTGTGCACAAATTTCTCATATGGATCGACTTTTGGTTTTGACAGGGGTTCAATTTCATGGTAAAGATTCTCTTTTTGAGCAAGTGACTGCTGCCCTAAAGAAATTTTTGGGAAAACAATTGTTTCCAGTTACCACCTTGTCACAAATTGGAACTTCTGCAGTGAGAGAATGGAGGACTCAATGATTACTGACTCTCAAAAGTGACGGGGGCCTAGTCACAGGCGCTTGTACAAAGAGTGCCTGAACAACTTTGAGGTGGGTCGCACTTTTGATAGATTTATGGATCAAAATGGAAGGTAAGATTGGGATGATAGCCAAAGACGAATGAAGCCCAGAGATGTGCAGGGAGTGATTAATGGATGTTTTCAATGTGAGTCTATGTATCGCTATGCAAGGAATTGTATTGGAGCCAGGAATTGAGTATTTGAAGTAACTCGTGAAATGGATGGTTATGATGAATATGATGATAAACAGCATGAAAATATTGTATTAGTGACCAAAAACTTAAGTCTGGCCATGAGCATCTTGGTTGCCAATTCATTCAATTGTACGATATTAGATAGTGGCTGTACCTCAACAGTGGGTGGGGTCGATTGGCTAAACTTCTACTTGGCAAGGTAGATAGAAGTGAAGTTAGAGAATATTAAAGCTCTACTTGCTTTAGGTTTGGAGACGATAATACATTAATGTCTTTAAAGAGTGCTCCTCCCGTGTGAAATAGCAGGAATGCGTATTTCATCACCACTGATGTGGTTCAGAGTGACATACCGTTATTGCTAAGTAAATCTTTTTTTGAAAAAAGTGAAGAGATTGGACATGGAGAATGACGAAGCATTTGTCTTCAGTAAAGCGGTAAATTTACAATTCACTATCAGGACATTATTGTATTCTGTTGAGGAAACTGTTTCTTGCTGAGAAGTTCAAGAAGTAGTATTAACCTCTGGCTGACAAGAGAATTATCTGGAAGTTGCACAGACAATTTGCCCATCCTGCATCGCTAAAGTTAAAGGTTGCTGGAGTTGTGGATAAAGAATATGACACCCTTGAACAAATCACATCTCAATGTGATATATGTAATAAATATTGGAAAACATCACCGTGCCTGGTTGAGTCCCATTAGCCTGGGAATTTAATGAAGTGGTGGCTATGGACCTTAAAGTGTGGGACAGAGATTAAGGTATTTATTTGTTGCATTTTGTAGATATGGCAACTAGGTTCAGCATATCTACAGTACTAAACAAGGACAAACTGACAGCCGATAAAGCTATGGAAAATTATTAATGATTTGGACTTAAATGTGGGAGGCATGATTTGGGAAATTTACTGATAATACCAAAATTGGCTGTGTAGTTAATAGTGAAGAAGATAGCCATAGACTCAAACAATATCACTGGTTTGTTTGAGTGGGTAGGAAAGTGGCAAATGGAATTCAATCCAGAGACGTGTAAGGTAATGCATTTGGGGAGGGCAAATGAAGCAAGGGAATATACAATAAACAGGAGGATATTGAGGGGTAGAAGAAGTGAGACCTTGGAGTGCATGTCCACCGGTTCCTGAAGGTAGCAGGACAAGTAGATAAAGCGAAGGCATATGGATTGCTTTTATTTTCCGAGGGTATGGAATACAAAAGCAGGGATGTGATGCTGGAACTGCATAAAACGCTGGTTAGGTCACCGCTGGAGTATTGCACACCATTCTGGTCACCACATTATAGAAAGAACATAATTGCTCTGGAGAGAGTACAGAGGAGATTTACAAGACTGGACGGCACAGTGGCGCAGTGGTTAGCACCGCAGCCTCACAGCTCCAGGGACCCGGGTTCGATTCCGGGTACTGCCTGTGTGGAGTTTGCAAGTTCTCCCTGTGTCTGCATGGGTTTTCTCCGGGTGCTCCGGTTTCCTCCCACAAGCCAAAAGACTTGCAGGTTGATAGGTAAATTGGCCATTATAAATTGTCACTAGTATAGGTAGGTGGTAGGGAAATATAGGGACAGGTGGGGATGTTTGGTAGGAATGTAGGATTAGTATAAATGGGTGGTTGATGTTCGGCACAGACTCAGTGGGCCGAAGGGCCTGTTTCAGTGCTGTATCTCTAATCTAATCTAAACTGTTGCCAGGGCTTGAAAATTGCAGCTATGAGGAAAGACTGGATAGGCTAGGGTTGTTTTCCCTGGAACAGAGGGGAGACTTAACTGAAGTGTACAAAATTACAAGGGGCCTCGATGGAGTGGACAGGAAGGACTTGTTTCTCCTGGCAGGGAGGTCCGTTACTAGGACAGATTTAAGGTGATTGGCAGAAGGATTAGAGGGGACATGAGAAACTTTTTCACCCAGAGGGTGGTGGGTGTCTGGAATTCACGACCAGGGATGGTGGTGGAGGCAGAAACCTTCAATTCTTTTATAAGGTAGCTGGACATATACCTGAAGTGCTATGGACCAGGCGCTGGAAGGTGGGATTAGATTGGACGGCTAATTTTTTCAGCCAGCAGACATGATGGGCTGAATGGCCTCCTGAGCCGTAATTGTTCTATGGTTCTAAAAGTGGATTGGTATAGGTCTTGGAACGCCAGCAAAATTTGACAGGGGAATTCACAAATGATGAGTTTAGGGACATGCGTGAGAACTTAAATATTGCAGTTATGAACCCTGCTGCAGAAAGTCCATTCAGCAATGGCTTGTGTGAAAGAAATCAGCAATAGTTACACAAGATACTGGCGGATCAACCAAACTGCAAGCTGCTTTGGCTTGGGTAGTACATGCAAAAAATTCTTTACAAATGGTGGGAAGGTATAGCCCATACCAATTGGTATACATCTGTAATCCAAAATTGTTTCCATACTATGTGACGATCCTCCAGCGCTGGAGGGAAAGACTATTAGCTCTACTTTCTCCGCTCATTTAAATGTGCTACATGCTGTCAGGAAAGTGTTTATTCAAGCTGAAGCGTCAGGAAAAATTCAAAGAGCATTAAGGCATCGGATAAGTCAGTCTAGGGAAGACTTTAGTTCTGGTGACCTTGTTTATTATGAGAAGGGCATGGGAATGGAAAGGTCCAGGAAAAGATATAGGACGTGACAGGAAAATTCTAATTCAATATGAGAATCAGACCATAAAAGCACATTGTTCACTAGTAATAGGAATGCATTATGAATTTTCAAAAACTGACCATGGGAGAAGGTGATATCATGAAGCACCATGTACACTGCATACCCATGAATTCTGCAGTTCTGAGCCAGAATGGCAGGATCTGAGTGCTCAAGAAATAGATACTGATACACATACTGATTGTGAAGAATAAGAAAAAGCAATCTCATCCAGGGATTGTTTGCCTAAAGTGGGTTCCCAGGTGGTGTACTGGCCAGAAGGGTCAGATAGCTGGAGGGAGGCTACGGTAGTTGGACAAGTAGGGAAGTCTTTGGGCAAAGACAAAAATTGGTTAAATGTCCAAGAGGGACAGGAAGTGAAGGCCAGGGATTGGCAAAAGGGAGTTCAAGAATGGAGAACAAGAAAACTTAGCTCAAGTTTGGGTAATGACTCAGGAGATATGTCTAGGAGGAGGCAAAAGATTGTGTACAGTGGAAAGGATCTTTAGTAGACATTTTGACAGTAGTAGTCCAGAGAGAACTCAACATGAGGCTGCAGCCTGACACAGCAACTGTGTAGCCTGGAAAGTGCAGAACCTTCTCTGGAGAAGGACAGAAGCAGAAGTTCCTGTGATCAGGAAGTGTTTGTAGCTGCTAATAGATTAGTAGATTGGGCAATCAGGCTAAACTAAGAGGGTTGGAAAGAATTTGGGGTATATTCTGAGGTTGTGGATAGAGCAGGTTGGCCTCTATCTTAGAGATAGATTTGTACAGAAAAGAGCCTACCAGATGGGACCTAGAATGTTGAGGCTCAGTTGGTGGCCAGAGGTTTTGAGGAGTGCTTGGGGGATAAAGATATCAGGGTAGACTCTCCCACTGTGGGAAATGTGATTGAGGGTATTTTTGGCCATTTTAGCAACCTATTCTTGGAGGTGCAAGTCCATAGATATCAAAGTGGCTCTCCTTCAGGGTGACCTGTTTCAGAGGGAAATGTTTCTTCAGCCTCCGAAGGAAGCATCAGACATAGAAGGGAAGCTCTGGAAGTTGAACAAATGTGTTTATGGGTTAAATGATGCTTCCTGGGTGTGGTATTTTCAGTGAGGGCAGTTCTGCTACAGTTAGGGTGTTCACAACTGAAGGCAGACCCTGCAATGTTTTATTGGCACTATAATGGAAAACGTTCAGGCATCTTTATGATCTTGGAAGAAATGTCATAACAAAGACAACAGCAATAGAGTGCTATATGGATAATCAATCCCTGTGGGATAATGTACATTCTACAAAAAGCATAAATGAAAAAAGGCTGAGGATAGACATAGCCAGTCTAAAGCAAATGTTGGAAAGGAAAGAAATATCTAAGCTAAGATGGGTAAATACTAGTCATTGACTATCAGACTGTTTTCACTAAGAGGAATGCCTCTACTGAAAACGTCTTAGTTCTAGAAGGAGGATATCTCTAACATTTGGGAAGCTGACTTTGTTTTTATATACCTCTTGTCTGTAAATATGGATTTTTTTTTTCTTTTAAAAGGGTATCAGACTATATTGAATAGTTTGTCTTTTTTTTAATTAACCAGGACTTAATTTAGTGTTAATAAACAGCAGGTGATGCTCATTGCAGTTTGCATTTAAGGGCTGGGTTTTATCCCAGTCAGGGATTACCTCTGGACCGAGTTAGTCCAGAAGGGAAGAGTGGAAACTAATTTAGACTGAACTGTGATGAATGAAATAAAACTGTTGTGGATCAGAGACTGTCACCAGCTTCCTGATTTTGGTGAATGGATATCTGCCTTATTAACAGTCCACATAAATTGAGAACCCAAAGAAATGCTTTCTTCCCTGCCAAAAGTGAGTCAAAAATTGAGCCACATATGCATACATGTCAAATATGTATTAAGATTTAATCTTTTATCTATGGTCCCTTGTTCTAGTATCCATAACTATTGAGTCTGCTTCTAACCTAGACTGAATAGAAGTCTGCATTCACTTCTAGCTCAAAGGGTCTTATCTGACATGAGCTTGGGAGATCTCAACTCAATTTCTAATGGATGCATGATTACAATATAACTGGCAGAAACCCACATGGATTTCTGAAGTGAGAAATGTCACACTAATAGAGCAGTTGCTTTGCGTGAGTGACGGCCAAAGCACATTGTTGTAGGTTTACCCTGCAGCAGTCTGTGCTATAGCTGGCAGTTGTTACAGACACCACCTATGGAAACCTGTCCCATTTTCCCAGTGCAACATCCCTTACTTTAAATGAACATAAAACTTCACTTTTCAATGTTCAGAAATGGACCCCATGCACTCAACCTCCTATCACCCCTTTACAAAACTACCTGTGCATCAGGATTGTCATTTTGCCACCAAAAAACTCAAATGAATAACATCCAGCAACACAAGAACACCAAATGGGGCTACTGCTCATTAGTGTTTCAGTATGACTTGAAATGTGGGCTAGTACATGCGATTCCTTGCATAATTACTTCATTCAGTGAAAGCTTTTATTTTTTTTTTAAATTTATTTTTATTTATTTAGAGATACAGCACTGAAACAGGCCCTTCGGCTCACCGAGTCTGTGCTGACCAACAACCATCCATTTATACTAACCCTACAGTAATCCCATATTCCCTACCACCTACCTACACTAGGGGCAATTTACAATGGCCTATTTACCTATCACCTGCAAGTCTTTGGATGTGGCACTATCAGCCTGCAAGCTCTTAGTCGGAATCTCCCAAGGCTCTGCCGGGCCGATTTTTTCCGAGTGCAGTCAATTGTTCTCGACATTAGTTAGTGATGCTCATTTGAAAGGACCGAATCATGTAATACAGGTATACTGGCGCACCGACCCTGAAGGATTACGGAAAAATTAAAAAGCTCTTCCAACGCCAGACCCTGGGTACTCTTCGATCCTCCGGCAAGAACTTCAGGACGTAAGGTCCAATCTTCATGCGGAAATGGCCGGTGATGGTGCTCGGTGAGGCGCGGTGGGCAGTACCAGTGCCCCATAGCTGCACCTCTGCCAGGCCGAGCGACAACAGGAAAGGCGGAAACTGCTTTCCGCCTCTTAAATCCGCGAGGCCAAGGCCGACCTTCTCCGTGCAGCTGTAGGTGGTAGCGGGGTTCAAGGGGCCTCCAACACTACCAGAAACAATCATTTCGGACAATGGGAAGCCGGTTGGAAGACTTCACAAACTATCGGGTTGGACCACCAAAAACCACAGGAATTAAGGTTGCCATTTACAGATGGAAATGCTACCTTGACTCTGGCTGGTTCCATTTCCTATAAAGGAAGTCTTGGTTTCTGCAGTCAGACGCAGTTTGCTCCAGAGTTCCGTACAACTCTTGATTAACTGGAATTTTTGATTATCTGGCTCCTCTCTGGTCCAGCACGTGTCGAATTCACAAAGCTTTTACTGTAATTACTACATGCTTCCCAAAAGTGAAAGATAATTACAAAAAAAGTGATCCATCATGAGCTACTTTGGTTACTACTAACAAGGGATACAGAACTGGTTGTCCGCTTCCACTTTTCACACATGATTTAATCAAAACAGCACTGGAGAGATTACCTGAAGAAAGTTACCATGCCTACAAACAATACTGTCAAGATATTCCTATCAATGCTGTACAAATATTCAGTACTACTCAATTGCAAGTGCAGGTTAAACTGACAGCTCTTCGGTGGACAGACCTGTTGGCAAAATTAAAGTCTATGGATTAAAAAGATACAGTGGCAGCAGGATGCAAAATTGGCTAAGAGACAAAGCAGAGTCATACAGCACAGAAACAGGCCCTTCAGCCCATCGTGCCTGTGCTGGCCATCAAGCACCTACTTGTTCTAATCCCATTTTCCAGCACTTGGCCCATACCTTGTATGCTATGGCATTTCAAGTGCTCGTCTAAATACTACTAAAATGTTGTGATGGTTCCTGCCTCTACCACCTCTTCAGGCAGTGCGTTCCAGATTCCAACCACCCTCTGGATGAATTTTTTTTTCCACAAATCCCCTCAACCTCCTGCCCCTTACCTTAAATCTATGCCCCCTGGTTATTGACCCCTCCGCTAAGGGTAAAGGTTTCTTCCTATCTATCCTATCAATGCCCCTCATCATTTTGTATATCTCAATCAGATGCCCCCTCAGCTTTCTCTGCTCTAAGGAAAACAACCCTAGCCTATCCAGTCTCTCTTCATAGCTGAAATGCTCCAGCCCAGGCAACATTCTGGTGAATCTCCCCTGCACCCTCTCCAGTGCAATCACATCCTTCCTATAGTGTGGTGCCCAGAACTGTACACAATATTCCAGCTGTGGCCTAACTAGTGTTTTATACAACTCCAACATGACCTCCCTGCTCTTATATTCTATGCCTCAGCTAATAAAGGCAAGTATCCCATATGCCTCCCTAACCACCTTATTTACCTGTGATGCTGCCTTCAATGATCTATGGACAAGTACACCAAGGTCCCTCTGACCTATACTTCCTAGGGGCCTACCATCCATTGTACAATCCCTTGCCTTGTTAATCCTCCCAAAATGCATCACCTCACACTTCTCAGGATTAAATTCCATTTGCCACTACTCTGCCCATCTATATTGTCCTGTAATCTAAGGCTTTCCTCCTCACTATTTACAACACCACCAATTTTCACGTCATCCGCGAACTTACTGATCATACCTCCTTTATTCTCGTCTAAATCATTAATGTACACTACAAACAGCAAGAGTCCCAGCACTGATCCCTGCGGTACACCACTGGTCACAGGCTTCCACTCACAGAAACAACCCTCGACTATCACCCTCTGCCTCCTGCCACTAAGCCAATTTTGGATCCAATTTGCCAAATTGCCCTGGATCCCATGGGCTCTTACCTTCTTAACCAATCTCCCATGCAGGACCTTATCACAAGCCTTACTGAAGTCCACATAGACTACATCAACTGCTTTACCCTCCTCTATACATCTCATCACCTCCTCAAAATTCAATCAAGTTAGTCAGACACAATCTCCCCCTGACAAAGCCATGCTGACTATCCCTGATTAATTCTGTCCCTCAGAGTTTTTTTCCAATATTTTCCCAACCACTGATGTTAGACTCACCGGCCTGTAATTACCTGGTTTATCCCTGATACCCTTCTTGAATAATAGTACCACATTCGCTGTCCTCCAGTCCTCTGGTACCTCTCCTATGGCCAGAGATGATTTGAAAATTTGTCGGAGCCCCTGCTATCTCCTCCCTTGCCTCACATAACAGCCTGGGATACATCTCATCTGGGCCTGGGGATTTAAACACTTTTAAGCCTTTCAATACTAATATAGTGAAGTTTATCACAATCCCCCTCCATGATCTCTACCGGGTTGACCGGAGGGAAGGGTATAGTGGCGTTCCCCAGGCTCTGGTATTAGGCCAGTACTCTTTTTGAGATATATTAATGACCTAGTCTTGGTTTAAATATTCCACGGACTCTAAATATGGCAATGAAGGATCGAGAAACAGAGGAGCCTGAATTCACAGCAGTTTCCAGCAGCCCAGTCTTTCACCCTCCGGGTCAGCGTAAGATGATTATAGCGGTCCAGTGCTTCACTTGCGGCAAGCTTGTGGGCAACAAGTGGGAGGCTTACCTGGGGCTGCTGCAGGCAGAGTACACCGAGGGGTTAACACCAGACTTGGCGGCGCCAGGCCGCGGCCTTCAGGATCAGCGTCACCAGCAGCTGGAGCCGCAATGCCCAGGCTGGGGTGACTATGAGCGCATGGCCTTTCTGTTCTGACCGGGGATGGTCCACATGTGGATGGCTCCACGTGCAAGCAATTGCACCCCCTTCCTCCCCCCATGAACAGTTTACTTTGTTAGGGCCCCTGCTCAGGGATACAAGCTAACAACCCCACTGTCTTGTGGGCATCTCTGTTAGACTAAGGCTAAGGGAGTAAACCCTAACAGAAAATCCGGAGCGGAACCCCCAAGACTGTCAGGTCACCTTTGGCATGTTTCCGGCAGTTCCTGCAGCCATACCAGTGCCAAACGTCATGCTCTGCACTCCTTTGGACCCCAATAGGAAGGCCAAGAGGGGGGTTTTGATGCTTGGACAACTCTCAACCTCCATACATTCCGCCCAGGCATGCGCCATGGAGAGGTCACTCCATAGTCGCCTTACAGCGACCAAAACAACACGGAAGGCAGCAGTTACGGGTTTTAAGTCCAGCTCAATTGGCATAGAGATTGGGTGCCACGGGTTGCCTTTGTCAGTGGGAGAGGTCATCACATCTCACTGGATAGCTACCGTCCACCTCAAACCGGGCAGCCCCCGGTCAATAAGGTTCTGTCCCGCCACAGTCCACCTGCTTCAATGGGTACTTGGAGCTCAGGGTCATTGCCTGACAAGTGGACTGTAATACCGCACCAAACAGCACGACAAAAAAAGGAAAGATACCAGTCCTTGGTTTTGCAAGCTGGAACGTCAGAACTATGTGTCCTGTCAGAAGATCTTACACAACTCGACACTCGGAAGACTGCCATCATTAACAACAAGCTCAGTAGACTCCATGTGGACGTTGCAGCACTTCAGGAAACACCCCTCCTGCGAGCGGATCACTAGAGAGAGGAAGACTACACCTTCGACTGGCAGGGTAGGGATCCAGATGAACCAAGACAGCATGGAGTGGGCTTTGCCATCAGAAACGCTTTGATCAACATGATAGAGCCACCTACAAATGGCTCAGAACGCATAATGTCCACCTGACTGTTCACTACCTCTGGTCCAGTACACCTACTCAGCATCTAAGCTCCAACACTCTGCTCCCCACCTGAAGTTAAAGACTATGAGAAACTCCAAAATATTAGTAGCATTCCTAATACCGAACATTTGTTCCTGCTGGGGGACTTTCATGCCAGGGTTGGGGCCGACCATGACTCATGGCCCTCCTGCCTCAGGCGCTATGGCATTGGAAGGATGAATGAGAATGGACAGAGACTGCTGGAGTTGTATACCTATCACAACCTCTGCATCACCAACTCATTCTTTCATACTAAACCCTGTCACCAGGTTTCATGGCACCCAAGATCATGTCATTAGCACCAGCTGGACCTCCATCGTCACAAGGCGAGCCTCTAAACTGTGTTCAAATCACACGCAGCTTTCACAGTGCGGACTGCGACACCGATCACTCCCTGGTATGCAGCAAAGTTAGACTCAAACCAAAGAAGCTGCATCACTCAAGCAGAAGGGCCGCCCGCGCATCAACACCAACAAAATTTCTTACCCACAGCTGTCACAAAAGTTTCTAAATTCACTTGAAAAAGCCCTTCAAAACACTCCTGCAGGGGATGCAGAGACCAAGTGGGCCCACATCAGAGATGCCATCTATAACTCTGCAATCACCACCTTTGGCAAACATGAGAAGCAGAATGCAGACTGGTTTCAATCTCACTCTGAAGAGATGGAACCAGTCATAGCCGCTAAGCACACTGCACTGCTGAACTACAAGAGAGCCCCCAGCGAATTAACATCCTTAGCACTTAAAGCCGCCAAAAGCACTGCGCAAAGAACAGCCAGGCCCTGTGCAAATGACTACTGGCAACACCTATGCAGTCGTTTTCAGCTGGCCTCCGACACTGGGAACATCAGAGGAATGTATGATGGCAGTGAGAGCTTTTGGGCCAATCAAGAAAATCACCCCCCCCCCCCCCCAAAGTCTAAATCAGGGGAAACGATCACTAACCCAAGCAAGCAAATGGACCACTGGGTGCAGCACTACTTAGAACTGTACTCCAGGGAAAATGTTGTCACTGATACTGCCCTCAATGCAGCCCTGTCTCTGCCAGTCATGGATGAGCTGGACGAACAGCCAACAAAATCGGAACATGGTAATGCCATTGATTCTCTAGCCACTGGAAAAGCCCCTGGAAAGGACGGCATTACCCCTGAAATAATCAAGAGTGCCAAGCCTGCTTTACTCTCAGCACTCCATGAACTGCTTTGCCTGTGCTGGGATGAGGGAGCAGTACCACAGGACATGCGCGATGCCAATATCATCACCCTCTAAGAACAAAGGTGACCGTGGTGACTGCAACAACTACTGTGCAATCTCCCTGCTCAGCATAGTGGGGAAAGCCTTTGCTTGAGTCGTTTTAAACAGACTCCAGAAGCTGGCTGAACGTGCAACTGAGGCACAGTGCAGCTTTCGAGCAGAGATCCACCATTGACATCCTTCACCAGCTATAGGAAAAATGCAGCAAACAACAGATGCCCTCTACTTTGCCTTCACAGATCTCACCAAAGCCTTTGACCTCGTCAGCAGACGTGGTCTCTTCAGACTACTAGCAAATATCAGATGTCCCCCAAAGCTACTAAGTATCATCACCTCATTCCATGACACTATGAAAGGCACAATTCAGCATAGTGGTACCTCATCAGACCCCTTTCCTATCCTGAGTGGTGTGAAACAGGGCTGTGTTCTTGCACCTACACTGTTTGAGATCTGCTGCTCTCACATGCATTCAAGTCTTCAGAAGAAGGTATTTTCCTCCACAAAAGATCAGATGGCTGGTTGTTCAACCTTGCCCGTCTTAGAGCGAAGACCAAAGTATGGAAGGTCCTCATCAGGGAACTCCTCTTTGCTGACGATACTGCATTAACATCCCACACAGAAGAGTGTCTGCAGAGACTCATTGACAGGATTGCAGCTGCCTGCAATGAACTTGGCCTAACCATCAGCCTCAAGAAAACGAACATCATGGGACAGGACGTCACAAATGCTCCATCCATCAATATCAGCGACCACCTCGGCTCAACTATTACCAGTAACCTATCTCTCGATGCAGAAATCAAGCGCGTGGGAAAGGCGTCGTCTGCTATGTCCAGACTGGCCAAGAGGGTGTGAGAAAATGGCACACTGAGACGGAACACAAAAGTCCGAGTGTTTCAAGTCTGTGTCCTCAGTACCTTGCTCTACAGCAGCGAGGCCTGGTCAGCGTATGTCAGCCAAGAGCGACGTCTCAACTCATTCCATCTTTGCTGTCTCCGGAGAATCCTTGGCATCAGGTGGCAGAACTGTATCTCCAATGCAGAAGTCCTCAAGGCAGCCAACATCCCCAGCATATACGCCCTACTAGGCCAGCGGCACTTGAGATGGCTTGGCCATGTGAGTCACATGGAAGATGGCAGGATCCCCAAAGACGCATTGTACAGTGAGCTGGTCACTGGTATCAGACCCACCAGCTGTCCATGTCTCCGCTTTAAAGACGTCTGCAAACGCGACATGAAGGCCTGCGACATTGACCAGAAGTCGTGGGAGTCAGTTGCCAGTGATCGCCAGAGCTGGCGGACAGCTTTCAAGGCAGGGCTAAAGAGAAGCGAGTCGAAGAGACTTAGCAGTTGGCAGGAAAAGAGACAGAAGTGCAAGGAGACAGCCAATTGTGTAACAGCCCCAACAACCAATTTTATCTGCAGTGCCTGTGGAAGAGTCTGTCACTCTAGAATTGGCCTTTATAGCCACTCCAGGCACTACTCCACAAACCACTGACCACCTTTGGTGCTTACCCATTGTCTCTTGAGACAGAGTCCAAAGAAAGACTTGGGTATATAGGGCATAATTACAAAGTTTGCAAATGAGACAAAACTCAAATGTAGTAAACAATGAGAAGGAAAAAAGACTTCAGGTAAAATGGGAAGACACATGGCAGATGAAATGTAACACAGAAGTGTGAAGTAATACATTTTGGTAGGTAGAGACCTGGGAGTGTGTGTACCAAAATATTTGAAGATGGCAGGACAAATTGAGAAGGTTAAGGCATATTGGATCCTTAGCTTCATTAAAAGAATAGAGTAAAAAAGCAAGAAAGTTATGTTCACCCTTTATAAAACATAGGTTAGGCCTTCGCTAGAGTATTGCATTTAATTCTGGGCAGCACACTAAGGAGGATGTCAAGGCCTTAGAGAGGAGAATGCAGAAGAGATTTACTAGAATAGTACGAGGGATGAAGGACTTCACTTTTATATGGAGAGACTACAGAAGTTGAGGTTGTTCCCCTTAAAGCAGACATGGTTAAGCAAAGATTTGATAGGTGTTCAAAATCATGAATGATTTTGATAGAGTACAAGGAGAAATCTTTTCCAGTGGCAAAAGTATCAGTAATTAGAGGCCATCGATTTAAATGATTAGCAAAAGAACCAGAGTTGACATGAGAATTTGTTTTAAACAGTAAGTTGTTGTATCTAGAATGCACTGCCTGAAAGGGTGCTGGAAGCAAATTCAATAATTACATTGAGGAGAATTAGATAAATACTCGAAAGGGGAAAAATTTAGAAGGTCTATGGAGAAAAGAGCAGGGGAGTGGGATTAATAGGATAACTCCAAAGAGCTGACACAGGAACAATGGGCCAAATGGCTCAACATCCTATGATTCTATGAAAGCAATGGCAATTTTAAGGCATACTGTAAAAGACTGTTACTGTTCAGCTGACCTACAAAGTTGCAAAAATTAAATTTCTACTTGTGTAGATAATTGGTAAAGAGTTCCTCTGTACACCTGAATGATTGGGGAGAAAAGCTTGCCCCCCCCCCCCCCAAGTCCCACAATAACCTGCAGCATTCCATAATCACTGGTAAGGAAGGGGGAGAAACCCTTCACAAGGTCATGCAAATACTGCTCTTAATCATGCCAAGAAATGTGAAAAGCAGAACACAGCAACTAATCCTCCAAATTTATCTGCTCTGTGGAGAAGCATTTTGCTTCGATGTGATGCCTTCCCCATTAGCGTGACAAAATAAGACGTCACCGTGTGGGGAAGTGAGCATCCATGCAAGTCTTGATATCAAATTTCTGCCTACTTCTAGAAAATTTTGTTTGCATGATTATGGATTGTCAATTTTTTTTTAAATGTGCTCCTACCCAAAAGTGTGCCTTGCACATCAAGTTGTTCTAAAAGACCTGAAGCAAAATGAAACATTTGAACTGTACTCCAATGTGGTTCAACTTGTATCTTACTTTAGAACAGTGCAAAGAAAATCAAGAAATGTTTCATATGCATGCCAGAGCTAGTTCCACTCAGTTCCTTAAAAAGTGGCTACACGACAGGAAGTGCTCAGAATTGGTTTTGTTCTTTACACATAGCTTGCCCGAAACTTTAAAAATTGCAAACAGTTTAGTAGTGGTCTGTTGCATATGTTTTTTTAAACGAATTCTTGCTTTGCATTAAAAGAATCTACATAACTGAAGAGGGGAAGAGTTTATTGTAAGGTACATAAATATATAGTATATTTCTTCGTGGGGGTGGGGGAGGGTCTAACTTGAATTTATCCAAGATTGCACAGATTCATCCTAGTTTAGCAGTCTCCAGGAAGATGCCTGCTACTGAGATCAAGCTGTAGAACTTTCCTCTATCACAGCAACATTAGCTAAAGTGCTTTAATAGAATTGTTACCAGTTGAAAAATGTAATTATCTACAGAAGAGTTAAGAACATTTAAAGAGCAATCCAAAAATCATATTCTGATCTCATCAATAATTCCACCCAACAACCTTTACATACAATGCATACAGATACCCTCCCTTTCCTAACTACTTTTTTTGTACATAATCATTTTAGTTCCTATGAGACTGCTGCTTTGAACAAATCCCTAATCCAGTGTTTAGCCCTAACCAATATGAAAAATTAGGAAGACTGAAGCCACTGTCTTCTAGTCCCCGCTACAAGCGCTGCTTCCTAGACACCATCTCCATCCCTCTCCCTGGCAAATGACTGAGACTAAACAAGACCGCTCGCAAACTTGGTGTTATAACTGACCCCGAGATAAGCTTCCGACCACACATCCATGCCATCACTAAGAGTGCCTATTTCCACCTGTGTAATATCGCCTGACTCCACCCCACCTCAGTTCATCAGCTCCTGAAACCCTTATCTATGCCTTTGTTACCTCTATGCTTGACTATTCCAAGGCACTCCTAAACAGCCTCCCACTTTCTACCCTCAAAACATGTCATCCAAAACCTTGCTAACAGTGTCCTTACTCGCAACAAGTTCCAAACATCCATCATCCCTGTGACTGTTGACTTGCATTGGTTCCTGGTTAAGCAACACCTCCATTTTTAAAATTCTCATCCTTGTTTTCAAAAACCTTCATTGCCTCACTTCTCATAACTAATCTCCTCCAGCCCCACAACTCTCTCAGGTGGGGTGGCGCAGTGGTTAGCACCGCAGCCTCACAGCTCCAGGGACCTGGGTTCGATTCTGGGTACTGCCTGTGTGGAGTTTACAAGTTCTCCCTGTGACTGCGTGGGTTTTCGCCGGGTGCTATGGTTTCCTCCCACAGCCAAAGACTTGCAGGTTGATAGGTAAATTGGCCATTGTAAATTGCCCCTAGTGTAGGTAGGTGATAGGGAATATGGGATTACTGCAGGGTTAGAATAAATGGGTGGTTGTTGGTCAGCACAGACTTGGTGGGCCAAAGGGCCTGTTTCAGTGCTGTATCTCTAAATAAAAAATTAAAAAATATCTGTGCTCCTCTAATGCCTCGAGCATCCTCGTTTTAATTGCTCCAGCAACAGTGGCTATGCCTTCAGCTGCCTAGGCCCCAAGGTGTGGAATTCCCTCCCTACTTCTGTCTGCTTCTCTACCTCACTTTCCTCTTTTAAGACATTCCTCAAAACTTACCTTTGACCAAGCTTTTGGCGATCTGCCCCAATATCGCCTCATGGGCTCTCTGTCACATTTTGCTTTATAATGCTCCTGTGGAGCACCTTGGGATGTTTATTACATTAAAGATGCTATATAAATACATGTTGCTGTCAAAGTTATATGACTAATAAGTTTCCTTTAACATGAAATATGTAGCTCTGATCGATTTTTAAATCTCAATTTAAAAATGTGCATTTTTTTACATTATGACAAAGCTTTCTGCACTCATATCTGATTTAAAATGTTACTTTTGTTTATAAATGCAAATCTATTCAGAGTTTATCAACTCACCAGATGTCGATTACATACAAATATCTTCTACTATAACTGAAAAATTAATTGGTATTAAAAGAGGGGAATGGGAGGAAGAAGGAAGAATTCCAGTCAATGCAAAGTGCAACGAAGCCCACATAAGATCAAATCCAAAGATGCATTAATCTTTTTTTTTAAAAAAAACAAGCTGAGTTGGCACCATGCAATGGCAATAGCCTGTTAGAATCCATCATAATGTGTGTTATGAGCAGTGTTTCAGCAATTGTGTTGGTTTTTGTATATGGATGCACACATTCAATCCTATACACCACCTTTTCAAGGCATGAACTTTCATGTATCCTCAATCCTCCTGATCCAATGAATCTCATCACCTCCACACCATATTCTGTTAGATATTATGATAGATTTGACAGCATCTACCATCACCTCGAAAGCACCATAGGCAGCCTGGGCAAATATATGGTGATTACAGGTGACCAAGTAGGTATATGCAACTCAGCCCACCACCACTATAACACATTTGCCTTACAGCAGTACTACTCTATTTGCACTGAAATGTTACAATTTTATTCTGGGTGACTGTGATAAAATAGCAAAATTCAAGCCCTTGCTGATCTTGTCAAATTGAGCTGCATAGCACCTTTTTAGTGTTCATCTATCCCATTCATAGAAGAGTCATTTGCAAACAAAGGAAACAGCTTTATTTTTTTTTTATTCATTCACGGGATGTGAGCGTCGCTGGCCAGGTTAGCATTTATTGCCCATCCCTAATTGCCCTTGAGAAGGTGGTGGTGAGCTGCCTTCTTGAACCGCTGCAGTCCATGTGAGGTAGGTACACCCGCAGTGCTGTTAGGAAGGGAGTTCCAGGATTTTGACCTAGCGACAGTGAAGGAATGGCGATATAGTTCCAAGTCAGGATGGTGTGTGACTTGAACGGGAACTTGCAGGTGGTAATGTTCCCATGCGTCTACTGCTCTTGTCCTTCGAGGTGGTAGAGGTCGCGGGTTTGGAAGGTGCTGTCGAAGGAGCCTTGGTGCGTTGCTGCAGTGCATCTTGTAGACAGTACACACTGCTGCCACTGTGCATCGGTGGTGGAGGGAGTGAATGTTTGTGCATGGTGTGCCAATTAAGCGGGCTGCTTTGTCCTGGATGGTGTCGAGCTTCTTGAGTGTTGTTGGAGCTGCACCCATCCAGGCAAGTGGAGAGTATTCCATCACACTCCTGACTTGTGCCTTGTAGATGGTGGACAGGCTTTGGGGAGTCAGGAGATGAGTTACTCGCCGCAGGATTCCTAGCCTCTGACCTGCTCTTGTAGCCACTGTATTTATAGGGCTACTCCACTTCATTTTCTGGTCAATGGTAGCCCCTAGGATGTTGATAGTGGGGGATTCAGCGATGGTAATTCCGTTGAATATCAAGGGGAGATGGTTAGATTCTCTCTTGTTCGAGATGGTCATTGCCTGGCACTCGTGTGGCGCAAATGTTACTTCCCACTTATCAGCCCAAGCCTGGATATTGTCCAGGTCTTGCTGCATTTCTACACAGACTGCTTCAGTATCTGAGGAGTCACGAATGGTGCTGAACATTGTGCAATCACCAGTGAACATCCCCACTTCTGACCTTATGATTGAAGGAAGGTCATTGATGAAGCAGCTGAAGATGGTTGGGCCTAGGACACTACCCTGAGGAACTCCTGCAGTGATGTCCTGGAGATCAGATGATTGACCTCCAACAACCACAACCATCTTCCTTTGTGCTAGGTATGACTCCAGCCAGCAGAGGGTTTTCCCCCCGATTCCCATTAACCTCAGTTTTGCTAGGGCTCCTTGATGCCATACTCTGTCAAATGCTGCCTTGATGTCAAGGGCAGTCAGTCTCAGCTCACCCCTTGAGTTCAGCTCTTTTGTCCATGTTTGAACCATGGCTGTAATGAGGTCAGGAGCTGAGTGGCCCTGGCAGAACCCAAATTGAGCGTCACTGAGCAGGTTATTGCTAAGCAAGTGCTGTTTGATGGCACTGTTGATGACACCTTCCATCACTTTACTGATGCTTGAGAGTAGACTGATGGGGCAGTAATTGACCGGGTTGGACTTGTCCTGCTTTTTGTGTACAGGACATACTTGGGCAATTTTCCACATTGCAGGGTAGATGCCAGTGTTGTAGCTGTACTGAAACAGCTTGGCTAGGGGCGCGGCAAGTTCTGGAGCACAGGTCTTCAGTACTATTGCCGGAATATTGTCAGGGCCCATAGCTTTTGCAGTATCCAGTGCCTTCAGTCGTTTCTTGATATTTTTTTTTATATAAAAGAGATACAGCACTGAAACAGGCCCTTCGGCCCACCGAGTCTGTGCCGACCATCAACCACCCACTTATACTAATCCTACCCTAATTCCATATTCCTACCACATCCCCACCTGTTCCTATATTTCCCTACCACCTACCTATACTAGGGGCAATTTATAATGGCCAATTAACCTATCACCCTGCAAGTCTTTGGCATGTGGGAGGAAACCGGAGCACCCGGAGGAAACCCACGCAGACACAGGGAGAACTTGCAAACTCCACACAGGCAGTACCCAGATTTGAACCCGGGTCGCTGGAGCTGTGAGGCCGCGGTGCTAACCACTGCGCCACTGTCACGCGGAGTGAATCGAATTGGCTGAAGTCTGGCATCTGTGATGCTGGGGACTTCAGGAGGAGGCCGAGATGGATCATCAACTCGGCACTTCTGGCTGAAGATTGTTGCAAATGCTTCAGCCTTATCTTTTGCACTGATGTGCTGGGCTCCCCCATCATTTGAGGATGGGGATATTTGTGGAGCCACCTCCTCCAGTTAGTTGTTTAATTGTCCACCACCATTCACAGCTGGATGTGGCAGGACTGCAGAGCTTCAATGTGATCCATTGGTTATGGGATCACTTAGCTCTGTCTATCGCATGCTGCTTACGCAGTTTGGCATGCAAGTCGTCCTTGGTTGTAGCTTCACCAGGTTGACACCTCATTTTGAGGTATGCCTGGTGCTGCTCCTGGCATGCCCTCCTGCACTCTTCATTGAACGAGGGTTGGTTTCCTGGCTTGCTGGTAATGGTAGAGTGGGGGATAGGCTGGGTCATGAGGTTACAGATTGTCGTTGAGTACAATTCTGCTGCTGCTGATGGCCCACAGCGCCTCATGGATGCCCAGTTTTGCATTGTTTAGTTATTAAATGATGACGACTGTGTTTTGGTCTTGTGATCTTATAACAATTACACTTTTTTTTCATTACAATTATTTTCAATTATCTCACACGCATACAATTTTTGACCTGAAATACATGTGATTTAGTATATGCAAAACAGGTATCATAGAGTGAACTTTACCTTGCAGGTTACGGACAAACCCAACAGCCCAGTTCTGGTGAATAATGCTGATTTTTTTTAAATTGATGATGTAATTTACAGAAACGTAGATGGATATATTTTGGAACATTTTTCTTGCAGGACAAGTCGATCATGAACTAGGCACCTTCTCGTCAGGCTGCAATTTCCCCTGGACTGCAGGAGACTGGGAACGAAACATTTTTTTTGGAAAGCAAACAATTAATTCCACTGGGAAACAGGCACTATAGTGCTGTACTTTCTCTAGATGATTCAGTACATCCTGCAAACTTCTGAACTTCCAGTCTACAGAAATAGCACAATTGAGCAACTTATAGATTTCAGAAGCATATCAAATGGACATGTGCTTAACTATCAGTAAGGTGAAATTTTGGCCCTGTAAAAAAAAAAATCATCAATACTACCCCAGATAAACTGCTATTGAAAAGGCTTCTTTATTTATAGCCAAGTTTGCAAACGAGCGAAGGGAAATTGAAGCAATTTTTCTGCAATACCCTCCAGTGAACGCACACTCCTTTTTACCAGTGCTTTCTGGCTTCTCAACTGCAGAGATACTAGGCCTCAGCTCAGCACCCCCCTGTTCAGTTTTGCAAGCTTGGGAAATCAGCAGTGTACTGGAGCAGTAAAATGGAATTTATACTGATAATCCTGCCATTTTGTAAAAGAAAAAAAAAGTGATTAATTTAAAAATACAGTCAGCGCAATAATTTAAAAGTATTTATCCTACGTGATGAAAACCGAACACAGAAGCCATAAACTACTACATTCAGCTAAGTATGTTCTGTTCATAGCAAAACTGTGTATACTTCTCCCACCCAACACTTCATTAGATGCATTTAAATTTTATGTAAGACTATTGCTGTGGAATTACAAGTCTTCCAGGGCTTCAGTGTGAAGGGATACTATTATGGGGAGTGGTGCAATAATGGAATTGCATCATCAGTAAACAAGAGTCCAGTTCAGGTAATACATATTAAGCAATGAGGCCAAGGAAAAAGTACAGTTACGTGAGAAAGAGAACAAAATTCTATAATTACGAGCATCAATATGACAGCACAAAGTTCGACCATGCTACAAGGTCTTCATTTCACTTTGCTGTTATTTAGCAACAATCATTTCATGCAATGTGTGAAGGTCGAATAGATATGGCATTTCTGGGAAGGAATGGCCGGGCCTTGTTCCACAAATGAAAGACAATTTTAAATGTTTATTTACTTTGTGCCTGTATTTGTTACATAAATACACTTGATGCAACAGTTAAATGAACCTGACTGTTTTAACATATTAGCATCACAGAAGAGCACTGCAAGCATGCAGTGATTTGGCTTGAATTCTGGAAGTGGGACTCCTATCGGGTGTGGAAACTTCAGAAAGTTATTTCTAAAGAATTGTGTCCCATTTCACTGCCTTTGTGCCAGGATGGTTGTGCTTTGTAACTTGATTTACTTTTCATGCAATTTAACCTGATTTAATAGTAGCTGCGCAAAACATCAGAAGGGCAGCTGGTGAAAGCCAAATGTGGTCTTGTGAAAAAGTGGTATCATACTGATGTAAAACTGGTCAAGAGGCCCCAGCCATCTACAAATATCAGTTTTTTTGTCTCGCTAATGCAATCGGGGAACTGATCAGATTCTAGTTCTCAAAGTAACATGCTTTATATGGTTGACATACACCAATATGTATCCGCACACATTTTCCATACCCAAGAATTTAACAATTCAAGAGTCAGGACCTTGGAAATTTTCTGTGAAACTATTTTCTCAAACATATAGCAGTCCTTTGAAAGTTTCACCTGTTTTTTTTTTTAAAAAAGGGTAGGAAACAAAGGGTACCTTACTGAGTTTACAGCACATTTCCTTTAAAGCTGTCATTACATCACTGTAGATATCTACAAACTAGAGTTCTTAAAGCCCATATTTAACTCTATCTGAATCACAGTCGTATGCTCAGATCTAGTAATTAGGGCAGTAATTACAATGATTACCTCTTTTAATCAATTATTTTGGAGTAGGTTTAATAGTTAAAGTCCACAACTAAAAGCATTGCATAATCACAAATGAACCCTTGAACTGCTGACATCTTCATATTTAAGATCATGATTTAACATTTGCTGTATAAATTGAGAAAATAAAAAAGGTTCCATTTTTCCTGGAGTAGTTGTGAAATGGTTGCAAATCTAAAATAGTTTGATATCATGTCTGCAGTTCCGTTATTCAGAATACTGAATGCAAAGTTGTCATAAACATTCTTGTAATTAAATAAACCAGCCTCATTTGATGCCAGCAAATTCTCAAAAGCCTCAGTGAACTTAAACTAAATAGAATCTACTTTTTCTTCAAAATGCATCTAATTCTTAAGGCTGTTAATTAATTAAACAAAGATCACAGCTTTTTACTAAGGAAAGAGACTGTATAACATTTCATTAAGTTTGGATCTGTCCCAGTCTAGGTTTGCAGTGTTTAGTATAAACTAATAAAATGTTTACGCTAGTCTGTAAATAATGACAGTATAAACCTGTCTGGTATGCCAGTTTATCCCTTTATTTTTAAGTATTACTGTCTCTTTCTGATATACTCTGCATCCTATAAATGAATAAATCCAGAACATGTAAAAATATTAACACAATACTGCTCCATATCTGTTCCTAACCTATGGTAACTACATACAAAGTAAACCAAACGAACGTGTTTTAAGCATAGGGATTTTTAGCTTTAAGCTGTACAATTTTACACCATGAGATAGTCCACTGGTGTGTAGTCATCAATATTTGAGGGTACATTTTTAATGCCTGTGAAGCACAAAAATTACAGTGCAACTCCAGAGGCAAATCCTGAAGAGGCCATTTATACGAACAGATGCAAACAACGGACAGGAAAAGATTCACTGGTCCATCTAACCTGTCACACATAAGCCGAACGATGCTGGCTCTGGCAGTCCAAATCACAGCAAGGCAATATAAAAATATCAGATGAATTTTTACCTAGCGTATTTATAGATTGTTATCTTACAGGACAGCCATGGTGGATCATATTATTCTCCTCCCTTCCATCTTAATACTAAACTATGAGTAAGAAAATGGATAACAACAACAACTTGCAAAGATATAGTGCTTTTAATGTAGTCAGACATCCCAAGTGCTTCACAGCAGCATATTTACACATAAAAATTGACACCAAGCCAAAAAAGGAAACATTAAGGCAGGTGATCAAAAGCTTGGTCAAAGGGGTAGGTGTTAAGGAGTGGCTTAAGGCAGAAGAGAGGTAGAGAGGCTGAAAAAGGTTTAGGGAGGGAATTCCAGAAATTAGGGCCTAGACAACTAAAGGCATGGTCACCATTGGTGGGGTGAAGTACGTTAGAGATGCACAAGAGGCCAGAACTGGAGGAAAGCAGAGTTCTACGCCTCAAGGGGGTTAGAGAGAGGGAACGCCAAAACCATGAAGTGATTTGAAAACGGGAATGAGAATTTTAAAATTGGGGACCATGTGCCAATGTAGGTGGCTGAGCAAAGGGATGATGGATAAAAAATAGAAATTAAGCCAATCTTCAACAGAACAATCACTTATATAGAGATACCTGAAGTTTGTATTTTGCTACACAGAAAAATAAGTGATGTACTCAAACTAATCATGTATTAAGCTTTCATACTATCACTACTGTAACAAATTGTAACAGTAACTATTTAGATAGTCTGTCACTAAAGCTTGTTAAATTAAATCCCTCTCTTACTTAATATACAGCAATGAAGGAATGACATGGGTGTATCAAAGTAGTTGCTTACTACATGTACTCAGTAACATATCCTCCACCTTATGTAGCATTATATAAATCAGACAGGGAATCTTACAATTCCAGGAAATGTACTAAATCTCGCACTCCGGAAAGCCCCTCTTCTCAATGTTTGTTGCACTGTGATAAAAGTGCATTTCCTACTGATTACCCTGTCTGTTATACGTCGTCGCATTTTACTATAAAATTACTCAAGGTTGGTGCATGCTTTTTAAAAAAAAAGTTGTGAAGCAAAGTTCACAGAATATCTTAATAACAATTCAACAGCTACAATAAGAAATGGATTATTTGAAAGGTTCACTTTCCCAATATTCCTCGCAAAGACGACCTATTTTGAAAGCATCGGCTGAGATATTTTATTAATGATATATATATCAATTCACCAAGCCAAGTTTCCTGAAGATGTGGAAAGGAACTCTTTTTAACCAGTCAAGCAGAGAAGGATGCATCGGCTTTGAACTACTTGAGTTTAATGCTGTAGTGTAACTACTGGAAGAACATCTTCGGAATACTTCCTATATCCTATGTGAACTAAATTCAAAGAAATGCGAAGTATGTGGTCAAAATAGATATTGATCAACAAGACAGAGTCTGTATGCAGCACACTCCAAATTCAAATTTGTTCAAGTGATAATTCTCTGAATTTGGAAACTGCCATATTGTTTTATTAAAATCACACACTGTTACAGTATTGTGATTCATCTGCTTGTACATTTCTAACTGCCTCTACAAAAATTAATATATATATATAATTTTGATGTACCATCATGCAAGAGCAAAACGATTGCATTTATATCGTTTATTGATGTCATTGTTTCGATTCGTTTTTCAAATGAGAATCAAGTAACTTTACCTTTTAGCATCTAATTTATACTAACTAAAAATGAGATGGTAAATTAAAATTCTTCTATTTTCCTTCCAATTAAAAATTAACGTATCGTTTACTGTTTACAGACAAAATATACTGATTTACGAAATAAAGACTAACTTGCAGGACCTGCAGGTACGAATATGGAGCAAATGGTTGCCATGAGTGCAAAGCCGCCTAACAACGATCAGAACACTATGGAAATATGTCAGTCACCTTTGCTGTAAAACGCATTTACTTGAGGTTTCTCAAGAAAGTAACAGAACAGAAACCGCTGATTCCTCAAGGAAAGATTTGGCACACCCTAGCGCTCAAATATGGAACTTTTCCTAAATTTGACAGATTTATGCAACAGCATCGTTAGATTCAACAATGCAATCTGCCGTGGAAAGCTAAAGCAGAAGCAATGATTTAATTCTACAGGCATTTCCTTTCCACTTCTGTACATCTTTCCCTTGCTGAAAAAACAAAATACTGTCAAACTCTGGCTGGGTTGCTTGGGTCAGTCATTACTGAATTAGAAACACGAACAGATACGGTGCGAGTTCGGATGAAAGGTCACTGACCTGAAACGTTAACTCTTTTACTCTCTCCACAGATGCTGCCAGACCTGGAGTATTTCCAACACTTACTGTTTTTATTACGGTGCGAGAAAACTCTGTACAGATTTCAAAAGATTGCAGTAAAGGGTGTATTAGCATGTTAAAAAATGAATACTGCAAGTATTTGGAAAAGTCACAGGCTGTCTTTTCTGACGCCCAACTTGGGACAAAGAAATGAGAGAAATGACGCATTATTTCTAATGATTTTCGGTACAGATCGCAAAGTAACTTTTTGGGGGAATTTGGTGGTGCGGTCCCTAAAAATGCTGTTCACCAAGACAGTTCGTGGATTTATGTAGTTGCCTCTAATTTTTAAAGTTGTCTCTTATTTAAAAAGAATACCGCCCGAGATCAATATGGACAAGACCACTTCCTCCTAGTATTAACTCTTCGTCCCTCGCGCCCCCCACCACTCTTTGAAGTTCAATCGGCCCGTATCTTGTTGCAGTAAAATCGGTCTGCAATGTGAACCAATGGTACATTTCGGGCAATGCCGAGTCTCGTTTACTTTTTTAAAAAACTCTCCCTTCTCCATTCTAATTCCGTTTGGTTCTCTTTTCGTAAGAATTAAACTGTTCCACTGAAACTCCATTGCAAGTTTAATTCCTTCAGCTGTCGCTTCCTCTTTAAAATACACAGAAGCCTTAACAATTAAAACTAGAAACAGCCCCCTTAAAAAAATCATACTACTGTGCCACGGTAGGGATCGAATCCAAAATAGAATCAATCCTTTTTCACCCTTAAGCACTTTGATGCTTTTAACTTGTGTTTCCCTCGCCACTATTATGTTATCGCAGTTATTCTCTATTCTGCTCCATTTAACATATTTTGGCGTAATGCCTAATATAAATGACCTAGGGCGAAATGGACCCAAAATATGGGCAAATACCAACTCCATAAAAATATCAAAATGTCAGATTAAGAAATAATCTGTCAATATTTTGCCTATACTTTTATTATAACGGTGTCTGAATTGTTCATGCACACCATACATGAGACTAGAACTTAAGATGTTACACAAGTTACTGAAGCTGTAATACTGCTAGAAGTTTCTTGGCACTTCGATACTGAACAAATCTTCCACTGTTAGTACAAATCAAGACAACTGACTCTATTGTTCTAATTCACTGTTTTAACCACTGTCTCCCCATCAAATCTGTCCCATTCCTCTTCAATGTCTCTATTCTCTATTACAAATTACCCTTACTCTCATCGAGTATTTTCCTTATCCGCCGATGCTCCTTTCTCATCTCCTCCTTATCCCACCTCCCCATTTTTCCCGTGCTGTCTTTGTCCCGGCTGCATCCTACTCAACTCAAACTGCATGTTTCCAGTCTCTGAGGGACTTCCTCTCTCTCTGTCCACTTTAAACCCCGGCTGGGCTACAGGAATCCGCCACGGTGGAAATCACTGCGCCCCGCAATACTTTAAATCACGAAAGTACCGCATGTAAACTCGTCAACTAAAAGAAAAAAAAATCCATTCATATTGCTTCAAAAGGAAGGGGAACAAACAAGGCGCTTGTGCATCCGATACTGAACCAAGATTCTCCTAAATTCGGATTGCACACAGTGGCTTGATAACTACATTTTCACCATAACACCAATGAATCAAAACTCGGCTTGCAATGCCCTTCTCTGCAGGGGTTTCTGTGCTGCCTGTGGTCCAGGCATTTATGTTGGTGTTTTGCAGAGTTCATTATCCCCTTTATGTAGACATTCACTCCCCACCCCACCAAAAGAAAAATAAGCCAGAAGGACACCAAATGCATGTCACTTCACCTTTCAAATACCCTAACAAGGAATGTCAACTGTCACCAAACTGCACCAGATCGTCCCTTAAGCAGCAAATAAAACACATCTTTGCAACATTTATTTCCCGAGTTTGACTTGTTCCCTGTGTTTACACAGGATGGAAAGGGGGGGGGGGGGGGGTGTGGAATCTATATATGCTCTTCCTCGCCCTCTTCCGCGAACTAATACGACCTAATCCACTATATCCTTAATGTGTGCATGATGCACAGAAGGTGCCATTTACATTTGCACTTTCCCTTTAATGTGTTTACATCGGTGTGAAGGAATGTTTCTCCTTCCCCTCCCCGCGCCTCACATTGCCACCGTACATACCTTCGTCCAGTAATCTCTCCAAATGGTTGAAAATGCCGCAGAAGTTGGGCAGGCTACTCATCAGCTTCTTGTCGTTCATCAGTTGCATGAGATAGTCTGGGGTAGGTTTTGGTCGCTCCTTATTTTCCATTTCCCCAACCATATTCCAACAAACTTCCCCCCTCCCCAAAAGCACACCAAAAAAGCTTAGAAAGTTCTGGCGTAGAAGAGTCTCTTGTCTTTCGCTTGGTCCCAACGCTTCTCCTTTTCTTGTTGGGTTGTCCCTTTTTTGTTTATTTCCTTTTTACTGGAAGCTTCCCCCCAGGGGGTTTCTTTCTTTTAGTCCTGTGTGAATGGTGAGAGTTTCTCTCTCTGCTGCGCGGTGCTATACCTCCACACTGACACACACCAGCTCTCACACTAACGCCTCGTCGGTTTTTTTTCCCTTCTTGGTCCTGCTCGAGCTCTCAACCCTCAAACACCGTCACTGCCTCCAGAGAGGGGGGGGCTGGAAATTAACCTGTCACGTGACGCGCGCTTGCGCGAGCGAACCACCCCCTGCTCCGTGCGCGCACGCACGGGAGACGGACGCGGAGACCGTTTGTGAGGAGCCTCCGAGAGCGCGCGCGTCTTTTCCTTCTCGCGCGTGCGCGTGCGCGTTCACGCGCTTCGACAGCGCCACCAATCAAGTCCCGGGTTGGACCGGTGGGGGGGCCTGTGTTCTGCGCAGCTGCGTTGTGGGTGGAGTTCAGGACGGATAGCACGCTTGTGCGTCAAGCGTGCGATTGGGTGGGAAGGGAAGTTTCGCGCGTGCGCGTTGAATGAGGGACTTGAGAGACGGGCTTGCAAAGCAAAGCACTGCAGCGCTTAAATATTTGACAAGCCCGAGATGAATTACCCGCTAGAGATGTGGGTTTGTATTCCACTTTCGACTTGTTTTTTTTTCGCCTTTGTGTCCCGCACAATCAGTTCATTCATATGCATATAAACTGGACTGTGTTGGTGCTAAATACCTATTCCTTCGGGTGGAGGGTAGCGAGGGAATCTAAATATTCATGATTCTTTTTTCTCTCTCTCACTTATGCAGCTACTGGGTTTGTCCTCCGAATTGATGTTGAACTGTGGAGGAATTGCGTTAATGAATGCATGCCTGCACACGTGGAAACAGAAACCGGGTAAAGAAAGAACTCTTAAGCTTTGTTTCTTTAAAATCTACACTCAATAAACTGTTCCCATGGAAAGCAACGTAGGAAAAATATTGTGTTTTAACTATTGCTAGGGATTAATTTAATTCTAGACTCCATCGATACGAAATTCAACCTGTTCTTCTCGCCACCACCCCCCCCCCCCAAAAAAAAAACCTCAGTGGCACGTTGTGTCCCGGTGGTAAACATTTTATTTAAATGGTCATTTTTAAATAAGAAAGAGTAGTTGAGCACGGAATTTAAATATAAATTTCGCGTGTCATCTAATGTTTTGCACAGTGACCATTCGAGTTTCCATATTGTAGTGTGACAAAGACTTAAAGTTTATTACTTAACTATAGAAAGCTGAAAATCGAACAGTTTATAAATGTGTGTTTTACCAGCTCTCCCTTGACAGTGGGTACTTACGAACAGCAATGCAACATCTTTTAAAGTTGATAACATGTTTAGAAACGAGGGAATACAATTATTTTAAAATAGGTTGAATAAAATTGTGCATTGTAAATCTGTAGTCAACTACTTTCTTCCCTCATTTTGATAAAAGGCAATGCCGTGTTACGATACTGTGTGTCATTCCAATTCCATCTTTACCTTTGTGACATTGATATAGCCACCAATGTTTGGAAGTTCTTTGTGCAAAGCAGCAATTTAGTTGATGAGTTTACATCGTGCTGAGAGGAAAGAAGGAGGCACGTTTGCTTTGGCGTCAGAAGGTTGGAATGTCATCCATTTAGCACTTGAGGAAAGGTTGTGTTTTCTCTCTTCCCAAGCCATCAGTAAAAAATACCCATGTACCACAACAAAAACAGGCATCATAACTGAGTGTTTGGGTGGGACTGTCAAGGGCGGATCGAATTCGTAATCGAAATGTTTTTTTGCTATTATGTATTCTTTAGCATTCCATATCTGCCTCAGGGATCTATCATCCCACATTCTCTCTGCCTCTGTCTTATATGGATAATAACGCTATCTCTAATTTGGATATATTTGCACTTCTAACAAAATACAATTTTAAAAATGTATTATCATAATTTTGTCAAAATTATCTATCCGTAATGAATCCTCGATGGAACCGTTTTCCTATTGCAAATATATTTTTCAGACTTCAGAAATAAATGAGTGTTACTGAAGCAGTCTGTGCCCTAAATCTCTATATCATAATTTACAGCCTACTTTTCTGTTGCATTTATTGGTGGAACTTGTTTTGAAAAACGTCCAAACTGCTTTAAAATGACTGCAAGATTCAACTGACGAGCATAACTTTTGCTAAATTTGCTTTGGCAAATTCGGACAGAGAATTCACTGAAACAACGAGAATCATGTTCTTTGGCTTATACTGATCGGTAAGTTATTTACTGTGATCAGTGGGATTGTACTGAATTTTTGATTTAAACAAAAATACATTCTTCGCAACGCACCTCAAAACCCGTAAAAATTTCGGAATTCCTCATAACTTGGCTTGTGTCTGGATTTTGCAGGTCATCGGTGAAAACTCTGAGGGGAATTTTAGTGCGACATCTTTTGGACTATTGAAATAAGATTCATTTAGTTGTTAATTTGTGTGAAAACTTTAAATAAGAGTAAAGCAAATCGAATAAAACGTCTTTTTATTCTCGCTGTATGAGGCAGCGATTAAACAGGCTGTGGGGTTGAGTGGAGGCATTTTCCATCGGGGGTGGCTCAACTGTTTGGAATGTTGAAATGTACAGAAGCGCAGTGTAACAAATTTGGGAAGTGTTCATTTTCGTTTTTCAGATAACTGATGTTAAAAAAAGATTGCTTGTAGAAGTTTTTTTCCCACGTTACCTTTGTGTCAGCGAACTCTTGGTACAAATGAACAACAGGCAAAACAACAGTTTATATGCATTTGCAAGTTTCAGATACTTTCCTTACACAGCATTGTTTGCTGAATCTTATAGATTATAGTGTTTTTACAAATATATTTCTGCAGACATAATCGACATATATTAATTCGCAACTCGGCATTCAATACTGCTGTACCCGTTTAATTTTTTGTGATCTGTTGTTTACTAATTTACAATAAAATATTTATTTTCTCCCCGTAATTTCTACTGTTATAGTTAAATGGACAGTAGTCGTATGAAAACATCGCGTGCGTTGTCCACAAAAGTATACATTCAATTACATTTCATTCTCCCGATGTATCTAAATGATCCGATGTGATTAACTATTCTTTAACAAAAGATGAACTCCAGTTATTGTACACTGAAATATATAGGAATAAAAATATGAACCTGCGTAATTTCTGCAGGAGTCTGACGATTAACTGACCTCCGTTAACCCTACAAATCATTCTATGGAGTTTAAGTGTACAGTATTTGATTGCCACACTTCAAACATTGCAGATAGTAACGCCAACCCTGTAATAATATATAGATAAAATATGCAACCTACAAACCGTCTCCTTAACAAACATCTTCCGAATATAACCTTCCGTCAGTCATTACATTATTTTGACTTGAGTCATATTTGCTACTACAATAACTTGTATTTCCTATGAGGTCACCGCCAGTATACAGAATAAATATGTCTGAATTAGTGTATAAAATACTTAATTTCAGACAACCAGTTGATTACATTTAAGAACATTGAGGTCACGTGACTGATGTGTCTAATAAGGTTGCACACGGCAGCTACCGGTTGGATTGACATGGTCTGATTGGCATTGTAACAGATATGCCAAGGAGAGAGCTTGCCTGGATATAGAGATGGGCAAAGCACTTTGCCAACCTTCAACAAAAAATGTTTAGAAATTGTGGAGGGGAGAATCCTCTATCAACATTTAACTTGAGGTTTCGTAGATTTGCAAAGTGCACTGGGGAGGGACTCTTGGAGCACTTTGTTAAATAAGTGTGACACCGCATTGAATTTATTCCGAGGAGTTTCACTAGTCGGCCCCTAATTACATTTATACTGCCAGTTTAGCTAAAATAGCTTCATCCATGCTAAATCTGCATTATAAGTGCAACCCTATATTGCTCGTCGAAGCCTAGTGCATTTCAGTTCTTAATTGCAATTAGAGCACTTTTTTTTTGGCAAAACCTATTTGCTATTTTAATGTGCTACTTAGTTGAATACTTCGTTTTTTTGGTTAAAAATTGTAGAACATTTGTGTTAAAAAGATCACATTGTACCTGCTGGATAGCTACAGTAGCTAATTCTAACACCAATGAGTTCTTGTCCTAATTTGTAATTCTAAAAATGTATCTTTATAGAGAAAAGAATGTTCTTATTTATACAAATTAGCATCACTAAACATTGTACAATTTGTACACACGGATTTATTATATTTAGATTACCCAGCCAAACAATATAAACCTATTTTTTAAATGGAAACTGATTTTATTTGCTCATGCTCAATTAAAAGTGATCCAACTGTATTATAAAATTTCCTTTATTCAACACAAATTGTTTAAAGCACTGAACAATTCACCACAAAATTATAATGATGAAGATATGTTTGACCAATAGTGGGATTACAGCAAAAGATGCCTATAATGGTATCTGTCCATCTCGGGAGTCGATAGACTGCACTCGGGGCATATGTCACTTATGGTCCATTCTCACCTTCTCAACTTTGACATGACAGCTGTGGCCTTGGCAATCCTGGTGCTGATTTCGGCATCAAGGGACAGGTTACTGGTGATTGTTGATCCAAGGTATGTGAAGCTGTCGACGACTTCCAGAGTGATGTTGATGTTGATGGGAGTGAAGTCTCTACGTCCTAGCCCATAACTTTGGTCTTCCTGACCTGATTGTCAGTCCAAACTCCTTGACGGCCCGGGAGAACCGATCTACAAGCTGTTGCAAGTGAACTTCAGTATAGGTTGCCAGTGTGGCATCATCAGCAAACAGCAACTCACGGACTAGGACCTTACACACTTTGGTCTTGGCGTACAGTCTTGCCAAGTTGAACAGCTTGCCATCAGCTCTGGCATGCAGGTAGACACCCTCATTTGAGTCGCCGAAAGTGTACAATAGCAGCTTGGAGAAAAATATGCCAAAGAGAGTTGGTGCCAGGATGCAGCTGATCTTGATAGCATCAAGTGTTAATCCATTGGCCCAGTTAAGTTTCTGATCAATGGTAACCCCGGGATGTTGATGGTGGGGGATTCAGCAATGGTAATACCATTGATTGTCAAGGGGAGATGGTTAGATTCTCTCTTGTTGGAGATGGTCTTTGCCTGGCACCTGTGTGGCGCAAATGTTACCTGCCACTTATCAGCCCAAGCTTCAATGTTGTCCAGGTGTTGCTACAAGCAGGTATGGACTGCTTCAGCATCTGCGGAGTTCCCTAGCTACCGCCTCCATTCCTCTCCCTAGCAACAGTCAGAGATTAAGCCAGTCTGTTCGCAACCATGGTGTCGCATTTAACCCTGAGATGAGCTTCCGAACTCATATTCATGCCATCACTAAAACTGCCCATTTCCACCTCCATTAATTCGCCCGACTTCGTCTTTGTCTCAGCTCACATGCCTTTGTTACCTCTAGACTTGACTATTGCAACACACTCCTGTCTGGTCTCCCACGTTCTACTCTCCATAAATTTGAGATCATCCAAAACTCTGCTGCCCATATCTTAACTCACACCAAGTCCCATTCCCCTATCACCCCTGTACTTGCTGCCTACATTGGCTCCTGATCTGTTGATTTTAAAATTCTCATCATTGTTTTCAAATCCATCCATGGCCTTGCCCTTCTGTATCTCTGTAATCTCCAGCCCCACAACCGTCTGTGATATCTATACTCCGCTAATTCTGGCCTCTTGCGCATCCCTGATTTTAATTGCACCATCATTGATGGCTGTGCTTTCAGTTGCCAAGCACTGAAATACCCTCCCTGCACCTCTCCGCCTCTTCACCTCACTTTCCTCCTTTAAGACACTGCTTAAAACCTAGCTCTTTCACCAAGCTTTTAGTCATCTCACTGAATATCTCCTTTGTGGCTCAGTCATGCTTTGTTTCATCATGCTCCTGTGAAGCGCTTGGGATGTTTTATTGTGTTAAAGGTGCTATATAAATACAAGTAGTTGTTGTTGCGAATGGTACTGAACACTGTGCACTCATTTCCCTTCTGACCTTATGTTGGAGGGAAAGTCATTGATGAAGCAGCTGAAGATGGTTGGGCCTTAGGACCCTACCCTGAGGAACTCCTGCAGTGTTGTCCTAGGGCTGAGATGATTGGCCTCCAACAACCACGACCATCTTCCTTTGTGCTAAGTATGACTCCAACCAGTGGAGAGTTTTCCCCCGATTCCCATTCACTTAAATTTTGCTTGGGCTCCTTGATGCCACATTCGGTCAAATGCTGCCTTGATGCCAACGGCAGTCATTCTTCCCTGACATCTTGAATTCAGCTCTTTTACCATGCTTGGACCAAGGCTCTAATGAGGTCTGGAGCTGAGTAGCCCTGGTGGAACCCAAACTGAGCATCGGTGAGCAGGTTATTGCTGAGTAAGTGCCACTTGATAGCACTGTCAACGACACCTTCCAACACTTTGCTGATGACTGAGAATGGACTGATGGGGTGATAATTGGCTGAATTGGATTTGCCTTACTTTTTGTGACTGGACATACCTAGGCAATTTTCCACATTGTCGGGTGGTGGCAGTGTTGCAGCTATACGGGGACAGGTTGGCTAAGGGCACGGTTTGTTCTGGAGCACAAGTCTTCTGTACTACAACCATGATATTTTCAGGGCCCATAGCCTTTGCTGTATCCAGTGCCTTCAGCCATTTCTTGATATCACGTGGAGTGAATTGAATTGTCTGAAGACTGACACCTATGCTGCCGGGGACCTCAGGTGAAGGCCAAGATAGATCATCTGCTCTGCATTTCTGGTTGCTAATGCTTCAGCCTTGTCATTTGTACTGATGTGCTGGGCACCCCCATCATTGAGGATGGGTTTGCTTGTGGAGCCTCCTCCTCTGGTTAGTTGTTTATTTGTCCACCACCATTCACAACTGGATGTGGCAGGACTGCAGACCTTTGATCTGATCCATTTGTGGGATCACTTAGCTCTGTCTGTAGCATGTTGTTTCCACTTTTTAGCATTCATAAATTCGTGTGTTGTAGCTTCACTAAGTTGGCATCTTTGTGACTCTTACTCTGATTGATTTCAGACAAAGGATGGTTTTCCCCATGGAAACATCAATGGCATCATAATGCAGGAGGAGTTGCAGCAGCGTTTCCAGGCCAGGAGAATGAGGCAGCGTGGAAACAGACGGAAGCCCACCAGTTACAATTGATCCCAACCTGTGTTCAGGCCACACCAGACCTCTCCAAGGAACTGTTTATCTGACAGCAGTGGTTCTCCAAAGTACCATTGGGCATCTCTGTCGACTTAATCATGGAGATCTGCTGATTCGCTTCACTGCTACAACTGCTCCATCCATGGCAATTGAAGTGGCAACAGTCTTCAACTTCTACACTTATGGATCCTTCCAGGCTGCCACAGGGCATCTGTGCAACATTAGCCAGGCAGACGTTGAAGCTTGTATCAGAAGACTTATTTTATAGTGCAACCAATTCCTCCACTTGGTCCACAGGCAGTAGAGGCACAGTGCCAGGAACATCTACAGGACAGCTAGATTCTCCAGAGTGCCACAAAGGCATGCATGCAGCACTGAAGGTACCAAACGAGCAGCAACTGATTTATGTGAATAAGAAGGGGTGTCATTCCCAGGATGTCCAGCTTGTCTGTGATGCAAACTGATCCATTCCATCACTTGCCACTACAAGGAGGGCAGATTCTGCAGGAAATCGTCATGGACTGATCAATTGCATGGCATCACCTCACCCAAATCTTGTTCCAACCACTTTACCAGGTGACAGCACAGTAGACCTCTTCGGACCAACAGAACTTTGCCACGAAGCATCACCTGAGTGCGGAAGTCTACACAAAATGAGTGCTCCTTTCCTGAAAGATTGTCATAACCATAAGTAACAAAACACAAGATAACTGCACAGTGTATTCCAAACAAAACATTTATTTTCTTTAAAGAAAAACTTACTGTTTCCAAACTGTAAGACTTCAAAGTCTTTCTCAGTGCATGCTTTCACCTTATGATTAACCATGCCTTCCCAGCTCCTATTCTTTTGCTGCATCTAAATGCTTCCTCAAGACCTGTAGTTCAAGAGGTGGTTGGTTGCTCCTGCTGTACAAAAACATCATGAGACTGAGGTGGCCCTTGACTCATGGCAGATGGCACCTGAGATGGATCCACTGCTGGTTGCATCCCTGGAGTTGTTCCTGGGCAGCATGGTCTCACCAACCACCATACACAGACATAGTACAAGAGGGACAGCCAGAGTTCTGGCATGTGTGTCTGTCCAGAGAGATGATGGTATCAGGCACAAGGACTCCAGCCATTGCCATTCCACTGGGCCCTGGATCTGCACCCCCATTAATCAATTGGATAATGAGCCTAAAGCAGCTGTCTGATCTATCCAGTCTCGATACACAGCGGTAGCCACTGTCTGGAAGTGAGGATCAATGCTGTGCTCCAATCTGTCCCCAACTGCAGTCTGAGCTGCCATCTGTGCTTCGATAAAGATGCAGGTCCCGACTGGTCGCTCACTGCCTCTCGTCTACTGCAGATTACAATCAGCTGACAATTGTTGCTTTGTTGTCTGCAAGGAAGAGAAACTTTCTGAAATGTTGTCACGGAAGAGAGATGTAGACTTGACAGCCACCCCAGCTAACTGCTACACATCCTGGAAGATTATCCTCAGAGCCTGCACATAGTTTTGATGTTTTTTCAACATCCTCCTTTTGAGGATCAATGTTCTGAGTCCCACAACTGTGAAGTTATCAGCAGCCTTCTCCTCCACCTTCATAAGAAAGAAAGCATCACTAACTGCCAGTTTCTCCAGTTTCCCCATGCTCAGTGATTCACTGGTTGGCAATTTACTATCTAAATCTCCATGTCAAAGTCCCTGAGCTGGTGCTTGGAAAATGGGGAAGCCAGTGATGCAGGCAGTTATCTGGGGAGGGGTTCAAGACAGAGATGGATGGGCTGGGATGGTTTGTTTCCCCATTGCCATGGCTTCAGATCATCCTCATTCTCCTGATATGACACAAGGCTAAAGGGCAGACCCAGGCTATCTTGTTTGTCCTCTTCTTCCTCCTTTTCCTGCAACTCCGCCGGCTGGTAGATTTGTAGGATACCAGATTTTAAGAAGGAGTGAAGAGATGCAACGTTGTATGTATGTGTATGCAAAGGGCTGATAGGGGAACATTATAAATGTTGAGTTTCTCACCTAGCAAGTTGATACCAGCCTCCACCGCTGCTGCAGCTGCATCAGAATGTGTCACCATACAAGCCATAGACTAATCCTCATGGTGGGCCTGAGTGTTGGGATGCCTCCTCCAATGACCTGCTGCTATCTAGTGTTTACCACTTTCTCCCGTAACAACATGGGTAATTAAGGGTAAGGTTGGCAGTGGAGGAGTGTGCAATGAATGTGTTGGGAGAGGTGAAGTGTGAATCGTGCGAATGTGAAGATGTGGAGGAAAGTGTTTTGAGAGATTTGTAGTCAAAAGTGCAGGCTAGGGAGTTTACAGGTGCCCTCAGCAAGAATGCAATGTGAAGGGTTAAAGAAAGGTAACGACTTGCACTTATATAGAGTCATAGAGTCTTACAGTGCCTTTCTGACCTCATGATAGCCAAAATCACTTTACAGCCAATTATATCTTATTGAAATGTAATCACTATAAACCTGCTCACTGGCACTCAGTTTTGGTTCCGCCGGGGCCACTTAGCTGCTGACCTTATTACAGTCTTGGTACAAACATGGACAAAAGAGCTGAACTCCAGAGATGAGGTTAGAGTGACATCAAGGCAGCATTTGATTTGTGTGGCATCAAGGAGCCTGAGCAAAACTGGAGTCAATGGGAGTCAGGGGGAAAACTCTCTGTTGGTTGGAGTCATACCCAGCACAAAGGAAGATGGTTGTGGTTGTTGGAGGTCAATCATCTCAGTCCCAGGACATCACTGCAGGAGTCACTCAGGGTACAGCCCTAGGCCCAGCCATCTTCAGCTGCTTCATCAATGACCTTTACTCCATCAGAAGGTCAGAAGTGGGGATGTTCGTTGATGATTGCACAATGTTCAGCACCATTCACAACTTCTCAGATACTGAAGCAGCCCATGTCCAGATGCAGCAAGACCTGGACAACATTCAGGCTTTGGCTGGTAAGTGGCATGTAACATTCACGCCATACAAGTGCCAGGCAATGACCATCTCAAACAAGAGAGAATCTAACCATCTCCCCTTGATGTTCAATGGCATTACCATCGCTGAATCTCCCACTATCAACTTCCTGGGGGTTACCATTGACCAGCATCTGAACTGGACCCACCACATAAATACTGTGGCTCCAAGAGCAGGTCAGAGGCTTGGAATTCTATGGCGAGTAACTCACTTCCTGACTCCCTAAAGCCTGTCCATCATCTACAAGGCACAAGTCAGGAGTGTGATGGAATACTCTCCACTTGCCTGAATAGGTGCAGCTCCAACAACACTCAAGCAGCTCAACACCATCCAGGACAAAGCAGCCCACTTGATTGGCACCCCATCCACCACCTGCAACATTCACTCCCTCCACCACCGACGCACAGCGGCAGCAATATCTACCATATACAAGAAGCACTGCAGCAGCTCACCAAGACTCCTTCAACAGCACCTTCCAAACCCTTGACCTCTGCCACCTAGGAGGACAAGGGTAGCAGATGCATGGGAACACCACCACGTGCAAGTTCCCCTCCAAGCCACACACCATCCTGACTTGGAACTATTTCGCCGTTCCTTCACTGTCACTGGGTCAAAATCCTGGAACTCCCTTCCTAACAGCACTGTTGGTGTACCTACACCCTAAGGACTGCAGCGGTTCAAGAAGGTTGCTCACCACCACCTTCTCAATGGCAGTTAGGGATGGGCAATACATGCTGGCCTAGCCCACAATCTCTGAATGAATGAACAAAAATGCAAGAAACATGACAGCCAATTTGTGGACAGCAAGGTCCCACAAACAACAATTAAATAGTGACCCAGTAATCCATTTTAATAGTGTTGATTGAGGGATAAATGTTGGCCAGTACACTGGGGAGACCTCCTTTGCTCTTCTTCTAATAGTGCCGTGGGATCACTAATGTGCACCTGTGAGGGCAGATGGCCGCACTGTAATGCCTATCTGATTGACAGCACCACTGGACAGTGCAGCATTCCCTCTGTATTGCTCTGGGAGCATCAGCCTGGATTATGCACTCAAGTCTCTCAAGTGGCATATGACATCATAACCTACTGACTCAGAGGCAAGAGTGCTACTACTGAACCAAGGTCGTCACTGCAGCAGCAGCACCAAGAGTGGGAGCAGAGGCAAGAGGCGGGAATATAAGGAACAGTGACCTGCAAGCTGACTGCAGCAGCAACGGTGAGAGAGGGAACAGAGGCGAGAGGTGGGGACATAAAGTGTGGCAACCTGAGGCCTGGGGCAAGAGGCTGGGATATAAAAAGAGGCAGAGGGAGAACAAAAAAAAATTAAGGAGTGACATCAAAGGACAGCAGCCCAGAGGTAAGGAGCACGGACCTGAAGGAGTTTGGGGATGGAGCAGCAGACAGTCGGAGCCCAGAGGGAGCACAAGCACAGGGAGTGAGGTAAAAAAAACTAAATGGCAAAAACACACAGGATGGTGCTGATTGGTGAGTAGCTGGTGAGTCTTTTTATAAGGTTTTAATAAGTCTTTAGTTTATTTCTGTTAAGTTTATTTAGTTTAATAGAGGCATGGCAAGGGGCACCTCAGTCCTGTGAAACACATATCCTGTGCCATGTAGTAACTCCTGGACACTTCTTGTGTCCTGGACAGCCACGTGTGCAGGAAGTGTCGTCAACTGGAGCAGCTTGAGATCTTGGTTTCGGAGCTTGAGAGGCAGCTGATGCCAACTGCGGTGCATCCTTGAGGCTGAGATCTACATGGATAGCATGTTTCTAGAAGTGGTCACGCCACAGCTTCAGGGTGTACAGGCAAAGAGGGACTTGGTGACCGCCAATCAGTCAAGCTGGATTGGGCAGGTAGTGGAAGAATCCCCTGCGTGCATCTCGCTGTCCAACTGCCATTCAGTTCTGAATATGGGTGAGGATGTGAGGGTGATGATCCATCTGGGGAATACAGCCAGAGCCAAGTGTACAGTACCATGGATCGCTCAACTGTGCAGGGTGGGAGGAGGAAGGCCAGGAAAACAATGCTGATAGGAGATTCAATAGGGGAACAGACAGTCATTTCTGCAGTTGCAGATGTGTGTCCAGGATGGTATGTTGCTTCCCTGGTGCCAGGGTCATGATGTCACCAAGTGGCTGCAGAACGTTCTGAGTGGGGAGGGTGACAGCTATATGTCATGATGCATATCGATACCAAGGACATAGTAGAAAAAGGGATGAAGTCCTGCATGCAGATTTCAGGGAGCTAGGAAAGGAAGTAGAGCCTCAAAGTTAGAGTCTCCAGATTAATTCTGGTGCCACGTGCTACAGAAATAGGGGAATAGTTCAGCTGAATGTGCGGCTAGAGAGATGTTGCAGGAGGGAGGGCTTTAGATTCCTGGGGCATTGAAACCTGTTTTTGCAGAGATGGGACCTGTGCAAGCTGAACAGGTTGCACCTTAACGGGGTCTGGACCAATATCTTGGCTGGGAGATTGGCTAGTGCTTACAGGGAGGGTTTAAACTAGCTTGGCAGTGGGATGGGAACCTGAGCCTAGATTCTGTAGGAAGAGACTGGAAATAGAAGGCTGAAAATTAGTACGTGAGCATTGAAGATGGAGGAAACAAAGGCTAGAAAATGGACAACAAAAGTGTTCAGTGATTAGTGGTATATACTTCAATGCAAGGAGTCTAGTGAATAAGGCATATGAACTGAAGGCACAGACAGACACTTGGAAGTATGATATCATAGCTATTGCTGAAATGTGGCTTAAAGGAATGGCAGTTCAACATTCCTGGTTACTGAGTTTTCAGATGGCATAAAGAGGGAGATAAAAAAGGAGTGAGTTTGCTATATTGGTGAAAAGAAATAATCACCGCTGTGTATAGGGATGATATCAAATGGAGCATCAAATGAAGCCATATGGGTCGAACTGAGGAACAAAGAGGGGGCAATCACACTTCTAGGAGTATACTATACTCTGTCAAACAGTCAGAGGGTGATAGAAGAGCAAATATGCAAGCAAATTGCTGAGAAGTGCAGGAACAAAAGGGCTGTAATAATAGGATTTCAACAACCCTAATATTAACTGGTGCAGTGTAAATGGTATACAGGACGCAAAATTCTTAAAACCTATTCAGGAAAAATTTTGTACTCAGTACATAGCAAGCCCAACAAGAGAAGCAGCAGTTCTGAACTTAGTTTTAGGGAATGAATCTGGGCAGGTGAAAGGGGTAACAGTGGGAGACCATTTTAGTGGTAGTGATCATAATTCAGTTGGTTTTTGAGTAGTTACGGAAAAGGATAAAGATAGACCAAGAGTATAAGTTTTAAATTGTGGAAAAACCAGTTCGACTAAGCGGAGCTGCATTTTGGCAAAACTGGACAGAAACAGCTACTTGAAGCTACTTCAGTGTCAGAACAATGGAAGGCATTCAAAGAGGAGCTAAAGAGGGTTCAGAACAAATAAGTTCCCACAAAGAAAAAAGGGTGGAGCTCCCAAATCTAGACCCACTGGATGTTAAAGAGCATACAGTGTAGGATTAAGCAAAAAAAAGAAATCTTATGTCAGATGCCAAGAGCTCAGTACTGCAGAAAGCCTAGGGGAGTATAGAAAGTGCAGGAATGAAATTAAAAAGGAAATTAGGAAAACAAAGAGAGAGCAGGACAAAATATTGGCAAGTAAAATCAAGCAAAACCCAAAGATGTTTTATAAATACATAAAAAGCAAGAGGATAACTAGGGAAAGAGTAGGACCAATTAGAGACCAAATATGTAATATGTGTGTGGAGGCAGAAGACGTGGGCAAGGTTCTTAACGAATATGTTGCATCTGTTTTCAGAAAAGGGACGATGCAGAAATTGTAGTTAAGGAGGAGAAGTGTGAAATATTGAATGGGATAAACATAGTGAGGGAGGAAACATTAAGGTGTTTAGCATCCTTGAAAGTGGATAAATCCCCAGGCCCAGATGAAATGTATCCCAGACTGCTAAGGAAAGCAACAGAGGAAAAAGCAGAGGCTCTGACCATCATTTTCCAATCCTCTCTGGCTACAGGCGTGGTGCCGGAGGACTGGATGACTGCTAATGGGACCATTACCACTACCCTTGGCTTTGTACCATGAAACCTTTTGTCATTTAATCTCTCCACCCTATCACAGACCATCCCTTTTGTTCTTCTTCCCCCCTCCTCCCTTTCACGTGCTCAAAACCTATTACATTTCTAAGTTTTGCCAGTTATGATGAAAGGTCACAGATCTGAAACATTAACTCTGTTTTTCTCTCCACAGATGCTGCCTGACCTGCTGAGTACTTCCAGCCGTTTCTGTTTTTGTCTCACTGCTGCTCCAAAATAGTCCTCTTCTTGGATGACTCCTGAAGCTCAGCATTTGAGCCCAGCTGAACAGAGCTTAGTCTCCTATGCCTCCAACGGGGATTCTCCACTGCTGTTACTGTCTCCAACGCCTGCTCTTGCTCACTTGTGATGTGCTCCTCACCATGTGATAACCTAGACAACTCTCTTGGAGACTCACCAAGCTGTGTGTATGTAGTTCATGGAGAGTGCGCAGGAGTCAAGTGACAACGCTTCCTCACCGTGTGCAACCTTCTCAGAGAACTCCTCGGCCTCCTCCCATTCCAACTCCCATGACATGCTTGATGGCCTGTGGGAGATGAAAAACATGACTTAGATCTGACATGAGGAAAGGGTAAAAAGTCATCATTGCGCAGATCTTCACATTGGTGTTCATGGTGACAGAAAATCAATATTAGTGATTGTTATGTGCCAAGTGGCATTGTTATTTCTAATTCTGAGACCCCCATCACTCCATTGCCAATGGCCATGCACTCTGCCACCTTGACAATCTCCATGGACACCTCCTCTGCAGTGGTTAGGGTGGCTATCACTGAAGTGCCACCCCCAGTTCACTCCCTGGTGTTCTGCACTCAGAAGCTGTTATAAGTGGAGGGTGACTGTGAAGGATGGGTGTGAGATATTAATGAGGTAACGGTGAGTGTCAGTGTTGGCTGTTCAGATGGGGATGTGAGATGATGCCTCGAAAGAGGAATGACTGGAGCTGCAAAGGTGAAGCGTTGTTGGTCTAAAGGAGTACTGTGCTGGAGAATACGGGGCAGTCAGAATGTGGGAGTTAGCACCTGAAAGTGGGACTCCACTCACCTTTCTTGCCTTCATGATATTATTGCATCTCTTGCAGCACTGTATCCAGGTTCAAGGGACCACACCCCTGCAACTGACTGCATCCGCCACTTCCAACCCCGCCTGTTTGATCTGAGAGGCTGGCCTCTTCCATCCGTGGGGAACAATACCTCTCTTCAAGTCCTCACAGCCAGTAGCAGGACCTTCAGGAAAGAGTCAGAGAAATGGGGAGTAGGGCAGCCTTCCCAGATTGCACTTCTATTCTTGTGCTTTCTGAAGCCTCTGCAACCAACCTATAATGCAGCCACTCTGACCCTTGTTAAGGTCTCTTTAAATAGAAATCCTTCCAATGACAGGTTCAGGTTGGCATCAAGTCTGTACTCTGTGATTGTTCGGGAAACCGGAAGTGGGACGCTGATACCCTGGCTGAATTAAACAGCCACGACAAAGTCCGCTTCTTTCACAAACAGGTTCTTGACTCGCTATTGGACGCCCCACCACCCTCCCCCCCAACCACCATTCCCCTGCGCTGAGTGGGTCGGTTCTATAAATATTCTGTCCGTTATGTCTGCACACGCTTCCTGAACTCAAAAACTGGCTTTGTGTTGACATTTTTTTCACACTTCTGTGTCAACCTTTTTCCAACATAAATTCTTATATCTATTTATAATGGGAACTGTCTATGTAAACTTGCAGTAGTGTAATTACACCCCTCACCAGCTGTAGTGCTGTAGTGTAACAGTTTTGCATCTCCAAGCCTCTTAGACTGTACTGCAGGAAAATTACTATGTTTAGACAACTCTACTTTATCCTTACCAAGTTGATGTAACTTTTGCTATTTCATTGTAGATAGTAATATAAAACCAAAATAATATGGTAAAATAGGGGAGAGATCCCTGGGTGAGGCTATTTAATACTGTTGCTTGCATTGCTCCCAGTGCACCTGGGGCACCTGCCTAAGGGAGGGGGGAAGGATTCTTCATGTAGCAGTTTGCTATAGCTTTAGTGGGCTGTAAGGGTGGGAACTCTAATTGATAAAAAGACAAAAAAGCAGTTCCAGGATCCTTCAACCAGTGCAATGTGATTAATTGCAAACAAACCAGCGGCAGGTGGGCAGCTCAGGCCCACCCAGGAGGCCGCCCAGTAAAACCTGCCGGCCTCCTTGCATGCTTGGGGTGGCCCTGCTGACTGGGCACCCTGTGCCCCACGGAGGACACCCCCCACGGCTCAACTGCCCCCACTGAAATACAGTTCCCCCCAGCCTTTGCCTCGCTGGAGCCCGGCCGATGGTCCCCATCGATGGTCCCCAGGCAAGGCCCCACAAACATACCTTTTTTCCAGGACAAGCATTCCTCTTGCTCCACTCCCTGGCTGCAATCCCAACAGTGGCCACCACTCCCAGTGGTATTGCTGGGACTAAGATCTGCCGGCTGGCTGATTGGTTGGCAGCTCTTGGAGGCGGGACTTCCTGGTTCAGAAGGTCAGAAGTCCCGCCTGAGGCCAATTAAGGGCCTGGGCCAAGTAAAATCATAGCATTGCCCACAGGCCCGACAGAGGCAGGCTAGCCCCCGCTTTTTGGCCGGTGGGCGGGGCCTCCCATCCAGCTTAAGTTCTAGCCCTTATTTTTAAATTGTGTCCCCTAGTTCTAGTCTCTCCCACAAGGGGAAACATCCTTTCAGCAACCACCCTATCAATTCCCCTCAGGATCTTATATGTTTCAGTACGATCACCTCTCATTCTTCTAAACTCCAATGGATACACACCCAACCTGTCCAACCTTTCTTTATAAGATAACACACCCATCCCAGGAATTAGTCCGAACTGCCTCTAACGCATTTACTTCCTTTCTTAAATAAGGAGACCAAAACTGTACACGGTACTCAAGATGTGGTCTCACTAATGACCCATAAAACTGTAGCAAATCATCGCCACTTTTATATTCCATTCCCCTTGCAATAAACAAGAATATTCCATTTGCCTTCCTAGTCACGCTGTATCTGCATTAGAGCATGGCTACCCAACCCGAACCCAACCAGACCCGACGACATGTGTCGGGTTCTGGTTGGGTCGGGTCTCTCTTCCAGGTCTGGCATTTGGGGTCGGGTCGGGCCAAGTCGGACACAGTGCTGCCTTTCGGTCAGGGAGGGAAAAGCTTCTAGATTTGAACAGCCAGGACATCAAGGTGGGAAACATGCATTCAGACTCCGCACTAGTCTGCAGTGAGCGATTCCATCCAAGGTAGAGCACAACCTCTTTAATATAATCAACTTCATTCCGGTGGTCGGGACGGGTCGGGCACGGGAAAAAGTCAAATGACTCAGGCCAGGCCGGGCTTGGGTCGGATGTGGTTCTGTCGGGCTCGGGTCGGGTTTCAATTGCAGAGCCGAGCAGGCCTTTAATCTGCATTACAATATTTTGTGATTCATGTATCAGGACCCCCAGCTTCCTCTGTACCTCAGAGTTCTGCAATCTCTCTCTATTTAAATAAAATGCTGCTTTACTATTCTTCCTGCCAAAGTGGATAAGTTCACATTTTTCCATTTTATACTCCATTTGCCAAATTTATGCCCACTCACTTAACCTATCAATATCACTTTGCAGATTCATTATGTCCTCTTCACAACTTGCTTTCCTACCTATCTTTGTGTCATCAGCAAATTTAGCAACCATACCTTCAGTCCCTTCATCCAAGTCATTGATATAAATTGTAAATAGTTGAGGTCTCAGCACTGATCCCTTTGGCACTCCACTAGTCACATCTTGCCAACCCAAAAATGACCCATTTATGCCTACTTTCTATATCCTGTTCACTAACCAATCCTCTATCCACGCTAATATGTTACCCCCAATGCCATGAGCTGTTATTTTGCTCAGTAACCTCTGATGTGGCATGTTGTCAAATGCCTTCTGGAAATCTAAATATCGCACATTTACAAGTTCCCATTTATCCACATTGTTTGTTACTTCCTCAAAGAACTCCAATAAATTAGTCAAACAAGATTTCTCTTTCATAAAACCATGTTGACTCTGCCTGATTACATTGAGATTTTCTAAGTGCCCCACTATAACCTCCTTAATAATAGATTCCAGCATTTTCCGTATGATAGATGTTAAGCTAACTGGCCTGTAGTTTCCTGCTTTCTGTCTCCCTCCTTTCTTGAATAGAGGAGTCACATTCACTATTTTCCAATCTGATGGGACCTTTCCAGAATCTAGAGAATTTTGGAAAATTAAAACCAATGCATCCACTATCTCAGCAGTTACATCTTTTAAGACCCTAAGGTGAAGTCCATCAGGACCTGGGGGCTTGTCAGCTTTTAGTTCTAATAATTCTTTCAGCACCCTTTCCCTGATGATTGTAATTGTTTTAAGTTCCTCCCTCTCTTTCATCTCCTGATTCACAATTATTTCTGGGATGTTATTTGTATCCTCTACAGTGACGAATGATGCAAAATATCTGCCATCTCCTTATTTTCCATTATTAATTCCCCAGACTCATTTTCTAGAGGAAAAAGGCTCACTTTACTTACTCTTTTTTAAATACCTGTAGAAATGCTTACTATCTCGCTCCCATTATTTAGTTCAAAACACTCCCTACCTCCCTAGTTATATGACCTGCCAGAACATTGGTCCCAACACAGTTCAGGTGAAGACCATCCCAATGATACAGCTCCCACTTTCCCCAGAACTGGTGCCAGTTCCCCACACATTGAAACCCATTTCTCCCACACCAATCTTTGAGCTACATGTTTCACTCTCTAATCTTATTTACCCTATGCCAATTTGCTCGTGGCTCAGGTAATAATCCAGAGATTATTACCTTTGAGGTTCTGCTTTTTAATTTAGACCCTAGCTGCTCATACTCTCTTAGCAGAACCTCTTTCCTAGTTTTACCTATGTCATTGGTACCTACGTGGACCATGACTACTGGATCCTCCTCCCACTGCAAGTTCCTCTCCGGCCAGAGCAGATGTTCTGAACTCTGGCAGGCAACACAGCCATCTGGATTCTGGCTCTTGGCTGCAGAGAACGCTGTCTATCCTCCTGACTATACTATCCCCTCTACTACTATATTCCTATTAATCCTCCCCCCAACCCCCACTTGAATGGCTTCCTGTACTAAGGTGCCATGGTCAGTTCGCTCATCTACTTTCTTTCTCCATTGCTCTTCTGGTTCTTTTTCAGTCCTTAAATCTCATTGGTTAAGGAGACCGTTGGTCCCACCATTCACCAATGTCCCAGATGCTTCATTGCCCTTGCCATAGAATCATAGAAATTTACAGCATAGAAAGAGGCCCTTCAGCCCATTGGCTCCGTGCCTGCCAACAAGGAGCCATCCAGCCTAATACCACTTCCCGGTTCTTGGCCCGAAGCCTTGTAGGTTGCGGCACTTCAAGTACATATCCAAGTACTTTTTAAATGCTACGAGGGTTTCTGCCTCTACCACCCTTTCAGGCAGTGACTTCCAGATCCCCACCACTCTCTGGCCGAAACAAATTCCCCTCAAATCCCCTCTAAACCTCTACATCTTACCACAAATCTGTGCCCCCTGGTTATGGAACCATCGAGGGGAATAGGGCCTTCCTATCCACTCTATGTCAACCCCTCATAATTTTATACACTTCAATGAGGTCTCCCCTCAGCCTCATCTGATCCAAAGAAAACAACACTAGCCTATTCAATTTTTCCTCATAACTAAAAATTCACCAGTCCAGACAAGAATTCTCGTAAATCTCCCCTGTACCCTCTCTAGTGCAGTCACATCTTTCCTATAGTGCAGTAACCAGAAATGTATGCAGTACTCCAGCTGTCGACTAACCAGTTTTATACAGTTCCAGCATAACTTTCCTGCTCTTACATTCTGTGCCTTGGCTAATAAAGACAAGTATCCCCTATGCCTTCTAAATCATCTTATCTACCTATCCAGCCCCCTTCAGGGATCTGTGGACATGCGCTCCAAGGTCCCTCTGTTCTATACTTCTCAGTATCCTACCATTTATTGTGTATTCCCTTGCCTTGCTAGCCTTCCCCAAATGCATTTCCTCACACTTCTCTGGATTGAGCTTCATTTGCCACTGTTCCGTCCATCTGGCTAGTCCATTGATAGCTTCCTGCAGTCTATGGCTTTCATCTTCATTATCAGCCACATGGCCAATTTTTGTATCATCTGCAAATTTCTTAATCTACAAAGAACAAAGAACAGTACAGCACAGGAACAGGCCATTCGGCCCTCCAAGCCTGCGCCAATCTTGATGCCTGCCTAAACTAGAACCTTCTGCACTTCCGGGGACCGTATCCCTCTATTCCCATCCTATTCATGTATTTGTCAAGATGCCTCTTAAACGTCATCATCGTACCTGCTTCCACCACCTCCCCCGGCAGCAAGTTTCAGGCACTCACCACCCTCTGTGTAAAGAACTTGCCTCGCACATCCCCTCTAAACTTTGCCCCTCTCACCTTAAACCTATGTCCCCCAGTAACTGACTCTTCCACCCTGGGAAAAAGCTTCTGACTATCCACTCTGTCCATGCCGCTCATAACTTTGTAAACCTCTATCATGTCATCCCTCCACCTCCGTCGTTCCAGTGAGAACAATCCGAGTTTATCCAACCTCTCCTCATAGCTAATGCCCTCAAGACAAGGCAACATCCTGGTAAACCTCTTCTGTACCCTCTCCAAAGCCTCCACGTCCTTCTGGTAATGTGGCGACCAGAATTGCACGCAATATTCTAAGTGTGGCCTAACTAAAGTTCTGTACAGCTGCAGCATGACTTGCCAATTTTTATACTCTATGCCCCGACCGATGAAGGCAATCATGCCGTATGCCTTCTTGACTACCTTATCCACCTGCGTTGCCACTTTCAGTGACCTGTGGACCTGTACGCCCAGATCTCTCTGCCTGTCAATACCCCTTACATTCAAGTGCAAATCATTGATAAATACCTAGTACTAGATCCTGAGCCCTATGGAACCCCACTGGAAACAGCCTTCCAGTCACAAAAACACCCATCGACCATTACCCTTTCCTTCCTGCCTCTGAGCCAATTTTGGATCCAACTTGCCACTTTGCCTTGGATCCCATGGGATTTTACTTTCACGACCAGTCTGCTATATGGGACCTTATCAAAAGCCTTGCTAAAATCCATATAGACTACATCAAGTGCGCTACCATCATTGACCTTCCTTGTTCCCTCCTCAGAAAATTCAATCATGTTAGTCAGACATGACCTTCCCTTAACAAATCCATGCTGACTGTCTTTGATTACTTCATGTCTTTCTGAATGAAGATTTATCCTGTCCCTCAGAATTTTTTCCAATAATTTTTGCACGACTGAGGTTAGGGTGACTGGCCTGTAATTACTCAGTCTATCCCTTTCTCCCTTTTTAAACAATGTTACATTAGCTGTCCGCCAATCCTCTGGCACCATGCCCTGACTAGCCTATGATAGATTTCATCCGGGCCTGGTGATTTATCCACTTTCAAAATGTTAAACCCCTTAATACTTCCTTTCTCACTATGTTAATTTCATCTGATATTTCACAGTCCTCCCTGATTGCAATGTCTGTATCATCCCTCTCTTTTGTGAAAACAGATGCAAAGTACTCACTAAGAATCACACCCACATTCTCCACTTCCAATTACAGGTTACCCTTTTGGTCCCTAATAGGCTCCATTCTTTCTTTCGTTATTTCTTTGCTCTTTATGCATTTATAAAAAATCTTTGGCTTTTCCTTGATTTTACTTGCCAATATTTTATCATGCCCTCTCTTTGCTTTCCTAATTTCCTTTTTAATTTCACCCTTACACTTTTTATGCTGCTTTAGGTTTTCTGCAGTATTGAGCTCTTGGCATCAGACATAAGCTTTCATTTTTTGGCTTTATTTTTACCTTCATGTAGCTGTTTCCAGTCTACTTTAGCTAAATCACATCTCAGCTTAGTAAAATTTACTTTTCTCCAATTGAGAACTTTTATTCCTTGTCTATCTTCACCTTTTTCCATAACTACCCTAAATCTGACTGAAGTATGATCACTTCCACCAAAGTGCTCCCCAATAGGTACCCCTTCCACCTGCCCAGATGCATTCCCTAAAACTAAGTCCAGAACCATCCCCTCTATTGTTGGGTTTGCTATGTACTGGCTAAAAAAGTTCTGAATGCATGAATGTACCTTTCACACTAATTTGATCCCAGTTCATATTCGGGTAGTTGAAATCCCCCACTATTACTGCCCTATTGTTTTTACACTTCTCAGATTTTTTAAAAGCCCGCTGGAAAACCCCGAATCAGTCTGATGTTGGGAGGTGTGTTCCTGCTTTGGCTGCTGTCGGCTGTGAAACTCAGCGCAATGTTTTTAAACAAACTGAACAACCACAAAGCTGCTGTGCAGAACGCTCCCGCTCGGTGCAACTGTCAGAGAGAGAGAGGTGTGGCGGGGGGGGGGGGGGGTGGGGAACAGAGAGAGAGGGGATCAGAGAGGGGCGGACAGAGAGAGAAAAGGGGAAAACGGAGAAGGGGGAAACAGAGAGGGGGAACGAAGAGAGAGGAACAGTGATGGAGAGGGGCGACAGGGAGACAGAGGGGGGAACAGAGAGAGAGGGGAAACAGATAGGGAAAACAGAGGGGGATAACAAAGAGAGGGGGGAGAAACAGAGGGGGACAGAGAGAAGGGGGAAACAGGGAAAACAACAAAGAGAGGGGGTTACAAATATAGTGAGGGGGAAACAGAGAGGGGGGAAGAGAGGGAAAACGGTGAAAACAAAGAGAGGGGGAAACAAAAAGAGAAAGGGGGACAGAGAGAGAGTGGGGAAACAGAGAGTGGGGGAAAACAGAGAGTGGGTGAAACAGAGAGGGGGGAACAAAGAGGGGAAAACAGAGAGAGGGAGAAAACAGAGAGAGAGGGGAACAGATCGAGAGGAGGGAACAGAGAGAGAGGGTGGGAGAACAGAGAGAGGGGGGACAAAGAGAGAGGGGCAGGGGGACACACAGAGAGGCAGGACAGGGGGGGACAACATGGACAGGGGGAACACAGGGAGAGACAGTGAGAGAGATCAAGATCATTCCTGACAGATGGATATCTATCCAGAATACTCTGCATCACTACATCAAGTGTGCGGGCAGAGATTGACTACTTATGCAAGCAAAAAATGCCAGGTATCTCACTAAATCAGTGTCCAACATAGTGATGAGAAAGTAAGTCAATAAATTAGTCTTCTCATTTAAAGCTTCTTCACAAAAATGCACATTTGTTGTTGATTTTATTAGTAAGATAAATTTTCGATGACGTTATCTTTTGAAATTTTCTCATCGGCCCCCTGGCCGAGCAAAAATCGTAATGCGGCCCTCTGCCCGAAAAGGTTAGACAACCCTGTTCTAGACTATTAACTAGAAGCACTTACCAGCTACTCACCAATCGGTTCATTCCCTGGTTGAGACATCCCTATAGCTTTTTTGCAGATGTTGCTTTTCTTGTTTGTGATTTCATTGGCAGCTCTTCTCCTTCGCTTTAACTCCTCGGTCGCTGCGCTCAGTCTCCACCCAGAGCCACCAGCACTGGTGAGTCCCTGGGCAGCCTCTCTTTCATCCGCTTTAACTCCTCGGTCACTGGGCTCAGTCTCCACCCTGGTCCACTGCTGTTGCTGTTGCCAGTGAGTCTCTCCATGCCATTATCAGTTAGCAGGATAAATATTTTTCAAGTTGAAAGATGAGGGAAAAAAATCTAAGCAATGGAGCACATCACAAGATGCTCTGCTCCAACAAAATCTGGGCCAATATGTCTGCAGTGTTTTAAAAAGATCCACTACCACCTTTTCAAGAGCAACTACGGATGGGCTTGCCAGCAACACCAATATCCTGAGAATGAACTTTTAAAAAATGCCTATCCGCATGTAAGTGAATCTATTATAGTTCCATTCCCATGTGTGCTGGCATTTCCAATGAAGCCTGAGAGGCCACTAATTTGACCAGTTATTTCTGGCCAAATTCTGCCTTACAGACATTGTATCACAAATGCACCCCCACCCCACCACCACCCACCGCCCCCCCAACCCCCCATCCCGCTCATCCCTAGTTCTTAGAATTTTGTTGATAGATGGTGAGAAATTCATGTGTCCTGGTTTTTGGGCTAGGGGGTCACGATTCACAACTTGCCCGCTCTGGTTCCGAATGAGGTCGACCTCACATATATTTGGTGCACCCACTTCATCTGCATGATTGAAGTGTGTGGCCGAGCAGGTCCCGTGCTGCTTTCTTCTTCTTTGCACTGTCAGCTGCCTCTGCGCTCAGCAGTAGGGATGAACAGCATTGAGCAGACACCACATGGTGCAGCTAGTCTTCTCTTCCTAAAGGCAGGCTGTCTCGCTGAAAGGGAAGCTGCATTGAATAATATAGCTGTAATTTAAATGATGCAAAATTGAACACCAGGGCAAAGAGAGGGTTCCAGGGTGTGACATTCAGCAATGGAGGCATTCATGATGGAACTGGGCAGGGGGAGAAATGCTGTGTTTCCGTGGTGAGGGGGTAGGGGGTCAGGAGGCCCTCAAGGGCCATCCTAAGAAGAGAATGGAAGCAGGTAGCCAGGGAGGACAATTCCTGGCATCTGAACCCAAGGACCTGGCAGCAGTGCCACAGGTAGTCAAGGTCAGTGAATGCATCTTCGCATTACATATTCTACATACCACTCACCAACCTCTCAATGCACCACAACCCATCACCAATGCAGCAGAACTCTCTGGCACAAAGGACACACGCCGAATATCCAGATACTCTACCTCAATCTCACACACCACTCACTGCCTCCACATGCCCCCAGCTATTCAGCTATGGCAGAAAGATCACCCAGACACAGTGCAACACAATCACTGACATTCTGCACTCTCTCTTGCAGGACAAGATGGCACACAGTAGAAAAGAGAGCAGAACCAGTGGAGGGCAATGACACTACATCTCCTGAGCCTTATGGATGAGATGGCTCTCAGCATCATGGGCTGTCAGCGACAGAGCCCGTGCCATTTGGGGTCACTGAGAATATTGAGGATGATGGTATCTTCCTTCCTTATGCCCTTTCTCAACTCCCAGCTCACCCTCATCCTGCTAACTAGAATGATGTGCAAGCTGCAGATGATGTGACCATGGTCCTCTTGCTTCTCATTTCACCTCCCCATTTCCCTCACACCAATCATCCCTTCTAATTTCCTGCTTTGAGATACCCAAGATCTACCACCTGCCCAGCCACAGGAGCCCCAGGAGGAGGAAGAGAGAGACCAATAGCACAGTACTAATGAAGAGGTCCCATCACTTGATCTGCCACTTGCAGCCACCAGCTCAGATACTGGCACTATATGTACCTTGGAGGCTACTACAGAGTTGAGATCAGCATGTGGTAAGTCATGCGAGGATGAGTGGGCTGCTGCCAGGCCAAATGTAAAAGATGGTTCATTTGCCAGCTGTCCGGAATGCAAGGTCACAAATGGGTTCTGCTGCACAGGATTCAGATGAGGATCTCAGTGGGGTGACCTACAAGAGAGGGATGAAGGGGAAGCACACTGAGATGCTGGGTGCATTGTCTGGCCTGCCAGATAGCCTCCTGTCACTATCAAGGAACATGGAAGTATCTGGCTCCAGGTTGGCAGAGGGCATGGCGTAGAACTTTCCCTCTCCGCAGCATCTGCTCCACCTTCCTTTCATGCTGCAGACCCAGAGGCACTGCCACTGCTACTCCTATACCTGTTACAACCTTTGTATGGACAGGTCAACAAATCCAATGCCATTCCTGTGAGAATGCGACAATAATCCAGGAACCCACCATAACACCTCCAAAAACACTCCAGAGTTTTTCCAGAGAGTTTGTGATAGCAGAAGTTCTTCAAAATTACCTTACCTGCAATTTGTTTGCCATGCCTTTTAAAGAAAGTTAGTGCAGGGACTGTTTTGCACCTTAACGCTGGTTGTTTGGTGAGTGATTGACAAGTTTGTTGCCTGGACTTGTGTGATCCAAATTTGATATTCTGGATATTTTGGCATTGCATTAGTTGGTTGGGCTTTGCGACATCAGGATAGCACACATTCATAGCCTTCAGGCACATGATGGTGACCCCCCGTGTGTGTGCACTTTTCCTGATAGAACGCTACATGAGCCGCGCAGGAAGTGGCCAGCAGCGCATTGTGCCTGGCAAAGCGGTGCTTGGTCTCCACAGCACAGCCTCTCGTGGCACCATGACAATGAATTTCACGCCCCTAATCTTTTTCAGTGACATATACAATAGTAAATGTCAATGCAATTACATTAGACTCCAGATCTCATTAAAGTCTCAAGCTGTACTCTATGATTTCTGTTTTTACATAAACCCATTGATCACATAACTCACTTGTTGCTGTCTACGGTAATTTCTCTAAAGTTGCCGAGTTGGAACAATATCAATATTTATTTTAAATGCTGGAAAAACGTCAGTTCATTGCAATTTTTTTTGGTTTAAAAAACAAACAAGCAACCAATAACACAGCAAATTAGACGCATTTCAAAAGCACTAGATTCCCAACGATGTGAACTAGGTTCAAGGCCAGGATTTTACTGGCCCTAGGGCAACAGGCTAGGAGGTGGATGGGCTGGCAAAATGCCCAGGTGGGCTGTGTCGGTTGGGTCCCCGACACAATGGCGCCACTGGGGAAGACCAGAGGTGGGCAGACAATTTGAATAATTTAAGGACCAATTTAAGGACCATTTTCCCAGGCTACCAGCATTTTGCTGGCACCCGTCATATGGAGAAGCTGCCAGCTACATGGAGGCGACCTTTCACCGGCTTCCTGGGGAATGCCATTGGATCCAGAGGCTCCATGGCCCAAGGAGGGGGCTGCCCCCACGGCCCCAATGCCACCACTGGAGGGGTTTCCCCTTCAATCACCAGGGCCTGTGTGCTTGGCCCAGGCAAACAGAAAATTTCTGCCACCCTTTGCAAGGCCACCTCAAAATGGAGGTGCCCTCGCATTTTCCCTTGCTGTCTCAGCAGCGGCCACCTTTCTCGGTGGTGCTGCTGACTCTGCAGAGCTACTGGCCATCTGATTGGTCTGGCAGCATGAAAGGTCCGCCTGCCTTCCTTAATTGACTGCCTTCCCCACCTGCCAGCTCTTGATTGCCTCATCCTGGCAATATCGCAGGTGAAGTCCAGCCACTTGAAAAACTCCCCAATGTTGGGACCTCCCTTTCTGGGAAGATCCCACCTCAAATTCCAGTCTTGATGTACTTTCCAAGTCAGGCTTCTCTTTGGTGATAAGTTTCATCCTTGGTCAGATTGGCAGGTAAGGGCGAACTAGCAAGAGGAGAAAAGTTTATTTGACGGAATTCTAGATTCAATTGGACCACCACAGGTAGGTCCACAGCTGAAATAAAAACAGAAAGTGCTGGAAATACTCAGCAGGTCAGGCAACATCTGTGGAGAGAGAGGCAGAGTTAACGTTTCAGGTGTGACCTTTCATCAGAACTGGCAAAGGTTAGAAAAAAATTAGGTCTTAAGTAAGTGGGGGGTTGGGGGGTGCTGGGGGCAGTGGTTTGGTGGGGAAGAGAACAAAAGGGAAGGTGTGTGATAGGGCAGAGAGATTAAGTAACAAAGATGTCATGGGACAAAGGCAAAGAGAGTGTTAATGTTAGTGGTGAAAGACCATGCATTAGTCCAGAAAGAGTGATAATGGCAGAGTAATGAGCAGCTCTGTCCAAAAGCACATGAAAAACAGGCACATGGTTAAAAAATAAAATAAAATGAATTTAAAATTTTTTTAAAAAGGCCAGTCATGCTCTGAAATTGTTGAACTCAGTGTTGAGTTAGGCTGTAGAGTGCCCAATCGAAAGATGAGGTGCTGCTCCTCGAGCTTGCATTGATGTTCACTGGAACACTGCAGCAGGCCAAGGACAGAAATGTGGGCATGAGAGCAGGGGAATGTGTTGAATGGCAAGCAACCGGAAGCTCGGGGTCATGCTTACACAGCTTACATGTGTGCAAAGCTGAGGCTACATATTTTCCTTTTTTGGATTTTGTTTCACACCAATTTTTTTGGTGACTTTTCTTCCCTTCCCTCTTCTAAATATTATTTGAGGCCATCGTATAATTGTATATTTACACATATTATTCAAGACACCATTGTGTATTTTAGTGCACATTCGCACCTCTATCTTTTATGAGGCTATGAAAACATAAGCTGAGATTCATGGGGGTGGGGGGGGGGGGAACATTTTAGGGAATATGGCTAAGGTAAGATTATCCAACTATATTATGTATTGGACAGATGGCCCAAGATTCCATCCTGTAAAGTGTTACCTATCAATCTCTTCCATATTTACTGCTCACTCATGCCAAACGCTTACACAAATTCACAACTCTTTCATTGCATCTCATCCAGACCCAAAGCTTAGTAGGGTCCTTCAATATACAATTTAAAATCTTGCCACATTTACATATTCCAAGGCCATAACATCACAAGTCACTGTAGAACAATGTGACGGCATCATGAATAGTAGCTACTTTTACCCAGGTTGGCAGCAGGTTGTGTATGTTGTTCATTATGCCTATGCTGCTTCAGTTTGTAACATCTCAAGAGTAATTTCTGTCTGTGTACCAAAATGACATATCAAAGCCCAACCCAAACTTGCAGAAGCCTCTCCTGTGATGAAATGACTTGTGTTTTTATAGCACCTTTCAAACCTCAGAATGTCTCAAAGCATTTTATAGGCAATGAACTACTGCTGTAATGTAGGGAATGTGCAGCCAATTTACGCATGGAAAATTCCTACAAACTACAATGAAATAAATGGCCGGATCATCAGTTTTAGGTGTTGCTTAAGTGATAGATGTTGGCCAGGACACAGCTGCTCTTCTTCAAATAGCGTCATGAAATCTTTTACGTCTACCTGAGAGGGTAGGCAGGGCCTCAGTTGAACTTCTTAACTGAAAGACAGCATCTCTGACAGTGCAGCACTCCCTGAATACTGTACTGATGTGTTATGTGCTCAAGATTATGTACTCAAGTGTTTGGACTGGAACTTGAACCCACAACCTTCTGACAGAGGCGCGTGTGCTACCATGAGAGTACTACACTTCAGGTGCAGGCAGAAAAGCCTTTGATCATTCCTCTGCAACTCATCCTTATACTTAAACAATCTGACGGCAGGAAGAATTTGCAGAAAAATGTTCATTCTACCGGAATAGGGTGCTTGAGTTGAGATTAGTGCTCTCTTCAATGGTAGGAAGTGAAAAAAGAAATTTAAAACTGTTCAAAATTCCAGATTAAACGTAAAATGGCAAAAAGATAATGCCAAACTGAAAGCAACAAAAACAAACCAAATAAAAAATCAACATAACACTTTACACTTACTCCTGATGCAACTAAACATATGTTTAAGAGAAATACCAAGATGTGTATTACCAAATGCATCCCTGAAAATGAGCCTGTTGTGTTTCATGAGCAAATCATGGGAAATGCAGCTGAAAATATGCTCTGCTTTTATTTGCATGATTTTTCAAACCCTTAATGAGGATCAAGGCACACTATGTAAGAACCTCGAGTGCCCGACACAGACTTCTCAGTGCACTTTAGGGACAATGACTTATGCCCAAATTTTTCAACTGCACCACACTGAACACATGCATATGCTACTGCTGCATCGCAACAAATTCTCCCTTTATATTCATAGAAACTGGGCACTTTACTGCAGAGAAAAATGGAAAAGATTGAAGGGAGAGTGAATCCTGTGCTACTCTGGTGTGCTTCCGAATAATATGTGACTACATAACACCATTCGTGGAGGATTAGGAACTTTCTTTCTTGATATAGGGATGACATGTGGAGTAATCAGAAAAAGTGAAGTGGAAAATAACTGCAAAAAGAGAGTTTCAGCTTCAGAAAGAAGTAACACTCCACTGCTAGTTTATCCACGTTTGAAGTATTCTTTAACAATATAACAAAGCAAAAAAGGATGTAATTTTTGTGCTGTATACTTGGTGGAATTGTGGGAAGTAATTGGACCTGTGAGATTAAAAAAATGCAATCACAATTTATAGATGATTAGCTATACTAAAATGAGTGTGGGGATTGTGGTGGGTGTTTAACCTGTACCTGTTGCTTCCGATGTAGGCAACACGCAAATTTGGTGCTGCCTGCTCATTTAAATGATTGTAGCATGCAGCCAGCACTAAGCGTGCTGTTGAGTAGCTCCACACCTGAATAGGGTCTGTAAACCTGTGACAGGCTAGCACAAATTCAAACAGCATGCGCTTCTCAAAGCAGAGATGAATTTTAGCTGAAGCAGGTACTGGAAGTCATTGTAAAAGTGAGTTTGACCTGCAAAGACAGAAGAATGGCATAACATGGCAGAGGGCAGGCTCCTAGATTTTCTGACAATGCACTGAAGGCCTCAGTGCATTAGGTGGACATGAGGATAGATGTCATCTGTCCACAGGAGGCCCTCCAGACAAACTGCGAAAGCAGTGGGGCCGCTTAACCATGGTGGTCAATGCAAAGAATCTAGTCCAAAGGACCTGAAGTTCAATGACCTCACACAGGCGGTCAAGGTCAGTGAATGTATCTTCAAATGCCATATCCCGCCAACTGCACCATTAGCCTCACATGCTGCTTAATGCACCACACCCCATCATCCGTCTACCAATAATTTCTATCAATTAGGACTCGCAACTTAACATTCATAGCTTCACCTTGCTCTTACATAATTAGCATGGCTGCACATTTCACATCTCACAGTTTGCACATACTGCCAGCTATTCAACCATGATAGCCACATCACCCAAACACATTGCAACACACATACTGACTCTTACACAAATTCACGACTCTTTCATTGCATCTCATCCAGACCCAAAGCTTAGTAGGGTCCTACTACACACATCTCTCTTGCAGGATAACCAGAGACAGCAGCTCTTAACCAGTGGGGAACAGGCACAGCCGTATATCCTTACCTCGATGGAGGAGACAGCGCTCGCCATCATTGGAGCAGCCATGGCTGAGGCCATGGCCAGCGACAGGGCTGAAAACATTGAAGATGATGGTATCCTCATACTTAATCCTCCTTCTAACATCCCACTTCCCCCTTATCCCACAATTCCTTCTGATTTACAAGATACAGATAATATAAGCATACACCTCTCGCTTCCCCCCACTCTCTCCCCTTACAACTTTACCCTTCTGCCTTTCTTCTTTCAGGTACCCAAGAACTAGAACCTGGCCAGGTAGTGGTGGATGAGCAAGAGATATAAGAGCAGAAAGACAATGATGAAGAAAAAAAACACCAGCATGTGCTCTCACACTCACAGCCACCAGCTCAGATACTGACACTGTGTACTTTAGAGGATGGCTTATAGGCGGGATCTGCACGTGATGTGACATGGGGTATAAGTAACCTGCGGACAAGGCAGGGGGTGCAAAGGTAGCGCAGATGCTAACTCTCTGGAAACCAAGGTTGTACATACGTTCTTCTGCAAATTGGGGCAGCCTACAGAAAGAAAGCTGATGGGTATGCATGCTGAAATGCTTGGTGCATTGGCAGGCCTGCCAGAAAGCCTCTGGTCATTGTAAAGGAGCATGAAGGAATCCAGAATCAATTTGTCACAGGGCTTTGTGCAGAGCTTGGAGCCCATCCTCTCCAGTGTGAAAGTGATGGCCAATTCCATGAGAACACTTACAGGCCCAATCATGATGCAGCGTCTGATGGATTGATGAGTCGCTGCCCTGGATGAGCAGCAGTGGTATCGTAGAGCACAAGCCTGCTGTCCTCTCTCAGGATGACAGCATTTGCCCTCCATCACTCTCCAATGCCCTTGCTGCTGCCTGAAGGCCAGCCAGCCCAGACTACTGCCACCCATGCAGACGCAGTGCAATCCAAATCTGGGCCTCCAAGGGCCCCAGAGCTTCTCAAGTTGTCTTGAAAATGCATTTGCAGTCTCGCCCAGTGAAAGTCAGCTGCCTTCTACTAGCCATGCTGCAGCCACTGAGGGTAAAACTGCATAGGAGCACTAGGACAGACAAAGGCACATGAAAGAGAGGCGCTAAGGGAATGCACAAGGATGGTTAGTTGAAGTTTGTATGCAATATGGCATGGCTTGATTTATAAATTTGTTTTGGAATGTTTATTTTGTGGTTAAAAAGTAGGACAAATCCAATCTGACCAATTACTGCCCCATCAGTTTACTCTCAATCATCAGCAAAGATGATGGAAGGTGTCATCAACAGTGCTATCAAGCAGCACTTACTTAGCAATAACCTGCTCATTGATGCTCAGGTTGGGTTCTGCCAGGGCCACTGAGCTCCAGACCTCATTACAGCCTTGATTCAAACATGGTCAAAAGAGCTGCATTAAAGAGGTCATGTGAGAGTGATTGTCCTTGATGTCAAGGCAGCATTTGATGGAGTGTGGCATCCATGAGCCCCAGCAAAATTGATATCAGTGGGAATCAGGGGAAAACTCTTCACTGGTTGGATTCATACCTCGCACAAAGGAAGATGGTTGCAGTTGTTGGAGGTGAATCATCTCAGCCCGAGGACATCGCTGCAGGAATTCCTCAGGATAGTGGTCCAAGGTCCAACCATCTTCAGCTGCTTCATCAAAGACCTTCCCTCCAACATAAGGGCAGAAGTGGGGACATACGCTGATGATTGCACATTGTTCAGTACCATTTGTAACTTCTCAGATACTGAAGCAGTTCGTTCCCACAGGCAGCAAGACCTAGACAACATTCAGGCTTGGGCTGATAAGTGGCAAATAACATTTACACCACACAAGTGCTGGCCATGATATTCTCGGGATTGGAATGAGGTTCAGCTGAGTTTAGTAAGAAATGTCAGGCAGAGACTGCAGGCTGTTAAACATAACGGAGTCGTCTTTATTCTGTTTTACTTTCACTTTCACTTTGCCAGCATGTGTGTTCTACAGCAGCTCCAAGTGCAAACAATGCACAATGCAATTGCAATTTCAAAACATTACATTGGCCAATGACCATCTCCAACAAGAGAGAATCTAACCATCTCCCCTTGACACTCAACGGCATTTCCATTGCTGAATCCCACAACATTAAAATCCTGGGGTGGTTACCATTGACCAGAAACTTAATTGGACAGCCTTATAAATACTGTGGCTGCAAGAGCAGGTCACAGACTGGGAATTCTGTGCCAAGTAACTCACCTCCTGACTTCCCAAAGCCTGTTCACCATCTACAAAGCATACATCAGGAGTGTGATGGAATGCTCTCTGCTTGCCTGGATGAGTGCAGCTCCAACAACACTCAAACCTCGACACCATCCATCACAAAGTAGCCCACTTGATTGCCACCCCATCCACCACCTTAGTCACGCACTCCCTCCATCACCGGTGCACAGTGGCAGCAGTGTGTACCATCTACAAAATGCACTGCAGCAACTTGCCAAGGCACCTTTGATACCTCGAACAGGGTTGTCCAGCCTTTTCGCGTGAGGGGCCACGTTACAATTTTTGGGGCAATAGGGGGCTGGTGAGACAATTTCAGAAGGATAAAAGCATTAAAATTTATCTTACAATTAATCAAAACAGTAACAAATGTACATTTTTGTGAAGAAGCTTTAAATGAGAAGACTAATTTATTGACTTACTTTCTCTTCACTATGTTGGACACTGATTTAGTGAGAAACCTGGCAATCTTTTGCTTTCACAAGTAGTAAATATTTGCTTGCACACTTGTTGTAGTGATGGGGAGTATTCCAGATAGATGTCATTCTGTCAGGAGTGATCTTGGTCACTCTCTCTCTGCCTCCCCGCTCTCTCTCTCTCTCTGCCTGCCCTCTCTCCTCTCTCTGTCTGTATGTCCCACTTTTTTTCTCTCTCTCTCTCTCCCCTCCTCTCTGTGTCCTCTCTCTCTCTGCCCTCTCTCTCTGTCCCCCTTTCTCTCTCTCTGCCCCCTTTTCTCTCTCTCTGTTCCTCCTCTCTCTGTTCCTCCCTTGTCTCTCTGTCCCTCTTTCTCTCTCTCTGTTCCACTCTTTCTCTCTCTCCCTCCTCTCTCTCTGCCCCCCTCTCTCTGTCCCCTCTCTCTCTCTGTCTGTCCCCATTTTTCTCTCTCTCTGTGCCCCCGCCCCCTCTCTGACTCCTTTCTCTCTCTCTCTGACAGTTGCAGAGAGCTGGAACGCTCAGCAGATGGTTAATCAGGTTTTTTAAAATTGCAAGTCAGTTTCACAGCGGACAGGTCCTGACATTGGGAACAGCTGTTTCCCAACATCGGACAGATTCAAGGTTTTTCAAACACCCCAAATCACTCCGAAGTTGGGGAAGCTGCTGTTCCCGATGTCAGCAGCTGTGAAAATGACTTGCGATGTTTTTAAATCCCGGTCTGCAAGAAAAAGCCAGTGGAAAATGTTCCATCTTTCGTCATGGACCCCTGGCGAGGATGAGGAATGGCCCCAGGTACAGTTCACACCCGGGTGCCAGATGGGAACCTTTGGCAGGCTGGATCGTGGCCTGCAGACCGCATGTTGGACAACTCTGCCCTAGAAAGCCAAGGGCAGCAAATGCATAAGAACACCACCAGCTGCAAGTTCCCCTCCAAGTCACGCAACATCCTGACTTGGAAATATGTCACCGTTCCTTCACTGTAGCCAGGACAAAATCCTGGAACTCTCTCCCAAACAGCACTGTAGGTGTACCGACACCACATGGATTGCAATGGTTCAAAAAGGTGGTTCACCACCACCTTCCCATGGGCAATTAAGAATGGGCAACAAATTCTGGCCTTGCCAGAGATGAACGCAGTTCAAGAACGAATAAAAGAAAATTATGGTGGCATTTATTTTTTGTATTGTGGCCAAGTGAATGCTGTGATAGTCAGTGACAGTGGGAAGGCAAGGTATGAGCCTGTTGGTGAATGGGGAATTGGGGTTGCCATTACTGGTATCGCAATCAGATGAGTCAATCACAGAAAGTCCATCCAGAAAGGGGCTGTGTTGGTTGCTTCCTCCCTTCTTCCTCTTCCTTCTCCTCAGCTGGTGGCAAGGGCTGTGCTTCCATGATAGCAAGGTTGTGTAACATGTAGCAGACCACCACAAATCTTGATATGTGCTCTGTCGAATACTGCAGGGCTCCTCCAAAGTGGTCCAAGCAGTGAAAGTGCTGTTTCACACCCTAATGGTCTGCTTGATTTTGTGTGGCAGCATGCTCTCATTTGATGAATGCTGCCCACGTGCATGGTTGCACCCCAGAGGCAGGAGCCATGGGATTAAAAGATATTCCTTGTTGCCCAATATTACCCGCTGGTTTGTCATGGTGGCTCAAATGCAGATGGCACAACAGACTGCCACAGAATGAAAGTATCATGCCTGCTGCCAGGATACTAGGCATTGACTTGCATGATACTGTCAAGAAAACACAATATGTCAAATGAGAAATATTAATTCATCAGTTGGAAACTTACATTAACTTTTAATGGAAAAATTCTACAGTTAACTTTTAAATAACTGGCAGCCACGATGGCCACCGCAATTTGCATCTGAAACACCTTCGCACATTCCAAGGCCTCCAACAGGAGAAAGAAGTCTGAGAAGTCAGGACTCAGAACAATGGCTTGTTCGAAGTAATTGAGTTACCTAGGATTGCTTCATTAACATGGCAGTCAAGGCAATCCTGACACAGTGGACTGGATGTTACCAAGCCCACAACATTGGGCTCCGTGGCTGGTGGGGGGCTGGAAGATGGTTCCGGCAGAGGCTGACGTTGGGAGGGCCCAGCCCAATGCTTCCGCCGATGGCGAGGCTCCGTGGTGGCCCCCTGCCGCTGGGCGACGGAACTTCAATTTCCATATTTAAATCAATACAACAAGTTCATTTAAATATACTTAACGGCAATCTTCCGGTCCCGCTGCGATCATCAATGCGGTGGCCGGCACTCCCACGCCTTTAATTCCCTGTCTGTGGAAAGCAGGCATGACACTGGTGGGGAGCGGGGTTGAGTGAAGATGTTCAGTGCGGGGTGAGGGGGACAAGGTCAAATAAGCATCATCAGTGTAGGGGATGGTGGGAAGGGGTAAACTTTCAACTTTGCACAGTCTTGCGGGGGAAGGTCAGAATTCAAAGGTAAGTGTTTTGGTGGAGGGGAATGGGCAAATACCTAATGTAATTTTTATTGGGGGGTTGGAAAGGGGCATTACAAATTTATTTTGTAATTTTTGGGGAGGGTTCACTTTAAAAATTGAAATTTGCTGGCAGGGTTGTCTGCCCTTTAAAAATAGAAACATAGAAAATAGGAGCAGGAGTAGGCCATTTGGCCCTTCGAGCCTGTGATCATGGCTGATCATCCAACTCAGTAGCCTGTTCCGGCTTTCGCCCCATACCATTTGATCCCTTTAGACCCAAGAGCTATATCTAACTCCTTCTTGAAAACATACAATGTTTTGGCCTCAACTGCTTTATGTGGTAGCGAATTCCACAGGTTCACCACTCTCTGGGTGAAGAAATTTCTCCTCATCTCAGTCCTGAAAGGTTTACCCCGTATCCTTAGACTATGACCCCTGGTTCGGACTCCCCCACCATCAGGAACATCCTTCCTGTATCGACCCGATCAAGTCCTGTTAGAATTTTATAGGTTTCTATGAGATCCCCCCTCACTCTTCTGAACTCCAGCGAATATAATCCTAACCGACTCAATGTCTTCTCATACGTCAGTCCCACATCCCAGGAATCAGTCTGGTAAACCTTCGCTGCACTCCCTCCACAGCAAGAACATCCTTCCTCAGATAAGGAGACCAAAACTGCACACAATATTCCAGGTGTGGCCTTGCCAAGGCCCTGTATAATCGCAGCAAGACATCCCTGCTTCAGTACTCGAATCCTCTTGCTATGAAGGCCAACATACCATTTGCCTTTTTTACCGCCTGTTGCACCTGCATGCTTACCTTCAGCGACTGGTGTACGAGAACACCCAGGTCTCGCTGCATATTCCCCTCTCTCAGTTTATAGCCATTCAGATAATAATCTGCCTTCCTGTTTTTGCTACCAAAGTGGATAACTGCACATTTATCCACATTATACTGCATCTGGCATGTATTAACCCACTCACTCAACTTGTCCAAATCACCCTGAAGCCTCTCTGCATCCTCATCAAAACTCACCTTCCCACCCAGTTTTGTGTCATCTGCAAATTTGGAGCTATTACATTTAAATCATTAATATATATTGTGAATAGCTGGGGTCCTAGCACCGATCCCTGCGGTACCCCACTAGTCACTGCCTGCCATTCGGAAAAAGACCCATTTATCCCGACTCTTTGTTTCCTGTCCGCCAACCAATTTTCTATCCATTACAATACACTACCCCCAATCCATGCGCTTTAATTTTACATGCTAATCTCTTATGTGGGACTTTGTCGAAAGCCTTCTGAAAGTCAAATAAACCACATCCACTGGCTCCCTCTCATCAACTCTACTCGTTACATCCTCAAAGAATCCGAGTAGATTTGTCAAGCATGATTTCCCTTTCGTACATCCATGCTGACTCTGTCCGATTCTACCACTGTTCTCCAAGTGCTCTGCTATAAAATCTTTGATAATGGACTCTAGAATTTTCACCACTACCGACGTCAGGCTGGCTGGTCTATAATTCCCTGCTTTCTCTCTACCTCCCTTTTTAAATAGTGGGGTGACATTAGCTACCCTCCAATATGTAGGAACTGTTCCAGAGTCTATAGAATCTTGGAAGATGACCACCAATGCATCCACTATTTCTAGGGCCACTTCCTTAGGTACTCTGGGATGCATACCATCAGGCCCTGGGGATTTATTGGCCTTCAATCCCATTAATTTCCCCAACACCATTTCTCTGCTAATCCTGATTTCTTTCGGTTCCTCTCTCTCACTAAGCCCTGTGTTCCCCAACATTTCTGGTATGATATTTGTGTCCTCCTTTGTGAAGACAGAACCAAAGTATGCATTTAGTTGGTGAGCCATTTCTTTATTCCCCATAATAAATTCCCCTGTTTCTGACTGTAAGGGACCTACATTTGTCTTCACCAATCTTTTTCTCTTCACATACCTACAGAAACTTTTACAGTCAGTTTTTATGTTCCCCGCAAGCTTGCTCTTGTACTCTATTTTTCCCTTCTTTATCAATCCCTTGGTCCTCCTTTGCTGAATTCTAAACTGCTCCCAATCCTCAGGTCTGTTGTTTATCCTGGCAAATTTATATGCCTCTTCCTTGCATCTAATGCTATCTCTAATTTCCCTTATAAGCCATGGTTTGGCTACCTTTCCCGTTTTACTTTTGCACCAGACAGAGATAAACAATTGTTGCAGTTCATCCATGCACTCTTTAAATGTTTGCCATTTCCTATCCACCATCATCCCTTTAAGTAACGTTTCCCAATCTGTCATGGCCAACTCACGCCTCATACCTTCATAGTTTCCTTTACTAAAATTCAGGACCCTTGTCTCAGAATCAACGACATCACTCTCCATCTTGATGAAGAATTCTATCATATTATGGTAGCTCGTCCCCAAGGGGTCTCACACCACTAGATTGTCAATTCTTCCTCTTTCATTGCACAATACCCAGTCCAGGATGGCCTGTTCTCTAGTTGGTTCCTCAACGTATTGGTCCACAAAACCACTCCAAAAATTCCTCCTCTACAGTATTGTGACTAATTTGATTTACCTAATCTATATGCAGATTAAAGTCACCCATAATTATAGATGTTCCTTTATCGCATGCATCTCTAATTTCCTGTTAAATGCCATTCCCAAAACACCACTGCAGTTTGGGGGTCTATATTCAACCCCCACTAATGTTTTTTACCCCTTAGTGTTTCTTAGCTCGACCCATACAGATTCCACATCGTCAGAGCTAATATCTTTCCTCACTATTGCGTTAATTTCCTTTTTAACCAGCAATGCAACTCCACCACATTTTGCTTTTTGTCTGTCCTTCCTAAATACTGAATATCCCTGGATGTTCATTTCCCATTCCTAGTCACCTTGCAGCCATGTCTCCGTAATCCCAACTATATCATACCCGTTTACATCTCTTTGCGCGATTAATTCATCCACTTTATTGCGAATGCTCCGCGCGTTAAAGCATAAAGCCTTAAGGCTTGTCTTTTTAACATTACTTGTCCTCTTCCCAATATTTTTCACTGTGTCCCTGTTTGATTCTGGCCCTTGATTTCTCTGCCTATCACTTTTCTTATTCCCCTTACTGTCTTTTGTTCTTGTCTTTTATCCCCCCTCCTCTGACTCCTTGCAAAAGTTCCTATCCCCCTGCCATTTTAGTTTAAACCCTCCCCAACCACTCTAGCAAATAGTCCCCCTCGGACATCAGTTCCGGTCCTGCCCAGGTGTAACCCATCCAGTTTGTACTGGTCCCACCTCCCCCAGAACCGGTTCCAATGCCCCAGGAATCTAAAACCCTCCACCTCACACCATCTCTTTAGCCATATATCCTGCTATTTCTACTCTGACTAGCACGTGGCACTGGCAGTAATCCTGAGATCACTACCTTTGAGGTCCTACTTTTCAACTTACTTCCAAGCTCCCTATATTCTGCTTTTAGGACCTCATCTTTTTTTTTACCTATGTCGTTTGTACCAATGTGTACCATGACCACTGGCTGTTCACCCTCCCCCTTCAGAATGTCCTGTAACCGCTCTGAGACATCCTTGACCCCAGCACCAGGGAGGCAACATACCATCCTGAAGTCTCTTTTGCGGCCACAGAAACACCCATCTATTCCCCTTACAATTGAATCCCCTATAACTATTGCAGTCCCACATTTTTTACTCCTCCCCTGTGCAGCAGAGCCAACCGTGGTGCAACGAATTGGGCTGTTGCTGCTTTCCCCTGAGAGGCCATTCCCCCCAACAGTATCCAAAGCAGTATCCAAAGCATGTCGATGCACAGGCAGCTGACGCCATTGCTGGCAATGGACCAGCCTGCCCCTCCATGTGATTGGGGGAAGGTGGGGGGGGTGGTGGGCATGCCGCCTCGGCTATTTAAATGAGCCGCCACACAGGAGATCACGGCAGCTGTTCGGTGTGCGGCCCACATGTGCAGGCCGCCATTTTCTGAGCCCACCGCCGTGAGTGGTGGCGAGCTCTTAAAATCTAGCCCATTGACTTTGAAAGAGCAAACCCCTCCAAGTTTAAATATTGGCATCTTGGGGCATGTGGAGCCAATTCTGAATCTTGTATCTCATTAGAAGGTTCCAGAGAACACACTGAGGCACTCATGTTACCATCTGTCCATCTCTGAAAAAACTGGGAGTTTCCTGGAACAAAGAGACAAACAGTAACTGAGACGACAGCAGCAGAAAGGCTGTGTGCGTACCTCTTTCTCTCTCATTCTCTCTCCAGTAAACATCAAGTTTGAAAACAGTCTGTGGCTGTGGACCCTGCAAGCCTACAGATTGATACAGACACCAGGGGAAGACAGCCATCTACAAGTCTGCTCTAAGAAAACCCTGAGCCAGCCATAAAGTGCACTTTGACCAGCTGAAGACTTCAAGAATACAGCTTTAGCCAGAAGACCATCAAAGCATCCAACCTCACAGACTGCGTATTTAAGTTTCATTTATTCTGGACTCTAATTCAGCCACAAAACATACTTTCCACTCTGTTATCTATTTGTGTGTGATTCTCGTGAGAATTTGTGCATGAATGTGCAGTGTATTTTTTTTATTATTTTTAGATCGGGTTTAGATTGTTCAGTATAATAAACTCACCTCTTTCTTGTTTAAACTCAAGAAAACCTGTCTGATTGGTTCTTTCATGATCACATTAAAGGTAAAAGCTAAAACACGCACTGAGGTGGTAAGCACAACCACCATTTAAAAAGGGAATAAACCTTGTTACGGTCAAATCAGAGGAAGGGCAAGAGGGACCCCCTCCTCACTTGGCCGTAACAATATACTGTGTATGGTCACACACCACTGGATTTTTTTTTATTCATTCATGGAATGTGGACGTCGCTGGCTAGGACAGCATTTATTGCCCATCCCTAATTGCCCTTGAGAAAGTGGGGGTGAGCTGCCTTCTTGAACCGCTGCAGTCCTTGGGAGGTAGGTACACCCACAGTGCTGTTAGGAAGGGAGTTCCAGGATTTTGACCCAGCGACACTGAAGGAACGACGATACAGTTCCAAGTCAGGATGGTGTATGACTTGGAGGGGAACTTGCAGGTGGTGATGTTCCCATGCACCTGCTGCTGTTGTCCTTCGAGGTGGTAGAGGTCGCTGGTTTGGAAGGTGCTGTCTAAGGAGCCTTGGTGCATTGCTGCAGTGCATCTTGTAGATGGTACACACTGCTGCCACTGTGCGTCGGTGGTGGAGTGAGTGAATGTTTGTAGATGGGGTGCCAATCAAGCGGGCTGCTTTGTCCTGGATGGTGTCGAGCTTCTTGAGTGTTGTTGGAGCAGCACCCATCCAGGCAAGTGGAGAGTATTCCATCACACTCCTGACTGGTGCCTTGTAGATGGTGGACAGGCTTTGGGGAGTCAGGAGGGGAGTTACTCACCGCAGGATTCCTAGCCTCTGAACTGCTCTTGTAGCCACGGTATTTATATGGCTACTCCAGTTCAGTTTCTGGTCAATGGTAGCCCCTAGAATGCTGATAGTGGGGGATTCAGCGATGGTAATGCCATTGAATGTTAAGGGGAGATGGTTAGATTCTCTCTTGTTGGAGATGGTCATTGCCTGGCACGTGTGGCGCGAATGTTACTTGCCACTTATCAGCCCAAGCCTGGATATTGTCCAGGTCTTGCTGCATTTCTACATGGACTGCCTCAGTATCTGAGGAGTCGCGAATGGTGCTCCACATTTTGCAATCATCAGCGAACATCCCCACCTCTGACCTTATGATTGAAGGAAAGTCATTGATGAAGCAGCTGAAAATGGTTGGGCCCAGGACACTACCCTGAGGAACTCCTGCAGTGATGTCCTGGAGCTCAGATGATTGACCTCCAACAACCACAACCATCTTCCTTTGCGCTAGGTAAGACTCCAACCAGCAGAGGGTTTTCCCCCTGATTCCCATTGACTTCAGTTTTGATAGGGCTCCTTGATGCCATACTTGGTCAAATGCTGCCTTGATGTCAAGGGCAGTTACTCTCACCTCATCTTTTAAGTTCAGCTCTTTTGTCCATGTTTGAACCAAGGCTGTAATGAGGTCAGGAGCTGAGTGGCCCTGGCGGAACCCAAACTGAGCGTCACTGAGCAGGTTATTGCTAAGCCAGTGCCGCTTGATGGCACTGTTGATGACACCTTCCATCACTTTACTGATGATTGAGAGAAGGCTGATGGGGCGGTAATTGGCTGGGTTGGACTTATCCTGCTTTTTGTGTACAGGACATACCTGGGAAATTTTGCAGGGTACATGCCACTGTTGCAGCTGTACTGAAACAGCTTGGCTAGGGGCGCGGCAAGTTCTGGAATGCAGGTCTTCAGTACTATTGCTGGAATATTGTCAGGGCCCATAGCCTTTGCAGTATTCAGTGCCCTCAGTAGTCTCTTGATATCACATGGAGTGAATCGAATTGGCTGAAGACTGGCATCTGTGATGTTGGGGACTTCAGGAGGAGGCTGAGATGGATTATCAACTTGGCACTTCTGGCTGAAAATTGTTGCAAATGCTTGAGTCTTATCTTTTGCACTGATGTGCTGGGCTTCCCCATCATTGAGGATGGGGATATTTGTGGAGCCACCTCCTCCAGTTAGTTGTTTAATTATCCACCACCATTCACAGCTGGATATGGCAGGACTGCAGAGCTTAGATCTGATTTGTTGGTCATGGGATTGCTTAGCTTTGTCTATCACATGCTGCTTACGCAGTTTGGCATGCAAGTAGTCCAGGCTTGTAGCTTCACCAGGTTGACACCTCATTTTGAGGTTTGCCTGGTGCTGCTCCTGGCATGCTCTCTTGCACTCTTCATTGAACCAGGTTTGGTCTCCTGGCTTGATGGCAATGGTAGAGTGGGGGATATGCCGGGCCATGAGGCTACAGATTGTGGTTGAGTACAATTCTGCTGCTGCTGATGACCTACAGCGCCTCATGGATGCCCAGTTTTGCATTGCTAGATCTGTTCAAAATCTATCCCACTTAGCATGGTGGTAATACCACACAACACGATGGACGGTATCCTCAATGTGAAGGCGGGTCTTCGTCTCCACAAGGACTGTGCGGTGGTCACTCCTACCAATCCTGTGATGGAGAGATGCATCTGCTGCAGGCAGATTGGTGAGGACGAGGTCACGTATGTTTTTCCCTCGTGTTTGTTCCCTCAGCACCTGCCGCATATCCAGTCTAGCAGCTATGTCCTTTAGGACTCTGCCAGCTCGGCCAGCAGTGGTGCTACCGAGCCACTCTTGGTGATGGACATTGAAGTCCCCCACCCAGAGTACATTTTGTGCCCTTGCCACCCTCAGTGCTTCCTCCAAGTGGTGTTCAACACAGAGGAGTACTGACTCATCAGCTGAGGAAGGGCAGTAGGTGGTAATCAGCAGGACGTTTCCTTGCCCATATTTGACCTGATGCCATGAGACTTCATGGAGTCCAGATTAAATGTTGAGGACTCCCAGGGCAACTCCCTCCTGACTGTATACCACTGTGCTGCCACCTCTGCTGGGTCTGTCCTGCCAGTGGGACAGGACATACCCGGGGATGGTGATGGCAGTCTCTGGGACATTGTCCGTAAGGTATGATTCCGTTAGTATGACTATGTCAGGCTGTTGCTTGACTAGTCTGTGGGACAGCTCTCCCAACTTTGGCACAAGCCCCCAGATGTTAGTCATTTCCGGTGCTTCGGTCGATGACGGGTGGTCCATCCATTTTCATTCTTTTTTATTGACTTCATCACAGTTATGTACAACTGAGAGGCTTGCTAGGCCATTTCAGATGGCATGTAAGAGTCAACCACATTGCTATGGTCTGATGTCACATGTAGGCCAGACCAGTTATGGACAGCAGATTTCCTTCCCTAAAGGACATTAGTGAACCAGATGATGGGTTTTTACAATAATCGACAATGGTTTCATGGCCATCATTAGACTAGCTTTTAATTCCAGATTTTTTTTTCCACCTGGATGCTTCGGGAGTGGAATGCTTTTTAGTTGCGGTACATAAAAAAAGAAAAACTCACATTTATACAGTGCCTTTCAGAAGCTCAGGGCATCCCAAAGTGCTTTACAGCAAACGAAGTACTTTTGTAGTGTAGTCACTGTTGTACTATAGGGATGTAGAATGTAAATCACAAGTTTGACATGCAGTGCCTGCAAAGTGACATCCAAGCAGTCAATAGCATCCTGCACCATTGGGAAGCCTGTAATCCTCGCAAGGCATATGTTCACTCTGCAGGCTCATCTCTGGCAAGAGAGCATGAAATATATTCAGTTCTCTTAGAATACAGAACCTCAGTGATCTTCCTTATGTAACAATGGACAGTAAACTGGGAGATGTTGCAAACATCATCTGCAGCAGATGGGAAGGAGGTAGATGCATAAAAGTTTAACTTCACAGCTACTGGCTGCAGCAGGTGGGCAGATTTCAGTCAGGACCTCCTTAGAGAAATGTGACACACTGTTCCTCGCTAATGTTCAGATAGAATTGCTCCCTGAACACCCTCGGTGGATATGGCCTCCTGGGAGCCCTTCTTCCTCTCCTGCTCGTCCCGCTTCCAACATTTTGTTCTGCTCTGTGTCACCTCTGCTCATTCTCCCTATCATGCTGTAATCCAAGTGGAATGCAAACTACTGCACCCCTGTCTGGGCGCAAGTGTCCTTTGCAGAAACCTTGAAGTCAGGACAAAGTCCTTCAGCATGTGCCACACTACTCCCTGTAGACTTCAACAACCTTAAACACTTCTACTAACTCAGCAATAGTCATTAAAAATCAATCATCAAATAACCTGAAAGTGGTCGATGACCCCTTTGAATAGCATTGGTTGGGGGCTCCTCCTGCTGCTGAATGCCTGTTTAGCTGTGTGTGGTTAAAAGAGGGCATTAGATTTTTTTTTAGATTTAGAGATACAGCACTGAAACAGGCCCTTCGGCCCACCGAGTCTGTGCCGACCATTAACCACCCATATATACTAAGCCTACTCTAATCCCATATTCCTACCACATCCTCACCTGTCCCTATAATCCCCTACCACCTACCTATACTAGGGGCAATTTATAATGGCCAATTTACCTATCAACCTGCAAGTCTTTTGGCTGTGGGAGGAAACCGGAGCACCCGGAGGAAACCCACGCAGACACAGGGAGAACTTGCAAACTCCACACAGGCAGTACCCAGAATTGAACCCGGGTCGCTGGAGCTGTGAGGCTGCGGTGCTAACCACTGCGCCACTGTACTGCCCAGCTGGAGCACTGAGCTCCAAATTGACCGTGCGGGCGTCAAATCAGCTTTACAAGCTGATTGATGTCGCAATCTGCTTATTTGTGTCCTTTTGATGGGCACTTCCTGAGCACACAGTAACACCCTCACCAAAATAGCATCTGGTGCAGCTGGCATCAGATGTGTGTGTACATCACGGATGTCATTTTGGAAGCAAAATGGCACTCATGAAACTGGGCGCTATGGAGCAGAATTTTGTGGCATTTGAGTTTCCTTTTGTTTTCATAAACAATATAAGTTTATGCTAATTGGAACTTGCCTGGTTTTTAAATGGTGTATCTTTAAAATGGAAGTTTTTCCTTCTGTGTTTTGGGGTACTTATTATTGACTGTTCTAGAAATTATTAGTAAATATTTCTGGGTTTTGAAACATTAAATATTCCCTGTTTTTGCACAGCTTCCTTTTCTTACAATAACTTAATTTTCTCATTTTGTACACTCAAAACTTATGATTATTACTCAAAGTAGGAAGTAGACTCACCCAGTCCAGTTGCAGGAGGTTTGATAACCAGAGATCACTAATATAAGATAATTGGCAAAATAACCAGCGGGGAAATGAGGATCATTTTTTATGCAGTGAATTGTGATCTGGAATGCACAGCTTGAAACCTCAAGAGGTGAGGTGAGAGTGACTGCCCTTGATGTCAAGGCAGCATTTGACTGAGTATGGCATCAAGGAGCCCTAACAAAAGTGGAGTCAATGGGAATTGGGGGGAAACACTCTGGTGGTTGGAGTCGTACCTAGCACAAAGCGAGATGGTTGTGGTTGTTGGAGGTCAATCATCTCATCTCCAGGACATCAAATGCTGTTGATGTGGTGTACATGGACTTTCAAAAGGCATTTGATAAGTGCCACAAAACAGACTTGTGAGCAAACTTGTAGCTCATGGAATAAAAAGGACGGTAGCAACATGGATACGAAATTGGCTGAGTGACAGGAAACAAAGAGTAGTGGTTAATGGATGTTTATTGGGTTGGAGGAAGGTTTGTAGTGGAGTTCTCCAGGAATCAGTGTTGGGACCCTTGCTTTTCCTAATATATATTAATGACCTAGACCTTGGTGTATGGGCCACAATTTCAAAGTTTGCAGATGATACGAAACTTGGAAGCATTGTGAACTGTGAGGAAGATAGTGTAGAACTTCAAAAGGACATAGATAAGTTGGTGGAATGGACAGACAGGTGGCAGATGAAGTTCAACGTAGAGAAATGTGAAATGATTCATCTTGGTAGGAACAACATGGAAAGACAATATAGAATAAAGGGTACAATTCTAAGCGGGGGGAGTGCAGGAGTAGCGGGACCTGGGTGTTTCTGTGTATAAGTCATTGAAGGTGGCAGGACGGGTTGAGAGAATGGTCAATAAAGCATACAGTATCCTGGGCTTTATTAATAGGGGCATAGAGTACAAGAGCAAGGGAGTTATGTTGAACTTGTATAAGACACTAGTTTGGCCTCAGCTGGAGTATTGCATCCAGTTCTGGGCACCGCACTTTAGGAAAGACGTGAGAGCATTGGAGAGAGTACAGAAAAGATTCACGAGAATGGTTCCAGGGATGAGGAATTTCAGTTATGAAGATAGATTGGAGAAATTAGGACTGTTGTCCTTGGAGAAGAGAAGGCTGAGAAGTGATTTGACAGAAGTATTCAAAACATGAGGGGTCTGGACAGAATAGATGGAGAGAAACTGTTCCCACTCGTGAAAGGATCGAGAACGAGAGGGCACAGATTTAAAGTATTTGGTAAGAGAAGCAAAAGTGACATGAGGAAAAACTTTTTCACACAGTGAGTGGTTAAGGTCAGGAATATGCTGCCTGAGAACGTATTGGAGGCTGGTTCAATTGAAGCATTCAAAAGGGAATTAGACAGTTATGTGAAAAGGAGGAATGTGCAGGGTTATGGGGAGAAGGCAAGGGAATGGAGCCTCCTTCTGCACTATAACGATCTTCAGCTGCTTCATCAATTACCTTCCTTCAACACAGGGTCAGAAGTGGGGATGTTCGCTGATGATTGCACAATGTTCAGCACCATTTGCGGCTCCTCAGATACTGAATCGGTCTGTTTAGAAATGCAGCAAGACCTGGACAATATCCATGCTTGGGCTGATAAGTTCCAAGTAACATTCGCACCACACAAGTGCCAGGCAATGACCATCTTCAACAAGAGAGAATCTAACCATCTCCCCTTGACATTCAGTGACATTACCATCACTGCATCCCCCACTATCAACATTCTGGGGGTTACCATTGACCAGAAACTGAACTGGAGTAGCCATATAAATACCATGGCTACAAGAGCAGGTCAGAGGCTAGGAATCCTGCAGCAAGTAACTCACCTCCTGATTCCCCAAAGCCTGTCCACCATCTACAAGGCACAAGTCAGGAGTGTGATGGAATACTCTCCACTTGCCTGGATGGGTGCAGCTCCAACATGTGGGGTCACTGCTCAAGAAGCTCAACACCATCCAGGACAAAGCAGCCCGCTTGATTGTCACTCCATTCACAAACACTCACTCCCTCCATCACCGATGCACAGTGGCAGCAATGTGTACCATCTACAAGATGCACTGCAGCAATGCACCAAGGCTCCTTAGACAGTACCTTCCAAACCCACGACCCCTACCACCTCGAAGGACAAGGGATGCATGGGAACACCACCACCTGCAAGTTCCCTTCCAAGCCACACACCATCCTTAATTGGAACTATATTGCCGTTCCTTCACTGTCGCTGGGTCAAAATCCTGGAACTCCCTTCCTAACAGCACTGTTGGTGTATCTACCCCACATGGACTGCAGCTGTTCAAGAAGGCGGCACACCACCACCTTCTGAAGTGCAATTAGGGATGGGCAATAAATGCTGGCCTAGCCAGTGACATCCACATCTCATGAATGAATAAAAAAAATGGTGGAAACAGATTCAAGAGTAACTTTCAAAAAGGAATTGAATAGACACTTTTACAAAGAGACCTACCTCTAGGTCATTGTAGCTTGGAACCCACTCTCTCTGCAATTGTTTTGCCTTATTCTACTCAAATGCACTTAACAATTTGGTCCTGGGTATGACAGATGGGCTAGCGTAGGCTGAGGAGCTCTGAACCTTGAAAGACAACTGTTTAGATGCAAGTTTTATACACCATAAACAAAACCTGTATTGGGACTTTGCAGCCATTCTCCATATATTCTTGGAAGACTGTATCCAGGCTGAATTTGGCAGTCACAAAAGTCCCCGAAGTACTAAAATGAGTCAATAATTGGGACAGAAGCCTCCTGAATCTTTTAGTCAATGTCTTTGAGATCCCCTCAGGCTGTGAAAAGCAGAAAGCACCCACCCCTCATTAGGTCAATGTTCAAAACAGTGAGTGGTGCACACTAGAAGATAAATCCACAGATCCTCTGCTTCCAGTGGGAAGTCAAAGGGAACACAGTTTAGAGAAAAGACTGCAACAGTGTACCATCAATTCCCCAACCTGCCTCTCTTCAAGCACAGCTCCCATGGGAATCATAAATTTACCAGAGAGCTGCATGTCAGTCTGCTAGTAACACAATGGCCCGGATTTTGCAGTCAGTGGCGATCGAACATCGCTCGCCATTCATTATGCTTACAGCTGCCCACAGATTTTTCATGAGCTTTTGCACGATAATTTGCAGTCATCGGGAGTGTGATGCAGTGTGGCACCCTCTTCAGGGAATCTGTGGTGTGGAAAGCAACAGCATGCTTCCTCAGCCAATCAGATTGAAGAATCCTTATTGGGCTATGCAGCGCAGAATTTTAACATTTAGACCTGTTTGTAGCCAGAGGTGGGAAGGTGCAAGCAGCGGGTTAGGAACCCAAAGGTTGCTGAACCGGGCATTGCTGTGGCCTTTTGACTCAGCCATGGCAGTAGCATCCCACTTCTGGGTTTCCCAACCAGTTGGAGGGGGCATGCACGATGACAACCTGCAACTGACAGTTAAAGGCTCTCTATTTAAAAGGACCCCAGTAGGGGTCAGAATGGATTCATTCTACAACTGTCAGGATAGAGAGAGCAAGTGCAATGATGGGGGGAGTGTCACTAATTGCTGAGGTTCTATCTGTCCCCGGTGTTGCGAAGGATGGGCCTGGTCACATTGCCGCGGAACGCTCCATCCAGTTGGACTGTGCCATACCACCTATCCTTCGTGGAGCAGGTTCTGCGGGAAAACACCTTTGACCACCGATCCATCAGGCAGTGGTCTGCACGGAATGTCCTCAAGGCCTTATGGGAAAAGGAGACGGATGGTTCCCCGAGCAGACCGCCAAAGTCATTTGGCGGAATGCCTCATCACCAGAACTTTCAAACAAGCACCAAGATGTAGCTTGGCTGGTGGTGAGAAGAGCCCTCCCCGTCAGATCCTTCCTGCACGCCCGAAGTCTCACCCCCTCCGCACAATGTCCCCGTGGTGGCTGTGGTGGGGAAGAGACTGTTGCTCACCTCCTTCTGGAATGTGTCTTTGCAAAGCAGGTGTGGAAAGAGATGCAGTGGTTTTTGTCGAGGTTCATCCCAAGCAGCTCTGTAACACAGGAGTCTGTGCTCTACGGGCTGATCCCAGGGACGCACACTGAGACAAACATCAACTGCTGCTGGAGGACTATCAATTTGGTGAAAGACGCCCTTTGGTCTACCCGAAACTTGCTGGTCTTCCAGCGCAAAGAGTTGTCCACGACCGAATGTTGCAGACTGGCACATTCCAAGGTCCAGGACTACGTGCTGAGGGACGCACTAAAGCTTGGGGCAACCGCAGCAAAGGCTCAATGGGGAAAGACCACTGTGTAAGGTCCCCCCACCAAGCTGAACTGAGGGGCTGGATCCATGGGAAAACCCTCAAACTGTATTGGGAAATTTTTCGTTTACTGTAAAATGTAAAAATGAATCTGGCACGACAAATGAAATGGAAGGGTTGTGAGGCAACTCAGGATTGTGTTGAAGGAAACTGATCTCCCTTGCAATGTTTGTAATTTTTGACTTGGTGCTGTTTGAAACTGTTTGGTAATGTATTTTTTACAGATTTTTATGAATAAAGTATATTTTGGAAATTTAAAAAAAAAGTGCAATGATGGGGACTCAACATGGGAAGGGTGTCCTCAGTTTGATGAGGCATCCCTAGCAGTCATGCTGTGGGCTTTAAAGAGCCGGCAGAGAAACACTCTTCCCAGCAGTCGCGATGAAGAGACCAGCCTCTGAAGCCAAGCAGGCGTGGTTGGAAGTGGCTCAGGAAAAGTTGAGTGGCATCCCACATTCAAGTTGTAACTCCCACACATTGACTTCGCCAGCATTCTTCTGCGTAGCACTCCTCACTCAACATATCTTGCAGCTCCACCCATTCCTTTTACCTCCTCATTGCCCAATCTGACAGCCACCACTGACACCATCATCTTATTGTCAGCTCCCCAGATGTTGTAATTCCATCCTCTCAAAGCATGCCATTTCTCAGACTCATAACTCTCTGCTTTCTCCCCTTGCAGGAGAAGAGAGCGCTGAACATCAGGGAGAAGCAGAAAACTGGGCATGGTCCTCCAGGCATTAGCACCCTAACTGCTGTGGAGGAGCAGGTCAAGGAGATTCACAGGGAGGTGGAGTGCATGGCTAGTGGAGATGGAGAGATGGGGGTCCCAGATACCTGGAGACAGAGTTAGATATCACATAGCCACATGGCACACAACACACACTCATGTTGACTTGATGTCACCAGTAACTGAAATATACTTTAAACCCTTTTACCTTGTCAATTCTAATTCCTGTCTTACAGCTCCCCAGGTGTTTCAAGTGTGATGCAGCAGCTGGTGCGGGAGGAGGCCGAAAAGTCCTTGGAGGAGTTTGCGCACTCTGAGGAAGTACCGTCACGCAACTCACGCATACCCTCCACCAGCTCAGAAATATACCCATCGTTGGGACCTCCAAGGCAAGTAGATAAGTTGTCACATGGTGAGCCACACATCACAAGTGAGCAAGAGCAGGTGTTGGAGACAAGGACAGCAGTTGAGAGTCCCCGTTGGAGGGCGCGGGACATTCCAAGCTCTGTTCAGCTGGATGCAGATGCTGAGCTTTAGGGGTTATCCATTAAGAGGACTATTCTGGAGCAGCAGCAGAAAATGTGTAAGGTTCTATCAGCATTTCCAGAGGCACAGCATACCATTGGATGAGTCTGTCTCTGGCATGAATGCCATAAAATCTCAGGCGTTCACACTGATGTCCATCTCTATGGAAAGAGTGGCCACCTGTATGGAGTATCAGATGTGGCAAGCAACCAAGTGCATGTTGGACCTCACCAAGGGCCTACGCACTCAGTGTGCCAGTTTAAGTAGGACAGAGGAAAACCTCCCCTTGCCTCATTGAAATGCATCAAAGTGTTCTATAGCTCTTGGCTAGCAGGGAAGTGCAGGTGGGCCATGGGAGGGAAGATCGAGACAGGAAACATGAAAGAGGAGGCTCTGCTCAAGGCACTCTCATTCCTTCCCCCTTGCTCCCCACTGAGTCAGAGCCCCACATGCTGATTCCTGTCCCAATGGCTGAGTCTGTCCCTGCACAGGTGCAGGTGGGGCACTCTTTGGCTGGATCCTTGTGGACCCCAAAACCCAGAAGACGTCGGCTGCGAGCATGTCAGCTGTCAGAGCAGGGGAATGAACAGCCTGCCTTTAGCTTTGCTGATGCCATGGCGTAGCACCACTGAGAAGTAATTGGAAAAGGAATCGAATGACTTTGTAGTTTCAGAAGGAGAATCAGTTGGGTGTTTACAAGTATGTCGCTATGTCAATTTTATTGTCAATGTTAATGAGCGATAAACTTTATTTCAAGTCTCCATTAGCCATTCATTCCAATGTTGCCTCTAACCTGCCAAGTGCCCAGCAGCCTTGAGGAAAATGGTATGAACCTCTGTCTATATACCCTGTGCTGGGGTATCGCCTCCTTTGAATGGAGCTTTATTCATCCCCTCCATCCTGTGAAGCGCAGGTGGCTGAGAAGACAGTTCCAGCTGCTGCTGCATTTGCTCTTTCTTCTGTTGGTATTGCTGCCGCTCCTGCTGTTCTTGTCAGAGATCAAAGGTAGAGCTGTATAAGCTGTTCCTATGCTGCAGTGAAGGCTTACAGCAGGGAAATGCAAATCAAAGTCAAAAAAAGTCTAAGGCAGCAGAAATAACCTCCAAAGTCTTGGAAATCATCTCCAAAGCCGTGAAAGCACACTCTCAGAACAAGTACTTGAGCAAAAGCCTTTCACTTAGGCAAAAAAGCAGCTGTCATGGTTCAGTATTTAAAGGCTTTCCAGCCTGTCAATTTCCCTGCCCCATCAAACACCGTTGTGCTCACACCTTGTTGACCCTGGCATATTTCAGACAGCTCAGTAAACCTGTGTGCTAGCAGTTAAAGCCAGAATGCAGAGTTAAATCTTCATTCATTTGTCACTTTACATATTATAATACCCAACCCGCCTAGGCCACAGGGGTTTCCTGCATACCTCTAAACGTGCACTGTTAAATGCAGAAGTGAGTGGGATTGTTAGGTTTCTGACATGCTGGCATTTTGTGAATTTTTAACCTCAGGCACGCACCAACACCCGCACCTCCTGCTGCCTACCTTTTCAGGTTAAAATATCTTCCGCAGAGTCTAAAACAGGAAGTGTAAGTTGGAATAGTGAGTTCAAGATAAAATCACGTATAGCAAACAAAATAATGAGAGGGAAAGAAAGATGGGTTGAAGAGAGAGTTAAAAGAGACAGAAAGGAAATTATAAATTTTTAAAAATTTTATTTTTAAATTTTTAACAAATCTCCAACAATAATTAAATTCTGAAGGAATGAGACTCCACACTTTAAAAGTAAATTTTCAATACCAAATGGGTTGTTTAGTAGTTAAGACTTACCACATTATTAAAATTCACATACACTTCAAAGGACAAGCCTTAACTTTTAAAGCTGTGTATAGTGGGTAACTAGTGAGTAAGTACTACAACTTCATACTCTTCATGCGTTTGAATGTTGCGTCTCTCTGCGAGGTATCGCTAGATTGCAGCTTGTGGAGGAGCAGGACAAGTCGGACAGCAGCCTCCTGATTTTTACATTTCACTGTGCATGTGCAGATGCTGGACATTGCTGTCTGATTGATTCCTTTCTACCGGTGAGTGCTGATGGTCTCAGCATTATTTTTACTGCAAAATCCAGGCCAATGTCATCTACAAAAAAGGCCACTATATTTTCAGAAATTATCACTCGTCGTCTATCCTTTTTGATGCAATCCAACACATAGTTGATAAAAATATCAAGCAGCAATAGTGTACAACCTGATGTCACTCTTCTTTCATGATAGGTAATTTCTTTGAATTTCATATCTATCCTTACACAAACCCTGGAGCTGAAGTACACATTCTGGATAAAATCTAACATTTAGCCATATACCCACCCTCCAATTTTCAGTTTATTCACGAGGTTGCATGAGCCAATACCTCCGTTGCACTTCTCCCAACCTGGTTCCACTCTTATCTGTCCTAATGAAGCCAGCATATCTCCTATAATGCTTTTCCTTTCAACGCCACAAAACCTCAAAGCTCTATTCAGAGCCCTCTACTTTTTCTCATCTACAACAACAACTTGGATTTATGTAGCGTCCTTAACATAGTAAAACATTCCAAGGTGCTTCACAGGAGCATTACAAATCAAAATTTGACACTGAGCCACATAAGGAGATATTAGGGCATATGGCCAAAAGCTTGGTCAAAATGGAAGGTTTCAAGGAGTGTCTTAAAGGAAGAAAGAAGTAGAGAAGCAGAGAGGTTTAGGGAGGGAATTCCAGAGCATAGGGCGTAGGCAGCTGAAGGCATGACCAACAATGGTGGAACAATTAAAATCGGGAATGCTCAAAAGGCCAGAATTAGATGAGCACAGAGGTCTCCGAGGATTGTGGGGCTGGAGGAGATTACAGAGATAGGGAAAGCAAGACCATGGAGTGATTTGAAAATAAGGCTGAGAATTTTAAAATTGAGGCATTGTTTAATCGGGAGCCAATACTGGTCAGCGAGTACAGGGGAGATAGGTCAATGGGACTTGCTGCAAGTAAGGATTCAGGCAGCAGAGTTTTAGATGACCTCAAGTTTACGGTCGGTAGAACGTGGGAAGCTAGCCAGCAGCATGTCAAGCCTAGGGGTAACAAAGGCACTGATGAGGATTTCAACAGCAGTCGAGCTGAGGCAAAGGCAGATTAGGGCGATGTTATAGAGGTGGAAATAGGCAAACAGGTGATCTTTAGTGGATATGTGGTTGGAAGCGCACCTCGGGATCAAATATAACACCAAGGTTGTAAACAGTCTGCTTCAGCCTCAGACAGTTGCCAGACAGTAGCAATGGAACTAAGCTTGTAATGGGGACTTAAGACAATGGCTTTGCTCTTCTAAATATTTCATTACAGGAGATTTCTGCTTATCCAGTACTGGATGTTGCATAAACAGTTTGATAATTTAAAGACAGTGGAGGAGTCGAGACAGATGTCAGTGAGGTACAACTGGGTGTCATCGGTGCACATGTGGAAATTAATGCTGTGCTTTCGAATGATGTCGTCCAGGTGCAGTTTTTAAATGAGAAATAAGAGGGGGCCAAGGATTGATCCTTGGGGGACACCAGAGGTAATGGTGCTGGAGCAGGAAGAGAAGCTGTTGCAGGTGATTCTCTAGCTATGATTAGATAGATAAGAATAGAACCAGGCGAGTGCAGTCCCAGCCAGTTGGACAACAGTGGAGAGGCATTGGAGGAGGATGGTGTGGTCAACCGTATCAAAGGCTGCAGATAGGTCAAGATGGACAAGGAGGGATAGTTTACCTTTGTCACAGTCACATTAGATGTCTTTTGCGAACTTGGTCAGAGCAGTTTCAGTACTGAGAAAATTGGGCCTATATTCTCAGGAGTTTAGAAGAATGAGAGGTGATCTACATGAAACATACAAGATTTTGAAGGGGCTTGACAGGGTAGATTCTGAGAGGTTATTTCCTGTGGCTAGATAATCTAAAACACAAGGGCACAGACTCAGGAGATGGGGTCAATTATTTCAGATTGAGATGGGGAGAAATTCCTTCACTCAGACGGTTGTGAATCTTTGGAATTCTGTGTAGAGTCAAAAAGTAATTATGGCACAGAAGGAGGCCATTCAACCTATCAAGTCCATGTTGGCTTTCTGTACAGCATTCCAATCAGTCCCATTTCCCTGTTCTATCCCAGTAGCCCTACAAGTTTATTTCCCTCCAGAGCCCACCCAATATCCGTTCAAAATAATTCATCGAGACTGCTTCCACCATCCTGGTAGGCAGCAAGTTCCAGGTCATTACCACTCACTGCATAAAAAAGTTCTTCCTTACATCCCCCTGCACCTCTTGCCCAAAACCTTAAATCTGTGTCTTCTCGTCCTTGTACCATCAGCTAATGGGAACAGGTTTTCTTTATCCACCTTATCTAAACTCTAATAATCTTGTCCACCTCTATCAAATCTCCCCTCAATCGCCTTTGCCCCAAGCAGAATAACCCAGCTTCTCCAACCGAACCTTGTCGTTAAAATTCCTCATCCCTGGAACATTCTGGTAAATCTCCTCTGCACCCTCTCAAGGACCCTCACATCCATCCTAAAATGTGGTGACCAGAACTGGATGCAATACTCTAGATGTGGCCTTTCACGAAACTGTATCTTTTTCTCCTCTGTTAACAACAGTGTACCTTTAAGACAGAGAGAGAAGTTTAGATTTGTGAGAACAGTGTGTCAGCTGCACTTGTTACCTAGGCAACAGCAGGAGAGTGAGGAGGTCACATGGTATAATGTTTCAATTTAACTGTGTGCAAAAACCAGCTAAAACCAGTTTAGAGTGACAGCAGCAAAGCGTGCTTACTGAAGGAAAGAGCTGTCTATTTCTCGCAGCAGAAGTTCTACAATGAGCTACAGGCCACGTTAATTGCCTAAGGAGGAAAAAACCCTTTGAAGAGACCATTTGTATCGCTGGAGGTAGCAACATTCATTTTCTTTACTTCCAATCTAAGAGTCTTTGCTTCAAAATTGACTCTGTCTTGACTGATTGTGTTTTCTGGAACTCACGGTAATGTTTTTACCAAAAGACTGCCGATTTTTAAAAATTCAAGTAGACCTATTGCTGTCTTCATTGTTGAAAGAACTGTGTGATGCCTGCTGCAGATGAAATGTTTGAATGCCTATCAAGAAAAGTCTGTTTCATAAAATCCGCATGGAGACTTTGAGTGGCATTTGATTATTTTCTACACGAGGATACCTCACCCATCAGGAATGTCACCTACAAAGACTAACAACCCAGTTACTTATTTATTCTTAAGAAACAGCTAATTTTTAAAACATCATTTTTTAAAAACATAGTTAACCATTGATCTTTGAGTGTATGTGTATGAATGGGGGAGTTAGGTTAAAATAAGAAGTTATAAGGTCTTTAAATATAGGTTTATTTTAATAGTATTTAAGATTTAGGTTTGTAATAAATTGTTAATTTGTTGTTGTCTAAACAACTGTTTTATTCTGGGGGTTACTAGAGTGTTTAATTGGCTGTTTTCTGGTTGGGTGGGAAAACTTTAAATAATATGCTGCAACCTGTGGAGTGATGGTACTGAATTGACAGTGCGTTGCTCCCGCCTTAGTCGTAACATAGCCTAACCAGAGCTTTTTAAAGGTTCCACATAACTTCCCTGCTTTTGTAATCAATACCTATATTTATGCTATCTATTCTCTAAATATGTCCTTCCACCTTCAAAGATCTATGGAGATAAAGCCCCAGGTTCTTCTGTCTCTGTACATTCTTTAGAACTGTGCCATTTAGTCTATATTGCCTCTATCCCTTCTGCCAAAATGCATCACCTCACACTTGTATGTATTTAAATCCATCTGCCACTTTGCTGCCCATTCTGCTAGCCTATCTATGTCCTGTTGCAGTCGATTGGTATCATCCTCACTGTCTGCCACTCCTCCAAGTTTGGTGGCATCAGCACATTTTAAAATTTTACTTTGTATTCCAATATCCAAGTCATTTATATATATAAAAAAAGTGGTCCTAGCACTGAACCTTGGGAATACCATTGTCTACCATCCTCCAATCTGAAAAACAACCATTTACCATGACATGCTGTTTTCTGTCCTTCAGCCAATTTTTTATCCAAGCTGACACTGACCCTACTATTTCATGAGCCTCAATTTTGTTAACCAGCCTTTTATGTGGTACTTTGTCAAACACTTTCTTAAAATCCATACAGACAACATCCACTGCTTTCCCTTCATCAACCTTTGCGGTTACTTCACCGAAAAATGCAATTAGTCAAACATGATCTGCCTTTTACAAATCCATGCTGATTCTCCTTAATTAACTCAAATTTCTCCAAGTGCCTGTTGATTTTTCCCTGATTGTTTCTAAAACATTACCCACCACTGATGTTAAACTGACCAGCCTGCAGTTACTAGCAATGTCCTTAAACCTTTTCTTGAATAAAGGCCGGAATTTTACGCCACCCCAATGAGCAGGATGGTGGCGGGGGTGGGGGGGGTGGTGGGGGGGAGTGTTGGTGCTGCTGTAAAATGGAGCGGGAGGCACCAGGAGACCTTCCCGACCTGTTCCCGCCTCTGCTGCTGCTTTTACAGATTTTATGTGTGGCAAGCCGGCGTCCCAGAGCCGGAAGAAGCCACCTAATGAAACCAGGTGGCTCCCGAACGTCCCGGGAGTGCCCTCATTTTTGGGCACCCTGTGCCCGATGGAGGGCCACCCCCACTATCCCAACCACCCTCAACACCCAACATGCCCCCTTTCCTCCCAATCGACCACCCTTGTCTCGCTGGGGCCCGACCGATTACCCCCGGCGAGGCAATCAAAACCTACCTGCCTTCCCAGCTCCCAAGCATTTTCTCTTCATGCTGGGCTGCAGTCCCAGCAGGGGCCACGGCTCCTGGTGGCACTGCTGGCACTAAGAGCTGCCAGCCCGCTGATTGTCTGGCAGCTCTATTAGGTGGGACTTCCTCCCTCAAGCGGGTGGAAGTCCCGCCTCACACCAATTGAAGCCCGGGGACCTGCAAAATACGGGTTGGATCCCCAGGCGAGGCGGGTTCACCACCAACTTTTCAGTCAGTGGCTGGCTCCCATCCACCTACCGTAAAGTTCCGGCCAAAGTGTCACATTTGCCACTTTCCAATCCTTTGACACCTCTCGCATCTAAGGAAGATCGGAAGCCTTTCAGCTGTCCCCATTCCCATTTCCTTTAGCAATCTGAGATGCAAGTCATCTGGACCAGCCAACGTATCCACTCTAAACATAGTCAGACTTTCCATCACAACTTTCCTGTCAATTTTCACCTCATCCATTACCTCTACCATCTCTTCTACCGATATTTTGTCAGCATGCTCTACCTGAGTAAATACCGATACAAAGTACTCATTAAATATGCGAGCCTTGCCCTGCACTTCTAAGCATAGATCATTCTTTTTGGCCCAAATAGGCCCCACCCTACCTCTTACTACCCACTTACTATTTAGATGCCAGTAGAAGATTTTTGAGTTCCCTTTTAAGTTGACTGCCATGCTATTCTCATATTCTCTCTTTGCCAGGCTTATTTTTCTCTTCACTTCCCCTCTCAACTTATTGTATTTGGCTTGGTTCTCGCATGAAGAATTCACCTGACTTACATCATACAATCTCTTTTTTTTGTTTCGTCATATTCTCGATCTCCCTCATCATCCAAGGAGTTCTGGCTTTGGTTTCCCTTCCTTTCGCCCTTGTTGGAATGTACCTAGCCTGTACCTGAAACATCTCCTCCTTAAAGATCACACATTGCTTCACTATCATTTTTCCTGTCAGTCTTTGGTTCTATTTTACCCTGGCTAGATTCCTATAATCCCATTGAAGTTGGCCCTCTTCCAATTTAGAAGTTCTACTTTAGAATGTTCCTTGCCCTTCTCCATTACTAATCTATACCTTATCACTCTTATCCAAGTGTTCCCCCACAGGCACTTAGTCCATTTGGCCCACCTCATTTCCCAGCACCAGATCCAGCAATGGCTCCTTCCTAGTTGGACCAAGGACACACTGGTCAAGGAAGTTCTCCTGAACACATTTCAGAAATTCCTCCCCCTTCTTACCATCTATTCTATCATTATCCCAATCAATATTTGGGTAATTAAAGTCCCCCGATATTACCACTCTATAGTTATTGTACAGCTCTGTGAATGCCAACAAATTTGTTGCTCTATCTCTCTCTGACTATTTGGAAGCCTATAGAATACCCCCAGTAGCATGATCACCCAATTTTTGCTTCTCAACTCTAACCAAATCGATTCTGTCTTTGCCCCCTGAAGGACATCCTCCCTTTCCAACACAATGTCTTCTGTAATTAGTACTGCCACCCCACCTTCCTTTTTCCTTTCCCTATCTTTTCTGAACACTTTGTATCCTTGAATATTATTAAGACACATTTCCATTATTACCACTACATCATATTCCCACATGGCTATTTGTGGTTGTAGCTCACCAACATTATTCACCTTACTTTGTGCATTTACATACATGCATTGTAAACCTGTCCTTGTATTCCTCCTAGTCCTTCTTCGTCTGCTCCTATCTAATATAGTACTACTTCCTTCCCTAGTACTTTCCAACATTCTCACTCCTTTATGCACCTTATTCCTCATTTCTACTTATAAATGCTGGTGCCCACCCCCCTGCCAATTTAATTTAAACCCTTCCCAACCACACTAGTGAACCTCCCAGCGAGCACATTGGTCCCAGTCCTATTGAGATCCAACCCATCCCTTTTGAACAGGTGCCTCCTGCCCCAGAACTGGTCCCAATGTCCCAAGAATCTGAAGCCCTCCCTCCTGCACCAAACCACACATTGATCCTCCCTATTTTTCTATTTCTACTCTCGCTAGCATGTGGAACTGGGAGTAATCCAAAGATTATTACCTTCGAGGTCCTACTTTTTAACTTCCTCCTTAACTCCTGAGAATCTGACCATAGGACCTCAATACCTTCCCTCTGTATATCGTTGGTACTGACGCGCATCACAATCTGGCTCAGTCCCTTCCCCCACCGCATATTTTGCGCCGTCTTTCTGATGTCCTTCATCCTGGCACCAGGGAAGCAAAACACTATGTGGGACTCATGATGACGGTTACAGAAACACCTCTCTGTCCCCCTAACTATGGAATCTCCTATAACAACTGCATTTCTACGCTTTGCTTTTCCCTCCTGTGCAGTCTCTTGCCCATTGGTGCCATGGTCTGGACTGCACTCCTTCAAGGTGTTGTCACTCCCAGCAGTCTCCAATGCTGAATACAGGTTTGAGAGTAGCACACAGCCCGAAGATTCCTGTACCTCCTACCTCTTCCTACTCTTCCAATGGCCATCCATCTACAATCCTGAACTCTCACAGCATGTCGAGTAACCACCACCTAAAATGTACCATCCAGGAAACTCTGCAGTGACTCCTGCTGCCTCTCAAGCTCGGAAATCCTGAGCTCGAGCTCAAGCAGCTGGAGACAATTCCTACACACACGGTTCCCAAAGACACATGGGGCTGGATTTTGTTGTCCTGTCGCCACTCCGGTGCAGACAATGGCAGCCGTCCCACTTGGGAGCCGCACCGCTGCGATTACATAGCAGTTGGCCACTTAACATACTGATGGTGGATGCACCCCTCTCCCCAATCACGTGGCGGGGGTGGCATTGGCAACACTATTCACGGCCTTACTTGATGTCGAAGCAGGTGCTGGTGCCATTTTTAAAAGGTTCAAAATAATGCAGAGTTGACCCCTTCCTCCCCATATACTAAATAATGCAGAGCTGACCCCTTCCCCCATACGCTAAATAATGCAGAGTTGACCCCTTCCCCCAAACACTAAATAATGAGGAGTTGACCCCTTCCCCCCATACACTAAATAATGCAGAGTTGACTCCTTGCCCACCTCGATAGTGCCAGCTTCTCCTGGACGGGAAAGAGAAGGCACGTAAGTGCCGCACGACATGCTCAAGATTGGAAACTGAAGGTATGATCGCCGGGAATTAAATTTAAATTTATGCAGAGAAGTATTTCAAATATGTAAAGTAGGATCCCATTGCAGAGCGGCAGAAGTGCCACCAAGGAGACTCACTGCCCCTAGGAAAATTGGGTCTGGCAATTCCGGTGTTGGGCTCCGTCGCAGCTGCTGCCGCTCCGATTCTCCGGTCCCCCACGTCACGAAACTCAATGTCAGGCTGGGAACAAAATCCAGCCCGTGAAGTGTCCTGAAGTTCCTACATGGTGCAGGAATTGCAAGCTACAGGTCTCAGCTGTCCATCTATGATCTAAGAAAAAACTCTGTTTCCTGTTTTAGAATCTAGTTAATACCATGCATAAATTATGAATCCCAGAGGTTGTGGAAGCTCCATCGTTGAATATATTCAAGGATGAGACAAGTAGATTTTTGACCTCTCAGGGAATTAGGGGATATGTGGAGTGGGCAGGAAGTGAAATTGAGGCAGAAGATCATCCATGATTGTATTGGGTGGCACAGCAGGCTCGAGGGGCCATATGATCTATTCCTGCCCTTATTTCTTATGTTCTTTTGTTCTTACTGTGCCATGGATGGAAACCTGATTGGAGTGATTCAACATGGAGTTAGGGGAAAGGTTGGAATGGATTTTGGAGTTGACAGGAAGTGGAGTTTGAAGATGGGGCAGTGGTTTGCATGGAGGGTAGGGTCAGGGGTTGCTTTTTGAGGGGAGGAGTGATGATGGCAGATTTGAAGGAGAGAGGGACAATACCTGAGGAGAGAGAACCGGTCACAACATCAGCTAATCTGGGAACTTTTGGTCAGCAATAAGGAGGTAATCAATCTCTCTGAAATCAATTATATTTGCATATTTACAAACTTCGGGCCTCATGTAGTCTCACAACAGAGCAGACATCTGCTTTCAGCAGACATGGCAACTGCTTGATGGAAGATAGATAAGATGGGTAGAATTCCTGGGCACTCAAAATTGGGTGCCTAGCATCTAATATGGCGGGTGAGGTACAAGTGCTCATTACAAGCCAGAAGTATGCCACCACACCACCCACCGCCCCGCCCCATGTTGCATCAGGCTACTCTGTAATTGTGCAGGGTACATGCCAGGAATAATAAAATAACTAATTAAAATATTTAAATATTGTCTGCCCAGCACCTGATTCACCATGTGATAAATTCAGGCAACCACTTGTGTGAGCAGGAAATTTCTGTTTGACTGCTACGAAGAAGATTTTGCTGATGTTGAACTGTTGTTGGCTGCCTTATAAATGGTTTGACTGTAATCATAGGTATTATGGTAGGGCTGCCTTCCATGCTGTAGGATAAGGGGGAGCTGCAATGAAGACAGCAGAGAGCAGAAGAAAAAGGGAGGAGGAGGAGGAGAGCACAATGCAGGAGGCCATACTGACAGTGGATATTCAGGGAGCACCATTCCTACATTAACTTAATTGAGCAAAAATGTCTCAGGGACCTTAGCTTCACCAAGGAGGCTTTCACCAAGCTATGTCACCTGCTGCAGTCACAACTCCAGCCACAAACCATTGCAATAACAGCACTACCAGTGGCTGTTAAATGTTATGCTACTTGCTCTTTGTAGGCTGCAAAAGGTGATATTGGCGACATATCACAATTTGCCGTCCATCACTATATCAGGGTCACAGAAGCTCTCTAAACCAGAAGGAACAGCTACATTTTGTTTTGCATGGATAGAGCAAAGCAGGATGAGAGAACTTTAGACTTCACCTGCATTGCAGATTTCCCTACAATGCAAGATGCCATAGACTCCACACACATTACCTCGCGTGCTCGTTATCACCAGCCTGGTATCTTTATCAATCAAAAGGAATTCCACTCCCTTAGAGTGAAGTTATTTTGCAACTGCAGAAAATGCAACATGCAGGCCTGTGCCATGTTTCCTGGCAGAATCATGATTCATTCTGTGCTGACCTTATTCCAACCAGGGCATCAAGTCACAGTCTGGCTATTGGGCAACAAGGCTATCCCTTTGAGACCTGGCTCATGTCTCCTGTCAGAAATGTCATCGGTCAGACAACTGGAGTGCTCAAACAATGCTACTGCTGCCTGGACCATTTGGGAGGAGCTTTGCAGTGCAGCCCTAAGTGGGCATCCAGATTTGTGGTCATGTGCTGCACAATTCTGTCATCACGAGAGATCAAGCCTTATTACCATCTAGGTAGCAAGAAGTGCAGCAAGAGGAGCAGCAGCATAAAGAGCAGAAACAATATCAATCACCTGTGAACCCTAGCTGTCAGATCTCTCAGGGAGCAGCTCATTGAAGAGGACTTCACCTGAACCATCACTCCCATCCCCAATACACCAACAGTCCCACAAATATTATTGCCATAGTGTTTACTACCACCATACATTAACTGAGGAGCAATGTCTCCCAGCTTTCCTTCAGTCCAGTCTTTTGGGCCTTGCCCTCACTTCACGAGAAATATAAACATCAAAACCAAATCCAGAACAGTAAGCTAAGGAGAAGGGCGGGTTGGGAGTAATCGGGGGAGGAGGGGGGAAATTGGGAAGGGTCACGCTTGCCCGGAAACCTGATGTCGTGACCTTGGTTCCAGATTTTATCAGTGGCGGGAACGGTCCATGCTGGGGTTGCAATTTGAATTGCTGAACAGGTACTTAATATGCATTTGCATGGATCTCAGTCCAATTTTATGAAGGGGTTTCAAATTTAATCAATGGCACATGGGAATCACGTGCCTTCTGATCCCCACCCAGTTACAGGTGGCGGTACTGAGTGCTGCCCTGGGAAAGCAACCATGGGGAGCGCTGGACGAATGCAGGAAGGGAATAGGGGGATCAGCGGCCATTGCCTGACAACGGTGCAGCCCTCATGGCCAGGGTGGGCGCAGAGGGATTGCAGCCCTTAAGGCAAGGGTGGGCGACAAGGGGTTGCAGCCCTCATGGTGGGCTTCATCTCAAGTGGTGGGCTTTCTGCAAATGTGGACACATCGAGGCATTAGCCTATGTTTAGAGGGGAATGGCAAAGAGAAGTTTCCAAAGGCAAGGTCCTCTCTCCAGGGACAGCGCATGGAATGGGGAATGACCAGCTGGCATGGGTCTCATACACCCAGTCTTTGTAGGTGTGCAGCAGAGGCTCAGAGCAAGGCAGGGCCAGGCAGCACTGGGCAAGCCAGCGAAGATTGACAAGGGAAGCCACAGCAGCTGGCTGCACCAAGAAGGGCCTATCCGCGGCAGAGAGGGTACTGGACTCACCTGAACTACCACTAAATGTCTGGGCGGCAGTGTCAGCAAAGACTGTGGCTCTCTGACTTATGCGCCATCTTGAAGGATGAGCTGCGACCCATGGGCTTTGGTCAATATTCAATGCTCATGGGCCTAAACATCACTGTGACACTCAACTTTTATACCTCCGGATCCTTCCAGGGATCCACTGGGGACATGTGTGGGGTCTCCCAGGCAGCAGCTAATTGCTGCATCAAGGAGATGACCAATGCCTTGTTCAAGAGGGCCAGCAACTATGTGTGCTCCCAGACCAACCCTGACATTCAGGCGGATAGGAACATTGACTTTGGAGTCATCGCTAGATTTCCCCAGGTGCAGCATGTCATCGATTGCTCGAATGTGGCCATCAATGGTTCCATGGAGCAGCCAGCATCCTTCATCAACAAGATGGGCTTCCATTCCATTAACTTAAAACTGGTCTGCGACCACCAAAAGCATTTCCTGAAGGTGTGTGCCCGCTTCCCGGGAAGCAGCCACGACACCTACATACTTCGACAGTCCCAGATGCGACAGCTTTTCTGGCACTCTGCTCACCTTCAGGGATGGATTCTTGGGAATAAGGGGTACCCATTGAAGACATGGCTACTCATGTCAGTGAGGAACCCACACACTGCAGCAGAGGAGAGGTACAACATCTCCATCCAAGCGACCACTGAGTAGGCCATTAGGCAGCTGCTGATGAGATTCCGGTGCCTCGATCGATCCGATGGAGCCTTGCAGTATGCCCCAGCAAGGGTCTCGTGTGTTGTGGTGATCTGCTATGCTATGCACAATCTAGCACTGCAGAGGGTGGAGGCCTTGTTCCAACAGAACATGATTGAATGTCACTCCTCATCCGACGAGGAGGATGCCGAGCAAGCAGTGCAGGGTGATGAAGCCCTTATACCGGAGGCGAGGCCCTTTGAGAGACATGCAAGGAAGGCTTAGGATGATCTTATGCATACCTGGTTCCTACTACCCTGATGCCTGTTCCAAGTGAACTCAATAAAGACTCTCCTTACTGTATTCCGCATCTCGCTTCTTTCCTATCGCACTCATGTGCTTTGCACCCAGGTTCACTGGGCAGACTCACAAGTCTGAGAAGGTGACCATACGTGGCCTGCCCCTCTGCTGGCAGCCCATTGAGGAAGCAAGGGTGAAGGTGGCATCCAACAGGGCAACAGGAAAAGCATAAGAAATTCTCAACAATGAAAGTGACCTTCATTTATTTAAACATTCACAATACCCAATAACAAGACCAAGATACACACACCCGTGAAACCCAAAGCGCGTCTCGGTGCTCTTCTTCACATGCTTCCATAAGCTTCTGCGAAGTACTTCCCCTGCGCTGGCAGCTGAAGTGGAGGCAGGCTGCTGAATGCGATGCCCCGTGGCCTGGGATGGCTTTGGCTGGTGTCCTCTCGCTGGCTAAGGCCTGGAGGGCCTCAGCAGCTGGTAATGTGGTTGACTCTTAATTGCCTTCTGAAATGGCCTAGCAAGCCACTCAGCTGTCAAGGCAAATAGGGTTGGGCAGCAAATGCTGGCTTTGCCAGGGATGCCCATATTCCATGCAAGAATAAAAAAAATACCCACTGACGTGAGAAGTATCTGTGCTGGTGGAGGGTGGAGGGGAACGGTGTCACGGTGCACCCTCTGAGGATTCTTCCTCTTCCTCAGATTCCAGTAGTGCCAACAGATGATCTTCCCTCTGAGGTGCCACCACCTGCATTTAGGGGCTCTGCTGCATGGATCTTCCCATGCCAACCATGAGTGATGTGGTTCTCTAGAAGAGCGGTGGTGGGCACATGAACACAATGCCTTCTCATTCTCTTGGGTGGACACTCCAGTCTCTCCATCTGCTATGGAATGGCTGCCCTGACAGCCTGCGAGTTCCAGGGCCTCGTCCTCTGCTGGGGTCAGTTCTCGGATATCCAGGATCCCACCTCCAGTCTTCGCTCTTTCCCTGGTGCTGTGGGCCATTTTAACCTGCAAGCAGAAAGAGGGACACTGTTAGTCTTCTGACGGTGACCAGCAGAACACATGTTTTGGTGGCAACCCTTTGGCCCCTGATGGGGGCTCTCGAATGCCTCTTCCTCACGTCTGCTCTCAAGGGATATGCAGGGGCAAGCTAGAACAGAAGATCAGCTGTCCTGGCATTATGAGGTCAGCAGCACAACAGCAATGGGTCTCCAGCCAGGGTGTCCGCAGTACAGCTGCACAGGGTCTGCAGCCAGGGGGTCAGCAGCACAGGGTCCCAGCCAGGGGGTCAGCAGTGCAGCAGCACAGGGGGTCGGCAGCAAAGCAGCACAAAGGCAAACCAGAATCAAATATATCAAATGAAACAACAGTTCAAGCAGTGATGGCAGCGCTTTAAATATGGCTCAGCTGATGACGCCTCATCTCCCATCCCCGTCCACCAATGGGACAGCCCCAGTGCCTCCAGCATTCAAATGCACCAGTCACCGTGTGATTGCGGTCGGCGTGCTGCACTCATAAGACAGGAACAGTGGCAGGGGGGATGAAGATCGCTACGGACGAGGCCAGCCACCAACCCCGATGTGGGTATCTCAACGGAGGCAGAAAGGCCTCGTGAAGACCCCCCGGCCATTTGGCGACGGGACCACGATTTCCATATGTAAATAAACTAACATACCTGAATTAATGAAGGTCCCATTGCCTTCTTATTTTCCGCACCAATCTTCATTCTGGCGGCTGGCAATGCCGCGCCTTCGAATCCCCGTCCAGGGAAACGAGGCCGACTCCTGTAGGGAGGGGGGCGGGTAGGAGGTATTTTCTCAGTGCGGGAGAGGGGAGCGGGGTCAAACTCTTTGGATTGGTTGGGGGGGTGATGGGAAGAGGTAAAGGACAAAGGTTCTGAACTTTGCGGGGGGGGATAGGTCATATATTCACGGTAGGTATTCCGGGGGCGTGGGGTTGTAGCATACGAACATACGAATTAGGAGCAGAAGTAGGCCACTTGGCCCTTCGAGCTGGCTCCACCATTCAATAAGGTCATGGCTGTATTGATTACTTCACATTTCCACCTACCTCCGATAACCTTTCACCCCCTTGCTTATCAAGAATCTATCTACCTCTGCCTTAAAAATATTCAAAGACTCTGCTTCCGCTGCCTTTTGAGGAAGAGAATTCCAAAGACTCACGACCCTCTGAGAGAAAAAACTTCTCCTCATCTCTGTCTTAAAAGGGCGACCCCTGATTTTTAAACAGTGACCCCTAGTTCTAGATTCTCCCACAAGGGGAAACATCCTTTCCACATCCACTCTGTCAAGACCCCTCAGGATCTTATATGTTTCAATCAAGTCACCTCTTACTCTTCTAAATTCCAGCGGATACAAGCCGAGCCTGTCCAATCTTTCCTCGTAAGACAGCCCGTCCATTCCAGGTATTAGTCTAGTAAACCTTCTCTGTACTGCCTCAAATGCATTTACATTTTTCCTGAAATAAGGTACTGTACGCAATACTTCAGATGTGGTCTCACCAATGTCCTGTATAGCTGAAGCATAACCTCTCTACTTTTGTATTCAATTCCCCTCGCGATAAACGATAATATTCTATTAGCTTTCCTAATTACGTGCTGTACCTGCAAACTAACCTTTTGCAATTCATGCACTCGGAAACCCAGATCCCTCTGCATCTCAGAGCTCTGCAATCTCTCACCATTTAGATAATATGCTTCTTTTTTATTCTTCCTGCCAAAGTGGACACTTTCACACTTTCTCACATTATACTCCATTTTCCAGGTCTTTGCCCACTCACTTAACCTATCTATATCCCTCCGTAGCCCCCTTATGTCCTCTTCACAAGTTACTTTCCTACCTATTTTTGTGTCATCATCAAATTTAGCAACCACACCTTCGGTCCCTTCATCTAAGTCAGTTATATAAATTGTAACAAGTTGAGGCCGCAGCACAGATCCCTATGGCACACCACTTGTTACATCTTGCCAACCAGAAAATGACCCATTTATGCCTACTCTCTGTTTCCTGTTAGCTAGCCAATCTTATTCATTTATTTATAGATACAACACTGAAACAGGCCCTTTGGCCCACCGAGTCTGTGCTGACCAACAACCACCCACTAAAACTAATCCTACATTAATTCCATATTCCCTACCACATCCCCAACCACCTACCTACACTAGGGGCAATTTACAATGGCCAATTTACCTATCAACCTGTAAGTCTTTGGCTGTGGGAGGAAACCAAGCACCCAGCGAAAACCCACGCAGTCACAGAGAGAACTTGCAAACTCCGCACAAGCAGTACCCAGAACTGAACCCAGATCACTGGAGCTAAAAGGCGGCGATGCTAACCACTGCGCCACTGTGCCGCTCCTATCTTTGATCCATGCCAATATGTTACCCCCTACAACATGAGCTTTTAATTTCTGCAATAAGCTTTGATGTGGCACCTTATCAAATGTCTTCTGGAAATCTAAGTACAATATATCCACCGATTCCCCTTTATTCACAGCACATGTAACTCCCTCAAAGAACTCCAATAAATTGGTAAAACATGATTTCCCTTTCACAAAACCATGTTGACTCTGCCTGATTACCTTGAATTTTTCTAAATGCCCTGCTATAACATCTTTAATAATAGCTTCTAACATTTTCTCTAAGACAGATGTTAAGCTAACTGGCTGTAGTTTCCTGCTTTCTGTCTCCCCCCTTTTTGAATAAAGGAGATACATTCGCTATTTTCCAATCTAACGGAATCTTCCCCGAATCTAGGGAATTTTGGAAAATTAAAACTAATACATCAACTATCTCACTAGCCTCTTCTTTTAACACCCTAGGATGAAGTCCATCAGGACTCGGGGACCTGTCAGCCCGCAGCTCCAACAATTTGTTCAGTACCACTTACCTGGTGATTGTAATTTTCTTGAGTTCCTCCCTCTCTTTAATTTCCTGACTTACAGCTAATACTGGGATGTTATTTGTATCCTCAATAGTGAAGACCAATTCTTTTAAAAATATCTATAGAAACTCTTACAATCTGTCTTTATATTTCTAGCTAGCTTTCTCTTGTACTCTAATTTTACCTTCCTTATCAATCTTTTAGTCATTCTTTGCTGTTTTTTTATCTTATGTCCAATCTTCTGATCTGCCTCCCATCTTTGTGCAATTATTGTTTTTTTCTTTAAGTTTGATACTATCTTTAACTGTTTTAGTTAACCACGGATGGCGGGTCCCACCTTTGGAATTTTTCTTCATCATTGAAATGCATCTATTCTGTGTATTCTGAAATATCCCCTTAAATATCTGCCACTGCATCTCTAGTGACCTATCCCTTCATCTAATTCGCCAGTTCACTTTAGCTAGCTCTGCTTTCATGCCCTCATAATTGCCCTTATATAAGTTTAAAATACTAATCTTGGACCCACTCTTCTCTCCCTCAAACTGAATGTCAAATTCAATCATATTATGATTGCTCCTACCTAGGGGTGCCTTAACTATGAGGTCATTAATTAATCCTATCTCGTTGCACAATACCAGGTCTCTGGTTGGCTCCAGAATGTACTGTTCCAAGAAATTATCCTGAAAGCATTCTATGTAGGCTACCTCTGCCCATCTGATTTTTGCAGTCTTTATGTAGTTTAAAATCCCCCATATTAATCGCTGTACCTTTCTGACAAGCTGTCATTATTTCCTCCTTTATACCCCATCCTACAGTGTGGTTAATGTTAGGTGGCCTGTACCCCACTCCCACAAGTGGCTTCTTGCCCTTATGATTTCTCATCTCTACCCAAACTGCTTCTACATCCTGGTCTCCTGAACTTAGATCATCCCTCTCTATTGCGCTAATACCATCATTAATTAAGAGAGCTACTCCTTCACCTTTTCCTAGCCTCCTGTCCTTCCTAAATGTCATGTACCCTTCAATATTCAGGTCACAATCTATGTCGTCCTGCAGCCATATCTCTGTAATGGTTATCAGATCATACTTATTTATTTCTATTTGCACTCTCAGTTCATCTGTATTTTTTCGAATGTTACATGCATTCAGATACAGAACCTTTAGTTTTGTCCTTTTATTATTTTTGTAACCTCCAGCCTTATCTGTTGATTTACTCTTAGATTTGTATGCTCTGTCCCTTCCTGTCACTGTCTGGTTTTCATTTCTCTCATGCCTTGTCTCTACTCCTTGATTTACCATATCTTCCCAAATTTGATCCCTTGCCCCCACAATTCAGTTTAAAACCCTCTCTACTTCCCTAGTTATGCGGCTCACTAGAACACCAGCCCCAGCACAGTTCAGGTGTAGACTGTCCCAATGGTACAGCCACCACTTTCCCCAGTATCGATGTCAGTGCCCCACAAACGGGAATCCACTTCTACCACACCAGTCTTTGAGCCACGCATTAATTTCTCTGACCTTATTTGCCCTATGCCAATTTGCACATGGCTCAGGTAATAATCCAGAGATTATTACCTTTGAGGTTCTGCTTCTTAATTTGGCATTTATTCGCTCATACTGACTATGCAGAACCTCTTTCCTTGTCCTGCCTATGTCATTGATACCTACATGGACCACGACGACTGGATCCTTCCCCTCCCACTGTAAGTCCCTCTCCAGCCCTGAGCAGATGTCCCGAACCCTGGCACCAGGCAGGCAACACAGCTGTCTAGACTCTTGCTCTTTGCTGCAGAAAACAGTGTCAATCCCTCTAACTATACTGTCCCCAACTACCACTACATTCCTATTTTCTCCCTCCACTTGAATGGCTTCCTGTATCATGGTGCCATGGTCAGGTTGCTCATTCACCCTGCAGCCCCCTCATCCAAACAAGCTGAAAGAACCTCAAACCTGTTGGACAATCGCAAAGGCTGAGGATCCTGCAGTCCTGCCCTCTGGGTCCCCTTACCTGCCTCGGCTGCAGCCACACTCTCCTGTCCTTGACCACTGACCAAATCAGAAGAGCCTATCCTAAGGGGTGTGACCGCCTCCTGGTACTAAAAGTCCAGGTAACCTTCCTCCTTCCTGATGTGTTACAGTGTCTGCAGCTCGGCCTCCAGTGCAGTGATTCTGAGCCGAAGATCTTTGAGCCGCAAATTTACTGCAGATGTGTTTTCCCTGGATCACACTGGCATCCAGGAGCTCCCACATGCTGCAGGCATGACACATCACCTGCCCTGCCATCATTAATGTGTTTTAATTAACTACTTCATTATTTTATTCAATTATTTATTTTATTTTCCTTTTTTTATATATTTTATTAAGCTTACCACCAGTTCCTTTACTATTTTAAACGTTAGGATTAGAAAGGACCTTAAGGGCAGGAATGATGTGTAATGCCATTGGTTGTGGTGCAGGGGGTGGGGGGTTGGGAGAAGGCAGAGAAAGATTTTTTCATTCATTTGTATAAACTGTAAAATGACTGTCACTTTCAAAATTAAAATGGTCATTTCGGGCTGTAAGCCCTTTAAAAATGGTGCCGGCGCCTGTGCATTGGTTCTGGACGCCGTTGCTTGGGATGGCTCGCTCGCCTCCTCCACATCCTCGGCCGGGGAGGGTGGGGAGCGGCTGTCCCGGCCATGCTAATGAGCTGCTGTGTTTGGAATCGCGGCGGCTCCGCAACGTGCACCCTGTGTGTGTGGGCTGCCATGTTTTTCGCCCGCCACCTATTTTGGCTGTGGGCTTTCAAAATGCAGCCCATGCTGTGCAGCAATGGCATCTGCATCCAGTGCCACTGCCGGAACCTGCGACGGGCTGATAAAATTCAGCCCTGAGTTACTAAATAACTGATGTCGATCTATGTCTAATGGTTCACAGGAATAAATATGATTCACACTTATGCAAGCCTTTATTGCCTGCCTTTTGTGCTCGTTTGCCTATTCTAATCTGATGAGCTTCCACTGAGTGCACATTTGATGGGCGTGGTGTGTGACCACGAGCAGCTGTGAGCCTTGAGGGCCTGGCTGCAAACTACAGCATCGGCATGGGCTGGGGTAGTCTGGCCAAGGTGGCTTTGTGGCCTTAACAAAGGCAATGGTGGAGTTGGTGGCAGGGGATCAAACACACTGTTGCCCTGATCTCTCACAGAGCCAACGCCGAAATTCTGGGACTGCGCCTCAGTGCTCCTAATGCTATAAGCTCTAGCAGTCCCTGTCAATGCTGGCCCTGAAAGTCAAGGTAGTAGGCGTCTGGACCCGCATGACAGCTGTTGGGAGAGGCTCCATCATTATGGGTGCCACTCTCTTATTCAAGGAGTTGACTGATCACTGTATGTTGGAGAGAAGGATTTCCATGCTCTGCACAAAGCTTTGACAAACATTCGAGCTGGACTCGACCATGCTCTGTGCAAATGTGCAAGCTCGCTGGGAGGCTGCTCAGTGTATCTAACAATCCCAGGTATATGTGCATGAACCTATTTCATGTGATGTGGAAATCAGCATCTGAGTCCACTGCAGCAGAACTAATATGTGATTTTGCACTCTGGAAAGCTGGGACCTATGGTGTCCTATCCCTGCCCTAGCTCCTGCACACTTGTGTCCAATGATTCACCATGTGAAGACCTCTCCTCTAGTCTAACTATTTCTTGGTTAACTATTTGTCACCCAGTTTTTTCTTCCTAGGTGCAGTACTTCACACTTATATTTAACATCATCTGTCATTGTTCTGTCCACTTTGTTCAACTCATTTTGTTCAACTCATCTCCATTGTATCTCAAATGTCCGTTAGATCCTACTTACTTCCTATCAAACAAAGCAATTCAAAACCATTGCTCCTTTGTACACAACAATCAATACAGTTGCTTAACTGAAATTCAGCTGGAGTGCTATACTCACCTACAAAACTACCACTGTAAGCCCCTATTTATAGTCTGTGACATCATTTCATGGTGGGCTAAACAGAATAGGAATCATTTAGCTATGTAAGAAAATTGCTTTTATTGTTCAGAGCATCAGAAGTTTGAGTCCAACGGCAGCTTAAATGCACACACTCATAAAGGAACAATTGTTAAGAAACAATAAAGAAAACAAGAACACAATTATAGTTCACTTGATGGTGTAATTGATGCATTTAGTCTTACATAATTCCTACTTACATAAATTAATACAACATACTTCTTCAGACCTGTTTATTGGTTCAGTTGTAAATACATGACTCATAAGTTGGGATCATGTACTTGATGTTAATGAAGGCATCTTCTCCTCCATACAGCTCAAAGATCTCCAGGGTCTCCTGAATTAGGTCACCAATGTTTTCTCTTTTCTGCTGGCTGTAGTCAATGCCATCTCCTGTATTAACTATAGTTTAAAAGAAAAACGCAAAGAAAAACAAAGCATTAAAATCTGGTAGTGTGCCAGCACAGAATTTAAAGCAGTGCACCTTTATCTTTCAAAAGGACCACTTGTAAGTTTCATAAATTCATATTCAACTGACTGGCAATCTTTGTGTGGTCTAACTAGGAACTCCCTTTCTAACAGCACTGTGGGTGTACCTACCCAACATGGACTGCAGCACTTCAAGAAGGCGGCACACCACCATCTTCTCAAGGGCAATTAGGGATGGGCAATAAATGCTGTCCTAGCCAGCAATGCCCACATCACATGAATGAATAAAAGAAAACTAATTTCTAAACAAGACCAGCAGTAAAGAGCTGACTACCACTGGCTGGCCTTGCACCTGTAACTGTAAGCAAGAATAAAGATCTGTTGAGGATTGAAATGCCAGGAAACTCCTGGTTATTTGGTTGCTTCCTTGGCAACTTCCACAAGCAGTATTTCTAATCCTATGTTGTCATACATGATGCACATTATTGAGTGTATCCTGTAACCTTAGAAAGGATTTTAATATCTGTCGATTCTGTCTCATGAAAAACTCAGTGATGACATATAAGACTTTATGGAGTAAATGAAATAATCCAATGTAATGTTTTGAGTTTTTTTTATGGCTGAGGGTTTCTGTTAGGTCACACAACACTAGGTCTGTACTATTGTACATGACCCAAAAGATTGTCCAAATTCAAGCTATAGCAGGAGTTGAGATGTAACATAAACCAGTTTTGACATGAAATTAATCAATTTACCATCCTTCCTGTTGAAGGTCCCATGAAGTCCAGAGAGACACAAACACTGAGTAAGCTTTTAGATTTAGAGACAGTTAAGATCACTAAATAGCTCATGATTCTTTTGCCTTTTCACTGCATTACAGTGCTCTACTGTTATTCCAATATAGTTCACAACATACTACTGCTGCTCATTTTACTGTTTTGCACACTGCTGCTATTAGACACTCCTCTATGATGTTCAACTGCTATGCAACCCATTGCTATTCTTTGCCAGCTCAGCCCAGCGCAATCTAGTTTCCCATAGTTTCCATCAATGAAAGATTTGGTGAATGGAATTCTGAAGTTTTACCTAGTTTCAGCTTGTTAGTGAATGACGAGTGGACAGACATTTACTGAAGAAGCAAAATACTGCGGATGCTGGAAATCTGAAAGGAGTTCCGAAGAAGGGTCACTGACCCGAAACGTTAACTCTGCTTCTCTTTCCACAGATGCTGCCAGACCTGCTGAGTGGTTCCAGCATTTCTTGTTTTTATTTATTGAAGAAGGATGGCTGTTTTACCTGCATACACCATTTGTATTGGAGCCAAAAATTTGTGGGGCTGACATATTGACATAAGTGCCAGGTGTATCTGCTCATGATGGCGCTGACCCTACCAAAGTAAGTGGAGTCACTTAATCACCAGGGATGTACCTCAGGCAACTGCATGCCAAACAGAACCAGAAATTCTGGAATAGGGTGCTGGCTCCTGGGAAGGGTGTCAAAGCACCCCTCTGAAAGATTTAATAGAAATGCTGAAAATTATAAAGATTTTTGATTAATTTCCTCTGCTTTCGAAGTCAATGTCAAAGGCTCAACAATTTAAAATTGTTCGTAAATGGAGTGAAGAGAGAGGTTAGGAGAGATTTCCTTATGGAACTGGTTGGATCACAGATTGCTTTGCCACAGGGAATGGTTCAGGAAGAGACCATTGCATCTTTTAAGGGAAAATTAGATAAGCATTTGAAGCGGAGTAAGATACAGGGCTATGGGGAAAGAATGAGGTTAGTTCTGGATTGCTCTAGCAAAAAATCAGGCACAATGGACACAATAGCCTCTTTGGTTTCCTTCTGTGATGTAAAAGTCTATTGTTAGGATTGGGCTGCTCTGTTACTTTGTCTTCATGATGGAGCATTACTAGGAAAAAGTGTGAAAAAGATGATTCTGGTCCCTCTTTTGTATTTAGTATTCATTATGGGGGTTCCTGAGCTGGCCCATGTGGAATGAGGGGAAATCTTTTGGGGTGCAGCTGCTCCTCTGAAGTATTTCAGCTTGTGTGATGGCCCTATAAAGGTTCTGATTCTTTTATCTGCAGGTCATGTTCTGAGATTGAGTGCCATGTGCACGCACAGTGTTGCACTGACCTTCCCTGAGCTGACCATAGGGTAGCAGGGGAATGAACACAGGTTGCAGTTTTATCAGTTCTTTGCAGTTGCTGAGAGTGAGGTGGATCGGAGGGGTGCTGGCAGTCAGTGGGCATGTTTTCATTCAACAAGGAACCATTCTAAAGAGGAACTGGAAAGTAGTCAGGGATGGCAGAGCAAACCAAGGGCATGGATCTCATAGGTTTTGAAGTTGTAACAAATATGAAAGAAAATTGCCACATTCAACATCAGTCTATAGGTTATTTTGATGACGGTTTAATGATGGTTATTTTCTGTTTCTATTTGATACTGTAAAGCTTCACGTAACAAGAGAAGCAGTAGTTTTAGAACAATATAGTAAATATTAATAGATTAAAGAATACTACTTCAAATAATTTTGTATTAAACATTTATTTAGGTTTAATTGCAAGAAAGTATATGTCTGCTATTAGATTTACAGTATCTGGAAGGTTCAGTGCACAGTTTGAACTCAAATCTTTTTTATTTTTACTTTGTAATACAGTTTGCAACAAGCATAGAAACAATTCTTGACAGAAATATTTTAATATATTTGGGGCAAATCATTTTAGGTTCAGGTCACATTTTGCAGCACCCAGTGTTTTGAATTGTCTGTTTCTGTGAAATCTATGAAAAGAGAAATTGGACCTTAATTACCACTACATTTATGAGAAAGACTGCATTGTGGACAGGGGCTAATTCTTAAGATCTGGTTACATCGTACTTGAAAGCTAAGAGTGCACTGAATGGGGGTGGGGGGGGCAGACTTTTGTTGCACTGTTGCAGTGCTTTGTAAACTGGTTCAGTCTTGACCTCATTAATCACAAAACTGCAGAAATATTTATAGACAAGTCCCATTTGCACTCACTGCAGAGACAAATGCCCAGATTCTAACTCCCAGCAGGAGTCACGCAGGTAGGGGTTCTGGTGGTGCGGAGCTGGTGGGGATAGGTTGTCATGCCAGACAGGAAACTGTTAGGTCTTCCGCCTCATGAGGCTTAGGAAATTTTTACCCCTGGGCCTCATCTTCATGGGTAGTCTGCTGCCTGAATCTGTTCCTCTTAGCCCACAAGAAAACAAAACAAAAATTTAAAAATAACTTAATCAACTGGCTCCCAATTCACTCGCCACCTGGTTTTACTGGTCTAGCACTGGGCACGATTTTTAGTTAAAATTGTGTCAGGGTCCTAATTATGTCATAAGAGTCTGCTTTTAATGTATTCATGAGCTGGAGTCTGAGCTGCGGACGCTGCAACACATCAGGGAGGGGGAGAGTTACCTGGACACTGTTTTCAGGAGACAGTCACACCCCTTTGATTAATTACATTAAATTTGGACTGTGGTCAGGGATAGGAGGGCATGGTTGTGAGTTTGGCAGGTCTGGGAATCCAGAATTTAGCTTTGGAGGAGCCACAGCCAGTGCCCTTATCCAATAGGTACAAGGTTCTTGCTCTCGGTGTGGACGAGTGCACAGACTGCAGAGAGGATGAGCGAACTGACCATAACACCGTGGTTCAGAGCGCCATTCAAGTGGGGGGAGAAAAGAGAAATGCAGTAGTAATAGGGGATAACATAGTTAGGGGAATAGATATGGTTCTCTGCAGCAAAGACAGGGAGTCCCGAAGGCTGTGTTGCCTACCTGGTGTGAAGGTTAAGGACATCTCTTCTGGGCTGGAGAGGAACATGGAGTGGGAGGGGAAGGATCCAGTTGTCGTGGTCCGCGTAGGTACCAACGACATAGCTAGGACTGGGAAAGAGGTTCTGCTGAGGGACTATGAGCAGCTTGGGGCTAAATTAAAAAGCGGAACCACAAAGGAATTAACTCCGGATTACTACCTGAGCCACGTGCAAATTGGCGTTGGGTAAATAAGATTAGAGAGGTAAACGCATGGCTCAAAGATTGGTGTTGGAGAAATGGATTCCGATCCATGGGGCACTGGCACCAGTTCTGGGGAAGGAGAGAGCTTTTCCGTTGGGACGGGCTTCATTTGAACCATGCTGGGACCAGTGTCCTGGCAAATCGTATAACTAGGGTTGTAGATAGGACTTTAAACTAATTATTGGGGGGGAGGGTTCAATTGAAGGGCAGTTTAAAAAATCAAAAAGAAACAAAAGAGCAGAGGTGCAGGGTAGTGAAGAGGCGAACGATAATCAAAGTGTGACAGGAAGGGGCAGAAAATATAAGCAGAAGAGTACAGCAGAAATTAGAACCAGAATGAGTAATAATGGCAAAAAGTCAAAGCTTAAGGCTCTTTATCTGAATGCACACAGTGTTTGTAACAAGATAGATGAGTTGACAGCACAAATTGAAATTAATGAGTATGACTTGATAGCTATTACAGAGACATGGTTGCAGGGTGACCAAGACTGGGAACTCAATACTCAAGGGTATTCCACGTTCTGGAAAAATAGACAAAAACGAAAAGGAGGTGGGGTAGCTTTGTTAATAAAGGAAGGTATCAGTGCGGTGGTGAGTAGTGATATAGGTGCAATAGATCGTGATGTGGAATCAGTTTGGTCGGAAATAAGGAATAGCAAGGGGAAGAAGTCACGGGTGGGAGTCGTCGATAGGCCCCCGAAGTGTTGCCTCACTGTAGGACAAAGTATAAATCGGGAAATAACGGAGGCATGTAAGAAGGGCACGACAATTGTCATGGGTGATTTTAATCTGCATATTGACTGGACAAATCAGATTGGCAGAGGTAACATGGAAGACAAATTTGTAGAGTGCATCAGGGATTGTTACTTCGAGCAATATGTTGCAGAACCTATCCGGGAACAGGCTATTTTAGATCTAGTAATGTCTAATGAGGTAGGATTAATAAGAGATATTGCTGTTAAGGATCCTCTAGGAGGTAGCGATTACAACATGGCAGAATTTCAAATTCAGTTTTAGGGCGAGCAACTGGGGTCTCAAACCAGTGTCCTCAACTTAAACAAGGGCAATTACAGAGGTATGAAGAAAGAGTTGTCTAAAGCGGGCTAGAAAAATAGATTATGGGGAAGGTCAGTGGATGAGCAGTGGCAGATACTTAAGCAGATATTTCATAATGCTCAACAAAAATTTGTCCCGGTCAAAAAGAAGCATGAACCACCCATGGTTAACAAAGGCGGTCAAGGAGAGTATCCAATCAAAAATTAAGGCATACAAAGCAGCGAAAACTAGTGGTAGGCCAGAGGATTTGGAATTTTTTAGGAACCAGCAGCAGATGACTAAAAAGCTAATAAAGAGGAAGGAAATTGATTATGAAAGTAAATTGGCAAGAAATATAAAAACAAACAGCAAGAGCTTTTACAGGTGTATAAAAAGAAAGAGAGTAGCTAAAGTGAGCATGGGACCCTTGGAGGATGCGACTGGAGAATTGATAACGGGGAACAGGGAAATGGCAGACAATTTAAACCAATAATTTGCATCGGTCTTCACCGTGGAGGACACTATGAACATCCCACAGATATCAGATAAGCAAGGAGCTAATGGGAGGAAAGATTTTGTGACAGTGTCTATCATGAGGGACAACGTATTTGACAAACAAATGAGTTGAAAGGCAGACAGGTTGCCAGGACCTGATGGCCTACATCCAAAGGTTTTAAAGGAAGTGGCTGCAGAGATAGTGGAGGCATAAATCGAAATATTCCAGAACTCACTGGATTCCGGCAGGGTCCCAGCGGATTGGAAAACTGCTAATGTGATGCCCCTGTTCAAGGGAGGGAGACATAAAGCAAGAAACTATAGGCCAGTCAGCCTAACATCAGTCGTTGGGAAAATGCTGCAGTCCGTTATTAGGGAAGAAATAGCAGGGCATTTAGAAAAGCTTAACACAATCAAACAGAGTCAACACGGTTTTGTGAAAGGGAAATCATTTTTGACAAATTTGCTAGAGTTCTTTTGAGTTGATAAAGGGGAACCGGTAGATGTAGTATATTTGGATTTCCAGAAGGCATTCGATAAGGTGCCACATAAAAGATTATTGCACAAGATAGCAGCTCAAGGTATTGGGGGTAATGTATTAGCATGGATTGAGGATTACTTAACTCACAGAAGACAGAGAGTCGGGATTAATGGGTCTTTTTCAGGTTGGAAAGACGTAACTAGTGGAGTGCCACAAGGTTCAGTCCTAGGGCCTCAATTATTTACTATCTATATTAATGACTTGGAGGAGGGGGCAGAGTGTAATATATCCAAATTTGCTGATGAAACAAAAATAGGTGGGAGGGCAAGTTGTGATGAAGACATAAGGAATCTGCAAAGGGATATAGATAGGTTGAGTGAGTGGGCAAAAACTTGGCAGATAGAGTTTAATGTAGGGAAGTGTGAGGTCATGCACTTTGGTAGGAAGAATCAAAAGGCAGACTATTATTTAAATGGAGAGACACTTCAAAAAAGTGCAGCACGGCTTGCAAAGCATTACTGAAGTGGAGTGGGACACACAGGTGCATCGTTTGCATGCACGATCTGGGTGTTCTTGTGCATGAAACACAAAAAGTTAGCATGCAGGTGCAGCAAGTAATTAAGAAGGCAAATAGAATTTTGGCCTTCAGTGCTAGGGGATGGAGTTTAAAATTAGGGAAGTCTTGTTACAACGGTACAGGGTGTTGGTGAGGCCACACCTGGAGTACTATGTACAGTTTTGGTCCCTGTATTTAAGAAAGGATATACTGGCATTGGATGCAGTTCAAAAGAGATTCACTAGACTGATTCCTGGGATGAAGGGGTTGACTTATCAAGAACAGCTAAACAGGTTAACAGGTTAGGCCTTTATTCGTTAGAGTTTAGAAGACTGAGGGGTGATCTTATTGAAACGTACAAGATTCTGAGGGGGCTTGACAGGGTAGATGTTGAGAAGATGTTTCCACTAGTGGGGGAATCTCGTACTAGGGGACATAGTTACAGAATAAGGGGACATTTAAAACTGAGGTGCGAAGGAATTTCTTCCCAGTGGGTAGTGAATGTCTGGAGTTCTGTACCCCAGAGAGTTGTAGAGGCTAGATCACTGAAGGTATTTAAAGAGGAGGTAGACAGATTGTTGAAATATCGGTGAGTTGAGGGCGATGAGGAGCTGGCACGAATGAAGATTTGAGGTCTGTGGCAGATTAGCCAAGATCTTATTGAATGGCAGGGCAGGCTTGAGGGGCCGAATGGCCAATTTCTTGTGCTCTTATTATGAGGCCCACCTGCCTATGGTGGGCACCTAGCTGCCTTTGAAAAGTGCGCAGTTAAAATGATGGTGGGCAGTAACGCATTGAGAATGCAGTGGCAAGTACTCTAACCCTGTTTCAATGACATGCCTGCCCCATTCCCATCAGATGGGCAGTGCTAATATCATGGCTTAAGAGTGAATAGAGCAAGGAAGAAACCAATGTTCATTGTATTACTAATATCTACAACCTAGTGTTTTTCTAGCAAATCAAAGTGAATGTGTAGTCTGCCTATCTGGGTTTAAATGCATCACTGTCAAAATTTATACGATCGTACAAACTTCAGACTGACAGTGATTCCATCTAGTCAAAGGGCAATGGCAACTTTAGTTATACTCATAGAGAATGCTTTGTTTTGCCTGTTATTATATTTGTAAAGTGCAGAGTGGAAGAATTTCATTGGGGCTAACCTTGAGATTAATTTTTCCCACTAAAACAAAGTTCCACGATATGGCCTCACAGAATACCCATCTGAGAAAATTACATATAAAATAGAGGCCCACCAAAATTATATTTTCTTCTTCCATATAAAAAATGAATTAAAAATATATTTACATCTGGCTGGCATTACAATTGGACCACCAGACTTAAAAGAGGCGATTAATCTTACTCTTACCTGCCTCTCAGCACCACAAAGGGCTATTTGAATTTTTCATGCATGCAATGCACATGTGGTCAATGGCCACGGCTTGCACAGCATTACTGAAGTGGAGTGGGACACACAGGTGCATCGTTTGCATGTGCCTAAAGACGTTGAAAGTGCTCCCCACTGCTAGCCTTTGCTTCTCAATGGTTACAACATCAATCAATGCAGGGAGTGCATCCTCTCTGAGGTGCAGTATGGCATCACCTTTGAAATCTCCTATGGCATCGAACCTGTCCAGGTACATTTGTTGTTAGTCCTGGAGTGAATTAATGTGGGTACCCTTGGTCTCTTCTGTTGTAATGGGTATCTTGGTGACCTCGTGGATAGTCACTTTGTTGAAGTCCATACACGCTGATAGTCCTGCCACTGCTGGTCCACTCGTATCTACCAGGTAAAATATTTGTGGTTTCCATGCTGACTTGCATATCTGCATTGCATTGTTAGTGCACCACTGCAAGGGATGGGTGACCCATTGCATGCAGTTAACTTTGCAGTTGTTGGTTGTACCAATAATTTCCAACAACCCCGGTGTATATCCTTCAGGATTTGGACTGGTAGGATATTTGCACTAGCTCCCGTGTCAATCTTAGCCCTGACTGTGTGTTTGCCAACTTTCTTTGGGCACATGATATTAATAGTAGCAAAAGCTTCCAGTTGTTTGACTTCATCAACACAATATGTTGGGTTCACAATGTGAAACGCCTGCTTGTCTTCTGGCTGAGAATCGCTCCACTCTGAGTCTTATCTCAGGTCTATTTCAATGTGGACTTCATGTATTGGATTGTGTTTATGCAGGTCACTGGCGCTCTCCTTGCTGCTGTTGCCATGCTGCTGTGCCTGTCTTCTGTTTGTTTGTGTCTTATTGTGACTTCTCGCTGCATCTCTGAAGCCAGATTTCTTGCATAGGCGGGGCACAGTGTCCTTTTACACCGCATGCCTTGCACAGATCTTGAAATGCAGGACAACTTCGTGGTGAGTGGGACAAACCACACTTACCACACAGCTTGCTTGCTTTTTGTGATCTCATTACTGTGCCAAAACTGTTGGCTTCACCTAGTGCTTGCAGATGCTGTTATCCAGCTACATTGACTTTGTATTTCCTGCCATCTTCTAGCAGAGCATCAATGCCTTTTTTCCCCCAAGAGGTCTTTTTGAAACGCTTCAATAGGTGTAGAGGCAGCTCCATTATTCACTCTGAGAGCTGAGTTTCTGAAAAATTGCATTCTTTGCCCTTACTACGGCATCTACTGATGAATTGATCTATTGATTCATGTGGCTGTTGCCTGTAGGACATCAATCCCTGATGATGAATTCTAAAATTCACTCTTACCTGAAGCTGATCTTCTCGCACTTTCCATATCTTTGCGGGAAATTTCTGGTCCTCTTCAGATAGGGCAGAGGTATAGATTCTGTAGAACCCCTCAATTCCAACTGCTATCAGTATTTTCACAGCTTGCTTCTCTGGTTCTACAACAGCTTGGTCTATGAAGCATAACTGCATTCTTTGTTTAAAATGTTTGAACTCGGATGGGATATCAATGGCCTTCCAGTTCATGCTGGGAAATTTGATATCCATCCTTCTGCTGTTCTTTTGCCTTTTTTGGACTCTATGGATATGAGAAGATGTTTCAGTAAGCCTATTAAAATAAAGATAATCCGTATGCACCTCCAGCAGTGTATCTGCTGTGCTTTCTGCTTTATATTTAACTTTGTTCAACTCTGTGTGTGCCTTCATCACTGTACTTATGATGACTTTTCTATTTGTGACTTAAAACTTGTTTTGAAACTTGTTCTATTGACTCTGCATTGTTCCCAATTACAGCCCGCTTTTTTCTCTTTCTTTGAATTTTGGCACACTTTTTCTTTGTTCAGCAAGGGGCTCCCGACTCAGCTGGCTGCTTGCCCGGACTTGCCCAGCTCAAATATATTCACAATTTGTGGAGTAAGTAAGCCTTAATTTTCTTCTATTTTCTGTACTACTGGAACTTCTGTCTTCTGGTACTGCTTTTAAATCTTGTTTGCTGTTTCACCTGTGGTCTTCAAGCAATCACCACTGTATCCCACTGCTGCCACCAAATCTTGCATTTCTGTGTGTTATCTTAAGCAACACAATGAGCTATGTGGATTCCAGTTTCTTGAAGATCTCTAGAAGGTTTATTAACAGCTAAAACAAATACATACAACACAGAGCAAACTATATACAGAACCTTTGCCCAGGGTGTTGCAGTGCAGAGTGACCATGGCCTCTAGTCACATGACTACATCCTGGTACTTAGCTCATTAGCAGACTGAGTTCTTCAAGGGGCATCACTCTTAAAGCGATCATACAACAGTGGCCACTGCTGAGGCTACAGCATGAGGGAGAGGTCACTTCAGTGTCAAGGCGGCATCAAAGACAGATAGGGTATCCTGAGCAAACCAGGACCTGACAGGCAGGCCCCAGCGATCAGGGGTTGGGGGGGTGTTATTGCATCGGTAGCGACTTAGGCCCAGGGGTGGCCATTGCTGCCAGGGGGCCGCTCCATGGGTCATGGAGTACTATCAAGGAGGGCCCCCTTGGAGCCCCCTGGGAGGTCACCAGGGTTACCTGGTGGTCTCCCCACGCAGTGGCAGGCTTTCCCGATGTGGGCAAAATGCCTGCAGGGGCAGAAAGTGAACCTTAATTGGGCCCTTAAGTGGCTCAATTGACCACACACCGCTAAGGTTCGTGCCGCTGGCAATATGCTGTGGCAGTGGGAAGACGTTGGGATATCCTTCCAGCCCAGTCACCTCCCAGCCCATCTCCAAAGAGCTGGGAAAATCCAGCCCCATATACATCGCTTGTTAATGAAAAACTTAACGCTCCTCACAAATGTTCGCACAGCACCAACTGTATTTATGTGGAATTGAAATTCTTGTCCCGCTAATCTGTAATTCACAATTTACAGATTATATATATGAAACAGCAATCTCACGACACAGATGTCCCTTGATGCTACAACTCTTGTTAGTCTGCTTGAAGATGTGTCTGAAATATAAGCTGACACACCCACTGCTGCAGAATATGGTGGATCTGTACCTTAAATTTATCTAACTGCCTTGGTTCTGTAACACTTAATAATCTTGCTGAACAAACATCTAACAAAAAACCATGTCACCCCTATGCCCCTTTAGTGTTTTAAAGGAGGAGAGAGAGCTAGAGATGGGGAGAGGTTTAGGAAGGGAATTCTAGGCCTTAGGGTTCCCACAGCTGAAGGAATGGCTGCCAATGGCGAAGCGATGAAAATCAGAAATACGCAAGAGGCTGGAAATGGAGGAGCTCAGAGATCCTGGGCTGAAGGGGTTGTCTTATGAGGAAAGGTTGAGCAGGTTGAAGCCATACTCATTGGAGCTTAGAAGAATGAGTGGTGATCATATTGAAACATATAGGATTTTGAGGGGGCTTGACAGGGTAGCTGCTACCTCTCCTTTCCCCTCCTGGGGGAATCTAGAACTGGGGACACAATTTAAAAATAAGGAGTCTCCCATTTAAGACCAAGAAGGGGAGGAATTACTTCTCTTAGAAGGTTGTTAATCTTTGGAATTCTCTTCCCGAGACCAGTGGTCATTGAACATATTCAAGACTAAGTTAGGCAGATTTTTAATCGCCAAGGGAGTCAAACATTATGAGGGCTGGAAAGAAAATGGAATTGAGGCCACAATCAGATCAGCCATGATCTTGTTGAATGGCAGAGCAGGTTTGAGGGGCAGAATGGATTACTCCTGCTCCTATTTCTTTTGATCTTATGATTTTATGATCTCAGTGGGTTGCAGAGCTGAAGAAAGTTACAGAGATAGGAAGCAATGAGGCCATGAAAATAAGGATAAGAACTTAAAAATTGTGGCGTAGGCCAGGGGTCATTGTGTAAAAATTAGAGCCATATCTTTCAGAAGTGAAAATAGAAAACACATCTACTCTCAAATAGCTGAATTTTGTTTGGAGGCTGCATGTCTCGGTGGCGGCAGCAGAAGCGGGTGCCACTTCCGCTCAAGCTTCAAGTGGCCAGCCAAACGTGATAACACAATGGTTGGCCAATTAACTAACCGGAGGCACAGGTCCTGTTCAATTAAGGAGCAGGGTCAGGCAACAATATGCTGATGGCAGCATCATCTGATTCAAAGGCAGGTGCTGGCACCATATTTAAAGGGCTGCCAGACCTGCATACACTGCTGCCTTGGATAAAACAATTGCCTCAGCAACATTGCAGAAGGCACTTCCACCAGTACAGAAGACCCCGACACCCTTCCACAAGAACAGAAGACCCCTGCACCACTCCACCAGAGACCCAAGGAGTTGATTGGGAGCCTGTTGCAACCATAGCAAAGGAAAGACACCGGATGACCCCATTGTTGAGTGATGCCTCTCTGCAGGTTCTTCTCCAGGTTGCAAGGGCAAGGTGGGAGGTTCTGTGCCCAAGATGTGAAGAGAGAGGTCCGCCTGACCAAGCAAGTCTGGATGGAGACTGCAGAGGAGGGCAGAAGCTGTGGTGTCACATTCCTCAAACGTGGGTGCAATGCCACAAGTGGGTCAATGATCTCCTCGACTTTGCCAAGGTGAGTTTTTCCATACTGCTTTTCTCTTTGGGGCTTGTATGTGGCAATGTGAGACGATGCGCTGGATGGGAGGGAGAGACCACCCAGTTGGGGGCAAAGGGGTGAGGCAGAGCCTATCCTTTCAGATGCATGGCTTCATCTCGGCGATAGGCAGCCATCTGTCTTTGCTGACCTGCACCAGGTCCCTGGAGAGTGGAGGCATCCATGGGTCTTCATCACAGGCTAAAGGGCTGTCACCAGCCCATGGGTCTTCATCATAGGCTAAAGGGCTGTCACCAGCATAAGTGTTGCGCTAATCTTCGTGGGAGACTTACAGTGTTCCTTCTTCTGCTTGCAGGAGAAATGGGTACACAATAATAAAGGGCTAAGACTGTTGGAAGCCTCCCAGACCGCCGTACCATGACACTGGCTGAGATGGAGGTCCTGCGAATAGCTGAATCACAGGGCAACCAAGCAATTACTGATGGTGAGACAGGAGTATTAACACAAGAAATTCAGTGAATGAGGGGCAGAAGGATACGTCTGGGCGACACATGAGGCATAGTGCTCATGTAGCCAACACTGGATATATGGAGCTCCACATCATGCATGGTTAGGTTGAGGAGATGTGAAGCCGTTAACCCCTAAATGTTTGTGTTCTGTCATGCTGTTCTCGGTAATCCCAAAGAACATGTGGCTGCGGAGAGTGGGGTCATCCATCTCCTTCTAGGAGAGGGAGGGATCTTCAGAGGGTGTACCATCACATCATTCCCCTGCACGCTCCATCAGCGCAGATCCTCACACATCAGTGCGTATGCCTTCGTGATTAGATTCAGGGTCACAAGCTGGTCAGATCACAGATATGCCCAAGCAGCTGATGGAGGCTATGACAGCTGAGGCCAATGACAGCTGGAGGACTGCTGGAGGCAAGGCCTCTGCTGAGCCCCAGGCTGATGACGTGCAACTGGAGTCATTGGCAACACAGCACTGGCTGGAGGTGCAGGGAGAGGTAAGGGAACATCTGGCAGAGCTTCCGGAGGCGATGCGCACCCATGCGCAGATGATGGAGGAGCCCAACCAAGGCCATGAGTGTTGCCATGTCTCAGGTGTGTGTGCACATGGCTTCCTCCATGAAGAGACTGGCAACCCTCATGGAGAGCCAGCTCCAACAGACCAGTCTGGGTAGGCGGTGGCGTAGTGGTATTATCACTGGACTAGTAACCCAAAAACCCAGGGTATTTCTCTGGGGACAAGGGTTCGAATCCCACCACAGCAGAAGGTGGAATTTGAATTTAATTAATAAATCTGGAATTAAAAAGCTAATCTAATGATGGCCATGAAACCATCGTCGATTGTTGTAAAAACCCATCTGGTTCATGAATGTCCTTCAGGGAAGGAAATCTGCTGTCCTTATCTGATCTGGCCGACATGTGACTCCAGACCCACAGCAATGTGGTTAACTCTTACATGCCCTCTGAAATGGCCTAACAAGCCACTCAGTTGTACCTAACTGCTATAAAGTCAATAAAAAGGAATGAAACCGGACGGACCGCCCGGCTTTGACCTAGGTACTGAAAACGGCAAACCCAGCCCTGTCGACCCTGCAAAGTCCTCCTTACTAACATGTGGGGGCTTGTGCCAAAGTTGGGAGAGCTGTCCCACAGACTAGTCAAGCAACAGCCTGACACAGTCATACTCACGGAATCATACCTGACAGACAATGTCCCAGACACGGCAATCACCATCCCCGGGTATGTCCTGTCCCACCGGCAGGACAGACCCACCAGAGGTGTGGCACAGTGGTATACAGTAGGGAGGGAGTTGCCCTGGGAGTCCTCAACATCGACTCCGGACCCCATGAAGTCTCATGACATCAGGTCAAACATGGGCAAGGTAACCTCCTACTGATTACCACCTACCGCCCTCCCTCAGCTGATGACTCAGTACTCCTCCATGTTGAACACCACTTGGAGGAAGCACTGAGGGTGGCAAGGGCACAAAATGTACTCTGGGTGGGGGATTTCAAGGTCCATCACCAAGAGTTGCTCAGTAGCACCACTATTGACCGAGCTGGCCGAGTCCTAAAGAACATAACTGCTAGACTGGTTATGAGACAGGTGGTGGGTAACCAACACGAGGGAAAAACATACTTGACCTCGTCCTCACCAATCAGCCTGCCGCAGATGCTTCTCTCCATGACAGTATTGTTAGGAGTGACCACCGCACAGTCCTTGTGGAGACGAAGTCCCGCCTTCACATTGAGGATACCGTCCATCGTGTTGTGTGGCACTATCACCGTGCTCAATGGGATAGATTTCGAACAGATCTAGCAATACAAAACTGGGCATCCATGAGGCGCTGTGGGTCATCAGCAGCAGCAGAATTGTACTCAACCACAATCTGTAACCTCATGGCCCGGCATATCCTCCACTCTACCATTACCATCAAGCCAGGAAACCAATCCTGGTTCAATGAAGAGTGCAGGAGGGCATGCCAGGAGCAGCACCAGGCATACCTCAAAATGAGGTGTCAACCTGGTGAAGCTACAACCCAGGACTACTTGCATGCCAAACTGCGTAAGCAGCATGCGATAGACAGAGCTAAGCGATCCCATAACCAACGGATCAGATCTAAGCTCTGCAGTCCTGCCACATCCAGCCGTGAATGGTGGTGGACAATTAAACAGCTAACTGGAGGAGGTGGCTCCACAAATATCCCCATCCTCAATGATGGGGGAGCCCAGCACATCAGTGCGAAAGATAAGGCTGAAACATTTGCAACAATCTTCAGCCAGAAGTGCCGAGTTGATGATCCATCTCAGCCTCCTCCTGAAGTCCCCAGCATCACAGATGCCAGACTTCAGCCAATTCTATTCACTCCACATGATATCAAGAAATGACTGAAGGCACTGGATACTGCAAAAGCTATGGGCCCTGACAATATTCCGGCAATAGTACTGAAGACCTGTGCTCCAGAACTTGCCGCGCCCCGAGCCAAGCTGTTCCAGTACAGCTACAACACTGGCATCTACCCTGCAATGTGGAAAATTGCCCAGGTATGTCCTGTACACAAAAAGCAGGACAAGTCCAACCCGGCCAATTACCACCCCATCAGTCTACTCTCAATCATCAGTAAAGTGATGGAAGGTGTCATCAACAGTGCCATCAAGCGGCACTTGCTTAGCTCAGTGACGCTCAGTTTGGGTTCCGCCAGGGCCACTCAACTCCTGACCTCATTACCGCCTTGGTTCAAAAATGGACAAAAGAGCTGAACTCAAGAGGTGAGATGAGAGTGACTGCCCTTGACATCAAGGCAGCATTTGACCGAGTATGGCATCAAGGAGCCCTAGCAAAACTGAGGTCAATGGGAATCAGGCGGAAAACCGTCCGCTGGCTGGAGTCATACCTAGCACAGAGGAAGATGGTTGTGGTTGTTGGAGGTCAATCATCTGAGCTCCAGGACATCACTGCAGGAGTTCCTCAGGGTAGTGTCCTAGGCCCAACCATGTTCAGCTGCTTCATCAATGACCTTCCTTCAATCATAAGGTCAGAAGTGGAGATGTTCGCTGATGATTGCCCAATGTTCAACACCATCCGTGATTCCTCAGATACTGAAGCAGTCCGTGTAGAAATGCAACAAGACCTGAACAATATCCAGGCTTGGGCTGATAAGTGGCAAGTAACATTCGTGCCACACAAGTGCCAGGCAATGACCATCTCCAACAAGAGAGAATCTAACCATCTCCCCTTGACATTCAACGGCATTACCATCGCTGAATCCCCCACTATCAACATCCTAGGGGCTACCATTGACCAGAAACTGAACTGGAGTAGCCATATAAATACCGTGGCTACAAGAGCAGGTCAGATGCTAGGAATTCTGAGGCGAGTAACTCACCTCCTGACTCCCCAAAGCCTGTCCACCATCTACAAGGCACAAGTCAGGAGTGTGATGGAATACTCTCCACTTGCCTGGATGGGTACAGCTCCAACAACACTCAAGAAGCTCGACACCATCCAGGACAAAGCAGCCCACTTGATTGTCACCCCATCTACAAACATTCACTCCCTCCACCACCGACGCACAGTGGCAGCAGTGTGTACCATCTACAAGATGCACTGCAGCAATGCACCAAGGCTCCTTAGACAGCACCTTCCAAACCCGCGACCTCTACCAACTAGAAGGACAAGGGCAGCAAATACATGGGAACACCACCACCTGCCAGTTCCCCTCCAAGACACACACCAACCTGACTTGGAACTATATCGCCGTTCCTTCACTGTCGCTGGGTCAAAATCCTGGAACTCCCTTCCTAATAGTACTGTGGGTGTACCTACCCCACATGGACTGCAGCGATTCAAGAAGGCAGCTCACCACCACCTTCTCAAGGGCAATTAGGGATGGGAAATAAATGCTGGCCTGGCCAGCGACGGCCACATCCCATGAATGAATTAAAAAAAAGTCAGTGGATGCCGGAGATAAGCACGTATCTACATGCCATCATCTTGTCCATGAGCTCTGTGCAGTAGTGGCAAAGCAAGAGAGGGATGAGGCGCCTGGAGACTCCACCAGGTCCTCACCTTCTCAGGTCAGCAGGGAGGTGCAAGTGTGCCTTGCAAGGGAGGTGAAGCGGCTGCTTTCTACATCTAGGGGCTCCTCTCAAGGCATGCTGAGTGTGGGCAGTGGCTCCTTGGCCCCTCTGCCAGTGAACCCAGCGCATCCAATAGCTGCAACGACAAAAGAGGGTCTTGCACCAGTGCAGTCGTCTCTCAGCGTGCCAGGGCCCTTCAGGCCTCAGGCAGCTAGAGGAAGGCTGCCAAGGTCATCCCAAGCCACGGGGCAGCCCAATCAGCATTCTGCCTCCAATGCAGCTGCAAGTGCAGGGGTGGCACCTCGTAGGAGCACACGTAAGTGCGTTAAGAGCACCTAGACACACCTGGGGTTCACAGGTGTTTAGACTTTGTACATATTAAGGCATTATATTGTAGAGCTAATCAATAAATGTTGGCCTTACTGCTGTTAGTCATCCCTCCATATCCTGTTGCCTCGTCAGATGTCATCTGCAGCCTTGTTCCCTCAATGGGCTGCTAGAGTTAGGAAAGGCCGCATTTGGGCAGCTCCTCAGATTTGAACCTAGGTGATGGAGCGCGAGATGAAGGTGGCGACAGCAGGTCCACACAGAGGTGAGCCTTTATCGCACAGAAAGTGACAGGGCATCAGCAACACAAGAAACCAAGTATGTATGAGATTGTCCCTCCCTTGCCTCTAGTGCAAGGGGTTCCTCATCTTGTACCACCTGCTCAGCAGCCTCCTCCACATGCTCCTCATTGGAGAAGGAGTGGTGATCAACGATGTCCTCATTATTCAAGGCCTTCCTGCTCTGCAATGCTAGATTGTGCAGAGCACGGCAGACCACCACAAAACGTAAGACATTCACTGGGGCATACTGAAGACCGGTCTTGGCACCTGAATCTCATCTTCAGTAGCTCAATGGCCTGCTTTAAGGTCGCTCGGGTTGACCCTTGGCAAGTATTTTACCTCTCCTCTGCTGCACTGCGGGAGCTCCTCACAGGCATGAGCAGCCATGTCTTCAATGGTAATTCTTGCCCCAAAGATCCATCCCTGAAGGCGCGAAAGTGGCCAGAATAGCTCTGGCACCTAGGACTGCTGAAGTATGTAGGCGTTATGGCTGCTTCCCGGGAACAGTCTGAAGGATTTGCTTTCGATTGGTCGCAAACCAGTTGGACATTGATGGAATGGGAGCTCTTCATGTTGATGAAAGCTTCTGGTTGGTCCATGGGAGCCTTGATGGCCACATGCATGCAGTCGATCACACCCTGCACCTGGGGAAATCCAGTGATGGCCCTGAACCAAATGGACCTCTCCACCTGACTGTCCGGGTCAGTTCATTATTGCACATAGTTGCTGGCCCTCTTGAATATGGCATTGGTTACCTCCTTGATGCACCAATAGGTCGCAGGCTGGGAGATACCACACATGTACCCAGTGGATCCCTGAAAAGATCTGGAGGCGTAGAAGCTGAGAGCCATGGTTATCTTCAGAGCCAGCGGTATTGGGTGTCCAACAAACCCCATGGGCCTCAGCACTTCCTGCACTTAAGTTGGTGACCTCCTCCCCAGAGAGTCCCAGTCTCCGCTGACACTGCCACTTGGATATCTGCAGATAGTTGAGCTATGTAGGTAGACTCTTTCCCAGGATAGGGCCTTCTTTGTGCAGGAGGCTGTTGGAATGCTCCTCAGTGCCCTTCTCCAGCGTGCCCACCCAGAGGCTGACCCTCTTGCTGCTCCTGCCATTCCTGCTGTGGCCCTGCAGGTGCCTCCCTCCGCGTTGCTCCTCCTCCTCAGGAGGGGCCATGAAGATAGGTTGGATCAGTCCCATGTGAGGTGGGCTCTCTCCTTCTCCTGCACATTCTTGGTAACCTACCTCTCGCAAAACCTTTCCCTCGCTATTCCCTGGACCGCTCTGTGTTCCTTGCAGAAGGCCCCCTGGCCCCCACCTCCATTAGTGATGGCTCACAGTTCACCACCCACATTGCACCACCCCCTCCCATGCCTACTGCATCAAATGCAATAGTCCAGCCCCAGAATCTCCCCACACTTCCTTCCAACCTCAGCTTCCACTTACATGTGTTGCAGCAGCTCCATTTGATTCCTATTTGATTCTGGTAACTACTTGGCCCCCATGTTAGCTACTATCTTGTACATCATGGCCTAAAAATTAGATTATGCAGTACCTATTTTACCAGTGAAAATGGGCATTCTGCAGGACCCAATGCGGTGTGATGCGCACCTCTGGTCGCACCAGAAGTGTGCTACATGCCATATTAGTTAGGGCACCCTGCAGTCCTCCAGCGCTATGCAAATCAGCGGTTTAATCGCTGTTTCAGGCCCCTTTGTAAAACTCGTTGGTGACTAACCACAGCATGTGCTATGCATGCAGCTCAGTTTTCTCAAATGCGCAACAGCCATGCCAGGTGTTCTTAAAGGGACTGCTGGCGGCTGCCACTTAAAAGGTGAGCTTAAAGTTTTCTAGTTACCTGAATGTGGCTCCACATTAAAACCATGGGCCACTGCTCAAACCACCTCCCAATTACCTCACCGCCTTGCAATTACCTCACCCCTCGGATCCTCACTTTCCCTCCCCACTTCTGAGACTCACGAGTTGCCTCTTCATCCTCAACAGGCCAGGTCACTGGTACTGTCGTAATGAGGCCGGCAGACCAATTTGCCATGGTCCTGCTGCCTGCTGCATTAGGTGCATGCAGTATGTGCTGCACCAGGAATGTGCCCCAGTTTAAGTACCATCCAATTTCTCAACCCATGTGCATTAACGAACATATGACATAGAGATTCAGTCTGTCAGTAAAGTTAATGTGTAGGGGCCATGTGTAGAAAGAAATTCAGTAGAACACAAAAAGACTGAAAAAAAGTAGAAAACAGCTACTGGTAGAGAAACACATTTTTGTTTCTCTCTGCAAGCAACACTACAGGAGATGAACTATATTTTTAATAAATCTTAAAAATACTTCATAACTGGTCCCATGAGTTGCCATGAATGCTGAACCTGACATTTTGATTCCCAGCTCAAAACTATAGGTTCAACTCTGATGTCGATTTGATGTTGAAGGAGGATAGACATCAAGAGATACAAAATAATGCGCTGGACTGACAGTTTCCTCACATAAATGCAGTACAAATTGGATCGAATCCAAAGCAACATTGCTGTAAATTTCAACACTGTTCTTTTTAACAAAGCTGTTATTTAGCAAATTCAGAATGCAAGTCCCTCAGGCAGCATAACCACTGGAAGAGATATTGCTTGTTCTGACTGTTTTGCATTTTATATTTGCTGCCTGTGGGAATTTTGGCTAAATAATTTCTGTTCTTCAAGCATTCTTCAGTTCTTATAGAATTCTTATTTATTATCAATACATTTTGCACGTTTCTTGGTAGATAAACTAAAAACAACTTACTGTCAATTGTAAAATTTTGGGGTACTGCAATTAACACTCAATTAACTATTTTTATGGCTCTTGACCCTCCAGGGAAAAGATGGAAGCTACATAAATAGTGCACTCTAATTCAATTTAAGTGAGAGTTATATAGTGAAGGTTAATAGTAGTATTACTGCCTAATTTCTCACTGCCACATTACCCCATTTGTAAATTTTAACTCTCCTGTTTAATACCTTCTAACATTATTAAAAAATAAACAGGAACTGGCTGGGTGTAGTCATTGATCCTAATCAGTGTGAGGGAGCTGAACAAATATAGTTGTTGACAGTTATTGACCCAGGCCCCGAAATTCACTGATCCCCAATGTGCTAGCAGGAATGGAGCAATGCAGGACTTCTGCCCATTGATAGCCAAGCAAGCTGACCCCTTAAGAGTCAAATGCCTTGCATAATGCTGGTCTGGCAAGGGCCGAGCTGGAGCCAGATGCATCATCCATATTCCATTTCAAGGGGTGAAGAGACTCTGGAAAGAGGTCACGCAAAGGCAGCTGCAAAAGGTAGAGAAAAATGAGCATCAAATTTTTCTGATGCTGATGTGAAAGTTTTGCTATTCAAAATTGGAAAAAGGAGAAATGCCATCCTTGCAATAGTTGGAAAAAAATCTAACAAAAGTTTCAACTCAGGTGATGTGGACAGAACAAACTGTGGCAGTGAGTAGCACCTCGATAATCCAAGGATCCCCTTACATTGTTGAAAGAAGTTTAATTATCTCACCAGGGCAGCAAAGGTACATAGTAAGAGGAGCAGGTCATTCATCCCTTCAAGCATGTTTTTCCTTTCAGTTAAATCATGACTGATCCTATACCTCAATTCCATTTACCTTTGATATTCCTTGATACCTTTACCTTGTGAAAATCTATTGATCTCATCTTGAAAACTCCAATTGACCCAGCCTTTTGTGGGGAGAGTTCCAAATTTCCACGACCCTTTGTGTGAAAAAGTGTTTCTTGATTTCATTCCAAAATAGCCTAGCTCTAATTTTAAGATTATGGTCCCTTGTTCTGGATTGCCCCACCAGGAAACAATAGTTTGTCTGTAACTACCCTATCAAATCCCTTTTTCATTTTAAAGACCTTGGTAAAACGACCCCTGAGCACTCTAAACTCAGAAACAGAACACCACAGAAAAGTTACGGCGCAGAATAAGGCCATTCAGCCCATCGTGTCTGCGCTGGCTGCAAAAACTAACCGCCCATTCTAAACCCAGAGAATACAAACCAAGTTTATGCAACTAGTCTCCATAATTTAATCCATTAAGCCCTGCTATAATTCTGCATTGTACCCCCTGCAATGCCAAGCTATCTTTCCAGAGGTTGAATGCCCAAAACTGAATGAAGTACTCCAGATGGAGTCTGACCAGGCTCTGTACAACTGAAGTGTCACTTCCTCACTTGAGATAAAGGCAACATTTCATTAGCTTTTTTGATTACTTTTTGTATCTAAGTAACAGGAAAGCCTTCTGAATCACAGACAGGCAAATGGGTATTCCCTGTCCCAATTTTCGAGCAATGCCCAAAGGAGCATCACATTTTGCATTATTCCTTGTTTTTGAAGCACTATAACCTGGCACTATTTACGTCAATTATCCCACATCCTGTAAGGCATGTCGAAGTCTCACATCCGAGGTCCTTTCACCTATTATTACGGTAATCCATTTCATGAATCCTGTCATAATGTGGCTGCGGGACCTGGATACTGCTACGACCAATTAGTGTAATAATTCCTTCTGCAATTGGAGACATCACTTAATGGTAGAGAAGGCCCAGACCACGACAGGGGAGAAAGCACAGACAATCGCTTTAATGTCTACAGATGGAATCAACTTTGGCCCAGAAATTAGGAATGGTAGTGTGGAAGTCACTTTGATGTTAGAGGTCTTTTATTAAATACATATTTTCTTATGATGGGTTTTGGTGGAGTAGATAGTGAGAAACTGGCAGGAGGTTCAGTAACCAGAAGACACAGATTTAAGTTAATTCTCAAAAAGCCAGGGGAAGATGAACATTTTTTTATGCAGATAGTTGTTATGATCGGGATTGCACTGCCTGAAAGGGAGATTGAAATAAATTCAATGGCAACTTTCAAAAGGGAATTGGCTAGATAATTGGGAAAAGGAAAATTTTTCAGGGCAATGGGGAAAGAGAAGGGGCATGGGACTAATTGGATAGCTGTTTCAAAGAGCCAACATAGGCACAATGGGCTGAATGGCCTCCTCCTGTGCTGTATTATTCTATGATTTAATGTTGCCAGGTATCCTTCAATCTTTCACCAGTTTCCTCCTAAGAAATCCTGTAGTTATTTCAGAAGCATGTCCAGCAAAATAACAGACTCATTCAGCACACCAGGATAACAATAATGTCTGGAATTTTACGTTAGGCGGGAGGCCCTGTCCACCAGCTGAAAAGTTGGGGGCCAGCTCGCCTCCTCCAGGTCTGGGGAGCCACGGCGGGATTTTTTGCTCCCCGTGCCCTTAATTGGCCTCGGGCAGGACTTCCACCTCCTTGAGGCAGGAAGTCCCGCTTAATGGAGCTGCTGGCTAATTAGCAGGCCAACAGCTCTTAGTCTGAGCAGCGCCACCGGGAGCGGTAGTCACTGCTGGGACTACACACAGCCATTGCAAGCAAGATGAGGGATGGCCCAGAACGAAACTAAGTTTTTGGGGCCTCGCCGGGGACAATCGGCTTGGTCCGGTGAGGCAAAGGACGTCGGTTGGGGGCAAGGGAGTGTTGTGTGGTGGGAGCAGTTGGGGCTTTGGGGGCGGCCCTCTGTGGGGCACAGGTGCCTAATCAGGAGCACCCCCCTCCCCCACCCCATCCAGCCCACAAGGAGTTCACCAGCTTTTACCTGGCGGTGTTTTTGGGGTCTTTGAAGTAAATTGGCTATTTAAGGGCCTTGATTGTCCTGGGGCGGGCGGGCCATTTCTTGCCACCACCACGCCATGTAAAATTGCACCGGAAGCAGGAAGGGTTCAGGAATGGCCCCCCCCACGCCTCCCACTCAATTTTACGCTCCTCTCCCCCCTGCCATCGCCACCAGCCCGCTCGTTGGGGGGTTGTAAAATTCTGGCCAATGTCTTTTCCTCCAAAGGCCAGACGCCAGAAAACAAAAGAGAAGCGTGATAGTGACCAAGAAATTGCATTTCCCTCTACCTTTGGCAATCACCCATCCACCCCATCATCCACCTTCTCCGTTCCACTCAGCATCCCAGAACCAGTTACTCGTGGACAGGGTTACGGATCATGAAGATGAGGAATTGACATCTGATGAGATCTACACGTAAGGAGCCAGAAGAAGCAGAAGTGGTGGTGCAGCCTGTTGCAGGTGAGCAGATTCTACAGAACATGCAGATGATGATCTCAGGGAATCTGCCAATGAAATGAAGAACACTAGCAGAACATTAAATCTATATGAAGATCTTACACTACCTCTGCCAAGATGGTGGGGATAGCAATGGAGTTTCACATCATTACAGTATATGCTGGGGAAAGTGACAGTTCCAGAAACATCTGCAAACCTTCTTTCACTGCAGGAGATCCAAGCTTTGGGCAGGAGTCTGATTTGAAAAATTAAAATGAGGCCTGGGAACTGAAATAGTGTGAAAATGCAGCACTTCTCCCTGGTGGTTGATATTGATATCAATATGTGATTTCCATTATTTCTGTTGGCCTTTGTCTGCCTCTTTGGCCATGTTGGACCTTCAGGCTGTTTTTTCTAATGTTTGTATTTTTTCTCAGGTACAAAAAAATAGTCATTCTTGTTCTGACATGGAAGTGAGTATGCTACTTTCTGTTTAACTATCTCATTAAGTCAGGCACGATTTGCTTAGTTAGCTATTCCTCTACTATGTGGACATGCTCGAATGAGAATAAAATGATAGGCTGATCTACCTTGACATGTACTGACATGCCTAGTCAGTCTCCCATCTTCCATTCTCCATAAACATACTCTCATCCAAACTCTGTTGCCCATATCCAAACTTGCACCAAGTCCTGTTTACCAATCATTCCTGTGCTTGCTGACCTACATTGGCTTCGAGTTTGACTAACACCTCAATTTAAAATCTTTCATTCTTGTTTTCAAATGATCTTCCCTCAATCATGAAGTGAGACGTGGGGATGCTCGCTAATGATTGCACAGTGCTCAATTTCATTCATAACTCCTCAGATAATGAGGACATGCAGCAAGAGCTGGACAATAGTCAGGCATGGGCTAATAAGTGGCAAGTAACATTTGTACCACACAAGTGCCAGACAATGACCATCTTCAACAAGAGAGAATCTAACCATCTGCCCTTGACATTCAATGACAATGCCATCGCTGAATCCTCCACTATCAACATCCTGAAATCCATTGACCAGAAACTTAACAGGACCAGCCACATATATACCGTGGCTACAAGAGCAAGTGAATCACTTCCTGACTCGCCAAAGCCTTTTCACCATCTACAAGTCAGGAGTTTGATGTAATACTCTCCACTTGCCTGGATGACTGCAGCTTCAACAATACTCAAGAAGCTTGACATCCAGGACAAAGCAGCCTGCTTGACTAGCATCCTATTGATCACCTTAAACATTCACTCCACCACCTGTGGCTACAGTGTGTACCATCTACAAGATGCATTCCAGCAAATCACCAATACTTCTTCGACAGCACCTTCCAAGCCTGCAAACTTTACCGCCTAGAAGGAAAAGGGCAGTAGGGACATGGGAACGCCATCATCTGCAAGTTACTCTCCAAGTCACACACGTGCCATCCTGACTCACCGTTATTCCTTCATCAGTGCTGGGTTAAAATTTTGGAACTACCTACCTAGCAGCACTGTGGGAACACCTTCACCGCACAGATTGTAGCAGGTCAAGAAGTTGGCTCACTAACACCTTCACAAGAGCATATAGGGATGGACAATAAATGCTGGCCTTGTCAGTGACACCCACATCCTATTAATGACCATGAAAAAAAATTCCTTCCATGGCCTCGCCCCCTCTCTATCTCTATAACTTCCGCCAGCCTTACAACCCTCTGAGTTATCTGTGCTGCTCCATTTCTGGTCTCTTGCACATTCCTGATTTTAATTGCTCCATCATTGGTGGCCTGCCTTGGGTTGCCAAGGACCTAAACTCTGGAATTTGCTCCCTAAACCTCTCTGCCTCTCTACTTCACTTTCCTCCTTTACGATACTCCTTTAAACCTACATCTTTCACCAAGCTTTTGGTCATCTGCAATATTGTCCCCTTATACGGTTCGATGTCATATTTTGTTTTATAATGCCTCTGTGAAGTGCTTTGGGACATTTTATTATGTTAAAGGTGCTATATAAATAGAAGTTGTTGTGTTATCCAGCAACTATGTATGTACCTCTGGTAAATAGAAGTCTGTGCTCTGTTGTGATGTCCCCATGATTAAATATCTTGTGTATACTCATTATTTGGTCATCTGCCTAAGTATCTCCTTATGTGACTCAGTGTCAAATTTTGTTTGAGAATGCTCCTAAGAAGTGGCTTGGAACATTTTACTACATTATAAGCTCTATACAAATGCAAGTTGGTGTTGTTGTTGTGAGAAGATCAGAAGAGGTATGTCAGGAAGTATGTTTCTCAGTTGAATTTTTGTTTATTCTTGCATAAGATGTGGGCATCACTGGCAAGGCCAGCATTTGTTGCCTACACCGAATTGTCCTTAACAACTGAGTGGCTTGCAATGCCATTTCAGAGGGCAGTTAAGAGTCAACCACATTGCTGTGGGTCTGGAGTCACATTTCGGCCAGACTAGGTAAGGATGGCAGATTTCCTTCCCTAAGGACATTCATGAACCAGATGGCTTTTTAAGACAATCCACGATAGTTTCATGGCACTATTACTGAGACCAGCTTTCAATTCCAGATTTTAATTAATTGAATTTAAATTCCACCAGCACCCATGTGCCCAGGGAATTAGCCTGGGCCTCTGCATTAGTAGTCCAGTGACATTACCACAACACCACTGTATCCCCAAATGGAAAAGGAACTAAAGGAAATTGATGCAATATGGCACTGAATCTGGCCTCACGGGGGAAAGTGATTTTTATGTATTGGGGGCACAACAGTATCTCATTGAATTTGGCCCTGTTGTTTGTCAGGAGTACAACAAGATTTGGAGTTTGACTGAAATGCTAGGAGACAAATCAAAGATTTAACATAATGCACGTTCAAATAAGCCTTGTTTATGAAATTATAGTTCATTTTACATTTGAAGACTTGCATTTATATTGTACCTTTCACAACCTCAGGACATCCCAAAGTGCTTTACAGCCTTTTGAAGTATAGCTACTGTTTATGAAACACAGCAGCCAATTTGTGCCCAGCAAGCTCTCACAAACAGCACTGTGATAATGACCAGATAAACTTTTTTTATAGATGTTGATTGAGGGATAAATATTGTACATATGGAGAATTTCCTGCTCTTCTTTGAAAGAGTGCTAATGGATCTTGTACATGCAGCTGAGAGGTTTAATGTTTTGTCAGGCAAGCCCCCCAAATGCAAGACTGAGGCACATATTATTTCGCCACATGAACATTAAAACTTCAAACTGTGGCTGGGAAGAAAAGAGGGCCTATCACTAGGAATTGCCAAGTCCCTGACTGGAAAGACATTTACCTGCTGGCAGACAGTGTTGGATCAAAGGACCCAGTCCCCGCTTCTCCAATACACAGAAGACCTGGTCAGGCCAGTTTAGTCACATGACTAACTGGCTGTTTGGATTTGAACTTGCTGAGAGAAAGAAACTCAGAAAGCTGCTTGCTCCTGGACTGAGAACACCTGTGTCCTGTCTGCTCCTATCTCTTTGTCATGGAATGGAAGACCCATTGAAGACATGTGAACTCAAAGACAGAAAAGTCTCCTACGTGAACAAGGTTTAAGAAGAGTACTGGGCCCCAAAGAAAAGTAAGAGCTATTTACAATCAAAGACTCTTCAGCGAGCTGGAAACACAGAAACAGTAACAAGAAATCCCTTCAGAGACTGCCTCAAACCTCTCTATTTTTCTTCTGCTCTTTTCTGTCCTTATTTGCATGTGTGTATTGCACATCGTATATCCATAGGCAGTAACCAAACTAGAGTTTAAGTTTTAATAAATTTCACTTTTCTTCTTTAAACCTAAGAAAACCTGGTGTGCTCATTTCTTTGCCTTATAATTGGAAAGTGGTGAACAAAGATTCACCAAGGGGGGAGCTCAAAACACAGTCTGTTTAAAAATTAAATCCTATTACAATAAGGCCAGGTGAAGACAGTAAAAGACCTCTAGACACCTTTCTCACCTGGTCGTAACAGTTTCAATATAACTTCTGCATTCAACAGAGGAATTCCATGCAGCAATATGTGGGGAAGAGTTCCAAAGGCATGAAAACTGGAATGTGAAGCATTGGCATTGTACTGAATAGAGCTTTTTTAAGGATGGATACAGAATGGTGATGTGGCAGTGGAAGAATTTTCTTATTCCCAATCCAAAAATAGAAGTCTTAAGCATTAACAACTCCTGTGGTAATCATTTGGTTGTGTCCTTGGAAAGAATTAACAGCGAACCACATCTCTTCAATGCTGTTGAGGGTTAGTGTTGACATGAGAGCACATCATCTTTATCCAGTACATTGTCTGTACAGCTCTAGACTTACTGAATTCCATAACAAGAGATGTCTCTGCAGTCTGCCTGTCAATAGGGCTGTAGATTTGCCAACAGTGAAAAGTAGCATGAGCTTTCCTGATTAATTCATCTCCACCATGAGGATTTTCAGTCACCTTACATGTTTGCTCTCACCTAGTTTGAATTTGATTACCATGTTAAAGAACAGAATGCTTGTAAGTGGAGAGCATTTGGCATCCTTACGAAAGAGAGGTGGGTGGATAATGTTGCATTCAGTCTTTCTTGACAATATTCACCTGGCCTTCTCAATGATAACGTTATCATGTGATTTTGCCATTATCTAATCTTACTCATGCCTGAAAATGATCTGAGTGCTGCTTATCTTTCAGATAGAAAGCTAATCATTCTGTAGTCACATTTCCAAGTCAAAGCTCACCAGATCTGCCAGAAAACTAGTTTCTTTGTGGGGCCAAGATGTTTATTAAAAGCTCTAGAAATGTTGAGGAATTAGAGAGATAAAGGTCAGGCACAGGAAATAACTGAAAGTTGGTCAGAATTAGGTATACACTCATGACCCATATGACTGTACAAACCTGGTATATTGAATGATCTTCTCATTCCTATTTTTTATGACTGATTAAGTATGGAAACATATTGTGCAATATTATTGTACAAACCCTTCGCTGGTTCATATTCATTTCCTTGTGTGCTCTTTCACTTGATTTTAATCTCTTTATTTAGATATTTTGTTGTTTTCTGTTTGTATAGAATCCCCATGTATGAAGTGAATGGAAAGTAAATTCGGGCAATCGATCTGATCCTGTCAGTTTTCTGCCAGGCGGGTGGATTAAAATTACAAATGTACAATAATGACAGACAGGAAATGACCCATTGATCCATCCAGCATGTTTCACACAACTGCGGTACCTTGTGCATCACAATATACACTCTATGGACCATCCAGAAGCCATGTAATCTCCTGGAAAAAGTGAAAAACCAAATAAAAACCCAAGCCAATTAGGGAAAAAAATATGGAAAATTTCTCTCAGATCCCCTTAGCATAACAGCATAATTTTTTTTACTTGTTCATGAAATGTGTGCTTCACTGGCAATAGCAGCATTCATCGCCTATCCAAAATTGCCCTTGGTAAGCCACCTCTTAAATTGCTGCAGTCCATGTAGTGTAGGTAGGGACTTCAAGGATTTAGACACAGTGATGATGAAGGAATCGTAATATATTTCCAAGTGAGGAGAGGAACTTGCAGGTTGTGGTGTTCCCATGCACCTGCTGCCCTTGTCCTTCTAGGTGGTAGAGATTGTATGTTTGGAATTGCTGCAGTGCATCGGCACACACTGCAGCCATGTTGCACCAGTACTGGAGGGATTGAATATTTAAGGTGGTGAATGGGATGCCAATTAAGTGTGCTGCTTTGTCTTGGATGGTGTTGAGCTCCTCACAGAATCATAGCTGTTATTTTACCAGCCCTCTGGAGATGGCTGGGAGGTGGAAGGGCTCATAAAATGGGGGTGGAAAGTGTCGGGAGGGAAGCTTGACTCTTCCTGCTGCCACGGGATATTCTCAGAAGCAGGAATGGCAGCAGCGCGACCACCTGTCGCCCAAAGGAGAATGACCAATTAATTCAATTTACTGACCAATTAACGGCCATTTTACATCCCCGCCAGAATTTTACTGGCATCGGGACGGGGCTTCACAGCTTCGGGAGACTGCCAGGTATATTGAGCTGGCACAGGAGAGAGCCTTCCTTTCTGGCTGCTCCATGACCAACAGAGGGCCTCCCCCCCAGCAGCAATGGCCACTCCCACAGCTCCGACACTGCTACTGGAGGGTTCACAAGATCGCTGGAGCCTGCCTGCCTGCCTGCCTGGGCACAACACATTAAAAAAAAATTCTTACCTACCTTTAGATGGTGCCTCAACATGGTGGCACCCTCTCTTCCCTGCAGCCAAAGCAGCAGCCACCTCTATCAGTGGCGCTGCTGAGGCTACCAAGCTGCCGGCCATCTGATTGGCTGGCAGCTCTGAGAGGCAGACCGGTCCTGGTAATGGCCTCTTAATTGGCTGTTGCTGGTGAAATCGTCCTGTGGTCCTGTCATCCACCCACACGGGCTTGGAACCTACTTTCGGTCCCAGGGGCAGGACTTCCTTGATTCATGTAAAATTCAGCCCAGAGCATCATAGAGTCATTATGGCACAGAAGGAGGCCACTTGGCCCATTGAGTCCATGCCAGCTCTCTGTAGAATAATCTAATCAATCCCATTTCCCTGCTCTATCCCCATGGCCCTGCAAGTTTATTTCCCTCAAGTGCCCATCCAATTTCCTTTTGAAATTATTCATCATCTCCTCTTCCACCACCCTTGTAGGCAGTGAGTTCCAAGTCATTACCACTCGCTGTGTAAAAAAGTTCTTCCTATCATCCCCCTGAAAATCTTGCCAAAAACCATAAATCTGTGTCCCCTAATCTGTGTACCATCAGTTAAGGAGAGCAGCTTTTGTTTGCCTGCCTTATCTAAACCTGTCATAATTTTATACACCTCCATCAAATCTCCCCTCAATTTCCTTTGCTCCAATGAGAACAATCCCAGCTTCTCCAACATAACCTTGCAGCTAAAATCCCTCATCCCGGGAACCATTCTGCTGAACCTCCTCTGCACTTTCTCAAGGACTCTCACATCCTTCCTAAAGTGTGCTGACCAGAACTCGATGCAATAATCTAGTTGTGGCCGAACCAGAGCTTTATGAAGGTTCAGCATAACTTCCCTGCTTTTGTATTCAATACCTCCATCTATGAAGCTCAAGATCGCATATGCTTTGCTAACTATTCTCTCAATATGTCCTACCACCTTCAAAGAGCTATGCATATGAACCCCCAGGTCCCTGTACACTCTTTGAAACTGTACCATTTAGTCTATATTGCCTCTTGCTATCCCTTCTGCCAAAATGCATAACCTCAGAATTCTCTGTGTTCAATTCCATCTGCCATTTGTCAGCCCATTTGCTAGCCTATCTATGTCCTGTTGCAGTTGTTTGGTATCATCTCCACTGTCTGCCACTCTTCCAAATTTGGTGTCATCAGCAAATTTTGGAATTTTACTCTCTTCCCATATCCGACATTTATATATATCAAGCAGTGGCTCCAGCACTGAAACCTGGGGAACACCACTGTCCACCATCCTCCAGTCTGAAAAACAACCATTTGCTACAACTTGTTGTTTTCTGTGCTTCAACTAATTTTTTTTATCCAAGCTGATACTGACCCTCCTATTCCATGAGCCTCAATTTTGTTAATCATATTTCTTAAAATCCATATAGACAACATCCATTTCTTTCCTTTCATCAACCTTCTTTGATACTTCAATAAAAAATTCAATTAGATGAGTCAAGCACGATCTGCCTTTTACAAGGAGCTGACTCTCCTTAACTCAAACCTCTCCAAGTGCCTGTTGATTTTTTTTCCCTGATTATTATTTCTAAAACCTTACCCACCACTGTGTTAAACTAACTGGCCTGCAGTTTCTTAGACTGTCCTTACACCCTTTCTTGAATAAGGTGTCACATTTACCACTCTATAAACCTCTGGCACCTCACCCATATCAAGGGAAGATTGGAAAATTATGGCAAGCCCTTCCGCTATCTCCACCCCCACTTCCTTTAGCAACCTGGGATGCAAACCATCTGTACCTAGTGACTTATCTACCGTAAGCATAGCAAGCCTTTCCAGTAGCCCCTGCCCCTCAATTTTTACCCGATCTATTGCCTCTACTCTCTCTGCTTCTACCAATATTTTGTCAGATTCCTCTTCCTTAGTAAACACCGACACAAAGTACTCATTAAATATGTTAGCCTTGCCCTGCACTTCTAAGCAGATATTAATCACCCTCCTTGTCCCTAATTGGCCCCATCTCACCTCTTATTACCCGCTTACTATTTACATGCTGGTCAAAGATTTTTGGGTTCCCTTTATGTTAACTGCCATTCTATTCTCATATTCTCTCCTTTTCAGTCTTATTTTCCTCTTCACTTCCCCCTCATCTTATTGCTTTCAGCCTGGTTCTTGCTTGAAGAATTCACCTAACATGCATCATACACCTTTTTTTCTTGAGTGTTGTTGGAGCTGCATTCATCCAGGCAGGTGGAGAGTACTTCATCACACTCCTGACTTGTGCTTTCCACATGGAGTCAGGAGCAATTCTTTCTGTAAACTGCCACACAGCAACCTGAAAGGTATCATGTAGGTTGCTCACAAGTTGTCAGCTTTAAATTAAAAATTTAAAAATTTAAAGACACTGCACATTCAATGAACAGGCTGCTCACAGTGAAAAAAATTTAGAGGGGACATTGGTCAAAAGGTGAGTCAATTGCTGCGGATCATTCAGCCTTGCTCTTGCAGCCACTTATGTGGCTGGTTCAGTTAAGGTGACTCCCAGGATGTTGATGGTGGGGGATCCAGTGTTGGTAATGCCAATGATTGTCAAGGGAAGGTGGCTAGACTCTCTTGTTGCAGATGGTCATTTCCTGGCATTTGTGTTACTTCTCACTTATCAGCCCAAGCCTGAATATTGTCCAGGCATTGCTGCATGTGGGCATGGCCTGCTTCATTATCTGAGGAGTTGCAAATGGAAATGAACACTGTGCAATCATCAGTGAACATCCCTACTTCTGACCTTATGACAAACGGAAGGCCATTGATGAAGCAGCTGAAGATGGTTGGGCCGAGAACAATGGTCTGAGGAACTCCTGCAACAATGTTCTGGGACTGAGATAATTGACCTCCAACAACCACAACCAGCTTCTTTTGTGCTAGGTATGATGAGATTTCCCCCTGATTCTCATTGAATTAAATTTTACTTGGGTTCCTTGATGCCACACTCAGCCTTGATGTCAAGGGCAATCACTCTCACCTCACCTCAGGAGTTCAGCTCTTTTCTCCATGTTTGGACCAAGGCACTATTGAGGTCTGGAGTTTAATGGTTTTAGGGGAACTCAAAATGGGCATCAGTGGGCAGGTTACTTGTAAGTATGTGTTGCTTGATAACCCTGTTGATGACACTTTCCATCACTTTGCTGATGATTGAGAAGAGACTGGTGGGGCCGTAATTGACCAGATGGGATTTATCCTGCCTCTTGTGGATAGGATATAACTGGCAATTTTCCACTTTGTTCAGTAGATTCCAGTGTTGCCAATGTACTGGAACAGCTTGGGTAGAGGTGAGACTCATTCAAAAACACATGTCTTCAGCACTACAGCTGGGAATGTGTCAGGGTCTATTCTGTATGCAGTGTGCTGAGCCATTTCTTGATATCATGTGGAGTGAACTGAATTGGCTCAAGACTGGCTTCTGTGATGGTGGAAACTTCAGGAGGAGACCAGGATGGATCATCCACTCGGCACTTATGGCTGAAAATGGTTGCAAACACTTCAGCTTTATTTTTTGCATTCATATGGTGGGTTCTGCAATCATTGAGGATGGGGATGTTCATGGAGCCTCCTCCTCCCGTTAACTGTTTAGGAACATAGGAGCAGGAGTAGGCCATTCAACCCATTGAGCCTGCTCCACCATTCAATACGATCATGGCTTCAATCCCTTTTTCCCACACTATTCCCATATCCCTTTATGTCATTGGTATTTAGAAATCTGTCAATCTCTACTTCAAACATACTCAATGACTGAGCTTCCACAGCCCTCTGGGGTAGAGAATTCCAAAGATTCACAACCCACTGAGTAAAGAAATTTCTCCTCATCTCTGTCCTAAGTGGCTTCCCCCTTATTTTGAAATTGTGTCCCCTGGTTCTAGACTCCCCAACCAGGGGAAATATCTACCTGCATCTACCCTGTCTATCCCTTTAAGTCTTTTGTAGGTTTCAATGAGATCACCTCTCATTCTTCGAAACCCTAGAGAATACAGGCCCAGTTTCTCCAATCGCTCTTCATAGGACAGTCCCGCCATCCCGAGAACAAGTCTGGTGAATCTTCGTTGCACTCCGTCTATGGCAATAATATCCTTCCTAAGGTGAGGGGACCAAAACTGCACACAGTGCTGCAGGTGTGGTCTAACCAAGGCTCTATACAATTGAAGCAAGACTTCACTGCTCCTGTACTCAACTTCTCTTGTGATAAAGGCTAACATACCATTAACCTTCTTAATTGCTTGCTGCACCTGCATGTTAGCTTTCAGTGACTTATTGACGAGGACACCCAGGTCCCTTTGTACATTTACACTTTCTAATCTCTTACCATTTAAGAAATACTCTGCACATCTATTCCTCCTACCAAAATGGTTAACCTCACATTTTTCTACATTATATTCCATCTGCCACGTTCTTGCCCACTCACTAAGTCTGTCCAAATCCCTTTGAAGCCATTTTGCATCTTCCTCACAACACATATTCCCACCTAGTTTTGTGCCATCTGCGAACTTGGAAATATCCACATCCAAATCATTTATACATATTGTGAACAGCAGGGGCCCAAGTACTGATCCTTGCGGTACCCCACTAGTCACAGCCTGCCAATGTGAGAATGACTTGTTTCTCCCTACTCTCTGTTTTCTTCCTGTGAACGAATCCTTAATCCATGCCAGTATATTACCTCCTATCCAATGAGCTTTAATTTTTTTAACCAACCTCCTGTGGGGGACTTTATCAAAAGTCTTCTGGAAATCCAAGTATACTACGTCCATCGACTCCCCTTTATCAATTCTGTTCGTAACATCCTCAAAAAACTCCAACAGCTTCGTCAAACATGATTTACCATTCATAAATCCATATTGACTATGCCCAATCAGATCATTATTATCCAAGTGTCCATTTATCACATCCTTTAGAATAGATTCTAACATTCTCCCTACTACTGATGTCTGGCTAACAGGTCTGTAGTTCCCTATTTTCTCTCTCCGTCCCTTCTTAAATAGTGGGGTGACATTTGCTACTTTCCAATCTGCAGGAACCATTCCAGAATCTATAGTAAAGGCTTGCTCGGGTCTTGAAAAAAAACCCGACCCGAACCTGACAGAACCACATCGGACCCGAAGCCGACCCGGCCCGAGTCCATCCATTTTTTCCTGCGCCCGACCCGACCCCGACCCTGACCCGACCCGAGCCCGACCCGACCATAGTGCACTCACTGTACTTACCACTTTTGGATGGATGGAATGGAAGGAAGCTGCACTGCTGCAGCATGAGCACGATGACGTCATAGAGACGCTCACTCGCTCACTGCGCAGACTCAGAGTCTGTGGAGGACTGTGGAGTACTATGTGTGTCCGACCCGGACCAGGCCTGACCTGGACCCGGCCCGACCTGACCCGAGCCTGAAAGCCGGACCCGGAAGAGCGACCCGACCCAACCCGAACCCAACACATGTCGTCGGGTCCCGTCGTGTTTGGGTCGGGTAGCAGGCCTTTAATCTATAGAATTTTGGAAGATGATCACCAATGCATCCACTATCTCCATAGCTACCTCTTTCAACATTCTGGGATGTAGAATATCAGGTCCTGGGGACTTATCAACCTTCAGCCCCATTTAATTATCTACCACCATTCACGACTAGATGTGGGATCACTTAGTTTGGTCTACAGCATGCTGCTTCCGCATGCATGTAGACCTGTACTGTAGCTTCCCCAGATGGCACCTCATTTTTAGATATAGCTGGTGCTGCTCCTGGAATGCTCTTCTACACTCCCCATTGAACCTGGGATGATCACCTGGTTTGATGGTAATGGTTGACTGAGGGATGTGCCAGGCCATGAGGTTTCAGATTGTGATGAAATACAATTCTGTTGCTGCTGATGGCCCACAGAGCTCCATTAATGTCCAGTTTTGAGCTGCTAGATCTTTGCTGAATCTATCCCAATTAGCACGGTGGTAATGCCACACAACACAATGGAGGATTTTTTCAGTATGAAGATGGGACTTCGTCTCCATAAAGACTGTGTTGGAGTCACTGCTGCCGCCACTGTCATGCACAGATGCATCTGCAACAGGTGGATTGGTGAGGACGAAGTCCAGTAGGTTTTCCCATCGTGTTGATTCACCACCAGCAATAGGCCCAGTCTGGCAACTATGTATTTCAGGCAAGCATTTATTGACCTGTCCCTAATTGCCCTCGAGCAGGTGGTGGTGAGCTGCCTTCTTGAATAGCTGCAGTCCATGGAGTGCGTTGGAATAGTCAAGTCTAGAGGTAACAAAGACATGTCCTTCAGAGGAGAAAATCTGCCATGCCATCCTTTGCCTGTCTGCCTACATGTGACCTCAGACCCACAGCAATGTGAGTGACTCTGAACTGCCCTCTGAAATGGCCCAGCAAGCCACTTAATTGTCTCAAAACTGCCACATAGATGTTGAATCAGAACAAAATCAAACAAACCACCCGGCATTGACCTAGGCACTGTAAATGATAAAGGGATGGGCACAAATGCTGGCCTTCCCAGCTATGTCTACATCCCATGAAAGACTGAAAAAGATATCCTGCCCAGTTGACCCTGCAAAGTCCTCCTCACTAACATCTGGGGACTTGGCCAAAATTGGGAGAGCTGTCCCACAGATTAGCCAAGCAACAGTCTGACATAGTCATACTCACAGACTGATACCTTATAGCCAATTCGCAGACTCCTCCATCACCATCCCTGGGTATGCCCTGTCCCACCGGCAGGATAGACCCACCAGAGGTGACAGCACAATGGTATACAGTCAGAAGGGAGGGGCCCTGGGAGTCCTGAACATTGACTTCAGACCCCATGAAGTCTCATGGCATCAGGTCAAAAACAGGCAAGGAAACCGCCTGCCGATTACCATCTATCTCCCTCTCTCAACTGATGGGCTCCTTCATGTTGAACCCCACTTAGAAGAAGCACGAGGGTAGTAAAGCTGCAGAATGTACTCTGGGTGGGGGACATCCTCACCAAAAGTGGCTCGGTATCACTAGTACTGACCGAGCTAGCCTCGTCCTGAAGGACATAGCTGATCCAGGCTGGGCCTGTGGCAGGTGGTGAGAGAGCCAATAAGAGGGAAAAATCCTACTTGACCTTGCACTCACCAATCTATCTGTTGCAGATGCATTTGTCCATTTTTTGTATTGGTTGGAGTGATCACTGCACGGTCCTTGTGGAGCCTAAGTCGCGTCTTCGCACTGAAAATACCCTGTATCGTGTTAAGTGACACTATCATCGTGCTAAATGGGATAGATTCAGAATAGATCTAACAGCTCAAAAGTGGGCACCCATGAGGCGCTGTGGGTCATCAGCAGCAGCAGAATTGTATTCAATCACAATCTATAACTTCATGGCCAGGCATTTCCCTCAGTCTGCCATTACCATCAAGCTAGGGGACCCCGACTCTGGTTCAATGAGGAGTGTAGGAGACCATGCCAGGAGCACACCAGGTACATCTAAAAATTAGGTGCTAACCTGGTGAAGCTACAACACAGGAGTACACGCATGCTAAAAAGCAGAAGCTGCATGCTATAGACAGAGATAAGCAATCCTATAACCAACAAATCAGATCAAAGCTCTGCAATCCTGCCACATTCAGTCATGAATGGCAGTGGACAATTGAACAACTAACTGGAGGAGAAGGCTTCAAAAACGTCCAGATCCTCAATGAAGGCAGAGCCCAGCATATCAGTGCAGAAGACAAGGCTGGAGCATTTGCAACCATCTTAAGCCAGAGGTGCCGAGTGGATAATCCATCTCTGCCTCCTCCTGAGGTCCTCAGCATCACATATGCCAGTCTTCAGCCAATTTGATTCTCTTCAGGTGTCTGATTCCCTTCAGAAAGGCACTGGATACAGCAAAGACCCCCATGGGTCCTGACACCTTCTCGACTGTACTACTGAAGACTTCTGCTCCAGAACTAGCCACACCCTGAGTCAAGCTGTGACAATACAGTTACAACACTAGCATCTACCTGACAATGTGCAAAACTGCCCAGGTATGTCCTGTCCACAAAAAGCAGGACATATCCAATTTGGCCAAATACTGCCCTTTCAGTTTTCTCTCAACCATCAGCAAAGTGATGAAAGGTGTCATCGACTGTGCTATCCAGCAGCACTTACTCAACAACAACCTGCCCACAGATGCTCAGTTTGGATTCCACCAGGGCCACTCAACTCCAGACGTCAATACAGCCATGGTCCAAACATGGACAAAAGAGCTGGATTCCAGACCTGTGATGAGAGTGTCTGCTCTTGACATCAATGCAGTATTTAACCGAGTGTGGTACCAAGGAGTCCTAACAAAATTGAAGTCAATGGGAAGTTGGGGGAAAACTCTCCACTGATTGGAATCATAACTAGCACAGAGGAAGATGGCTGTGGCTGTTGCAGGCTAATTATCTCAGCCCCAGGACACCACTGCAGGAGTTTCTTAGGGGAGTGTTCTAGGCCGAACCATCTTCAGCTGCTTCATCAATGACCTTCTTTCCATCATAAGGTCAGAATTGGGGATGTTCGCTTATGATTGCACAATGTTCAGTACCACTCGCAACTCCTCAGATGTTGAAGCAGTCCTTGCCCGCATGCAGCAAGGCCAGAAAAATTTCAGGCTTGGGCTGATATATGGCATGTAACATCAGCACATCACAAGTGCCAGGCAATGACCATCTCCAACAAGAGAAAATCTACTATTTCCCCTTGACGTTCAACGGCACTATCATCGCTGAATCTCTCATCATCAACATCCTGGGGTTACCATTGACCAGAAACTGAACTGGACTGGCCATATAAATACCGTGGCTACAGGAGCAGGTCAGAGGCTGAGAATTCTGCGGCGAGTAACTCACCTTCTGACTTCCCAATGCCTGTCCACCATCTACAAGGCACAAGTCAGGAGTGTGATGGAATACCTTCACTTACCTGGATGAATGCAGCTCCAACAACATTCAAGAAGCTCATCCAAGACAAAGCATCCTGCTTGATTGGAACCCCAACCACCAGTTTAAACATTCACTTCCTCCACCTCCGGCGCTGGGACAGCAGTGTATACCATATACAAGATGCACTTCAGCAACTCACCAAGGGTCCTTTGATGGCATCTTCCAAACTTGTGACCTCTACGACCTAGAACAACAAGGGCAAACACCACCACCTGCAAGTTCCCCTCTAAGCCACACACCATCCTGTCTTGGAACTATATCACCGTTCCCTTTACTGTCGCTGGGTCAAAATCCTGGAACTCCATCCTTAACAGCACTGTGGATATACATACACCACATGGACTGCAGCAGTTCAAAAAGGCGGTTCACCACCACCTTAGATTACAAAAGCAAGGAGGTCATGTTGGAGTTGTACAGAACTTTGGTAAAGCCACAGCTGGAGTACAGTGTGCAATTCTGGTCGCCACATTATCGGAAGGATGTGATTGCATTGGAGGGGGTGCAGAGGGATTCACCAGGATGTTGCCTGGGATGGAACATTTAAGCTATGAAGAGGGGTTGGATAGGCTTGGGTTGTTTTCACTGGAGCAGAGAAGACTGAGGGGTGATCTGATCGAGGTGTACAAGATTATGAAGGGCACTGACAGGGTGGATAGGGAGCAGCTGTTCCCCTTCGTTGAAGGGTTAGTTACAAGGGGTCACAAGTTTAAGGTGAGAGGCGGGGGATTTGAGGAAGAACTTTTTTACCCAGAGGGTGGTAACGGTCTGGAATGCCCTGCCTGGGAGGGTGGTAGAGGCTGGTTGCCTCACATCCTTTAAAAAGTACCTGGATGAGCACTTGGCACGTCATAACATTCAAGGCTATGGGCCAAGTGCTGGCAAATGGGATTAGGTAGACAGGTCAAGTGTTTTAATGCATCGCTGCAGACTCGATGGGCCGAAGGGCCTCTTCTGCACTGTATTATTCTGTGATTCTGTGATTCTGATTCAGTTAGGGATGGGCAATAAATGCTGGCCTTGACAGTGATGCTCACACCCCAGGAACAAATAAAAGAAAAATGGATGAAGGTTTCAGTTGCAGATGAGTTGAGGCAGGGGCTCAGTCAGATGATATTACAGAGGTTGAAGTGGGTGATCTCAGTAATGGCATGAACATTTGGTTGGAAGCTCATCTTCGGGTCAAGTATGATATGACATCAAGGTTGCGAACAGTGTGGTTCAGTCTCAGATAGTTGTCAGGGAAAGGGATGCATCGGGAACAGAATTTGTGGCGGGGAACGAAGGAATGAAAGATTGGCTTCGGTCTTCCCAGTATTTAATTGATTTCGCTCATCCAGTGCTGGATGTCAGATGACCAGTTTAGGTACAGTGGAGGGGTTAGGTGAGGTTGTGGTGAGGTAGAGCTGAGTGTTATCAGCATACATATGGAACCTGTTGGATTTTCGGATGATGTTGCTGAGGGTATCAAGGGGCTCTCCTCCAGAGCACAAATTGAAAAATTCATGCAAGTTTATTTTTAATGCATTAAAATGAAAACTACCAGCATTCAGTAGACTGGTTTTCCATATTTCAAAGGGGCCTAAACATTCCATCCTGAATTACTGGAATTAGTTAACTCCCCTTATAGGTTAACACATTGCTCTAAAGAGTGTACAATTTTGTTTCCTGTGACAGATACTGAATTGCTAAGAGGAAGTTTGTTACATTCTGAAGAAGCACAGAAATATTTTATAAGCATTCATCGTAATGTCATAGCAGTCTGAAATGTAATTTTCTATTGTTATCCTGTGAGTTGAAACTGGAGATGGGAGGTACAGAAGTCCCAAACCAACATATCTTTGTTTACAATGTCTGTTAGAATCTTGACTATATTATTCTTCAAAAAAATTGTTTCACATTGGTTGGAAGATGTGCAGCCATGCCTATCTCCCCTCTGGTTACTGCTGCTGTTTCCGGTTATGCGCCAGCTTGCCCTGCATGACAGAGGGAAGTGTGTCAGTGAGTGTGGTGCAATGTGTTTGGGTGATGTGGCTGTTGTGGTTGAATAGCTGGCTATGTGTGAAAGCTGTGAGATGTGGATTTGTGGCTTGCAGGAATGCTAAGTGTGTGAGGGTGAGGTGAAGCATATGAATGTTATGTGTAAGTTGTGGTTGATAGAGATTGTTAGTAGGCGGGGGTGTGGTGAAATGAGCAGCCTGTGAGGCTAGTGATGCAGTTGGTGGGACATGACCATTCATGTGAGGTCATTGAACTTCTTGTGACCCTGCATCCAGGTTATCGGGGCTACAATCCTGGCATTGACCACCACAGTTATCTGCCCCTACTGCATTCATAGAGTTTGTCTGGCGGGCCTCCTGCCCCACTGTGGATAGAGGACCTCTCTCCTATCCACCTCCTCACCGTAGGCATCCAGTGGACTGTCAGGGAACCTTTGAGTATGCCCTCTGCCCTACTGGGTCATAATTTACTCCTCTTCTTGCTCACAGTAGCTTTTGCAACCAGTTCTACTTCTAGCATGTGGTGTATTTGTACAGCTAGAATGCACCTTGCCTTTAAGTTGTGCAGGCTAGCTTTAAGTGGTGCTTGTTGTGATATCACTTTAAGAGTCTGAGTATTTTATACATCATCACAGGAAGTGATGTCAACCAACATGTGATAGATCAGTTGGAGTTGTGTTTGTCACCTAATCACATGTGTATGATAGAGCTCTCTTGTAAACTTAAACTCACCACTATCTTCTCAAGGGCAATTAGGGATGGGCAATAAATGCTGGCCTAGCCAGCAATGTCCACATTTCACGAACGAATCAAAAAAAAACTTGTTTCTTCACAATAAAGAACCCACTATTTAATGACCATTCAGCTCAAGATTGTTTGGTACCTTATTAATGAAGAAAGCAATAACACAATATGGTGGCAGCAATGGCAGCAACGTGTATTTGAAGACCACAGCGTGGAGGCAGCAGAACACATCAAAATAGCAGTACTGCAGAGAGGCTCAGCAACAGTGTTCAACAGGGGCAGCAATCTCGAGCGAGACATTAGGAACAGTGATTTCTCCCATTGGAATCCATCAAAGATGGGACAATGTGACATATCAGCAGAGGTAGTGGTGGTGGCATGACACGGTCAGGTTCGATGACCATCTGCTGAATTCGGTGCTCAGGAGAGCAAGAGTACATGAAGGAGGTTGTTTATTTCAATGGTGGCCAGCAAGAAAAGGCAGGAATCAGGCAGTATCGGGCTCGGGAAAAGCAAGCATTCAGCGCACATTAGGGCTGCAGAACAGCACCGCCATTACGCACCATGTGTTTTTCCGCCATAATCGCTTTATGGATGGAGTCTCGCAGGCTGAAAGCCTATGCTGCAGGGACAGAGCTCAGGGCATGGCTGAAATCCAATGTTGCAAGTACAGCAAACTAGCAATTTTTTTTCCCCTTCAGGGAAAGCCTCAAAGAAAAGGAAGAGGGAGGCATGTAAAGGGGAAAGCTACAGTTAAGGACTCTTGCAGATAGGAAATTTGGCACTATGACTACAAAATATCCATCAATGATTTGGAAGAAATTAGTATTAATAAAGAGGTAGTACTCGAAAAATTAATTGGATTGAAGGTTGATAAATCCCCTGGACCAGATGAGTTACATCCCAGTGTCTTGAAACATAGAAACAGAAAAATAGGAGCAGGAGTAGGCTATTCGGCCCTTTGAGCCTGCACCATAGTGGATACATGGGTGGTTATCTTTCAAAATTCTTTAGATTCTGGAAAGGTCCCTGCAGACTGGAAAGTATCAAACATAACCCCACTATTTAAGAAAGGAGGGAGAGAAAGAAAATGTTAGCTTGACGTCAGTAGTAGGGAAAATGTTAGAATCTATGATAAAGGATGTGATAATTGGACACTTAGAAAATAATGATATCATTGGGCAGAGTCAGCATGAAAGGGAAGTCATGTTTGAAAAACTTGTTGGAGGTTTTTGAGGATGTTATTCTCGTATAAAAGAGAATCAGTGGATGTGGTGTATTTGAATTTTCAGAAGGCTTTTGATAAGGTCCCATACAGGAGGTTAGTCAACAAAACTAGAGCACATGGGATTGGGGGTAATATACTGGTATGGATTGAGAATTGGTTAACAGACAGAAAACAGAGAGTAGGAAGAAATGGGTCATTCTCAGGATGACAGCTATTACTAGTGGGGTACCAGAAGGATCAGTGCTATGGCCACAGCTGTTCACAATCTATAAAAATGACTTGGATGTGGGGACCAACTGTGATATTTCCAAATTTGCTGATGACACAAAACTAGGTGAGAATCTAAGTTGTGAGGAGGATGCAAGGAGGCTTCAAGGGTACTTGGACAGGCTAAGTGAGTGGGCAAGAACATGGCAGATGGAATATAATGTGAATAAATGTGAAGTTACCCACTTTGGTTGAAAAAAACAGAAAGACGGAGTATTTTTTAAATGGTGAGTGTTGATGTCCAAAGGGACCTGGGTGTCCTTGTTCATGAGTCACTAAAAGCTAGCATGTTAGGTGCAGCAAGCAATTAGGAAGGCCAATGGTATGTTGGCCTTCATCAGAAGGAGATTTGAGTATAAGAGCAAAGAAGTCTTGCTGCAGTTGTATAGAGCTTGGTGAGACTGCAGCTGGAGTATTGTGCAGTTTTGGTCTCCTCATCTAAGCAAGGATATACTTGCCATAGAGGGAGTGCAATGGAGGTTCACCAGACTAATCCCTGGGATGGCGGGATTGTCTTATGAGGAGAGATTGAGGAAACTGGGCCTGTATTCTCTAGAGTTTTGAAGAATGAGAGGTGATCTCATTGAAACTTACAAGATTCTTACAGGGCATGATAGGGTGGATGTAGATAGGATGTTTCCCCTGGCTGTTAAGTCTAGAACCAGGGGACATAGTCTCAGAATAAGGGGTCGGTCATTTAAGACTGAGATGAGGAGGAATTTCTCCACTCAGAGGGTGGTGAATCTTTGGAATTCTCTACCCCAGAGGGCTGTGAAAGCTCAATCATTGAGTATGTTCAAGACAGAAATTGATAGATTTCTGGATACTAATGACATCAAGGGATATGGGAAAAGTGCAGGAAAGTGGCATTGAGGTAAATGATCAGCCATGATCTAATTGAATGGCAGAGAAGAGTTGATGGGCTGAATGGTCTACTCCTGCTCTAATGTTCCTATGTTCCTAACCCCAAGATCTCCTCCACAAATACCAACACTTCAAACAGTGCATGTAGTTGTGCTTTTTAGATCTTGCTGTCACAGAGCTTGACAAGCAAGCGATCAAAATAAAAATCATGATCAGCAACCAAGGGCTCCATTATATAAACAGGTCAGGACTATCTGAAGCAGACCAGAAGGACCCAGCGAGACTCTGGACTACATTAGAGGAGCAGGTAAAGGTCAAGATTAATTTTAAAATCCATTGTCTGGATCTGATGGCATACAGACAACAATCCAAGAAGACCATCAATCAATTTGTTAACAGATGCCGCGAGAAAGGAAAAGTCTGTGATTTTTCGGAGGTGGAGTTATTCGAATGGATAATGGAATTGGTCATTGCGTCTACCCCGATAATAGCTTTTCAGAAAGGGCTATTCGACAAAGAAAAAGGTTATGATATCAAGAGTCTCCTGAAAGAAGGCAGGATATTTGAGGCCATAGCTGCAAGCAGGCAGTGCATACGACCTTTTAGAGCAACAGCCATAGGTGAGGCAACTAGGTCACCTCAGCAAAGCAAGATATGTGGCAAGTGTGGTCTGATGCACCAACTAAGAAATTGTCCAGCTTACTTGGATAACTGCAAGGTGTATGGTAAGAAAGGGCTTTGCAGGAGATCTGGTAATGGAAAATTGGCCAGAAGTCACAGCAGGGCATGACCTGACAAGAAACAAACACCACTTTGTGAGAGAAACAGGGATGCATTTCTAAGAGGTCAATTTAAATACAGACATGTCCACGAGATAGACAAGGACGTGAGCAATAAAGAGGGCACTGATGGTGCACAAGCTTTTCACATGGCAATAATTGTATACCAGATGGATGCGGTTACACAGCAGGAAGCATTCACCAACATTGACATCATATGCCCAGAGAAGAGTGGCCAGCACAAGCTATGTCGCAAGATCGATACAGAAGCAAATGCAAATATTTTGCCACTGAGAATACTAAAGAATTTCTATCTGGCAAGATGGGAAGCCATGAGACAACCTCCAAAAGCAAGACTCACTGTGTACAATGGTTCTCCAATCAACTGTATGGGAGCACTAACATTGGAGTGTAGGTATAGAAACTCTTCATGGTCACAGCAAATCTTTTACGTTGTTGATACCAATGGTCCAGCAGTTGCAGGGCTACTGGGATGTAGTGAATTTCAAATCGTGACAATCCATGAGATCAGCAGTATGCCCAGTACTCACAACCAAAATAGACCGATTTGACACCATGGGATGTTTCAAAGGAGATGCTATTCTATATGAGACATGACACAGTTCCTTCTATAGATCCACCAAGGAAATGTAGTGTCCATGTCAAGGACAAACTGAAATCCAAGCTGAATACTATGGAGAGGCAAGGAATTATTCGGCGTGTTCAGCAGCACACGGATTGGTGCAGCTCTCTCTATAACAGCTGTGATCAAAAAATGACATCATCAGGGTATGTTTAGACCCTTTAAACCTGGTGTTAAAATGATTTCCTCATAACATCCCCACTTTGGAAGAATTAATTCAAAAGTTTGCGAGAGCCAGATTCTTTTTGAAGCTCGATGCAAAACACGGATACTGGTTGGCCCACCTTTCTGAAAGTTCACAGGAGTTAACAATTTTCAGAACTCTGTTAGGAAGAGATTGTTTTTTGTGCTTACCATTTGGTCTATCAGTAAGCCAGGATTTATTTCAACAATGTATGGATCATATCACTGAAAATGTTCCAGAATGTATTTGTATTGCAGATGATATAGCAGTTATGGGCAGCACAAAAGAAGAGCACAACAGGAATCTACACATCCTAATGCAAAACAGCCAGACAGGAAGGCCTTGTATTCAACAGCGAGCAACATCAACTTTTTCAGCTCAATCTACTCTGATACAGGCATAAGACCGGGTCCCAGCAAGGTAGAGGATATTCAGTCCATGCCTAGTCCACAAGGCAAGGAAGACTTATGTCTTGGTCTATTTAATTTCCGAGTTCTCTACATTTCAAATTTTTCTGAGAAGTTTTCATCTCTATGGGAACTCCTCAAAAAGGATACGCCATACCTGTGGTACAAAGATCACCAGCATGCATCTGACTTGCTGAAGCTGACAGTATTACAACCCGAATAAGGATACCATTCTTGAAGTAGAATCTTCGTTAAAAAGTCTCGGAGCCTGCTTCTTGCAAGAAGGTCGTCCAATTGCTTTTGGTTGGAAATGTTTATTGCTCACACAGGCCAACTATTCCAACATAGAAAGGAAACCACTAGCACTGGTATTCGGGATCACCAATTTTCACACTTATCTCTTTGGCAAGCATTTCATAGTCAAGATGGATCACAAACAATTGGTGATGATATGGCAAAAACCACTCACTAGTGAACCACCTCAATTACAACAGCTATCAATCAAGGTGCAAGGGTATGATTACAAGGTCAGATATAAGCCTGGGAATCTTTTGGTGAATTCTGACACCCTTAGCAGATTACCCAATCCCAAAAAGTGTGAAGACATTCTATTAGACGTCCAGGTTAACAAAATCGACATAGAGCTGGAAGATGTATACCAGATAGATTTGATGCATTTTGGACAAAAGGAAGGTGATGAAATACAGGAAGAGACTTCCAAAGACCCAGTTTTAAAGGAGTTATGGCAACTTATTGTCAATGGTTGGGCTGACACAAAACAAGAAGTTCCAACAGAACTCAGAAATTTTTGGCTGTACCAAGATGAGGGTATCTAGTGGTGTCATCTTCAAAGGAAGACAAGTGTTAATTCCACAAACGCTTCATCTTGACATTCTTTCACAGTTGCACTAAGGTCATATGGGCATTAAGAAGTCCTGAAGACTTGCACATGAAACAATTTACTGGCTGGGAATTAACAGTGTCATGGAGTGAGCAGCACAATTATGTGGTGCATGCCAAGAGCATCAATCAAGCTAACATAAAGAGCCACTCCATCCTTATGAAGTTCCATCACATCCTTCATCAAGGATAGTGACTGACCTCTTCTCTGTTAAAGGTGACGATTTTCTGTTACCGGCTACTTCTCCAAGTTCCCCATAATCCATCAATTGAGGGACACATCAAATGCATCAGTTGCTAACACGATCAGCACAATCTGCAGTTTATTTGGTACCCTGGAGGAGATAGTGTCGGATGATGGCCTGCAATACACCGCCAAACCATTTGAAGACACCTGTAAGAATTAGGCAGTGAACCATATTACATTGTCACTGCATTATCCTAGGTCAAATGGCCTAGCAGAGAAAGTTATGCACGGTCAAGTCACTGATTATGAAGTATCAAGAAACCAAACAAGATCTCTATATAGCCATGTTGCACTTAAGGGCAACATCAATCGGCACAGAATTACCATCACCTGTGGAAATTATATTTGGAAGGCAAGTCAAGACAACTCTTGCAAATCATATTTCATGAAATCTTCGTCAACCCAGGACAAACTGTTGGTGAAGCAAAAAAAGATGAAAGCTGTGCATGATAAGCAGGCAGGCATGGAACTACCACGGGTACAGATTGGACAGAAGGTAAGAGTGATCTATCTGCAAGAGAAAATATGGTTCCCTGCGGAAATGCCCAAAATCTGTAACGAGCCAAGGTCATATGAAGTAACCACACATGATGGAGCAGTACCAAGAAGAAAGAGATGTCAGCTGAGGGAACAAGCTAACAACATTGTACCTGACAACCCTATTGTTTCAAGAACATGTTCACATTTGAATCCACAAAATGCAACGAAGAGAAGTGACAAGTGCAATGCTCAAGCACAGGATGACTGTCAGAACACACATACAGTTCGAGAGAAAAAAGTTGACAAATCTAGTTCTCAACCAAGTGACACAGTGACAAGATCAGGTTGAGTCAATAGACCAGTCTGAGTATTTCATACACCGTCACAGGAAGTGATGTTAACCAACATGTGAAAGAGCAGTTGGAGTCGTGTTAGTCACCTTATCACACATTTATGATAGAGCTCTCTTGTAAACTTGTTACTTCACAATAAAGAACCCATTATTTAATTAAAAGCAAAATACTGCGGATGCTGGAAATCTGAAATAAAAACAAGAAATGATGGAACCACTCAGCAGGTCTGGCAGCATCTGTGGAAAGAGAAGCAGAGTTAACGTTTCGGGTCAGTGACCCTTCATCGGAACTGCCAAATATGAGAAAAGTCACAGGTTATAAGCAAGTGAGGTGGGGGTGGGGCAAGAGATAACAAAGGAGGTCTAGATTGGACCAGGCCACATAGCTGACACATCATTAACATATTGTTTGCCTTTGCTCCATGACCTTTTGGTCAGCTATGTGGCCTGGTCCAATCTAGACCTCCTTTGTTATCTCTTGCCCCACCCCCACCTCACTTGCTTATAACCTGTAACTTTTCTAATATTTGTCAGTTCCGATGAAGGGTCACTGACCCGAAACGTTAACTCTGCTTCTCTTTCCATTATTTAATTCCCATTCAGCTCAAGATTGTTTGGTATCTTATTACTGAATAAAGCAATAACAGAACAGTGGTAACTTTGCACAAGCTTGGGCCCCCTACTGAGTTGAGCAGTCACTCAACAGCACATTTAGCACTGGCTGCACACGGCTATCATGATAATCAGCAGGCAACGCGAAGTTTGCACGTGACATGCATTAGAAGCAATGGGCATGGGTTAAGTATGCATCGTGATACCCATGCTCGTTTTAGGCCCTGTCCAATTCTGTGGCCTTTGTATCAGTACAGCACCTTTCATACCCACAGCACATCCCAAAGAGCTGCACAGCCAATTAATTACTTTTTTAACTTTTAAGAAAGTTGAGAGGGTTAGAATTTAAGTAAAAGAATATTTGTTAGGGATAGTTTGCTTAACAACGTTTCCCCTTCTCTGCTCTTGCTGAAGTACATTTTCATCGTGTTGACAGCCCTCTGGAATCAGGCTCAATTAGCTGTAATTTATTTAATGTCAAATCAGGCACCTATTCATCACACATCGTATGCCAGCTGAGCACAATTCAAAGCCCATTAACATGTATTTTTCAGCAGGAATCACTGGATAGAATCATAAGGAGGAACCATATCTATATTGTTTTCCCCTCAGGGTTATTCAGCCCAATTGCAGGACCTCAAATGCTGCCTGGACTGAGAATGGCAAACTCAGCCAAGATCAGAAAGAAACCTGGAACTTACTAGGATATACAAATTAGACAAGACACTATGGCCAGAATTTTACGCCATCCCAGTGACCCGACGGTGGCGGGGTGGGGGTGCAGTGGGGTGGTGGTGTGGCATAAAATGGAGTGGGAGGCTCCGGGAGGCCTTCCCGAACCGCTCCCGCCTCCACCCCACTTTACGTAGGGCAGGGTGGGGTGCAAAAAATGGGCCACCCATCCCGCGCCAATCAAGGCCCATAAGTTGCCAATTAATGGCCTTTGTCCACCTCCACGAAGATTTTACTCATGGCAAGCAGGTGTCCTGGAGCTGGGAAAAGCCGCCGTGAAAGCTGGCGTCCTATCAGTGCCACCTCTTCCCCAACCACCTCCAGGACCCAAGACATCCCCCTTCCCCCCAAACGACCACCCTTGCCTTGCCTTGCCGATTACCCCCAGCGAGGCAAACCGTCCTCGGCTGGGCTGCAGACCCAGCAGTGACTACCGCTCCCAGTGGCGCTGTTGGGACTAAGAGCTGCCGGCCCGATGACTGCCTGGCAGCTCAATGAGGCGGGACCTCCTCCCTCAAGTGGGTGAAAGTCCCGTCTCAGAACAATTAAAGCCTGAGTACCTGTAAAATGCCGGACGGATCCCTGGGCTAGGCAGAGGCGGGCTCGCTACCGACTTTTATGTCGGTAGCCAACTTTCGTCTGCCCAACGTAAAATTCTGCCCTATGTTTACCTATCAGGTCATCAGGGAGCTTTCCTCTGTGAATCTATGCAAAGAGTACAGTGCAGGTCATTGGTGGCCAAGTTTTCCCTATACAGTCCTGCTCCATTTCATGGCCAGATATAAATGCCTGATTTGAAGAGCACAAAAGAGGGGAGAAAATTAATTGGATAAATTTAATTTAAATATTTATTTTCTATCCTGTCTCCTGAAGGTGTTGATTCTTTGCTGGTATATGCCCTCTGTCTTCCAGTACATTGCCCAAGTGTCAGTTGTTCTTGAGTGTGTATAAACACTGTTCAGAGGTTACTGGATCTCAGGAGCTTTCACAGCTGAACCCTAATCCTGTCTTACTCTGAAATTTACACATGCACACTTCTATATGGATCATTGGAGATGAAACCCAGGCTGATAGGCCCCTTGCTAAGCTGGGCAGCTGAGACCAATTGTAGAATCCCTGCTACTAACCAGCCAAGGTAATTTAATTCAGTACAGACAGGGGATGAAACCAACAACCTTCCTCATCTGTATGTTTCTGTACATACTAGGTAAACTCACTAGGGAAATCCTTAGTTGAAATATTATTTAAATTTGTTCTCTCATGGACAATGAAAGTGTTTTCTAATTTAACTATAAATTTTAATAGAAAATGATTTTGCAGTATATTGTTCTGGCTGTTAGACCAAGGTAAAAAACTCTATTAAATGACAGTAATGTGATATATTTAATAGGATTATTTTAATTGTACTTCCTTAGCCTGACAAGATCAAAACCACATGCCAAGCTCATTAACTAAAATGTTACAAAACCTTTTTCAAAGAAAATCTTAGAATATTTTGGGGATATATAAGTAAATGACAAAAAAGTAACAAATATAGCATTTCTGCTCTGTCGTTAAAAACATTTTCTCTTTCGTCTTTTAAATGGATGTTGCTTTACCCCTACTCCATTAGGTTATTCAAGTAGCCTGTGGAAACTATATCAACTATTAATTAATGAAACAGACATTACTACAAACCCATCATTTTTGTCTAATCAGATGTCACATTTCCTACAATTTATATCCTTTCTGTCAAAAGATTTTTGCTATTGCCTGCTCTTAAAAATGGTTCATATTTTATACTCACATATTTGAATTTTTATTCAACTTGCACTCTGCAGTGCAAAGGCCAGTTGGCTTTTGTTGAAAGGAACAGATAACAGAAGTTGCAGCACAGGTTTTAGTTATATCTATGTTTAAACCACAAAGAATGCTTTAGGAGTTTTTGCAAGAACCCATTTAGAAGTATATTATCATACTATTAGATTATGCGCTGGGCCCACTGCAAATTAAGTTTGAGTACAATATGAATTCAGCATTAAAATAAAAGCAAAATACTGCAGATGTTGGAAATCTGAAATAAAAACAAGAAGTTCTGAATTGATGAAGAGCAGAACTGATGAAGGATCACTGACCTGAAACGTTAACTCTGCTTCTCTCTCCACAGATGCTGCCAGACCTGCTGAGTATTTCCAGCATTCCTTGTTTTTATTTCATGAATTCAGCATTCACTTGTAACAGTAGAAGCTCATTTACTGTGTTCCCTATGTCAATGTTTTTAAGCTAAGTTTGCATTTCCTGGGCCTGTGATGAATTACCTCATCTCAGCCTACAATGGGCTTAAATAAGAAGGAACATCGGAACAGGAATAGAATATTCAGCTCCTCGAGCCTGTTCGACCATTCAGTTAGATCATGACTGATATGTATCTTAACTCCATATATTCAGCTTCAATGTTATTTTGGTTAATCAGGAGAAAATCATCCAAGATGGAACTGTGCATGTATGAAGACCGAGTGCAGGCAGAAACAGACTCAATAAAGATGTCTGCACGACACTCAGATAGTGACTGTGAGTCACTCAAACATGTATAATGTCTAGTTGTGGGGAGATTTAATTGAAGGGTATAAAATTATGAGGGGCTTAGAGTGGAAAGGAAGGATCTATTTCCCTTAGCAGTGAGGTCAATAGCCAGGGGGCATGGATTTAAAGTAATTGGCAGAAGGATTAGAGGAGAGTTGCGAAATTTTTTCACCCAAAGTGTGTGGTGGAGGTCTGGAACTCACTGTTTGAAAGTGGGTAGAGATAGAAATCCTCATCACATTTTTAAAAAATACTTGGATACGTGCTTGAATTCCCTAACCTACAGGGCAACAAGAGCTGGAAAGTGGGATTGGACTGAATAACTCAGCAGCTTTCAATTCACACCTACAGGATAAAGGGGGAGGTGGGGGGGGGGGGGGGTGTGGAGAGAGAAAATTGCCAAAAATTAAAAGAGGGGATTAAGAGGATAAATTGAGTGAAGAAAGAATTGCAATGAGATGGTGTATAGGTGCAGTTTACTCCTGTGATCCATTATGAATTGACAGCACTTGACCTTCCACCTGATATTACTGTGCCTTTTGCTTGATTTTGTTACAAGGATGATACCAGAACTGAGAGTTTATAACTATCAGAAAAGATTGAACGGGTTGGGGATCTTCCCAGAAGACAATGAGGGATGACTTAATAGAGGACTTTAAAATTATGAAGCGGTTCGATAGGGTAGACATAGAGAAGATGTTTTTATGTGGGGCAGTCCAAAATTTGGGGTCGTAAATGTAAGATAAATCCAATAAGGAATTCAGGAGAATCTTCCTTACACATAGAGTGGTGAGAACATGGAATTTGATACTGCATGGAGTAGTTGAGGCAAATAGCATAGATGCATTTAGGTAAGTATATGGGGGAGAAAGGAATAGATGGTTATCATGATAAGGTTAGACAAGGTAGGCTAGTTGGGCTGAATGATCTTATTTTATGCTGTAAATTCTATGTAATTCCATGTCTTTAGGGAAAGCAGAATGCATGTCAGGCATTTCCCCATATAGAAGAAAAGTAACACTTTGGGTATGTCATCTCAGGATAGCATTGATGCATCTGGCTGCAGTGGTATAGTCAGAGGCTTGGGAGTAAATTGCCTGCCTGTTTGATTGCTCAAAAGAAGAATATGTGATGGTGAATGTGCAACAAGAAGAAGGTAAAACATAACAACAATTCTTCTACAAATCCCAAATTTGAAAATAACAGTCATCTGCAGCAGTATAGGCCATCTTCTACTAAAGATAGGCATTTTTCAGTGGACTATGTATGCTTTACCTGACCTACCCTTACACTTGCCCTCAACACTGATGCTCAGAATGCTTGAGTTAACATTTGCAATTCTGCCTCATTACTGGTAAAAACAGAAGTTGTATTTATTTACTTATATCTTAATATAACTTCCTCATTCTCCCTTCTGATGAATAATTTGTCATAGTGACAGATAACCATTAATTCACAATGTTGTTACGACCAGGTGAAAAATGTGTCCAGGAGCCTTTTGCTGTCTTTACCTGGTCTTATTGTAACAGGGTTTAATTTTAAACACACTGTGTTTTGAGCTCCCCCTTTGTGAATCCTTGTTCATAACTTTTAAACTATAAGGCAAAGAAATGAGCACAAACAGGCTTTCTTTGGTTTAAAGAAGATGAAATTTATTAAACCTTAAACTTAAACTCTAATACAGTTCATGCCTACGGATATATAATGTGCCCACACTGACATGCACACACATAGAGAAGGACAGAATAGAGAAGAAAAGACAAGTAGAACAGTTTGAGGCAATATCTTGTTACTGTTTCTCGAGCTCACTGTAGTCCTTGATTGAAGATATGGTCTTGCGTTTCATTGGGGCCCAGTAGTCTTCTTAAAACCTTGTTCACGTAGGAAACCTTTCTCTCTTTGTGTTTCACGTGTTTTCACAAGATTAAGTTCCATGGGAAGAGATGAAGGCAGGCAGATAGGAGAGGAGATGTTCTCAGTTCATGAGCACACGGCGTTCTCTTCAAAATCCTTTGTTGGAAGTTCAAATTCTCTGCAACAGCCAGTTAGTCATGTGACTAAAACTGGTCTGACCACTTCTGTGTATTGGGGAAGCAACTATTGGATCCCCATTGTTTCAACTCCATCTGTTACTATGTAACTATAAAAATGTCTTTCCAGTCAGGGGCTTGCACTTTTAAGTTTTAATGTTCATGTGGAGAAATAATGGATGCCTCAGTCTTGGTAGGTGTGGGGTTTGCCTGACAATGTCTAATGCCAACCAAACAAATTACTCAAGAAGGGTCAAAACCTCTTTAGTCACCATTTTTTTAACAAGTAAAATTTTTAATGTTAAAATCTGTTTGTACCATAATAGAGAAATATAAAGTATATGTTTCATAATAGCATAAATAAAATTACTTATAAAATTCACTTTTATGTCTGTGAGTACCCTCATTAACATTTTTACTTTGAGGCCTCAGTCTGTCTCACAATCTTGGATTTCGACTTGATACCTCAAAGCTATCACTCAGTTAGATAAGATTACAAACTACACCTGTACTGCAGTTTAATATGCATTATAGAGAACTCCTGTCAATACAACAGCCTGCAATATCTATAATTCTTTTTCCTACCCCTTGTACCCTTGGCATTCCTGATACTCATAAATGTTCTGTGTACCATTTCTACAGGGAAAGTAATGAATTTGTGTGACCTATTTCAAACATGGCCTTTGTCATTTGCTTGGTGCATCTGTTAACAGCATTGCCTGTTTCAGGCCCAGAAACATGCCTAAACTAATTTCTAACCCAGTATATTTGAAGTTACTTTTCCTTTAAGAAGGCAATAAAACAGGCTTGAGTTGCTAATTTTATAAATTATTGTAGCATATTGGCTCTGCCATTAAAAATATCCACATCTAATGTTAAATCCTCCAAGAGGGATCCATCACAATACCAAATTGGCATCCTATGGAACAACAATAAACTTTCTGAAAGATGGCACAGTGAAAACAACAGAGAAACAAAGTTGCATAACACCATTTTAATGTATTTTTGTCCCTGTCCACAGCATATTCCCATTGAAAACAAGAATCTCCTATTAATTTGGAAATTCTGGAAACATGAAAGTGTGTGAATAGGATTAGGTTTAGCTTTAATGCTCTTTGAAGTTAAATAGCCTGCTGACACTTATTGTATAGGCTAATGTATGATGAATAAACACTCCGGCAGGGCACTGGAGGGCTGCCTGTGCCTCTTTAAACCATGTCCCAGAATAAATCAGTGCCTTCAGGAGAAGGAGGGAGAAAAATGGGTCAGTATAACGTACAGATTTAAAAGTAAACTCACCGAGAGCATGATTCTAGCAGGGAGCATGGGTTGGAGATACAGTTACAACATTATAGCACCAATTTTCCAACCTGCATTCCGTTTGAGCTCCCTTCTGGGATTACAAGATTGGTGAATTTATTTTCAATAATCCAGGTCTCCTTTCCAGCATAAAATACTCAGGAATTTGCAGTCTAATCATTTGCAGATAAATCGTGATTGAAGTATTGAAATGTGCCAGGTAAGTTCACTCTGGAAACTTGGGCTAAAAACCCAGAATCCAGAAAACTGCCCTGCTTTTAATATAAAAACAAGAAATGCTGGAATCACTCAGCAGGTCTGGCAGCATCTGTGAAAAAAGAAGCAGAGTTAACGTTTCGGGTCAGTGACCCTTCTTCGGAACTGACACCTAATCTGTACTAATGCTTTGTCTTTCAACACACCATTAACATATTGTTTGCCTTTGCTCCATGACCTTTTGGTCAGCTATGTGGCCTGGTCCAATCTAGACCTCCTTTGTTATCTCTTGCCCCACCCCCACCTCACTTGCTTATAACCTGTGACTTTTCTAATATTTGTCAGTTCCGAAGAAGGGTCACTGACCTGAAACGTTAACTCGGCTTCTCTTTTCACAGATGCTGCCAGACCTGCTGAGTGGTTCCAGCATTTCTTGTTTTTATTTTAGATTTCCAGCATCCGCAGTATTTTGCTTTTATGCCCTGCTTTTAATACTTGTTCCAAAGTTTAACAAGATTTAGTAATTAACCTATTCAGTGGTTCTGAAATTATGGAATGACAGGCCTGTCTAGTTGGGACTCAGTGAGTCTGTGATCTTAGGGCACTCCAGAAAACTAGGCCTGTTTTCAGGAGATGGTGGCACTCACTGACAAGCTCCTTTTGTTTGCGATTCTGTTGCAGTTCTCAGGCTCCTGCTGTTGATGCTCAGATATTTGCACTGGCAAGATGCCGTAGATTACATCACCGAACCATTTGTCAATCTTGTGGAATGCAGTGTGTGACAAGAGCCATTAAAATGAAAGCAAAAAAAAGGGAAAAGCTGTAAAGTCCAAAAGATACTGTCAGCAGTCTTGGGTTTCTTTTCCAGAACTAGAAAAATTGAAAGAAATTCTAAAAAAAAATCTACAGGTGAGGAAAAAACTTGAAACCATATTGGTTTTAATATTTATGATGTTGTCATCTACAACATTCCAATATATTGACTGGATATTGACACATTTAAACAGTTTATGTGAATTCACAACAGTATATTTTTGGATTTTTTAGAGTTAATGCAGGATTATGAGTACCATATCTGAATCTGAAACTACAGAGATTAATTTTTACTTGGTCACAACTAACATGAGGACAATATGTGTGCTTGAGTATCAACAGATATTCAGGTGCATTTCAAATATTATTGCACTTTTTAGAAAAACTGAGTTAGCATAAGTAAGGTACAGGCTTTAAAATGATAACTGGTTGAATAGTCTTCATATGTTGTACATAGCCATTTCACATTTGTAAGAGATGATGGTCTTATGGCCTTATAAATTATACAAAATTCAGCATAATTAAAATAGGTTTCTCTCTCCCTCTCTCTCTCTGTAATTAAGAAAAATACTTCAGCAGCCTGCCAGAGCTGACACAGACACAGAAGAAAAGTCAGGGTAGTTTTACGTTTTAAACAGGGAGCATGTTATCTGACCAAGGCCACAACATAGAAGCTGGCCTTTGTATAGGATGGAATCTCATGTCCACATATCTAAAACAAAGTTAACAAGATGTCCTTACAAGAGAAGCAAAGATTATCTCAGGGGCTCAGATCGAGGCCAGGAGTGGTCCACCTTGGACTCCTATTCCCTGGTAATTGGACAATTGAATTGAACAAGTGATTGGCATGAGACACCCACCAGCCCCCAAAACTAAAGTATATGAATGGCCACCTGGGAAGAGAAAAACATGGAAAAAGGGAGAAGGCTTTTTAGGGTGGATCCATGCTATCTTCGGCTTAACACCCTGATCACCCTAAAGGCATGGAAGAGATTGTTATGGCAGGCAGCAGGCCATTCTGTCTGTCTGATCTGAGGCCTATAAACCTTCTCATCTGTCATGGGTCATATGTCTACTATGTCTATGCTGATTAGATGTGATTATTTGAACTGTCACTTCTCAATAAACTGCTTTTAAACCTCCAAACTGAACAGTTCGTGACTCCTCAACTCTTTTGAGTAATCTGTGTTCCCTGGATCAAATCTTACACATTGTTGTACTATTACAGATGTATTGGTATCCATAGCTAATGGGGTGTGAGAGGTGATCAACAGTGCTCCACCCAAAAATGTCTGAATTCTACTGATGATGAACAGTAAAGATTGAATTCATCCAAGTGTTCAGAAATCCTGGAAGAAGGCCTACCTATGCTATCCCCTTGCAGAAACCTCAGTAGTCCTAAACATAGCTTGGATAAAGCTTCAGGGAAGATATGTGAGTCTTCACTGATACTTAAGTAACTCTTTCACTGTTCACACTGCAGTCAGTTTTGGGACTCTGCTATAATAAATACAAACTTGCATCCAAATATGGAAGTGGCTTTTGGTGAAATGTCTTCTGTGGACTTTGTAATACAGAATACATAGTGTTCACTATGGAGAAGGACAATGTAGGTGTGGAGATCAGACAGGGGGATTGTGATATACTTGAACATATTAGTATTGAAAGGGAGGAAGTATTAGCTGTTTTAGCGGGCTTAAAAGTGGATAGATCCCCAGGCTCAGATGAGAAGTATCCCAGGCTGTTATGTGAGGCAAGGGAGGAGATAGCAGGGGCTCTGACACAAATTTTCAAATCATCTCTGGCCATAGGAGAGGTACCAGAGGACTGGAGGACAGCGAATGTGGTACCATTATTCAAGAAGGGTAGCAAGGATAAACCAGGTAATTACAGGCCGGTGTGTCTAACATCAGTGGTTGGGAAACTATTGGAAAAAATTCTGAGGGACAGGATTAATCGCCGCTTGGCGAGGCAGGGATTAATCAGGGATAGTCAGCATAACTTTGTCAGGGGGAGATTGTGTCTAATTAACTTGATTGAATTTTTCGAAGAGATGACTAGATGTGTAGATGAGGGTAAAGCAGTTGATGTAGTCTACATGGACTTCGGTAAGGCTTTTGATAAGGTCTCGCATGGGAGATTGGTTAAGAAGGTAAGAGCCCCTGGGATCCAGGGCAATTGGCAAATTGGATCCAAAATTGGCTTAGTGGCAGGAGGCAGAGGGTGATGGTTGAGGATTGTTTCTGTGAGTGGAAGCCTGTGACCAGTGGTGTACCACAGGGATTGGTGCTGGGACCCTTGCTGTTTGTAGTGTACATTAATGATTTAGACGTGAATATAGGCAGTATGATCAGTAAGTTTGCAGATGACATGAAAATTGGTGGTGTTGTAAATGGTGAGGAGAAAAGCCTTAGATTACAGGACGATATAGATGGGCTGGTAAGATGGGTGGAACAGTGGCAAATGGAATTTAATCCTGAGAAGTGTGAGGTGATGCATTTTGGGAGGACTAACAAGGTAAGGGAATATAGAATGGATAGTAGGATCCTAGGAAGTACAGAAGGTTAGAGGGACCTTGGTATCCATAGATCACTAAAGGCAGCAGCACAGGTAGATAATGTGGTTGGGAAGGCATATGGGATGCATGCCTTTATTGGCCGAGGCATAGAATATAAGAGCAGGGAGGTCATAATGGAGCTGTATAAAACGCTAGTTAGGCCACAGTTGGAGTACTGTGTACAGTTATGGGCACCACACTATAGGAAGGATGTGATTGCACTGGAGAGGGTGCAGAGGAGCTTCATCAGGATGTTGCCTGGGCTGGAGCATTTAAGCTATGAAGAGAGACTGAAAAGGCGAGAGTTGTTTCCATTGGAACAGAGAAGGCTGAGGGGGGACATGATTGAGGTATACAAAATTGAGGGGCATTGATAGATTAGATAGGAAGAAACTTTTTCCCTTAGCAGAGGGGTCAATAAACAGGGGGCATAGATTTAAGGTGAGGGGCAGGAGGTTTAGAGGAGATTTGAGGAAATATTTTTTCACCCAGAGGGTGGTTGGAATCTGTAATGCAATGCCTGAAGAGGTGGTAAATGCAGGAACCATCACAACATTTAAGAAGTATTTCGATGAGCACTTGAAATGCCACAGCATACAAGGCTACGGGCCAAGTGCTGGAAAATGGGATTAGAATAGGTAGCTGCTTGTTTTCCGGCACTGACACGATGGGCCAAAGGGCCTGTTTCTGTGCTGCATGACTCTATGACTGTATGAGAAGCTTTCTGCAGATTTCTAAAGGTTAACTTTAATAACTATGGGAGATTGAATGAGTACAGAATGTACAAAAAATTCGGACTGATTTTCAATGCTCCATATCTGGATATTTAAAAGCAAAAAATAAAATTAATAATGTTGATGATCAGCAATAATGAAAGTGGTGCTGCAGTGTAGGAGGTGCTGTCTTTCTGATGAGACTTTAAACTTAAGCTCTGCCTGCTTTCAAGTAAGATCATGAGGTCATAAGAACTAAGAGCAGGAGTAGGCAATTCAGCCCTTCGAGCCTGCTCCGCCATTCAATACGATCACGGTTGATCTCATCTTGGCCTCAACTATACTTTCCTGCCCGTTCTCCATAACCCTTCAACCCTTTACTAATTAAAAATCGGTCTATCTCCTCCTTAAATTTACTCAATGTCCCGGCATCCATCGCACTCTGGGTAGTGAATTCCACAGACTCACGACCCTTTGAGAGAAGTAATTTCTCCTCATCTCTGTTTTAAATCTGCTACCCCTTATCCTAAAACTATGACCTCTCGTTCTAGATTTCCCCACAAGAGGAAACATCCTCTCTACGTCTACTTTGTCAATTCCCTTAATCATCTTATATACCTCAATTAGATCTCCTCTCATTCTCCTAAACTCCAGAGAGTAAAGGTGTAAAGTGCTCAATCTCTCTTTGTATGACAAACCCCTCATCCCTGGAATCAATCCAGTGAACCTCCTCTGAACTGCCTCCAATGCAACTACATCCCTCCTCAAGTAAGGGAACCAAAACTGTACGCAATACTCCAGGTGCGGTCTCACTAATGCCCTGTACAGCTGTAGCAACACTTCCCTACTTTTATATTCTATTCCTTTAGCAATAAATGCCAAAATTCCATTTGCCTTCCTTATTACCTGCTGTACCTGCATACTAGTTTTCAGCGATTCATGCAGGAGGACACCCAGATCCCTCTGCACCGAAGCATTCTGAAGTTTCTCTCCATTTAGATAATAATTTGCCTTTCTGTTCTTCTGACCAAAGCGGATAACCTCACACTTATCCAAGTTAAACTCCATCTGCCAAATTTTGGCCCATTCACCGAACTTATCCATATCCATTTGTAAATTTCTTATTTCTTTATTGCAACTTACTATCCCACCTAATTTAGTGTCATCTGCAAATTTGGCTATAGTACCTTCTATCCCTGCATCCAAGTCATTAATATATATTGTAAATAGTTGGGGCCCAAGGACTGAACCCTGTGGCACCCCACTAGTTACATCTTACCAACCAGAAAACGACCCATTTATCCCGACTTTCTGTTTTCTGTTGGTTAGCCAATCCTCTATCCAAGCTAATTAATTGCCCCAACCCCATTTGATCTAACCTTGTGTATTAACCTTTTGTGCGACACCTTATCAAATGCCTTCTGAAAGTCCAGATATGCTACATCTACAGGATCCCCATTATCCACTTTGCTTGTTACAGCTTCAAAGAACTCTAGCAAATTAGTCAAACACGATTTACCCTTCATAAAACCATGCTGACTCTGATGGATTGCGTTTTGACTTTCTAAATGTCCTGTTATTACTTCCTTAGCAATGAATTCTAATAATTTCCCAATGACAGATGTTAAACTAACTGGTCTGTAGTTTCCTACATTCTGCCTCCCTCCCTTTTTGAATAAGGGCATTATATTAGCTTTTCCAATCCATTGGAACCTTTCCCGCATCCAGAGAATTTTGGAATATTACAACCAATGGATCCATTATCTCCACTGCCACTTCCTTTAAGTCCCTAGGATATAGGCCATCAGGGCCTGGGGACTTGTCTGCCTTCAATCCCAATAGTTTGCTCAGTACTTTTTCCCTAGTGATGATGATTTTTCGAAGTTCCTCTCTTTCTATAACCTTTGCATTTCCTGTTACTATTGGAATGGTACTAGTGTCCTCCACTGTGAAAACTGAGGCAAAATACTGATTTAGTGTCTCTGCCATTTCTGTGTTCCCCTCTATTAACTCCCCAGTCTCATCCTCCAAAGGACCAACATTCACTTTAGCTCCGCTCTTACCTTTTATATACTTATAGAAGATTTTGCTATCCGTTTTTATATTTGGCGCTAGTTTTCTTTCATAATTTACCTTTGCTCTTTTTATTACTTTTTTAGTCACCCTTTGTTGATCTTTAAAAGATTCCCAATCTTCCAGCCTGCCACTGGCCTTTGCAATATGGTATGCCTTAATTTTTGTCTTTATGTTATCCTTAACTTCTTGCTTAGCCAAGGATGCTTTCCCCCCTCTTAGAATCTTTCTTCCTCTCTGGAATATATTTTAGTTGGGAAGAATTGAATACCTCCTTAAACATCGGCCACTGCTTATCAACTGTTCTACCTTTTAAGTCTTCCTGCCCAGTCTACTAGGGCTAAATCTGTCCTCATACCTATGTAATTACCTTTGTTTAACTCCAGAACGCTAGTGTGGGACTCCAGTTTCTCGCCCTCAAACTGAATTTGAAATTCTAGCATGCTATGATCACTCTTCCTTAGAGGATCCTTAACTATGAGATCATTAATTAATCCCACCTCATTACACAATACCAAACCTAGAATAGACTGCTCCCTGGTTGGTTCCACAACATATTGCTCCAAAAAACAATCTCTAATACATTCAATGAACTCTCTCTTGAGGCTACCCTTGCCAATTTGATTAATCCAGTCTATATGCATCTTAAAATCACCCATGATTATTTAGTTTAGAGATACAGCACTTTAACAGGCCCTTCGGCCCACCGAGTCTGTGCCGACCATCAACCACCCATTTATACTAATCCTACACTAATCCCGTATTCCTATCACATCCCCACCTGTCCCTATATATTTCCCTACCACCTACCTATACTAGGGGCAATTTATGATGGCCAATTAACCTATCAACCTGCAAGTCTTTGGCATGTGGGAGGAAACCGGAGCACCCGGAGGAAACCCACGCAGACACAGGGAGAACTTGCAAACTCCGCACAGGCAGTACCCAGAATTGAACCCGGGTCCCTGGAGCTGTGAGGCTGCGGTGCTAAGCACTGCGCCAATGTGCCCCCCCAGGGGGCACTTTCTTAGAAGCCCTCAGTATTTCCTGGTTTATACTGTGCCCCACTGCAGAACTACTGTTTGGGGACCTGCAGATTACTCCCACCAAGGACTTCTTTCCCTTGCTATTTCTTATTTCTACCCAGACTGATTCTATGCCTTGATTTCCAGTGCCTATATTGTTTCTCACTACAGCACTGACCTCTTCCATTACTAACAAAGCTATACCTCCTCCTTTTCCTTCCTGCCTATCCTTCCGACATACTCTTGGATATTCAATTCCCAAACCTGGTTTCCCTGCAACCACGTCTCAGTAATCGCCATTAAATCATACCCATTTGTCTCTATTTGTGCTGTTAACTCGTTTATTTTATTTTGCATGCTTTGTGCATTCAGATACAAAGCCTTTAAGTTTGTTCTATTATTACATTTCCCTACTCTTGTGTGATTCCTTGGTGCAATACGACATTCACACATTCTGTCCTTTCCTTTTATTTTCTGGTAACAATCAGCCTCATCACTAACCTGCACTCCTACCTTCTCCTTTAACTTTGACTTCCTAATTCTCCATGCAACTGAACCCTCCCCCCCATTATTTAGTTCAAAGCCTTATTTACAGCCCTAGTTATGTGATTCGCCAGTTGTAAAAGATCCCACAGCACTACTGAAAGAAGAGGAGGGGAGTTCTCCAGAATGTCCTGGCCAACATTTATCCCTCAATCAACATCACTGAAAACAGATCATCTAATCATTATCTCATTGCTGTTTGTGGGACCTTGCTATGCACAAATTGGCTGCCACATTTTCCTACATTACAACAGTGGCTGCACTTCAAAAGTAATTTATTAGCTGTAAAGCGTTTTGGAATGTCCTGGGGTCATATAAGGTGTTATATAAACACAAGTTCTTTCTTTTTTTACCATGATTAAAGTGCTTCGCATGAATGATTTTGTGGCTCGAGGAAACTTCCGTTTCTGGAATCCTCATGAATAAATGACATTTTACTATGTTACTCTTCTTTTAAACTTTGAAATCATTTTCTCTTCACAGATGTTGATTGTATATTTTATGCCAACTCACAAATGAAGCTACTGCACCGAACATCTGAAAATCTAAGGCTGCTCGTTATTGTTGCACTTCTTGTGCAAATGCTTCTTTAAAAAAGAAACAAGCCCAAATCTAGCTCATAACCTTTAACCCACTGCCAAGACACATAATAATGTTGAAGCAGAGGAATAAATAGAGAATCAAGTCTTTGCAATTGATGCGCAGGTGTGAAGGAAACAGGAAAAAACTATGTTTATTGTCAAAGCAGAAAAAGTGTTGCAACATAGATGCTTTTTGTTGTGCGTGTGATCAGTGGACAAAAGCATCCAGCTTATGCATCATTGAACTAGCTCCATCTTCCTGTCACAACCCAGCTCTCGGACAAGCGTGGAGAACACACAAGAGTGTAATTTAATTACAAAATTTTTATTTCTCAGATTTTACTGAGAAAACATTCTATTCTCATTGTTTCAAGCATATCACCAACTCATTTGTGGACATTCCATTGTATAAAAATTCATCTTAAAAAAACAGGCTATTTGGTAGTTATAAACCATCTGGACTCATCCTTGAGTCGTGTCTGTCAGAAGAATGTAATTACTGAGTAAACAGGAACAATTCCTGCTACTTCATAATAGAACAGCAGCCAAGTACACGAAAAATGGGACGCGGTTTTATTTAAATCCTGACCATTTGTGCCTAGAAGATGGATTCAGGGGGCTATTCCATCTGAACAGAAATAAACACGAATGATCAAATTGCCAAGGTCAATTAATGTGAATGTTTGCTTCAGAAACCAGCTGGCTCGACAGATATTTATACATAATGTTTGCTACAAAATGAGCAGTCGAACATCTCCAATCTTCGCCTGTCCAACTTTTGACAATTGAAGAACACTGTAGTCTTTTGCTAGTGGCCTTGAAGGCCCAAACCAGTGAAGCCGCCACTCATTATATTAATTATATAACCTCTTTTTACTATCTCACTAATTAAATCTCACAGAAGGATACAGTTGGCCTAAATTATCCTTTGATTAACTTTTTGTAAATGAAGAATGTCTGTAAATTTATCAGGGGTTGCAGAGACTATGAAATTTTGCCCACTACATCTTTCCCTTTCACTGAAGAAAAATTGATAAATATACGCAGATGTACAAACCACACCTGACTTGAAAAGTAATGGACATCACACCTTGCACATAGACACCCCATAGACAAAATCTCAAAGGGGAGAAGTACTCTGTGCATTATGTGTAACAAAACCATAAGCCCATTTTTCAGGCAACTTTAGCTGCAAATTTATCCAAAATAACATTTTTCCTGAGAACATGTGAAGACAATGAGTTATTCAATCATAGAGGACATCACCCTGATTTGAGCCTGATTTGTTTTAATCTGATGTCCACTTTCAGGAAGGGGTGATGGATAGAGATCAGAAGCAGAAACTAAAGGTCCTTTCCCTAACCCAGGGTGGTCAGACTAGTGTAGCAATATTGGACGGGATTTCAGTTACTGGGTCAGGACCCGAGCATCGCGAAGATTTCCGGTTTCCGACCCCGCACCGACAGAGAATGTACATCCAATGCAATTTCCGGATGCAAATGCGCGAATTGGACAAGAGTTGCATTTGCTACCCAATTAGCGCAGTGGTCACGGGAGGGAGGCAGAAGCAGTTCGGGAGTGGGCCCGTTTTAAAGGGTGAGTGACAGCCATTGCTGAGACTGCCATTCATCAACATTGTGGAGGCTGAGGCAGAGAAGAGGGTAGTGGGTAGGGAGGGCCCCTGTGCCAGGGCAACACTCTGGTTTTCCAATGAGTCACTTCAGGTCATGCTGGAAGGTAGCAGTGGACTGTGCATTAGGGACAATCCCCCCACTCCACCCACCCTGTCAAAAAAAGCCCTTGTCACAAGCAAATTGTTTTTGAAAGAAACTTCTTATCAATGAGTGAGACTACTTGGTGAGATGACATGAGAAGAAGTGCAAGAAGGGGATATTAGCAGTATAATGGTGAGAAAAAAAATTAAGAGGAAGTTCCATTAACTCCCCCAAAGGGGAAAGACAGCCTAACCTCTCAGGTGCAGATCCGCAGAGTTAAAACAATGACAAAAGCTTCAAATTGTACAACCCCTTTAGTGTGGAGAGACCACGTACACAGTCGTATCATGAGAAGTTAACTGTAAGCCAGGAAGGAGATATAAGGGAAGGTGGCCACAAAAGGGTCTGCACTTTAAATGTCAGCCTGTTGCCATGCTCAGCAAAGGCATATCATATTCCTACTTTTAAGATACGACCTTTATTCAATTTAGACTCTTTGAAATTGATTTCTCCTTTTAAAAAGTGGTCAATGTGCTGCAAGATCGCTGCCAAAGGTCAGATGACCTGATCTGCGTATTCAAACTATCTCACTGTCTCGAAAGGACAAAAGGATACTTTCCAGACTAAGAGGTGTCGACTACAGCATCCTGGAACCATCAAGAGACATTCCTGAATTGAATGGTTTCCTTCTGAGTCAAAGAAGGTGTGAAGTAGATACATCATAACCAAATAGTACCCATTCAAACATTAATAAATAGATATGGATTCCACATCCTGGTCCATTGAATAGTCACACCGGGGAGAAGGTTATGTGTCAACAGACACTCTAATTTGATAGATTTTTGCCTTTAAAAGGTAAGTCTCTGGAGAGAGAGAGAGAAATCACAGCAACATCACACAAAAGCAGTCCAGCCAGGAAGTTTGGAAAGATCCAGCCGAAACAAGATGAAGAAGTCCTGTTGCTAATTCTACACTTCAAGTTGATGCAGCAGAGAACTGCCACCTTCAGTCTGAAATCTTAACCGCCAGAAATCTACAACACCTCAAAAAGTTCAAGATGGCAAACACCCAAGCCTGCATGTTTAAAAGAGACTGTCCTACTTAGAAGGTTCAACAAGTTTACCATAAACCACGAACACCTACCATACCTTGAACTCTTACTCTTTACCTTCTATCTATCTTCTATGAGTTCTATGAGGAACTCCATAATATAATTAGTAGCATCCCCAACACCGAAAACCTATTCCTGCTGGGAGACTTTAATGCCAGGGTTGGGGCTGACCATGACTCATGGCCTTCCTGCCTTGGGCACTTTGGCATTGGAAGGATGAATGAGAATGGACAGAGACTGCTTGAGTTGTGCACCTATCATAACCTCTGCATCATCAACTCATTCTTTCACACTAAACCCTGTCACCAGGTTTCTTGGAGGCACCCAAGATCACGTCGTTGGCACCAACTGGACCTCATCGTTACAAGGCGAGCCTCTTTAAACAGTGTTCAAATCACACGCAGCTTCCATAGTGCGGACTGCAACACCGACCACTCCCTGGTGTGCAGCAAGGTTAGCCTCAAACCAAAGAAGCTGCATCACTACAAGCAGAAGGGCCGCCCGCGCATCAACACCAGCAGAATTTCTCATCCACAGCTGTTACGCAAGTTTCTAAATTGACTTGAAAAAGCCCTCCAAAACACTCCCACAGGGGATGCAGGGACCAAGTGGGCCCACATCTATGACTCAGCAATGACCATCTATGGCAATTGTGTGAAGCGGAATGCAGACTGGTTTCAATCTCACATTGAAGAGCTGGAACCTGTCATAGCCGCTAAGCGCATTGCACTGCTAAACTACAAGAAAGCCCCCAGCGAGTTAACATACGTAGCACTTAAAGCTGCCAGAAGCGCTGCACAAAGAACAGCCAGGCGCTGCGCAAATGACTACTGGCAACACCTATGCAGTCATATCCAGCTGGCCTCTGACACAGGAAATATCAGAGGGATGTATGATGGCATTAAGAGAGCTTTTGGGCCAACTGTCAAGAAGATTGCCCCCCTCAAATCTAATTCAGGGGACACAATCACTGACCACCGCAAACAAATGGACCGCTGGGTGGAACACTACCTCGAACTGTACTCCAGGGAAAATGTTGTCACTGAGACCGCCCTCAATGCAGCCCTGTCTCTGCCAGTCATGGATGAGCTGGACGTACAGCCAACAAAATCGGAACTCAGTGATGCCATTGATTCTCTAGCCAGCGGAAAAGCCCCTGGGAAGGACGGCATTACCCTTGAAATCATCAAGAATGTCAAGCCTGATATACTTTCAGCTCTGCACGAACTGCTTTGCCTGTGCTGGGATGAGGGAGCAGTACCACAGGACATGCGCGATGCCAATATCACCACCCTCTATAAGAACAAGGGTGACCGCGGTGACTGCAACAACTACCATGGAATCTCCCTGCTCAGTATAGTGGGGAAGGTCTTCGCTCGAGTCGCTTTAAACAGGCTCCAGAAGCTGGCTGAGTGCGTCTACCCTGAGGCACAGTGTGTCTTTCGAACAGAGAGATCCACCATTGACATGCTGTTCTCCCTTTGCCAGCTACAGGAGAAATGCCGTGAACAACAGATGCCCCTCTACGTTGCTTTCATTGATCTCACCAAAGCCTTTGACCTTGTCAGCAGAAGTGGTCTCTTCAGACTACTAGAAAAGATTGGATGCCCACCAAAGCTACTAAGTATCATCATCTCATTCCATGACAATATGAAAGGCACAATTCAGCATAGCGGTGCCTCATCAGACCCCTTTCCAATCCTGAGTGGCGTGAAACAGGGCTGTGTTCTCGCACCTACACTGTTTGGGATCTTCTTCTCCCTGCTGCTCTCACATGCATTCAAGTCCTCAGAAGAAGGAATTTTCCTCCACTCAAGATCAGGTGGCAGGTTGTTCAACCTTGCCCGTCGAAAAGCGAAGACCAAAGTACGAAAAGTCCTGATTAGGGAACTCCTCTTTGCTGACGATGCTACATTAACATCTCACACTGAAGAGTGTCTGCAGAGACTCAGCGACAGGTTTGCGGCTGCCTGCAATTAATTTGGCCTAACCATCAGCCTCAAGAAAACGAACATCATGGGACAGGACGTCAGAAATGCCCCATCTATCAATATGTCCAGACTGGCCAAGAGAGTGTGGGAAAATGGCGCACTGACACAGAACACAAAAGTCCGCATGCATCAAGCCTGTGTCCTCAGAACCTTGCTCTACGGCAGCAAGGCCTGGACAACGTTCGTCAGCCAAGAGCGACGTCTCAATTCATTCCATCTTCGCTGCCTCCGGAGAATCCTTGGCATCAGGTGGCAGGACCGTATCTCCAACACAGAAGTCCTCGGGGCGGCCAACATCCCCAGCATATACACCCTACTAAGCCAGCGGCGCCTGAGATGGCTTGGCCATGTGAGCCGCATGGAAGATGGCAGGATCCCCAAGGACACATTGTACAGCGAGCACGTCACTGGTACCCGACCCACCGGCTGTCCATGGCTCCGCTTTAAAGACTTCTGCAAATGCGACATGAAGTCCTGTGACATTGATCACAAGTTGTGGGAGTCAGTTGCCAGCGATCGCCAGAGCTGGCGGGCAACCATAAAGGCGGGGCTAAAACGTGGCGAGTCGAAGAGACTTAGCAGTTGGCAGGAAAAAAGACAGAAGCGCAAGGAGAGAGCCAACTATGTAACAGCCCTGACAACCAATTTTATCTGCAGCACCTGTGGAAGAGTCTGTCACTCTAGAATTGGCCTTTATAGCCACTCCAGGTGCTGCTCCACAAACCAAGGACCACCTCCAGGCGCTTACCCATTGTCTCTCAAGACAAGGAGGCCAAAGAAGAAGATCTTCTCTTGAGATTGCATGTGAGAGTGAATGCGTGTGTGAATGGTGTTGCGAACATTTCGGGGAATGAATATTGTTCAAAAGAAGTTAATCTTCTGTTTTAAACCTACAATAAAACCTGTCACTATCTGTTCATTTGGCAAGTAAAACACAAAGGAGCTAACTCATTGGGCTGAATTTTACAGACCCCCCGACCTTGAGGTTCATGGTGGGGGGATCCAGAAAATGCCTCCAGGAGAGGGCCGCCATGCACTCCGGCGCTGGGAAGGCCCGGCCCAATATTGCCGGCGGCAGTGAGGCCTCGTCGCTCAGTGATGGGAGCAAAATTTGCATACGTTAATTTATTAAAATAAATGAATTGATTACTTACCCACTCCCGCCGTCCGTTTTGGTGCAATATTGGTGCTGGTGGCTGACACTCCCGTGCCTTTGGATATCTGTCTGGGAATCCAAGGTGGAACACTGGTGTGGATGGGGCAGCAGGTAAGTTTTCAATGCAGGGGGCGGGGGAGAGTGGGGTGAAACTAATCTGATTGGTGTAGGGGATGGTGGGAAGGGGTAAAGTTTATGAACATTGGGGGTGAAGGTCGGGAGCACAAGGTAAGTGTTTTATTTATTTTATTTATTTAGAGATACAGCACTGAAACAGGCCCTTCGGCCCACCGAGTCTGTGCAGACCAAGAACCACCCATTTATACTAACCCTACAGTAATCCCATATTCCCTACCACCTACCTACACTAGGGGCAATTTATAATGGCCAATTTACCTACCAACCTGCAAGTCTTTTGGCTTGTGGGAGGAAACCGGAGTACCCGGCGAAAACCCACGCAGATACAGGGAGAACTTTCAAACTCCGCACAGGCAGTACCCAGAATTGAACCCGGGTCCCTGGAGCTGTGAGGCTGCGGTGCTAACCACTGCGCCATTGTGCCGCCCATTGCGCCACTGTGCCGCCCATGGTGGGGGAGAGGGCAAGTAATGAATTTTATGGTTATTGGGGGGATGGAAGAGGGTTGGGATCACTTTATTGAATTTTCTAAAGTCAGTATTTCTTTAAATGCTGTAATTTCAAAGTATGGCTTGAAGCCCTTAAAAATGGCATCAGCGCTTGCGTAAAGGCTGCTGACGCCACTGCCAGGGACGGACTGCACCCCCCCCCGCAAGTCATTGGTGGGGGGGTGGGGGAGCGGTCCACCCCGGCCATTTAGATGAGATGCCACGTTTAATATCGTGGTGGCTCCCGAAGTACCGTCCACGCTTGCGGGCCGCCATTTTTCATGGCCGCCGCCAATTTCGGCAGCAGCAATGCAAAATCCAGCCCTATGTGTGCATTCATATGATAATTGTAGCATTGGTGCAGAATAGGTTTGTTTACATCAATATGGTTATGTGCATATGAGGTACAAATCCAGGTCAGAGTGAAGAAGAGGGAGAATCTTGGAGAAGGGAGCCTCAATTCAGCTTGCTAAGCATTAAGTTTAGGCCTCGGCATCCACAAACTGAAATCGCTTCACACTAACACAAAACTTGTAGCCTAAATGCACTGTAAAACGATATTCTGATATAGAACGCTTGCAAATGGAATGTATCACACTTTAAATGTTTCTGTAACACCAAAGAAACTAGTAAATGTTTCTGATGAAAGGTCACAGAGCTGAAACTTCTCTCTCCACAGATGCTGCCTGACCTGCTGAGTATTTCCAGCACTTTCTGTTTTTTATTTTATATTAGTCAATGTTTCTGTTTATCTGATATTTTCCAGAACCAAACAAAAACATCTTACTATGGCCCACTTCACTTGATTTCTCTAAATTTCCTGAAAAGCAATCATAACTTCTTACCATTATCCATTTGACTGTCTCTCTCCATTTCTCTCGAATTTTCTACCATTGCCTCTGACACACTATAAGCATCACCAAAGGAGATCCACAAGTTGTACATATGTTTTTGTTGTTTTAAAAATATATCAATAAGTCTGGTTTACCTTCTATCCAACTAGTTAAACAATCTCCTATGGCATGCACCATCACTGGCCTGCTTCCAGACTTCCATCAATTCTGCTCTGTTGCTGTCCACTAATAGAAGCATAAGAATAATCCAGAGTGACACTTCTGCCAGTCTTGCCTCCATCTGGGAAATTGATCAGTGCCTCCCATTGGCTGTGATCTGGAACTCAATGGGCTGGATCTGGTGAAGGCGGCAGGGCTCCCAGCACCAGGCTGAAAAGGTCTTAGCCTTTTTGTGCCCCCCAAGGAGCAATCCTCCAGTCTTTTCACATTAAAGTTTCACAAGCTGGAATCCCCTTCCCTTTATAGACAGGGTTCCGCCTCCAAGAGCTGCCAGCCAATCAGAAGGCCAGCAACTCAGCAGTATCGGCAGCGCCACCAGGAGCGGTGGCCACTGCTGGTACGGCTTAGACCTTGGACACAGCCCAACAGTGGAAGCCCGAACCTCAGGTAAGTGAGGCAGGGTCGCCAGAGTGAATCCGGAAGACCCAGCGAAGGGGTGCCAGGGGGTGTGGGGGGGGTGGGTGGTGAGTAGGTCTGGTCTTGCAGTCCAGGGGGAGGGGTGTCCCAGGGAAGTAGAGTGGTTCTTGGCGGGGGCCTCCATGGGCCTCAGATTTCCCATGAAGGAGGGACCCATCCCCAAAGCCCGCATGGAGGGCTCCTTGTTTTATAACACTCCCCGCGTGGTGGAGGCACCCCCACCACTGGTAAGATCCCAGCGGCAGCAGGAAGTTGCCCTTAATTGGCCATTAATAGGCCACTTAAGGGTCTCATTTGACCTCTCGGCAGGAAGGCATATCCCACCCCTGAGAAAATCGCTTCCGACAGGGCGGCAATGGGCCCCACATCCACCCCACCACCTATCGAGTCTAAGGGTCCCCCACTTCTGACCCCGCTTCATAGGAGCCCATATTGTATTGGGAACTGTGGGAGCAAAACTACTTTTTTTACCAATTATATTGGGATACCCTTCTGGTTTCAAAAGGCTTTGTGAAAATCTAGCAGATTATACATCCCGCTCTGACTATGCCAAGGTGTAAAGCAAAATGTCCCACCAGCATAAGATTCTCACCATTGAATCAAGCATGTGCTATGTGACAGAAAAGTTGTATGGATTGGAATCAGCTTGTTTACGTCAACCTAATTGGAATCCATTTATACCCTGCTATTATTTGGGCTGGATTTTATGGGCCCCCCCTCCCCCCGAGGTAGGATCGGAGGCGGGGGGCTCATAGAATCGCAGTGTGGTAGGTACAGAGGGCCTCACTTACCAGGTCTGGGGTTCCAGCTCTGGGCCTGGGTCCAAGGCCTCTGCAGCACCGGCAGTGGCCAGCGCCGATACTGCTGAGTTGCCAGCCCTCTGATTGGCCTGCAGCTCTTGGAGCAGGATCCCTGTCTTTAAAGGGATGGAGATCCTGGCACCAGAACGTTTGCCTCTGGAACAATGGAGGACAGCACTGCGGGCGGGGTGGGGGATGCTTGAAAAGGCCGAGGCGGGAATCCCCCCCCTCTTTTTCAGCCCAGCGCCGGAATTCCTACTGCCTTCACAGGATCTTGGCCTTTGTATCATAATGAAAGTGGAATTGTGCCTATCTACTTCAAAACTACTTCATTGATTGTAAAGTGCTTTTAGAAGTCCAGTGGGCATGGAAGGCACTATATAAATGCAAATCTTTTTTCTTTCTTTCAAAGTAAACCATCCTCAACACTAATACAGAATAAGAAATAACAGAGGGGATAGCCCATCAGGTAGACATTTGGCAGGTCTATAACAGAAGTGTGCTCTCCATTATTTAGCAAAACTACGTCAAAGCGCATACAGAATACGGGTTCCAGCTAAAATAAAGGGGATGCATTGGTAGCTAAATGGATGTGTAACTGGGAGCTGTAGGAAGAACAGTTAAGCAAAGAAGGCCAGTTTGGAGGTCAGGGAAGGTAACAAAAGTTATTAGAGACAAAGGAAAAGCATTTCCGTGTAATAAATTGTCTCGCATAGAGTGTAGTAAGGATCAATATAAGGAAAATCACAGAGTGTAGAAGGGATGATACAAGAGCAAAGTAAGAAACTGAACGTAAAATTGATGATAAAATTTTAAAAATGAATCAAATGTACAGAAGAATAAACATGGATCAGTAACATGGCGGCACAGTGGCGCAGTGGTTAGCTTCGCAGCCTCACAGCTCCAGGGACCCGGGTTCGATTCCGGGTACTGCCTGTGTGGAGCTTGCAAGTTCTCCCTGTGTCTGTGTGGGTTTTCTCCGGGTGCTCCGGTTTCCTCCCACAAGCCAAAAGACTTACAGGTTGATAGGTAAATTGGCCATTATAAATTGTCACTAGTATAGGTAGGTGGTAGGGAAATATAGGGACAGGTGGGGATGTTTGGTAGGAGTGTAGGATTGGTAGAGATGGGTGGTTGATGTTCGGCACGGACTCGGTGGGCCGAAGGGCCTGTTTCAGTGCTGTATCTCTAATCTAACTACAGGAACAGGATTTTCGTTGAGTGAATGTGTACGTGTAGTGGAGATGTTAAAGAAGTTGTTCAGTTCATAAGTTACAAATGAAGAAGTAGTACAAAGGCAGCAAAAAATGGTTAATACATGAGAGACAGATTGAAATGTGTAATGAAACTAACATTACTACTGATGGTACTGGAAACTTGAATAAGGTCCAAGGAAATAAAGCACCTGACCTGGGCTTTATAGGATAAACCCAACAGTACTTGAAGAACTCACTGTCACTGAGACTGCCCTCAATGCAGCCCAGCCTCTGCCAGTCATGGATGAGCTGGACGTACAGCCAACAAAATCGGAACTCAGTAATGCCATTGATTCTCTAGCCAGCGGAAAAGCTCCTGGGGAGGACGGCATTACCCCTGAAATAATTAAGAGTGCTAAGCCTGCTATACTCTCAGCACTCTACGAACTGCTTTGCCTGCTCCGGGATGAGGGAGCAGTACCACAGGACATGCGCGATGCCAATATCATCACCCTGTATAAGAACAAGGGTGACCGCGGTGACTGCAACAACTACCATAGAATCTCCCTGCTAAGCATAGCGGGGAAAGTCTTCACTCGAGTCGCTTTAAACAGGGCTCCAGAAGCTGGCTGAGTGTGTCTACCCTGAGGCACAGTGTGGCTTTCAAGCAGAGAGATCAACCATTGACATGCTGTTCTCCCTTCGTCAGCTACAGGAGAAATGCCGTGAACAACAGATGCCCCTCTACGTTGCTTTCATTGATCTCACCAAAGCCTTTGACCTCGTCAGCAGAAGTGGTCTCTTTAGACTACTAGAAAAGATTGGATGCCCACCAAAGCTACTAAGTATCATCATCTCATTCCATGACAATATGAAAGGCACAATTCAGCATAGCGGTGCCTCATCAGACCCCTTTCCTATCCTGAGTGGCGTGAAACAGGGCTGTGTTCTCGCACCTACACTGTTTGGGATCTTCTTCTCCCTGCTGCTCTCACATGCATTCAAGTCCTCAGAAGAAGGAATTTTCCTCCACTCAAGATCAGGTGGCAGGTTGTTCAACCTTGCCCGTCTAAGAGTGAAGACCAAAGTACAGAAAGTCATCATCAGGGAACTCCTCTTTGCTGACAATGCTACATTAACATCTCACACTGAAGAGTGTCTGCAGAATCTCATCGACAGGTTTGCGGCTGCCTGCAACGAATTTGGCCTAACCATCAGCCTCAAGAAAACGAACATCATGGGACAGGACGTCAGAAATGCTCCATCCATCAATATCGGCGACCACACTCTGGAAGTGGTTCAAGAGTTCACCTACCAAGGCTCAACTATCACCAGTAACCTGTCTCTCGATGCAGAAAACAACAAGCGCATGGGAAAGGCTTCCTCTGCTATGTCCAGACTGGCCAAGAGAGTGTGGGAAAATGGTGCACTGACACGGAACACAAAAGTCCGCGTGTATCAAGCCTGTGTCCTCAGTACCTTGCTCTACTGCAGCGAGGCCTGGACAACGTATGTCAACCAAGAGCGACGTCTCAATTCATTCCATCTTCGCTGCCTCCGGAGAATCCTTGGCATCAGGTGGCAGGACCGTATCTCCAACACAGAAGTCCTCGAGGCGGCCAACATCCCCAGCATATACACCCTACTAAGCCAGCGGCGCCTGAGATGGCTTGGCCATGTGAACCGCATGGAAGATGGCAGGATCCCCAAGGACACATTGTACAGCGAACTCGTCACTGGTATCAGGCCCACCGGCTGTCCTGGTCTCCGCTTTAAAGACGTCTGCAAACGCTCACGAAGTCCTGTGACATTAATCACAAGTCGTGGGAGTCAGTTGCCAGCGATCGCCAGAGCTGGCGGGCAGCTATAAAGGTGGGGCTAAAGCGTGGCGAGTCGAAGAGACTTAGCAGTTGGCAGGAAAAAAGACAGAAGCGCAAGGGGAGAGCCAACTGCGAAACAGCCCTGACAACCAATTTTATCTGCAGCACCTGTGGAAGAGCCTGTCACTCTAGAATTGGCCTTTATAGCCACTCCAGGTGCTGCTCCACAAACCACTGACCACCTCCAGGCGCTTACCCATTGTCTCCCGAGACAAGGAGGCCAAAGAAGAAGAAGAACTTGAAGAACTCAGGATGCACTAGCAACATCATTAGCAAACCTATAAATAAAAAAGAATGGAGAATCACAAGTGGGATGAGTGTTCGTAGAAAAGGGGAGATCAGAAATTCTGACATATGTATCTTGTAAAATTCTGGAATGAAATATCAAGGGTGACATAGTGGATCACTTAGAGAGATATACACTATCAGAAAGAGTCCGCACTGATTTTTATTTACTCGTTAATGGGATGTGGGCATCGCTGGCTAGGCCAGCATTTATTGCACATTCCTAATTGCCCTTAGTTGAGTGGCTTGCTAGGGCATTTCAGAGGGTAATTAAGAGTCAACCACATTGCTGTGGGTCTGGAGTCACATGTAGGCCAGACCAGGTAAGGACAGCAGATTTCCTTCCCTGAAGGGTATTAGTGAATCATATGGGTTTTTACAACAATCGACAATGGTTTCATGGTCACCATTAGACTAGCTTTTTAATTCCAGATTTTTTATGAATTGGATTCAAATTTCACCATCTGTCATGTTGGAATTCAAACCCATGTCCTCAGAATATTAGTCTAGGTCTCTGGATTACTAGTCCAATGACAATACCACTAGGCCACCGCCTCCCCATATTACAAAAGGGAAGTTATTCCAGAGGAACTTCATGGAATGTTTTGAGAAAGTAACAAAGTAACATGACTGATAAGGGCAAGAATGTAAATGTGAAATTTGAAGCATTTGATAAAGTAACTCATAGAAATCCAGTGCATAAAAGGAACAGACTTTGTAATGGTTGGTGGCAGTGTACCAAAGTACAGTGAAAATCAGCTAGGTGAACAATTGCGCTTGCTAGTACCTGTTTTTTGGGCACTGAGTACCCTGAGAGTTCGAAAATGGCATCCATGGTGCACATGTCCATGTGAGGGGCGAAACGCACCAGATGCCATATTGGTGAGGACGTTAGCGTATGCTATGAATGTCTGCCTGAAGAATGCAGAGCAGGCAGATCGTGACGTGCATGCTGATTTGATGCCAGCAGTGCCTGTTTGGAGCTCAGTGCTCCAGCTAATGCCTTCTCTTAACCTCACACAGCTGAACACGTGTTCAGCAACAGGAAGGATCCCACCAGCTCTTTTTAAGGTGATTATCAACTAGTTACAGGTTAGTTGCTGGTTGATTTCTTCAGACTGTTGCTATGATTCTAAAGTGTATGATACTTTCGATCGTTGTTTCAAGTTGCAAAGGTCTATAGTGCTATGGCAGTAGCTGAAGGACTTTTTGCTGACTTTTAAGGCTTCTGTACAAACCAATTGCTCCCTAATATGGGTGTATGGTAGGCATTCCCCTTGAAATAGAGCATGACTTGGAGAATGAACAGAGACCACACAGACAAGCTGCTGAGAGAGTGAACAGAAGGAGGGGGAGAAGGGCTCTCTGCAGGGGGTCATTTCCACCCAGGGTGTTCAGGGAGCAGTTTTCCTTCCTGTATCTCAGCAAGGAACAATATGTGAGATGTCTACACTTTAATAAGGATGTCCTCACTGAAATCTGCCACAACTGCAAACTCAGAACCAGGGAAAGGACTGCATTGCCAGTGGCTGCAAAGGTGACTTTTTTTTTAATATGGAACGCTTCACGAATTTACGTGTCATCCTTGCGCAGGGACCATGCTAATCTTCTCTGTATCGTTCCAATTTTAGTATATGTGCTGCCGAAGCGAGCAAAGGTGACTGTGCGATGAACTTTTATGCGTCTGGTTCCTTCCAGGCTGGAGCAACATCTTGCAGTTTGCCATCTACTGCTGCACAAGAGAGGAAACTGAGGCTTTCTGTTCAAAGAAAGCTAACTACATTTCATTCTCTCTTGCCATAGACAAGCAGTTGGGGCAAACATGCGGCTTTGCTATGATAGCAGGCTTCCCCATGTTGCAGGGCACCATTGGCTGCATGCACATTACTTTGCCAGCTCCTTTACCAGAACAGAAAGGGATTCCACTTACTCAACAGCAAATGTGACCAGTATGTGACCATAGACAGCAAATGATGCAAGTCAATGTCTGGTCTCCTGATAGCAGTCATGATTCCTTCATTCTGCGACAGTCCACTGTGCTGGCTGCACTTGAGCCACTACAGCAAACCAAAGGGTGGCTACTGAACAAGGGCTATCCGCTGACAACATGACTAATGACTCAGGTGCTCCACCTATGCACATGTGTGCGGCATGTATACAATGAATGCCATGCTGCCATATGAAATGTGATGGTGCAGACCACTGGCATGCTGAAATAACGCTTCCACTGCCTTGACCACTCTGGAGGCATCCTGCAGTACTCGCCAGAGCGGGTGTCAAGATCTGTGGTCTACTTCATGCTGTGCAATCTTGCCATCATGAGGGGACAGCCCTTGCCACCATCTATACAGTGAGCAGCTGAGGAACAGCAGGAGGAAGATGAGCAGGAGCATGAGCACGAGGAGAGGGAGGAGGAAGAAGAGGAAGAGGAGGTAGAGGAAGGGAGGAAGCAACCTAAACAGGTTGTCTATGAAGAACTCATGCAAGTGCGGCACCAGTAAATGCAACCCCAATTCCCTATTCATCAATCATCCCACACATTGTCTTTTTTGTGTCGCTCACCATTACATTGTCCACTTGCCACCACAAAATAACCATTTCAAACCAAATTTCTAAACAAAATCATAAGTCAACTAATCACCCATGTGCATTCCCATAGTGTTTATGCTTAATGTGCCTTTGCCTGTTCAAGTGCTCCCAAGCAGTGCTACGTCAGCGGCTGCAGCATGGATGGTGGAAGGCTGCTGACTTTCAGTGGAGGAGACTGTAGATGGCCTTGTAGATGACCCTGAGCATCTCTGGGGCTAGAAGGCCCACCTGCGAACTGCACCACCATGACATGGGTGGCAGGAATCTGGGCAGGCTGGCTGGCTGACAACAGTAAGGGCACTGACGGAGTGGTAGGGGTGGGAGGACGAATGCAATCATCCTGGGAGAGAACAGCAGATTTGTGCTTCAAGGAGCCACTGCTATTCAATAGGATGGTGCCTCAGCAATACCAGTAATCTGTTGGAGGACAGATTGCTATTCTGCTGTGACACCCTGCCTTTTTGCACAATATAATCCACAGCCATGAAGGTTGTAGTCTGAGCTTGCATGGCAGAAAACTGACCTTTCATGGCAGGAATCTGAACTTCCACTGCAGCACTCAGACGCTGGATGGCTGCTCCTGTTTGTGCTGTAATGGAAGCTGTGACATTTGTCATCAAACGCTGCATCATTGGTGGGTCCACAAGTGTCTTGTAAGAGAGAGGGAAATATTTTGGTAAGTTTGGCGCAATGAATTTGGGTGTTGTGGCTGTCATAGTTGAATAGCTTGCAGTGTATGAACGCTGTGAGATGTGATTGTGAGGCTTGCAGAGATGCTAAGTGTGTGAGGGTGAGGCAAAGCCTATGATTATTAGGTATGAGTCGTGTTTGATAACATTTGTTGGTAGGTGAGTGATGGGGATGTGGTGATTTGAACAATGTCTGAGGCTGGTTGTGCACTTGAGAGGATTTGGCATTTCAAGATGGATTCACTGACCTTGACCACTTGTATGGAGTCAATGAAGTTCTTGCGGCATTACATCCAGATTCTCAGGGCTCGACTGCTGGCATTGACCTTCACGGCTATCTGCTCTCAGTCTTTTGATCGTGTGTCTGGAGGGACTTCCTGACCTTCTGCAGATACAGAACATCTTTCCTACTTTCCACCTCCTCCACCAAGGCCTCCAGTGCAGCTTTGGAACAACTTGAAGCTCATTGTTATGACCAGGTGAGAAAGGTGTCGAAGGGTCCCTCTCAGCCTTTACCTGGTCTTACTGTAATAGGGTTTATTTTTTAAAAACACCGTGTTTTTAGCTCCCCCTTGGTGAATCCTTGTTTACTGCTTTCCAATTATAAGGCAAAGAAACCAGCACAAACAGGTTTTCTCAGGTTTAAAGAAGAAAGGTTGAAATTTATTAAACTTAAACTCTAATTCGGTTGACGCCTACAGATACATGACGTGCCCACGTTAGCATACACACATGCAGACAGAGACAGAACAGAGCAGAAGAAATAAATTGGAAAGGTTTGAGGCAATCCCTGAAGAGGGTTTTTGTGACGGATCTTTGACCTCACTGCCGAGTCCTTGATTGTAGGTAGATCTTGCTTTTCGTTGGGGCCCAGTGTGCTTCTCAAACCTTGTTCACTGTAGTAGACTTTTCTCTCTTGGGGTTCATGTGTCTTCAGTGGATTTGGAGTTCAGTGAGAAAGAGATGGGAGCAGACAGACAGGAGACTGTGACGAGCCAGCCAGGAGAGGTCTTTTCAGTCCAGGAGCCAACAGATACTCTTCAGTTCAAACTCTGTGGTTAGTTCAAAAGACCCTGGACTGGCCAGTTAGTCATGTGACCAGCTGGTTTAACCAGTTTGTGGATTGTATCACCTTAGCAATCTCTGGAATGCTGCTCTTACACACAATAACTTTGGTGATCAAAGTCCATATTAGGATAAGTGGATAAGGAAAGTAACCTCTCTTGTCCCTATTGGTAAGCAAATGTCCTCCATCCAAGTCTGGCAGCCCTTGCAACAGGTCTTCTCTTCTTCCCAGCAACAATTTGAAATTTAATGTCCATATGGCAAAATAAATACACCTCATTCTTGGCAGGTGGGGGCCCAGCATGACACCATGCTCTCCCATGTTGTGCCAGTCATCAGTGTTTTCCAGGTCCGATTCGCTTCCTGCACAACTGCCAGCACCTGCTCCAACCAAAATGCATCTCCCCTTTAAGAGGTGCAGGCTTGCTTTAACTGGTGCTAGTAAGTTAGAAGTTTGGGTCCCTGCTGATGTATGCAGCCAAAGATTAGCGTGGTTAGCACTGGCAGCATGCAGCAATTATTCAAATGAGCAGGCAGCACCAAGTTGACAAGCTGCCTGCAATGCATTGGATGGGAGTGGGCTAGTCACAATCCCCACATATGTTTTCTGGGTCTATCCAATTTAAGAACATAATAACATCTGAAACAGGAGCAGGAACAGACCATGTGGCCCTTCGAGACTGCTCCAGCATTGAATAAGATCATGGCTGATCTTCTACCTCAACATCACCTTCCCGCACTATCCCCATACCCCTTGATACCCATAGTACCCAAAAATCTATTGATCTCTGTCTTGAATATACTCAATAATGAGCATCCACAGCTCTATGGGGTAGAGAATTCCAACGATTCACAATCCTCTGAGTGAAGAAATATTTCCTTATCACAGTTCTAAATAACCGAAACTCTATTCTGAGACTGTCATCTCTAGTTCTAGACTCCCAACCATGGGAAACATTTTCCCAGCATCTACTCTGTCAATATCCTAAAGAAAATTCTCTGTTTCAATGAGATCACCTCTCATTCTTCTAAACTCCAGAGAATATAGGCCTAGTCCACTCAATCTCTTTTGGGTTAATCCCCTCGTCTCAGCGATCAGTCTAGTAAACCTACATTACACGCTCTCGAATGCAAGTACCTCCTTCCTTAAAAAGGAGACCAAAGGAAAACAATTTGATTAGACCCATTAGCAGGTGTGGGGATTGCGATGTGCGATTCCCCCATGGCCAACAGAAATGATGTAGGCAGCATGCAAACTTCATGCTATCTGCTCATTTCCATGATTGTGGCGTGCAGTCCAGCGGTAAACACACTGCTAAATGACTGTACGCTCAGCAGAGGGCCCAGCTTTGTGCGAAGCTAGCACCAATTCTAGCGAGCCTGTACTTCTTAAAGTCAGTCTGCACCTCATAAAGGGTACATGCATTCTGGCTGCAGCAGGTACTGGAATTGGCTTGGAAAGACATGCTGAGCAGGACGAAACAGAAGTAATGGAGCTGTAGGTCAGGGAGAGGGTTCCTAGGTTCTTAGATGCAGCATTGGAGGTCTTCGTGCAGCAGATGGATGGAGGAGAGAGGTTATCTTTCTGCGGTAAGGAGGCATATATGCACTGCAAAGGCACTGGAAGCAGATAGCCGCAGAGATCAATGCCAGAACTCTGGCCCGAGGTTAGGGAGACAGTGCCAGAAAAGCTTCAATGATCACACACGAGTGGTCAAGGTCATCTTTAAATGCCATCACTTATCAATCACACGACCAACCTCACACACTGCTCAATGCACGACATCTCCATCACTCACCCATCAGCAATCTCTACCAATCAGGACTCATGTCTAACATTCATATGCTCCATAGAAACATAGAAAATAAGAGCAGGAGTAGGCCATTCGGCCCGTCGAGCCTGCTCTGCCATTCATTATGATCATGGCTGAGCATCCAACTCAGTAGCCTGTTCACGCTTTCGCCCCATTCACTTTGATCCCTTTAGACCCAAGAGCTATATCTAACTCCTTCTTGAAAACATACAATGTTTTGGCCTCAACTGCTTTCTGTGGTAGCGAATTCCACTGGCTCACCACTCTCTGGGTGAAGAAATTTCTCCTCATCTCAGTCCTGAAAGGTTTACCCCGTATCCTTAGACTATGACCCCTGGTTCTGGACTCCCCCACCATCGGGAACATCCTTCCTGCATCTACCCTGTCAAGCCCTGTTAGAATTTTATAGGTTTCTATGAGATTCATCCTCACTCTTCTGAACTCCAGCAAATATAATCCTAACTGACTCAATCTCTCCTCAGACGTCAGTCCCGCCATCCCAGGAATCAGTCTGGTCAACCTTTGCTGCACTCCCTCTATAGCAAGAACATCCTTCCTCAGATAAGGAGACCAAAACTGCACACAATATTCCAGGTGTGGCCTCACCAAGGCCCTGTATAATTGCAGCAAGACATCCCTGCTCCTGTACTCGAATCCTCTCGCTATGAAGGCCAACATACCATTTGCCTTTTTTACCGCCTGTTGGACCTGCATGCTTACCTTCAGTGACTGTTGTATGAGAACACCCAGGTCTCGCTGCATATTCCCCTCTCTCAGTTTATAGCCGTTCAGATAACAATCTGCCTTCCTGTTTTTGCTACCAAAGTGGGTAACCTCACATTTATCCACATTATACTGACATCTGCCATGCATTAGCCCACTCACTCAACTTGTCCAAATCACCCTGATGCCTCTCTGCATCCTCCTCACAACTTACCCTCCCACCCAGTTTTGTGTCATCTGCAAATTTGGAGATATTACATTTAGATCTCTCATCTAAATCATTAATATATATTGTGAATAGCTGGGGTCCTCGCACCGATCCCTGCGGTACCCCACTAGTCACTGCCTGCCATTCGGAAAAAGACCGATTTATCCCTACTCTTTGTTTCCTGTCTGCCAACCAATTTTCTGTCCATCGCAATGCACTATCCCCAATCCCATGAGCTTTAATTTTACATGCTAATCTCTTATGTGGGACTTTGTCGAAAGCCTTCTGAAAGTCCAAATAAACCACATCCACTGGCTCCCCCTCATCAACTCTACTGGTTACATCTTCAAAGAATTCTAGTAGATTTGTCAAGCATGATTTCCCTTCGTAAATCCATGCTGACTCTGCCCGATTCTGCCACTGTTCTCTAAGTGCTCTGCTATAAAATCTTTGATAATGAACTCTAGAATTTTCCCCACTCCTGACGTCAGGCTGACTGGTCTATAATTCCCTGCTTTCTCTCTACCTCCCTTTTTAAATAGTGGGGTTACATTAGCTACCCTCCAATCTGTAGGAACTGTTCCGGAGTCTATAGAATCTTGGAAGATGACCACCAATGCATCCACTATTTCTAGGGCCACTTCCTTAAGTACTCTGGGATGCATACCATCAGGCCCTGGGGATTTATCAGCCTTCAATCCCATCAATTTCCCCAACACCATTTCTCTGCTAATACTGATTTCCTTTAGTTCTTCTCTCTAACTCAACCCTGTGTTCCCCAACATTTCTGGTATGATATTTGTGTCCTCCTTTGTGAAGACAGAACCAAAGTATGCATTTAGTTGGTCAGTCATTACTTTGTTCCCCATAATAAATTCCCCTGTTTCTGACTGTAAGGGACCTACATTTGTCTTCACCAATCTTTTTCTCTTCATATAACTATAGAAACTTTTACAGTCAGTTTTTATGTTCCCCACAAGCTTGCTCTCGTACTCTATTTTCCCCTGCATGGCTGCGTCCTCAACCCCCTGGGGGAGACACTGCTCGGCATTATTGGTGCGACCGTCACTGAGACCATGGCAACCAGCGTCGTTGAAGTAATCCAAGATGGCTGTGTGTTCATGTTTTATGCACTTTTCAAATTCCATTTCACTCTCATCGTGCAATCTGGTATGATGAACAAGTTGCAGATGTTGTAACCATGCACCCCTTGCTTTCCACACACCCCGCTTCCCTCACCCTCCCCTTATGCATTTACCTTTCAGGTACCCAAGAACTGCTGCTTTGCCAGCCAATCGTGCCTGAGGATGAAGGCCCAGAGGAAGAGTGGACCTCTGAGGAAGAAGCACCATCTCTTGATCTGACACGACCAGCCATCAGTTCAGATACTGGCTCGGTGCATACTTTAGAAAGTAGTGTAGAGGTGGGAGCTGCAAGTGGTGAATCTTTGGGCATGACTGGGCTGCAGCCAAGCACAGGGAAAAGGATAGCATGTACATATAAACATACAAATTAGGAGCAGTAGTAGGCCACTCGGCCCCTCGTGCCTGCAGGGCCATTCAAGAAGATCATGGCTGATCTGATTGTAACCTCAACTCCACATTCCCACCTACCCCCGATAACCTTTCACCCCCTTGCTTATCAAGAATCTATCTACCTCTGCCTTGAGAATATTCAAAGACTCTGCTTCCACCGCCTTTTGAGGAAGAGAGTTCCAAAGATTCCCGCATCTCTGATAGAAAGAATTTCTCCTCATCTCTGTCTTCGATGGGCGACCCCTAGTTCTCGATTCTCCCACAAGGGGAAACATCCTTTCCACATCCACCCTGTCAAGGCCCCTCAGGATCTTATATGTTTTAATCAAGTCACCGCTTACTCTTCTAAACTCCACCGGATACAAGCCTAGCCTGTCCAACCTTTCCTCATTAGACAATCTGCCCATTCCAGGTATTAGTCTAATAAACCTTCTCTGAACTGCTTCCAATGCATTTACATCCTTCCTTAAATAAGGAGACTAATACTGTACACAGTACTCCAGATGTGGTCTTACCAATGCCCCGTATAACTGAAGCATAACCTCCCTATGTCTGTATTCAATTGCCCTCACAATAAACAATAACATAGCTTTCCTAATTACTTGCTGTTCCTGCATACTAACCTTTTGAGATTCATGCACCAGGACACTCAGATCCCTTTGCATCTCAGAACTCTGTAATCTCTCACCATTTAAATAATACGCTTCTTTTTTATTCTTCCTGTCAAAATGGACAATTTCACACTTTCCCACATTATATTCCATTTGCCAGATCTTTGCCCACTCACATAACCTATCTATATTCCGTTGTAGCCTCCTTATGTCCTCTTGACAACTTACTTTCCTATCTATGTTTGTGTCACCAGCAAATTTAAGCCATACATTCGGTCCCTTCATCCAAGTCATTTATATAAATTGTAAAAAGTTGAGGCTCCAGCACTGATCCCTGCGGCACACCACTCATTACATCTTTCCAACCAGAAAATGACCCATTTATGCCTCCTCTCTGTTTCCTGTTAGCTAGCCAATCTTCTATCCATTCCAATATGTTATCCCCTACGCCATGATCTTTTATTTTCCATCATAAGCGTTGATGAGACACCTTAGTAAATGCCTTCTGGAAATCTAAGTACAGTACATCCACCAGTTCCCCTTTAATCACAGCACATGTTACTTCTTCAAAGAACTCCAATAAATTGGTTAAACATGATTTCCCTTTCACAAAACCACGTTGACTCTGCCTGATTACCTTGAATTTTTCTAAGTGCCCTGCTATAACGTCTTTAATAATAGTTTCTAACACTTTCCCTATGATAGATGTTAAGCTAACTGGCCTGTAGTTTCCTGCTTTCTGTCTCCCTCCTTTTTTAAATAAAGGAGTTACATTCTCTATTTTCCAATCAGATGGAACCTTCCCCGAATCTAGGGAATTTTAGAAAACTGAAACCAACACATCAATTTTTTCCTAGCCACTTCTTTTAAGACCCTAGGATGAAGTCCATCAGGACCCAGGGACTTGTCAGCCCGCAGCTCCAACAATTTACTCAATCTTCCCTGGTGATTGTAATTTTCTTGAGTTCCTCCCTCCCTTCCATTTCCTGATTTACAGCTATTTCTGGGATGTTACTTGCATCCTCCATAGTGAAGACCAATGCAAAATACCTGTTCAATTCATCTTCCATTTCCTTATTTTCCATTAATAATTCCCTAGACTTACTATAGGACCAATTCTCACTTTGGTCACTCTTTTCTTTTTAAAATATCTATAGACACTCTTACTGTTTGTCTTTATATTTCTAGCTAGCTTTCTCTCATATTCTAATTTTCCCTCCTTATTAATCTTTTAGTCATTCTTTGCTGCTTTTTATATTCTGTCCAATCTTCTGACCTGCCACCCATCTTTGCACAATTATATGTTTTTTCTTTAAGTTTGATACTATCTTTGACTTTTTTGGTTAACCATAGATGGTGGGTCCTCCCCTTGGAATTTATCTTTCTCATTGGAATGTATCTATTCTGTATATTCTGAAATTTTCACCCTTAAATGTCTGCCACTGCATCTCTGTTGACCGATCCCTTAACCTAATTTGCCAGTTCACTTTAGCTCGTTCTGCTTTCATACCTTCTTAATTGCCCTTATTTAAGTTTAAAATACTAGTCTTAGACACACTCTTCTGTCCCTCAAACTGAATGTAAAATTCAATCATATTATGATCGCTGCTGCCTAGGGGTGCCTTCACTATGGGGTCATTAATTCATCCTATCTCATTGCACAATACCAGGTCTAGTATATCCTGCTCTCCGGTTGGCTCCAGAACATGCTGTTCTAAGAAAGTACCCCGAAAACATTCTATGAACTCCTCATCTAGGCTACCTTTGCCCATCTGATTTTTCCAGTCTATACGTAGATTAAAATTCCCCATGATTATCGCCGTACCTTTCTGACGAGCTCCCATTATTTCTTCCTTTATACCCCGTCCTATGTGTGGTTTCTGTTAAGGGGTCTGTTCACCACTTCCACAAGTGACTTCTTACCTTTATGATATCATCTCTGCCCAAACCTCTTCTACATCCTGGTTTCCTCAACTTAGGTCATCTGTCTCTATTGTGCTAATATCATCATTAATTAACAGAGCCAGTCCTCTACCTTTTCCTAGCTTCCTGTCCTTCCTATATGTCATGTTCCCTTCAATATTCAGGTCCCCTTCTATGTCATCCTGCAGCCATATTTCTGTAATAGCGATTGGATCATACTTACTTATTTCTATTTGCACTATCAGTTCATCTGTTTTGTTTCAAATGCTACGTGCATTCAGATACAGAGCCTTCAGTTTTGTCCTATTAATATTTTTGTCTGCTGATTTACGTTTAAATTTGTACTTTCTGCCCCTTCCTGTCACAGTCTGTTTATCATTTCCCATATTCATACCTTTCCCTCTTGCCTTGTCTCTACTCTTTGATTTACCACATCTTCCCAAATTTGATCCCCTGCCCCCATTATTTAGTTTACAACCCTCTCTACTTCCCTAGTTATGAGACTCACTAGAACACTGGTCCCAGCATTGTTCAGGTGTCGACCATCCCAACGGTACAGCCCCCACTTGCCCCAGTACTGGTGCCAGTGCCCCACGAACCGGAACCCACTTCTATTACACCAGTCTTTGAGCCCTGTGTGGCACATCCCTGGAGGACAGGGATGCAGATGAGTTCTGCTGTAGACGATTCAGATGACGACTTTGATGGAGTAGCGTACAGATAAAGGCTGATGGACATGCATACCGATATGCTTGGTACATTGGCAGGCCTGCCAGAAAGCCTGTTGTCACTGTCAAGGAGCATAGAGAAGCCCGGCTCTAACTTGGCTCAGGGTTTCACACAGAGCTTGGAGCCCATCTTTTCCAGTGTGAAAGTGGTGGCCAACTCCAAGAGAACACTTTCAAATCCAACCATGATGCAGTCAGTGTCTGGTGGCCCAATGTCTCAACTTCCATTACAACACAGGCAGAAGTCACCCAACATCTGTGCACTGCAGTGGAAGCTCAGATTGAGGCCTCTGCTTGTTGTCATACAGGTTCAGACTGCCGCCAACATAGCTTTAGATACCAGTGCTCAAAGGGCTTTCAGGGTCTCACAGCAGTCCAGTAATCTGTGCTCCAGCAGATTGCTAGGATTGCTCAGGCACCGCCTGGGGGAATGGCAGTGTCTCCCTGGTGCACAAAACCGCTGTCTTGCCTCAGGATGATAGCATTCATGCTCCAAACACTGCCACTCTGCCAGTGTCCTTGTTGTTGTGTCTAAGCCAGCCAACCAAGACTGCTGCTACCCATGCCAAATTGGTGCAGTCAAAATCAGATTCTCAAGGTCAGAGCTGCTCGGGGGCATCCTACAAGTTAGTAGCCTTTCACTCATACTGTAGACATGGGGGTAGCACAGTGTAGAAGCACTAGGCCAGGCAAAGGCATCTACAAGACACCAAGGGAAAGCACAAAAGTGAATAGAGTCATAGAGTCATTACAGCACAGAAGAAGACCATTCAATCCATTGAGCTGGCTCTCTAGAGCAATCCAATCAGTCCCATTCCCCTGCTCTATCCCTGTAGCCCTGCAAGTTTATTTTCCTCAAGCACCCATCCAATTTCCTTTTGAAATCATTCATCGTCTCTGCTTCCACCATAGTTGGGTATTGTATGTGTTGTTGGAAGTGTTGTTGGATAAAGTTGGTATGGAATGGTTGTTTTGTCGTGTCTTTTATTTCAGGATTTTGGCCAAGAAGACACTCCGATGGTTTGTGACAGAGGTATGGTAACGTGAGGAATGGTGGAGCAATGGTGATCTGGGGAATTTTTCAGGAGAATTGGAGTCTCATGAGACACTCATGGACAGCGTGTCCAGAGCAATGATGTGCTGGATGCCTCCCCTTCCTTCTCTTCCCTTCATCCTCCTCCTCCTGAGGTGGTCATCAATGCCCTGGTGGCAAGGGTTGCACCCTCATGATGGGCAGATTTCAGAGGACCCAGCAGACCACCAGGAATCCAGAGACTCGTTCCAGTGAGTGCTGGAAGCTTCCACCTGAGCATTCCAGGCAACGGAACCATTGCTTCAGGACACCGATATTCTGCTCCACGGTGTTCCTCATTGAAGCATGGTTGTCATTGTAGGAGCGTTGATCACATGTGGTGGGATTGCAAGGAGAGTCATTAACCACATGCACAGTGGATAGTCCCCCTCATCGTTGAGCAGCCACCCTCTCACTCGCCGTGACGGCTCGAAATAGCTTGAACAGCTGACTGACACAAGATGAAAGCATTGATACTCCTGCCAGGATAGTGGGAACTTGCCAACATGATGGTCTGGGTGTGGTCATGCACCAAAGGGAGTGGAACCCTTTGTGATTGTGGTATATCTCAGAAAGATGCGACAGACAATGGCATGGGAAGCCTGCTATCCTGGCAAAGCCACCTGCCTGTCCCTTCTGCTTTTCTCTGCTTAGAGAAAAGACAATGAAGTCCCTTATCCTGGTGTACAGGGCCTTGGTTACCTCCTGGTTGCAGTGACGGATTGGCTCCAGTTTGGAAGGATCAGCTGGTGTAGAAATTGATGGTCAATTGATTGACCTTGACAGCCAGTGGCAGTGACCTCTTTGCCTTGCTCTGCAGCTGCAGCTTCGAGTCCAGGAGTTGGCACACTTCTGTGACTACCTCCTTGGTAAAGCGTAGCCAGTACAGACACTACTCCTGGCTGAAGTGGAGGTGAGAAGTGCTCTCTGAAGACCCTTGGTGAGTAAATCTTCCTGCTGAGAACCCTCTTCCTCTTCCTCCTATTAACAGCTTCTGTTCTGCTTCTGCTGCACTCCTTGTGATGCTGCAGCCCCAGAGGAATTGCAACTGTCGCCCCCATGAATGGGAACAAGTGGTGTATCAATGACCTTTCAAAACCACACCACTTCTTTCAAAGGTGCAGCACCACTACCTTCTGACTGAAAGAACTTCTGTGAACTCCTCCAACAACATAGTACTTCCACTAACTCTGCAGCAGCAAGTAAATAGTTAAAAGCATCTCACCTGAAAGTTGGATGGCGATGCCTTTAAATAGTGTAGGTGGGGGAGGTGCCTCATGTTCAGTTGTGTGTATTTAACAGAGGGCAGTAAGAGGACTGGTGAGGTCCAAAATGGCAGGTTAGGAACGAAATCGATTACACACTGACCAAGGTCATGATCTGCCCTTCTGCACGCTTTTGGCACATGTACAGGGTGTCCGTGCTGTAGCCCTCCAGAGCCAATGGCGCAGGCTGCGCTGCAAGTTGGTGGAAGCAGACCATCCCTTGCCATTTTTTCCCTTTCCCAGCTCCTGTAGCACCAGAACCAGCAATGCTATGGAGCCACATTTTGCAGCCCAAAACTGTACCCAGTACTCTGGGTGTGGTCTCACCAAGACCCTATATAATTATAGCAAGATTTCTTATTCTCTAATCCCTTTGTCATAAAGGCTAACACACCATTTGATTTGCATGCTGTACCTACATGCTAACTGTCTGTGATTTGTGCACAGATACACCCAAGTGAATACAAATATTTCCCAGTCTCTCAAAATTTTGATAAAACATGCTGCTTTTCTTTTTTCCTACCAAGTGGAGAACTTCACACTTTTTCACATTATATTCGATCTCCCATGTTCTTGCCCAATCACTTAACCTGTCTCAATCCTTTTGCAGCCACTTTGCATCCTCCTCACAGCTTACTTTCAAACCTGACTTCATATCATCAGCAAACTTGTACACGTTACTTGGTCCACTCATCTAAAACAGTGATATAGATTGTAAATAGTTAAGGCCCAAGCACTGATCCTTGTGTTACATCACTCATTCATTCCTGTTTTCTGTCTGTTAACCAATCCTTAGTCTGATATACTACCCACACCACCCCCCTCCAATTCCATGAACACTAATTTTGTGTATTAACCTCTTGTGTAATAACCTTATCGAATGAGGGTCTGTGTGAATGGAAAGTATTTTGGATGGAGAGGCGTGATGAGTGGGAGTCCTGCTTGGTGCTGAGATCGATAAGGGACAAGAGACCCATAATGCCATGCCTCCAAGCTCTTTACGTGGTTTCAGGATTTCTGGGGCTTCCCTGCAGAGGCAGAGCATGGCCTACGCATGCAAAAGGCCAGCCCAAATGTTCTCATTTTATTCAGCAGGTCGAGGCATTCCCGGTCCTTCTTCATTTTTGTCCTCATTGCAGTGGTGCCTCAAGAAGCTGGTGTTGGAACTTACACCTGCCCCTCGCTCCCCCCTGAGCTAGCTAGGTACAAGGAAAAGATGACCTAAAAGGGGAAAATAGATCAGTACATGAGGGAGAAAGAAATAGAAAGATATGCTGTTAGGGAGATATGTCGAATGGGAAGAGGCATGTGTGCAGCATAGACTAGTTGGACGAAATGGCCTGCTTCTGTGCTATATATGTAAGTGGCTTAGTTCTTTTTGCAGAGACCCATTAGGTCAGAGATCCTGAAGGTCTTCTGGCTGCTGTGCTGGAACTGTGATGAGCCATATTAATATCCTAGCCCACCAAATTCTGTCACACAGAGGGATGGGCAAATAAAGTGCCTAGGCAAAACAAGTAATCTCACTTGAAAATTGGTTAAGCCCCAGCTGGAGTATTGTACATTCAAAAAAGAGATAAGATGTTAAATGGAGAGGTGGGGCTGGGATTGCAGAATATAATGTATGGGACAGACTCAAGGGTCTGGGTCGCTTTTCATTGGAGGGGAGACTGAGTAGATTATTGAGTAGATTATTATTGAGAATACAAATGATCAGTCAGAGCTATTTGTAGTGGCACGAGGCAGTAAAATAGCAGGATGCAAGTTTAACTGACAATAGGTAGATTCAGGCAAAATGTAAGGATACATTACCTCACTGAGAGCACAGTTGATATTGGAACAGTTTAACAAGGGAAGTTATAGAAGCAAGGAGGTTGAAGCCTTCAAGGCAAAATTGGACAAGTAGCTGAACAGAAACACATTATCGGATACAACTACAGGATAGCAGGAATGTGAATGAGGTAGATCAATTACTTTTTTTTCCAGCCTAGAGCTTTCTATGTTTTGAGTTCAGATGATATAATAAACATTTAAGAGGATTTAATGGACATGGAAACAAGGATATTGTTCAATATGTGGCAAGACATGGAGAACATAGCAAACACTGTGGATCACTGTAAAGTGGAGGGACAAAAGAAAAAATGTAAAGGGCTATTGGGAAACAGCAGGCAAGTCGGACAAATTGGGTTCCCACTTTCAAAGAGCCAGCATAGGCATAATGAACCGTATGGTCTCCTGTTGTGCTGGATGATTCTGTGAGAAATTGTCAAGAACTGATTCCTCTGTTAGACCTGTACCAGAGAAGAATAATCTATTTTCTTACTAGAGAAAACTGAAGGAGTTGAGCAAGACACTGTGGGCCAACCATATCTGCAAATAGCCTTTCCAATGAATCAATAGAAAGTGATCCCGAGCTTCTGCCACTGGATAAAGAGTCAACAGCAGGAAGTGGACAGCCAACATGACTTTTATTGCACTTTAGAACCAGTCTCCAGTACAATTATCCAGGAGAATTTGCAATAGGTGCAGCCAGGCTCCTTACCTATTAATGGTCATTTTCTAAGTTAATTTCTTGATGTACTAACTGTGTGTAATCCATAATTTCTCACTTTCAGGAACAGAGTATTTTCACAATCCAGGAGGGCAATGCTGGGCTAAGACAGTCCTACTTGTCATTCACCATTGGAGATACTATCAGGAATTTGCAGAAGCAGCTCCAATGCGGAAGAGACAGGATGAAAGAAGATTAGGTGGGATAGGGACTGATGTGAACCAACAGAATGAATGTTGGAGGGACAAGAAGATAGATTGGGCAGCAAAGCAACGGGCAGGCAGACTGAGCAGGGAAAAAAAAGGTAGACGGAGCAGAAGAGGAACAGGCAGGCAAAATGAACAGGAAAGGAAGAGGCAGGCAGGCTGAGCAGGAGAGGAACAGGCAACTGAGGAGGAGAGGAACAGACAGTGGGGCAGGAGAGGAACAGGGAGACTGAGCAGGAGGGAGCAGGCAGACAGGCTGAGCAGGAAAGAAATAGGCAGACTGAGCTGAAGAGGAAAGAGCAGGCAGACTGAACAGGGGAAGAGCATACACACTGAGTGGGAGAGGAACAGGCAGACTGAGCAGGAGAGGAACAGGCAGGCAGACTGATCAGGTGAGGCACAAGCAACTAAGAAGGAGAGGAACAATAAGGGAGACTGAACAGGAGAGAATCAGGTAGTCTGTGCAGGAGAGGAACAGATAAACTGAGCAGGAAAGGAAGACTGAGCAGGAAAGGTAGAGGCAGGCAGACTGAGCAGGAGAGGAACAGGCAGAGGGGCAGGAGAGAAACAACAGAGGGGCAGGAGAGGAACAGGCAGGCAGACTGAGCAGGAGAAGAACAAGCAACTAAGCAGAAAATAAAAGCAAAATACTGCAGATGCTGGAAATCTGAAATAAAAACAAGAAATTCTGGAAATATTCAGCACGTCTGGCAGCATCTGTGGAGAGAAAAGCAGAGTTAACGTTTCAGGTCAGTGGCCTGATGAAGTTCTGATGAAGGGTCACTGACCTGAAATGTTAACTCTGCTTCTCTCTCAACAGATACTGCCAGACCTGCTGAGTATTTCCAGCATTTCTTGTTTTTATTTATATAAACATCTAAGCAGGAGAGGGACAATCAGGGAGACTGAGCAGAAGAGGATTAAGTAATATAAAAGCAAAATACTGCAGATGCTGGAAATCTGAAATAAAAACAAGAAGTGCTGGAAATACTCAGGTCTGGCAGCATCTGTGGAGAGACAAGCAAAGTTAACGTTTCAGGTCAGTGACCCTTCTTCAGAACTGAATAACTAATATATTATATTAGAGGATCAAGTAACCTATGCAGGAGAGGAACAGATAAGCTGAGCGGGAAAGGAAAACTGAGCAGGAAAGAAAGAAGGAGGCAGACTATACAGGAGAGGAAGAGGCAACTGATCAGGGGAGGAACAATCAGGGATACTAAGGAGGAGAGGAGTAGGCAGACAGACCGAGCAAGAGAGGAGCAGGCAGGCAGGCAGGCAGACAGAGCAGGACAGGAGCAGGCAGACAAACTGAGCAGGAGAGGAACAGGCATGCAGACTGAACAGGGGAAGAACATGCATCCTGAGTGGAGAGGAATAAGTGACTGAGCAGGAGAGGAACAGGCAGAGGGGCAGGAGAGGAACAGGTCGACTGAGCAGGAGAGGAACAGGCAGGCAGACTGAACAGGGGAAGAACATGCATACTGACTGGGAGAGGAGCAGGCAACTGATCAGGAAAGGAACAATACACAAGAACACAAGAAATAGGAGTAGGAATAGACCATATGGCCTATTGAACCTGCTCTGTCATTCAACACGATCGTGGCTTATCTTAGGCTTCAACTCCACTTTCCCGCCCACTTGCCACATCCCTTGGTTCATGAGAGACCAAAAATCTATCTATCCCAGCCTTAACTGTATTCAACGATGGAACATCCACAACCCTCTGTGGTAGGGAATTCCAAAGATTCACAACCCTTTGAGTCAAGTAATTTCTCCTCATCTCAGTCCTAAATGATTGGCCCCTTATCCTAAGACTGTATCCCTGTGTTTTAGATTCCCTGACTAGTGGAAACAATCTCTCAGCATCTACCCTATCCAACTGCTTCAGAATCTTGTATGGTTCAATGGGATTGCCTCTCATTCTTCTAAACTCCAGAGAGTATTCTGATTGGGCATCGTCAACCTGGATTTATGAAAGGGAAATCATGTTTGATGAACCTGTTGGAGTTTTTTGAGGATGTTACTAACAGAATTGATAAAGGTGAGTCAGTGGACGTAGTACACTTGGATTTTCAGAAGGCTTTTGATAACATTCCCCATAGGAGGTTGGTTAGCAAAATTAAAGCACATGGGATAGGAGGTAATATACTGGCATGGATTAAGGATTGGTTCACAGGCAGAAAACAGAAGTAGAAATAAACAAGTCATTCTCACATTGGCAGGCTGTGACTAGTGGGGTACGGCAAGGATCAGTACTTGGACTCCAGCTGTTGACAATATATATCAATGATTTGGATGTGGTGACCAAATGTAATATTTCCAAGTTTGTAGATGACATAAAATTAGGTGGGAATGTGTGTTATGAGGAAGATGCAAAGTGGCTTCAAGGGGATTTGGACAGTCTTAGTGAGTGGTCAAGAATGTGGCAGATGGAATATAATGTGGAAAAATGTGAGGTTATCCATTTTGTTAGGAGGAATAGATGTGCAGAGTATTTGTTAAATGGTAAGAGATTAGAAAGTGTAGATGTACAAAGGGACCTGGGTGTCCTTGTCAATAAGTCATTGAAAGCTAACATGCAGGTGCAGCACACAATTAAGAAGGCTAATGGTATGTTAGCTTTTATCGCAAGAGGATTTGAGTACAGGAGTAGTGAAGTCTTGCTTCAATTGTATAGAACCTTGCTTAGACCACACTTGGAATATTGTGTGCAGTTTTGGTCCCCTTACCTGAGGAAGGATATTAGTGCCAGAGAGGGAGTGCAACGAAGGTTCACCAGACTTGTTCCTGGGCTGGCGGGATTGCCCTAGGAAGAGAGATTGGGGAAACTGAGCCTGTATTCCCTAGGGTTTCGAAGAATGAGAAGTGATTTCATTGAAATCTACAAAAGACTTAAAGGGATAGACAGGGTAGATGCAGGTAAGATATCTCCCCTGTTTGGGGAGTCTAGAAACAGAGGACACAATTTCAAAATAAGGGGGAAGCCACTTAGGACAGAGATGAGGAGAAATATCTTTACTCAGAGGGTTGTGAATCTTTGGAATTCTCTACCCCAGAGGGCTGAGGAAGCTCAGTCATTGAGTATGTTTAAAGTAGAGATTGACATATTTCTAAATACCAATGACATAAAGGGATATGGGGATAGTGTGGGAAAAAGGAATTGAAGTAGATGATCAGCCATGATCGGATTGAATGATGGAGCAGGGTCAATGGGCTGAATGGCCTACTCCTGCTCCTATGTTCCTACATTCCTAACATAGGCTCAATTTATTCAGACTCTCATCATTGGACAACCGCCTCATTCCTGGGACCAATTTAGTGAACCTTTGCTGTACCACCTCAATTGCTTGTATATCCTTCCTTAAATGTGGTGACCAAAATTGCACACAGTACTCCAGATGTGGTCTCACCCAAATCCTGTACAATTGTAGCAAGACTTCTTTATTGCTGTACTCCAATCCCCTTGCAATAAAGGCCAGCGTGCCATTTGCCTACCACATTGCTTGCTGTACCTGCATGGTAATCTTTTGTATTCCTTGTATGAGCAGACACAAGTCTCTTTGAACAGCAACATTTAACAAGTTTCATACTTTTTGAAAAAATTCTGATTTTCGATTCTTACGACCAAAGTGAATAACCTCACACTTCCCTACATTATACTCCATCTGCCATCTTGTTGCCCACTCACTAAACCTGTCTATATCTCTTTGCAGCCTCTCTGTATCCTCCCCACCGAGCTTACCTTTCCACCGAGCTTTGTATCATCAGCAAAGTTAGATACCTTACTCTCTGTGTCTTCATCTAAGTCACTGATATAGATTGTAAAGAGCTGAGGCCCCAGCACTGATCCTTGCGGGACTCCACTATTCACTGCCTGCCAACTTGAAAATGCCCCGTTTAAGCCCACTCTTTGCTTCCTGTCCATTAACCAATCCTCTATCCATGCTAATATATTACCCCCAACTCCATGAGCCCTTATCTTGCCTATTAACCTTTTGTGTGGCACCTTATAGAATGCCTTTTGGAAATCCAGGTATACGACATCTACTGGTTCCCCTTTATTTACCCTACTAGTTACATCCTCAAAAAACTCTAATAAATTTGTCAAACAGGATTTCCCTTTAGTGAAACCATGTTGACTTGTCACAGAACTAGTAATGCAGTGACCCAGGGTAATGCCTTGGGGACACAAGTTCAAATCCCACCAAGACAGCTGGTTAATAAATTAATAAATAAAAATCTGGACTTGAAAGCTCGCTTCAGTAAAAGTGCCATGAAACTAGCATCAATTGTTGTAAAAACCCATCTGGTTCACTAATGTCCTTTAGGGAAGTAAATCTGCAGTCCTTACCCAGTCTGGCCTACATGTGACTCCAGACACATAGCAATGTGGCTGACTCTTAACTGCCCTCTGAAATGGCCTAGCAAGCCTTTCAGTTGACAGGGGCAATTAGGGATGGGAAACTAATGCTGGCCTTGTCAGCAATGCCCACATCCCATGAAAAGAATAAAAGGGGATAACAGCAGGAAAATGTGTAATCATCAGGAAAACCCTGATTAGAAATGGGCAGCATATGAGTATGATGCAAACAAAATATGAAATTAGAGCAATTTAAATATGGGGACAGGGGGATTGATATGGACTAAATTTATACCAAACTGGGAGAGCTATAAATTTAGAACATACTGAATCACAGGGGTGAGAGATGTAAGACATGAGTTCCAAGCAGGAGTGACTGTATTTGGATAAGAATTCACAGTCTGCTTTTATACAAGCAGTGTGAATGGAGTTTAATGTCCTGAGCTGTCTTCTATATGTGAAAATGTGTCAAAAAATTCATGCATCGGTGCAGTATTTTTCAAAACACCTCTTGGCAAAATTCAGGGATGCAGGAAAAAAATTCCCTCCTTGCATTACCATGTTATGTAGTTCTATCTATTTCACAAATCTAGTGACCATGGAAAAATATAGAACTATTGGTAATTATATCTGAACAGGAGCACTGTAAATAACGTTTTAAATCAAACCTGTTGCCTTGCCTGTGGAAATAACAATGATGGCAATGTAGGTGCTTTCTGTTGCAGATGTAAGACATTGATAAATCATGAAGAAAAAGATCACGCCAACATCGCTACTTTGCTGACTATCTGTTGGATAAATGCCTTTCAATTTTAATAATCCTTGCAAACCTCTTACAAAATAAAATTAATATAGCTAATTAATTCTGTAAATGAGACTGGCTACTGGAAGAGACTGCTGTAGTGCTTTGTTAGCAACATTAGGAGTGCTTGTTGCACTGTACAACCCTCAAGAGCTATCTGACACCCAGTAATGGCAAGAAGATTTGTGACAAGTTTCCTCGGTTTCATGGTCATCTTGTTGAAGGCCTCAACCACTGAACTGATAGCATTCATTTCATCCTACCATCTAGTTGAATTGGATGTGTTGCTGAGAGGAGGTGAAATTAAGAGAAAATAAAGCCTGTGTCTGGTTTATAACAGTAATATCTATATTGCAGAACCATAATTTATACATTTTACAAGGCTACAATATATTCAAGAGATTGTGTAAGTACCTAAAGCATCACCCTAGCTTTCTTTTATCTAAACGGGACAGTGATTAACACTATTTCTTACTGTGTATTCCACTGCAATAACATAAAGTGTGAAGCACAGGAAGCCAGCAAGAAGAGCATTGCAGAAGTGCTCTGTGCATTATAGCTCTCTGCCTATAGTCAGTACCAATCTGCAGTTTATTATGCACAAGCTGCTAACCTGACACTGGTAGAGTGTTTTTTGGCCAAATTAGCAAATGTGTAATGCTAACTGTAGGCAGAAGTGAGTTATAGGCCGCAAAATTGGACTCTGTTGCGCCGCTGGTGCCAAGGCTATGCAAGCCCCGAAGTCTGTATATAGAACATGCTACACTTCTAGACACTTTCTACCCGGCCCACGCAATGTCCCCAAGCTGGGAAGGTTGCTAGTGCAAGTGTGCCATGCATGTACCGCAAGTGTCAACAGTGGTAGGATCGTAACGTCAAACAGCCATCCCAGCTGATTTAATATACTTTTCGAAACTTGGACCACACAGGTCCTGTGAACCTCAGTGCTAATAATTCATAGCTGAACCTGCATGTGGGACCCCCCACAGCGCTATTTAAAGGGCCAGCCATCCAACTTGTAGGTGAGGTGCATTTGTCTTACTTGTGCTGTGGCAAAGTTTGTAGAAGTACTGTGGCTTGTTTTTGGAGGTCTTTTGGTGAGTTGGTGCGTACATTCAGGGAAAGCAGAGGATTTGGTTACCTGTCCCAAGTGTGTCAGAGGTATAGGGACTGTAGTATCAGTGCCTCTGGGTCTGCAACATGACCAAGAAATGGAGCAGAGGCTGCAGACAGTGTAAATACTGTAAAAAGGGAGGTGTAGGAATGCTCGAGTACCATGTGCAGTTTTAGACTCCTTACCCAAAGAGGGATATAATTGCATTGGAAGCAGTTCAGAGAAGGTTCACTAGGCTGATGCCTGGTTTGAAGGAGTTGTCTTATGACGAAATGTTGAGCAGCTTGGGCCTATACTAATTGTTTAGAAGAGAGGTGATCACATTGAAACATTTAAGATTCTGAGGGGGCTTGACAGGGTAGATGCTGACAGGATGTTTCCCCTCATGGAGGAATCAAGAACTAGGGGGCACAGTTTAAAAATAAGGGGTCTCCCTTTTAAGACAGAAATGAGAAGGAATTTCTTCTTTCGGAGGGTCGTTAATCTTTGAAATTTCCTTCCCCAGAGAGCTGTGGAGGCTGGGTCATTGAATATATTCAAGGCACAGTTAGACAGATTTTTAATCTACAAGGGAGTCGAGAGTTATGGGGGGTCTTACTGAATGGCAGAGCAGGCTCGAGGGGTTGAACGACCTACTCCTGCCCCTATTTCTTATGTTATGTTCTTATGCTCTCCACAGAAAGCCCGACCCACCACAAGTTTTCAAACAGTACTTCTCATACCTCCACCTCACCCAGGAGTAATGCCTGAGGTGACTCAGATTCCGCAAGAAGGTGGTCACAGAACTGTGCCACCACCTTCAAGAGGACATGCAGCATCACACCAGGGCAAGAACAGCGCTGCCAAAATAGCAAGCATCTCCCGCTATGCGTTCATTACTACATCTGGGAGATGACAGAGGCCTTATATACAAAGAGTGGTGATTTCATTGTTTTCTTTCTAAGCAAGAAGAAGCAGGATGAGAGGACATGTGGCGTTGCCAGAATAGCAGGACTCCCAATGGTGCAGGGAGCCGTCGACTGAAACCATTTGCCTTTGCAGGCCCCACATGTCAATGGGGAGAGGTACAGGAACTGCAAAGGCTACCATTCTATCAATGTGCAATTGCTGTGCGACCATACACAAACCATAATGTTGTGAATGCCCTCTATCCTGGCAGCAGCTATGATTCCTTCATCTTCCGACATTTTCGGGCCTCCCAGAAGAACCAAATGGTGGGTGCTCAGAGACGAGGGATATCTACTAGGCAACCCGACCATGCAAGGACAATAGGCATATAATGAAAGACATGGAGCCACCAAAAACATCGTGGAGCAAACCAAAGACATGCTAAAGCAACTTTTCCGCTGCCTGGACTGCACTAAGGCCACCCTACAACACTTGCCAGAGTGTGTCTCCATGTTCATGGTTGTCTGTAGCATCCTTCATAACCTCACCATCATGATGGCACAATCACTGCCACCAGGTACCCAGAGGCCACCTTGGAAGGAGGAGGAGGAGAAAGAGAAGGAGGCAGGAGGATGCAGCCAGGACTCCTTCACTACAGACAGGCTGTACATGAACCATGTTCAGACTCATTTCCCTTAGGGGAATATCCTTTCACTACAATAGTTCCACCATTCCCCACCTTACCATCCATATGAGATGCCTCATCACAGCGTCCACTAGGCCAAGATCCTGCAATAAAAGCCACCAAACTAACTTTTCCTTAACATCTTGATCCAAAAACAGATCCAAGTATACAAACAAAAATGAACTGCTCACCCTTTTGCATTCCCTCAGTGGCTATCTTGTTGGTGCCTTTACCTGGCCTAGTGCTCCCACGCAGTATTAGCCCAGTGGCTGCAGCATGGCTGGTGGAAGACTACTGATCTTCACTGGGGGAGATTGCAAATGGCTTTGCAGGATGCCGCCAAGCAGTTCTGGGCCTAGAAGGCCCAGCTGCAGATTACAATTTTGGCAGGGGTGGCAACAGTCAGGGTTAGCTGGCTGGAAGGCAACAGCAAGGGTACTGGCAGAATGGCAATGGTGGGAACACGAGTGCTGCCATCTTGAGAGAGGAAGCGGGTTTGTGCACCACAGAGCCACTGCAACTCCCCCAGGGTGGCATCTCAGTAATCCTAGTAATCAGTTGGACGATAAATTGCTCGACTGTTGTGAGAGTCTGCATGCCCCTTTGAGCACTAAGATTCACAGCCATGATGGCAGCATTTTGAAAGTGCATGGCAGCAAGTATGGATCTCAGGACCTCCATCTGAGCTTCCACTGCAGCAGTGAGGCATTGGGTGGCTTCTGCCTGTGTTAAGTGGAAGCTGAGACAGTGGCCACCAGGCGTTGCTGCATGGCTGGGTCCACAAGTGCTGTTGTGGAGTTGGCTACCACTTTCACACTGGAAAGGGTGGTCTCTAAAGTTTGTGCAATGCCCTCAGCCACACTGGAGCCCTTGACAGTGACAGGAGGCTGTCTGGCAGAGTTGCCAATGCACCAAGCATCTCAATGTGCATCTTCATTAGCGTTCTCCTGTATGCCACTCCATTGAAGTCCACATCTGAGTCCCCTGGTCAGCAGCCTCGCCCTCAGCTGAACTGGCACATGATCCATCCTTTCCCTTTAGCTTTTCTGCAGCCTATTTGTGCCTGGTGACTCACCACATGCTGATCCTGACTGTATACTAGCCTCTAAAGTTCACGCAGTGCCAGTATCTGAACTGGTGACTGTGAGTGTCAGACTATGTGACAGTGCCTCATAGTGGCCTGGAGTTTCACTCTCTCTCTTCCTCCTCCTGGGACTATTGTGGCTGGGCAGGCAGCAGCCGTTGGATATCTGAAAGCAGAAAATCAGAAGGGGTGGAATGGGTGAGGCCGTTGTGGGGGCGGTGGGGGCATGATAAGCAGTATAATCATGATCACAGCATCTGAAATTTGCACATCATGCCAGATAGCAAGATGAGGAGATGAGGATGAACTGGAATTTTTTTTTTTATTCGTTTATGAGATGTGGGCATCGCTGGCTAGGTCAGCATTTATTGCTCATCCCTAATTGCCCTTGGGAAGGTGGTGGTGAGCTGCCTTCTTGAACCACTGCAGGTACATCAACAGTGCTGTGAGGAAGGGAGTTCCAGGATTTGACCCAGTGACAGTGAAGGAATGGCAATATAGTTCCAGGTCAGCATGGTGTGTGACTCTGAGGGGACCTTGCAGGTGGTGGTGTTCCCATGCATTTGCCGCCCTTGTCCTTCTAGTTGATAGAGGTTGCAAGTTTGGAAGGTGCTGTTGAAGGAGTCTTGGTGAGTTGCTGCAGTGCATCTTGTAGATGATACACACTGCTGCCACTGTGCGTCAGTGGTGAAGGGAGTGAGTGTTTAAGGTGGCGTATGGGATGCCAATCATGCTTTGTCCTGGATGGTGTCGAGCTTCTTGAGTTATTGAAGTTGCACCCATTCAGGAAAGTAGAGAGTATTCCATCACACTCTTGACTTGTGCCATGTGGACAGTGGACAAGCATTGGGGAGACAGGTGGTGAGTTACTCGCTGGTCCAGTTCAGTTTCTGGTCAATGGTAACCACCAGGATGTTGATAGTGGGGGATTCAGCGATGGTAATGCCATTGAATATCAAGGGGAGATGGTTAGATTCTCTCTTGTTTGAGATGGCCATTACCTAGCACTTGTGTGGCGGGAATGTTACTTGCCATTAATAAGCCCAAGGCTGGATGTTGTCCAGGTCTTGCTGGATCTGGACGCGGGCTGCTTCAGTATCTGAGAAGTCACGAATGGTGCTGAACATTGTGCAATCATCAGCAAACATCCCCACTTCTGACCTTATGATGGCGGGAAGGTCAATGATGAAGCAGCTGAAGATGGTTGGGCCTAGGACACTACCCTGAGGAACTCCTGCAGTGATGTCCTTGGAATGAGATGATTGACCTCCAGCAACCACAACCATCTTCTTTTGTGCTAGGTCTGACTCCAACCAGCGAAGAGTTTTCCCCCTGATTCCCATTGACTCCAGTTTTGCTCGGGCTCCTTGATGCCATACTCAGTCAAATGCTGCCTTGATGTCAAGGGCAGTCACTCTCCCCTCACCTCTGGAGTTCAGCTCTTTTGTGCATATTTGGACCAAGGCTGTAAGGAGGTCAGGAGCTGAGGGGCCCTGCGGAACCCAAACTGAGCATCAGTGATCAGGTTATTGCTGAACAAGTGCCATTGATAGCACTGTCGACGACCCCTTCCATCACTTTGCTGATGATTGGAAGTAGACTGTTAGGGCGGTAATTGGCCGGGTTGGATTTGTCCTGATTTTTGTGGACAAATGGAGAAGGGGCATAGGAAGGTAGCTTACCATCATCCTCAATGCTCTCAGCATGCAGGATGCAACACGGTGTGTCATATCCGGACCTTTGAATAATATTTTGTTTTTCTATTCTTCCTGTAGTATTAGGGTCTGAAAGGGTTAAATTTGAGAAAGTGTAAAGAATACCTCCTACCACGATGATGTGAGATCACATGTGAGAGCAACTTGAAGTGAAATGCAGCGTGTCTTCAGAGGAGACACACAGATTGGTGCAAAGCTGTATATAGTTATAATGTAATAACGGTAAATATTCTAAGTACTCAAGAGTAGCGAATCTCTCTAAGCTAGACTAACTAAGTATATTAAGGTGGCAGCATACCAAACAAACATACAATATGGTGATCAGCGGTGAGATTGTGAACAGTGGTGGTTATTACCATGCAACACCCAGAAGAAGAATTTGAAGAAATAATTTGAAGAAGGCTGACGTGAAAAAAGCACCAAAACTGCGCAACTTGAGAAGAGGCAGTGAAAAAGCTCCAGAGCTGCTCCATGGATGAAGGCGACAAGGAGAGTCGGGGAATTGGTTTCTTGAAATCCAGTCCAGCGATCACAGGCTTGGAGTTGAAGAACCAAGCAACGACTGGGGATCTGGTCATCAACCCTAAAGGAGGGTAAAAATTTGTTCCTAATGGCATGAGACAGGCAGCACTGGGAAAATCAAAAGTCCTTAGCAAGGACGGATCCGGGGTTGGCGCCATTACACGTGGTGACCGCAGTGAGAGAGAAAAAAACAAGGCTGCAAATACTCGATACTCTAAGAGAAGGGAGTTAAAGGAGTATAACAGTAATGCTACAAAACTGTGTGTAAATCAAGGAGGAAATAAATTCAAAGTCTAGCGGCAAGATTTCACAGGGAGCAACAGTGGCCATTGCGAGAGTCAGCACGGAGCTGAAAAGCACAGCAAACTTCCGATACTGGAGGGAAAAATTCAAAAATGAAAGAAAACCAAAAAAAGCTATGGAACTTAAATTCACAACACCAGAGAGGTTTGGACACATGGAAGGACCAAATCAAAGGTCACTCTGGCAAAAAAGACTTTTGAGATACAGAATTGCTTCCAAATTAGACAGTCAGTCTGAAGCAGAGCAAGTTAACACGTTGCTGTATTCCACTGGGGTAATAGCAGATAGAGTTATTGCAAGAGAGGGCATTAATGAGACATCAGCCAAATTTGATGAAGTTTTAAAAGCCTTTGATAGTTATTTCAACCTGTGGAGTAATAAGATTCTAGATAGGGCAAGATTTAACAGAAGGGTCCAGAAACCAGGTGAAACAGTTGATGCTTTTATTAATGAACTTTACAGACTAGCTGAAGGATGTGAATATGAAGTCCTAAAAGCAGAATGAATAAGAGACCGCATTGTAGTAGGTATTGCTGATGAATCCCTATCAGATTTATTGCAGACCTCACCCTGGACAAAGCAATTCAGCTGGTGAGAAAGTAGAGATCTGGAAGAACAACAGAGCATTCCTGACATACCTGAGAGGTGAAGAAAGACCTTGGTTCAGGAAACCTCCAGCAACCATACAGTTCCTTAATTAGAGGGCTGTAAAAGAAGCACGAGAAAAGAAGGTACACTGGTTGGAGGGGGTGATGACACCACAGTGCAAGACACCATGAAACCCTGCCAGCACTGTGGTGCCAAAAAGACCCACAGGTTCAAACAGTGTTCTGCAAACAAAGCAGAATGCTTCCCCTGGAAGAAAATAGGGCATTTTGGAAAAATGTGCCAAAGTAAAATCTCTACTCCTGCAAGTTTAAAGAAAAAGCATTCAAGCATAGAGTGGTTAATGAAGTTAAACAACCTCCATTAGGAGATAAATCAAAAAACTTTCTTGGTGAGATCAATGATCCTAATCAGGCATTTTGGTCTGCAGATATATAATGGACATATAACTAATTTTAAATTGAATGCTGCAGCAAGTGTAATGGTCTTATCAGACAAAGAGCTGTGGCTATCAACGCCTTACCTACAACCAACAGAAACTCAGTTACGTGGCCCAGGAGGGGCTGAACTGGAAGTTAAGGGGAAGCTATGGGCAACACTCCAGTACAAAGGAAAATGGATATTAGAAATATTGTATGTTTTAAGGAATCAGGAATTCTCTCTCTTAAGTAGAAGAGCTTAGAGTCATAGAGTCATGCAGCACAGAAACAGGCCCTTTGGCCTGTCGTGTCTGTGCCGGCCATCAAGCACCTAACTATTCTAATCCCATTTTCCAGCACTTGGCCCGTAACCTTGTATGCTATGGCATTTCAAGTGCTCATCTAAATACTTCTTAAATGTTGTGAGGATTCCTGCCTCTACCACCTCTTCAGGCAGTGCATTCCAGATTCCAACCACCGTCTGGGTCAAAAGATTTTTCCTCAAATACCCTCTAAACCTCCTGCCCCTTACCTTAAATCTATGCACCCTGGTTATTAACCCCTCCGCTAAGGGAAAAAGTTTCTTCCTATCTAATCTATCAATGCCGCTCACAATTTTGTATACCTCAACCATATCCCCCCTCAGCCTTCTCTACTCTAAGGAAAACAACCCTAGCCTTTTCAGTCTCTCTTCATAGCTGAAATGCTCCAGCCCAGGCAACATCCTGGTGAATCTCCTCTGCACCCTCTCAAGTGCAATCACATCCTTCCTATAGTGTGGTGCCCAGAACTGTACACAGTACTTCAGCTGTGGCCTAACTAGTGTTTTATACAGCTCCATCATAACCTCCCTGCTCTTATATTCTATGCCTCTATAGCTTGTATTGTCTTTTGTCTTATAAGGAAAGTGGAAAAAGTTAAGCAACAAGAATCCAGGAGTTACTTCCAAAAAGAATTCCCAAAATTGTTTACTGGCCTCGGGAGACTGAAGACTGAATATCGTATTACTTTGCAAAAAGATGCTAAACCAGTCTATCTTTTCACGCCTAGGAAGATACCACACCCACTAATGAAACAAGTCCAACATCAACTCGAAGATGTGATCAGGATGAGAGTCATTTCTCCTGTCACTGAACCGACAGAGTGGTGTTCGGGAATGGTTCCAGTTCCTAAAACTACTGGTGATCTTCGCATTTGTGTAGACTTAACTCAACTTAATAAGGCTATGGCAAGAGAAGTTCATCCGATGTCCTCAGTGGACGAAAGCTTGGCAAGGTTATCCAAAAGTACAGTCTTCACGAAGCTTGACACGAATAGTGGCTTTTGGCAAGTTCCATTGGATAAGAAGTCAAGGTTATTGACAAAGTCCATTACTCCATTTGAAAGATTTTGTTTTAATCATCTACCATTCAGTATCACTTCAGCACCGGAAATATTCCAAAGAACTATGTTGAATATGCTACAGGGCCTTAAAGGTGTAATATGCTATATGGACGACATCTTAGTTCACAGTGAGTCCACTGAAGAACATGGCCCGAGGGTTTGAGCGGTTTTGAATCATTTGCAAGACAAAGGTCGAACACTTAATGAGAAGTGTGAGTTTTCAAAAACATCTATTCATTTTTTAGGACACATTGTCAGTAGCAACGGCATAATGGCAGACCTACAAAAGGTGAGAGCCATTACTGAAATCCCACTTCCTACTTATGTCCAAGATCTTCAATGATTCCTTCGCATGGTCAATCAATTGGCAAAGTTTTTACCCAATCTAGCACAAGTAACTGAGCCTTTGCGACAAATATTAAGGAAAACTCAAGGTTGGTGCTGGGATGCACATCAGGAAAAAGCATTTCAAATGATCAAGGAGATGCTGATTTCGCCGGATACCTTAGTGCATTATAACCCTTCACTTCCAACCACAATTGCAGCAGATGCCTCATCTACAGGGACAGGGGCAGTCCTTTTCCAAGAACAGCCAGATGGAAGTAGAAGACCGGTTTATTATGCATCATGAACATTGTCTGACACTGAGATGAGGTACGCCCTAATAGAGAAGGAAGGTCTTGCAGTCAGGTGGGCTTGTGAGAAGTTTTCAGATTAAATTATCGGCTTTAAAGGTTGTCATAGAAACAGGCCACAAACCTCTAGTTTCCTTATTCAATGAAAAGGAACTCACTAGGATGCCTCAACGAATCCAGACATTCAGGTTGAGGCTAATGAGGTTCATGTATGAAATAGTATACATATAGGGCAAGCAACAAACAACAGCAGATGCATTGTCCAGAGCCACTGTCGACCATCCTACACAACAGGATGTTAACTTTATTAATGAAGTTGAGTCATATTCTCAGGTCACTGCATCACAATGGCTGGCAAGTTCAAAAAAGCTCCAAGAAATTCGTCATGCTCAGATGCAACATGAAGAATATATCTGCCAATATCACAACAGCGTCCCAGTGGTAAGAGGATAAAAATCTTGTTTGAACACAGAAGACACTTTCCTATAGTGGATGATTTTTTTTTTATTCATTCATGGGATGAGGGCGTTGTTGGCCAGGCCAGCGTTTTTTGTCCATCCCTAATTGCCCTTGAGAAGGTGGTAGTGAGCTGCCTTCTTGAACCGCTGCAGTCCATTTGTGGTAGGTATACCCACAGTGCTGTTAGGAAGGGAGTTCCAGGATTTTGACCCAGCGACACTGAAGTAACGGCGATATAGTTCCAAGTCAGGATGGTGTGTGACTTGGAGGGGAACTTGCAGGTGGTGGTGTTCCCATGTATTTGCTGCCCTTGTCCTTCTAATTGGTAGAGGTTGCGGGTTTGGAAGGTGCTGTCTAAGGAGTCTTGGTGCATTGCTGCAGTGCATCTTGTAGCTGGTACACACTGCTGCCACTGTGCGTCGGTGGTGGAGAGAGTGAATGTTTGTAGATGGGGTGCCAATCAAGCGGGCTGCTTTGTCCTGGACGGTGTCAAGCTTCTTGAGTGTTGTTGGAGCTGCACCCATCCAGGCAAGTGGAGAGTATTCCATCACACTCCTGACTTGCACCTTGTAGATGGTAAACAGGCTTTGGGGAGTCAGGAGGTGAGTTACTCGCCTCAGGATTCCTAGCCTCTGACCTGCTCTTGTAGCCACGGTATTTATATGGCTACTCCAGTTCAGTTTCTGGTCAATGGTAGCCCCTAGGATGTTGATAGTGGGGGATTCAGCGATGGTAATGCCATTGAATGTCAAGGGGAGATGGTTAGATTCTCTCTTGTTGGAGATGGTCATTGCCTGGCACTTGTGTGGTGCGAATGTTACTTGCCACTTATCAGCCCAAGCCTGGATATTATCTAGGTCTTGCTGCATTTCTACACGGACTGCTTCAGTATCTGAGGAGTCACGAATGGTGCTGAACATTGTGCAATCATCAGTGAACATCCCCACTTCTGACCTTATGATTGAAGAAAGGTCATCGATGAAGCAGCTGAAGATGGTTGGGCCTAGGACACTACCCTGAGGACTCCTGCAGTGATGTCCTGGAGCTCAGATGATTGACCTCCAACAACCACAACCATCTTCCTTTGTGCTAGGTTTGACTCCAGCCAGCGGAGTGTTTTCCCCCTGATTCCCATTGACCACAGTTTTGCTAGGGCTCCTTGATGCCATACTCAGTCAAATGCTGCCTTGATGTCAAGGGCAGCCACTCTCATCTCACCTCTTGAGTTCAGCTCTTTTGTCCATGTCTGAACCAAGGCTGTAATGAGGTCAGGAGCTGAGTGGCCCTGGCGGAACCCAAACTGAGCATCACTGAGCAGGTTATTGCTGAGCAAGTGCCACTTGATGGCACTGTTGATGACACCTTCCATCACTTTACTGATGATTGAGAGTAGGCTGATGGGGCAGTAATTGGATGGGTTGGACTTGTCCTGCTTTTTGCCGATATATGACGAGAGACTGGTGATTCCACAGTCACTCCGGGTAGATGTCTTGGAGAAAATACTGCAGGGTCATATGGGCATAACTAAACGTAGAGCACAGGCTCAGGCATTGATGTGGTGGCCAGGAATTTGAAAGATATAGAAGAAATTATTTCAAATTGCCAGGTATATGCAGTGCACAGACAGGATGAGAGGGAACCTCTTATCTTGACCAAATTCTCAATAAGACCGTGGGAACGTCTGGCAATGGATCGATACATATTTAATGGAAAATCCTACCTACCTGATTGTCATCGACTACTTTTCAAGGTGGATCGAGGTCAAACGTTTGTACACAATGACAGCTGAAGCAGTCATTTGAGTGTTACAAGAAATCTTTGCAACACATGGTATACCTGACCAAATAGTGTGCGATAATGAACCACAATTTGCAAACGACTACTTCATGCACTTTGTGGAAAACTGTGGATTTGTAAATCTTACAAGTTTCCCTAGATATCACAATCTAATGGAGAAGCTGAGTGAGGAGTCAGACTATCAAAGCACTGTCAAAGAAAAATCAAGATTTTCAAACGGCACTTGTAAACTACAGAACTACTCAATTGCTATGCGGATTAGCACCATCAGAACTGTTGATGAGAAGGAAGCTTGGAACACAACTTCCAATCCGACTCAAAAAGTTACTTCCAGGACTACAAGTCCAGGATTATCAGAGAGTTCAAGACAGAGAAAAGTTTTACAGAAAACAACAAGCCTATAACTATAATAGGAACTACTGTACCAGGAACCTACTGAAGTTGACAGAAGGACAAAAGGCATGCGTATGAGACCAAAGCAGAGAAGGAGTAATCATTCAGAGAGATTAGAATCAGCAGCGATCTTATTTATTACATACTTCAGAAGGTACTTTAAGAAGAAACAAGAGGAATCTTATTCCTCTTCATCAAAATGCCAATCAGTCATACATTTGGAAGAAACAGATGTTGAATGTGAAATTCAGAAAGCACTGGATATTACAAACATCAAGGAGGGTCATCCAAGTCAAGAAATAACAGCTCAGAGAAAGACTACCAATCTTCCGTATCTGACAACAAAGTGATCAGAAGAGTTGTGAAGCCTCCTGTCAGACTGAATCTGTGATGTCAGAGATTTGGGGAGAGATGGGATCGTATGTAAAAATAAATATAAGTGAATATATAAATATGTAAATTCAGATAAAGACTTGGGGGAGATGTAGTATAAGGGTCTGAAAGGGTTAATTTTGAGACAGTGTAAAGAATACCTCCTACCATAATGATATAAGAGATCACTTGAAGAGAGGTGCAGCATGGCTTCAGAGGAGTCACACAGACTGGTGTGAAGCTGTACATAGTTCTAAAGGTTAATGTTCTAAGTACTCAAGACTAAGGAATCTCTCTAAGCTGGACTAACTAAGTATATTAAGGTGGCAGCATACTATCCAAAAATACAACACTTCCCATCAAAGTGGACAACCTCACATTTCACTACATTATACTCCATCTACCAAATTTCTTCCTGCTCACTTAACTTATCTATATCCCTTTGCAGACACTTTGTGCTTTTCGACCTATCTTTGTATCGTTAGTAAATTTGGCTACAATACACCTCGACCCTTCATCCAAGTCATTAATATACATTGCAAATAGTTGAGGGCCCAGCACTGATCCCTGTGGCACTCCACTAGTTAAAGTTTGCCAACCTGAAAATGCCCTACTTATCCTGTCTCTGTTTCCTGTTAGTTAGCTATTCCTCTATCCATGCTAATACATTACCCCCAACACCATGAGCTCTTTCTTATCTTGTGCAATAACCTGCTATGCCAGTGTCAACTATGGATCCCCGTGCTGCAGAGATGAGTGCCAAACAAAGACTTGCATTTCGATAGAACCTTCCACAACCTCAGTATATCCCAAAGCAGTTTACAACCAATGACGTTCCCTTGGAGTACAGGCAATGTTGTAATGTATTAAACGCAGCAGCCAGGATCCGAAAGCGACACCTCCAAAGTGCCAGCCTAGACTTTGTGCTCTGGTAGTGGAGCTCAAACCCACAACCTCCTGACTCAGAGATCAGAATGCTATCCACTGAGCCACAGCTGATATGTACTCACTTGCATCAACACTCTGTAGCACTGAACACAGCAAATCTCCCAATTTCAAAATCATCAAAAAACCAAACTATTTGGATATGCTACATGCTTGTGAGCTCAGGTTGAATGTAACACATGCTGGCACAGTAAACAGGGAGGTTTGCAATCTGAACTAATTGACTTGACTCCTGTGAATAATCTGAATAAGCACTATATGTATATTCGTATGGCTGGGGAAGCAATTATAGTTCGATGTCGTGGTTAACAATCCACAACCGCTGAATCTGAGGGAAGATCTGAACATGAATGTATTTTAGTATAAAATGCAGTAAAATGGTTTACATTTGCATCTTTATTTTAGGCACTGGTTTCAGTTCATAGCGGCACAGTGGCGCAGTGGTTAGCACTGCAGCCTCACAGCTCCAGCGACTCGGGTTCAATTCTGGGTACTGCCTGTGTGGAGTTTGCAAGTTCTCCCTGTGTTTAGCGTGGGTTTCCTCCGGGTGCTCCGGTTTCCTCCCACATGCCAAAGACTTGCAGGTTGATAGGTAAATTGGCCATTAGCAATTGCCCCTAGTGTAGGTAGGTGGTAGGGGAATATAGGGACAGGTGAGGATGTGGTAGGAATATGGGGTTAGTGTAGCATTAGTTTAAATGGGTGGTACATGGTTGGCACAGACTCGAAGGGCCTGTTTCAGTGCTGTATCTCTAAACTAAACATAACCAAAGATTTTAATTTAAAGTAGCTTTGTATTGATATTTATGAAATATTAGGTTGCAGGTTCTTCTGCAGGGCAAAGGATACATTTTTTTTATTTGTATCATGGGAGGTAGGTGTCGCTGGCGAGGCCAACATTTGTTGCCCCACCCAAATTGCCCTTGATAAGGTGGTGGTGAGCTACGTTCTTAAACTGCTGCTGTCCATCTGGTGCGGGTACGCCCACAGTGTTAATAGAGAGGAAGTTCCAGGATTTTGATCCATGGCACTGAAGGAAAGGTGATATATTTCCAAGTCAGGATGGTGTGTGGCTTGGAGGTGGTGTTCCCACACGTCTGCTGCCCTTGTCCTTCTGGAGGTCACGGGTTTGGAAGGTGCTGTTGAAGGAGGCATGGTGAGTTGCTGCAGTGCATCCTGTATATGAGACACACTGCTACCACTATGCGTTGATGGTGGAGGGAGTTTATGGTGGTGGATGGGTTGTCAATCAATGGGCTACTTTGTGCTGGATGGAGTTGAGCTTCCTGAGTGGTGTTGGAGCTGCACTCATCCAGGCAAGTGGAGAGTATTCCACCACACTCCTGACTTGTGCCATGTAGCTGCTGGACAGGCTTTGGAGAGTCAGGAGGTAGGTTACTCACTGCATAATTCCCAGACACCAGCTGATTTTGTAGCCACAGTATTTATGTGCCTGTTCCAGTTCAGTTTCTGGTCAATGGTAACCCTCGGGATGTTGATAGTGGGGGATTCAGTGATGGTAATGCCATTGATTGTCAAGGGGAGATGGTTACAGTCTCTCTTGTTGGAGATGGTCATTGCCTGGCACTTGTGTGGCGTGAATGTTACTTGCCATTCATCAGCCCAAGCCTAAATATTGTCCAGCTCTTGCTGCATCTGGATAAGGACTACTTACTTATCTGAGGAGTTGTGAATGGTACTGAAGATCGTATGATCACCAGTGTACATCCCCACTTCTGACCTTATGATGGAGGGAAGGTCATTGATGAAGCAGCTGAATATGGTTGGGCTTAGGACATTACCCTGAGGAACTCCTGCAGCAATGTACTGGGGCTGAGGATGAATGGCCTGCAACAACGACAACTATCTTCCTTTGTGCTAGGTATGACTCCAACCAGTGGAGAGTTTTCCCCCGATTCCCATTGACTTTAATTTGGTTAGTGCTCCTTGATGCCACACTCGTTCAAATGTTGCCTTGATATCAAGGGCAATGATTCTCACCTCACTTCTTGAGATCACCTCTTTTGTCCATGTTTGGATCAAGGCTGTAATGAGGTCAGGAGCCGAGTGGGTCTGGCAGAACTGAAACTGAGCAACAATAAGCAGGTTGTTGCTGTTTACGTGGCACTTGTTAGCACTGTCGATTACACCTTCCATCACTTTGCTGATTGATACCAGTACATTAATACTATTATGTGCATAAACTGTATGTTATTGGGTGCAAATTGTATTTAAAATCAGCATGAAAATGCAGAATGGAGAGGTAAAAAGGTTATAGAATCCTACATCACAGGAGACCATTCAGCCCACCATACATGGACCAGGTCCTTGAAAGAGCTATTCAATTAGTCCCAATCCCATCAATCCCATGTTCTTTCCTCATAGTCCTGCAAATTTTTCATTTTCAAGAATATGTCCAAATCCATTTTGAAAGTTGCTATTGAATCTGCTTCTGCTACTTTTTCAGGAAAAAAAGTGTCTTATCTCTCCTAGTACTTTTCACAATTATCTGAAATTTGTGTCCTTTTTTTATTCATTCACAGGATGTGGGTGTTGCTGGCAAAACCATCATTTATTTCCCATCCCTAATTGCCCTTGAGAAGGTGGTGATGAGTTGCTTTCTTGAATACCATTGAGTGGCTTGCTAGATCATTTAAGAGTTAACCACAGCATTGTGGATGTAGAGTCACATCTATAGCAGACAATTTCCTTCCCTAAAGAACATTAGTGAACCAGTAGCATTTTTATAGTCATGTCATGGTCACTCTTATTGATACTAGCTCTTTATTCCAGTTTGATTTAATTCACTGAACTTAAATTCCCCAACTACTGTACTGGGATTTGAACTCAGGTTTCCAGATTATTAGCCCAGGCCTCAGCATTATCAATCCACTAACACGATAGCCACTAGACTACTGTATCAACTTACTAGTCAATAGAAATAGTTTCTTCCTATCTACTCTATCAAAACACTTCATAATTTTGAAGACCCCTGTTAAATCTCCCTTTAACCTTCTCTGCCCGAAGGAGAACAATCCCAGGGTCCCCTCTTGTATCTCCATATAAATGAATTATCTTATCCCTGCTATCATTCTAGTGATTCTCCTCTGCACCCTGTCCAAGGTGACAGAATTAAATAAACAAATTATACAGTTAAAATTACAAAGCAATTCATGCACTTGCAAGAAAAAATAGCATAATTTCACTTGATCTGAGGCAGCTATAAATTCCATCATGTGACAAGGATGCTATGAAAAATTAGGTTGCATATAAATCCCAAGTGCAGCGCATCACAGGATGGGGGCCAGAGAATTGTGCCCGAGCTGTTTATACCCAATTCACAATACACCAGAGCTTCCAACAGGAGGCTAACGTGCCTCATTTAATTGAATAATTATTATGATGCAACCCCTTCAACATAATTCCTGACTATGCGTGACAGACAACCCAAGACATCTTGCTCATCAATTCTGAAGGGACACATGTCCTGCGCTCTCGCCTGTTCAGACAAGTTGCCAACTCTAGTTGAATGTATTTCTGGAGGTTTCATCACATGACCTACTTCTTCCAACCCACCTAGTCAAACAACTACTTTCCCCATCGCCAATATTTTTAAAACTAATAAACAAAGATATTTAAAGAAAATGAAAAGAAACACACAAGTTGATAACAGCCCTATGATCTTTCTCACAGCAGACTCAAGAAGATTAATCGATAATGACGAGCTGTTTGGAAAGCTGCTTTTGTTTCTCGCATTTTTGAATTTTTTGGGGGGGAGACAATGCTCTCTTTCAGTATTCAAGCTGTTGTGGGTGTTTTAAATGATAGCCTACAGAAAGCTGAGCACGGGTATTCTTTGCTGGGTTCTGAATATGCTAGCTGCTTCAGCGGGAGCAGTTCGTGAGCAGCCAACAAATACAGGTGAAATGGAACCTGAACTGTTATGTCTGCACCCACCACTACTCTAAGGCTGGAGTTTACAGACTCCTCCGCATTTCCTGGACGCATCCGAGGAGATCTGTCTTTACCACCTCTGCTTTAGATGACACTCAGTTGTCATCTGCTCCAGGATGACCTGGTGACAAGTTCTGATACAGGGGAACAAAGAACAAAGAACAGTACAGCACAGGAACAGGCCATTCGGCCCTCCAAGCCTGCGCCGATCTTGATGCCTGCCTAAACTAAAACCTTCTGCACTTCCGGGGTCCTTATCCCTCTATTCCCATCCTATTCATGTATTTGTCAAGATGCCTCTTAAACGTCTCGATGGTACCTGCTTCCACCACCTGCCCCGGCAACAAGTTCCATGCACTCACCACCCTCTGTGTAAAGAACTTGCCTCGCACATCCCCTCTAAACTTTGCCCCTCTCACCTTAAACCTATGTCCCCTAGGAACTGACTCTTTCACCCTGGGAAAAAGCTTCTGACTATCCACTCTGTCCATGCCGCTCATAACTTTGTAAACCTCTATCATGTCGCCCCTCCACCTCCGTCGTTCCAGTGAAAACAATCCGAGTTTATCCAACCTCTCCTCATAGCTAATGCCTTCCAGACCAGGCAACATCCTGGTAAACCTCTTCTGTACCCTCTCCAAAGCCTCCACGTCCTTCTGGTAGTGTGACGACCAGAATTGCACGCAATATTCTAAGTGTGGCCTAACTAAAGTTCTGTACAGCTGCAGCATGACTTGCCTATTTTTATACTCTGTGCCCCGACCGATGAAAGCAAGCATGCCGTATGCCTTCTTGACGACCTTATCCACCTGCGTTGCCACTTTCAGTGACTGTGGACCTGTACGCCCAGATCTCTCTGCCTGTCAATACTCCTAAGGGTTCTGCCATTTACTGCATACCTCCCACCTGCATTAGACCTTCCAAAATGCATTACCTCACATTTGTCCGAATTAAACTCCATCTACCATTTCTCCGCCCAAGTCTCCAACCGATCTATATCCTGCTGTATCCTCTGACAATCCTCGTCACTGTCCGCAACTCCACCAACCTTTGTGTCGTTCGCAAACTTACTAATCAGACCAGCTACATTTTCCTCCAAATCATTGATATATACTACAAACAGCAAAGGTCCCAGCACTGATCCCTGCGGAACACCACTAGTCACATCCCTCCATTCAGAAAAGCACCCTTCCACTGCTACCCTCTGTCTTCTATGACCGAGCCAGTTCTGTATCCATCTTGCCAGCTCCCCTCTGATCCCATGTGACTTCACCTTTTGTATCAGTCTGCCATGAGGGACCTTGTCAAAGGCTTTACTGAAGTCCAGTTTACATACTTTCAGATCCTTCCACATCAGGGGCATCTGCCACATCAGGCAGTCTGCAGTGCACACATACAGCAGGGAAGTGACAGATGCTACATTTCCAAAAGGCAACATACTTATTGCATTCCATTTGGAAAGAAGATATCAGCTTAACAAAATGTTGTGTTTTCAATGGGTGGTAGTCTTCCCTCCAGTGCAATGTGCTCCATATGGGTATCGAAATTCCTCATATTAACCCTACAGCCTACATTTGCAGCAAGTATTTGCATCCATTAATGTTCAGACGGTATCTGGCTACAGAAATATCATGATGTGTGTCAACTGCAATTTTCCAGGAAACAGCCATAATGCCATAAGTGGTGCTTCATGGCAGCAGCTTTTTTGGAAGGAGAAGAAACACTGGTGGAGGGTGACTCTTGGAGTCAAGGACAACACAATTAACAAAACATCTTAACAGCTCAGGACAGACGGTTGGCTGGGAGAATGAATATCTGTTTGCTGTTTCGCATCATCCTTCTTCACCTACAAGAAATGAGTGTCATCCAACTTTGGAATGATGAAAATGTGTGTGTAGAAGGCAATAGTTGTATACAATGTTTGAAATGTAGACGAGTGCAAAAGGCGAGTCCTGGGATAGTGATGAGCTCCCATCTTAGGTTTATGACATGTTTGATAGTCCCACAAGAAATGTGTAGAAAAGTCAGGAGCATACTTACCTTTATTTTCTAACAGTAAACATCTTCCTGTGTAGCCAGGTATGATGCAGCTAGATGACCTTATGGACTAAGACAATAAAGGGGGAATTTTATGCTCTCACCCACATCGACTTTGGAGGCGGGGTGAGCGTATAATTGGGTGGGATGGTGGCAGAAGGGGACCCCATCATCTTCCCATCTCCACCCAAATTAGGTCCAGGGTGGGAAGGTCCGTGGATAACCTTCCCGCCCCGCTGCTAACTGATGCCCTGAAGTGGACAATTAATGCCCAGCTAAAGGCCTCATCCCACTGCTGCCGGTATTAGCCCAGCGGTGTGTGGGCCTGTCGCCACAATGGGAGCATGCCAAGCAAACCTGTGCAGGTTGCTTGCCGGCTGCAGGGGAGAGGGGGGTTCCCTCATTAAAAGGCACTTCATGCCTGTTCGAGGCACCGGCATCGAGAAGGGGGAGGCCCGCTTAGAACCACCCCCCTGCCCTTGCACCAACCCCCTTAGAACCCCCTCCCCTGTGACCTCCACCCCGCAAAACCCTTCCCACCCTAATTCACCTGTGGCCTGCATCCAGTGACTCTGGTGAGTCTAGTACCGGCAACAGCCATTGCCTCCGTGGTGGGTGCTGCTCAGTGAAAGAGCTGCCGGCCTCTGATTGGCCAGCAGCTCTCAGCAGGTGGGACTTCCGTCGCTGGGGTCTTTAATCCCGCAGAAAGCTCACTGCTGGCCACTTAAGTGCCTAATTGGCACATAATGCAGCTGGCCTTGCCCAGAGGAGGTGACATAGGACTCTCACCAGTGCTTTAGCCGCTGGCCAGATAAAATCTCGGCCAAAGCGTCTCTCTACACAGCTTGCACGTGTTTTTATTGGATTGTAGCTTTCAGCCCCAAATAGAACCAGCTTCCTTTGGTGTATTTCCTACCTCCAAGCCATCATCATGAAACTGAGTAGTGTTGCTACTTATAATCAAATTCTACATATGCCTGTCCCACCACAATCACCCCAACACCTCCCCCCTTCTTTAAGAGATAGCTGCAGCCCTTTAAAAGCTGTTGACTTGCCAGAGTTTCTAATTCCCAGCCAAGTGATCTGCAGGCCAAGCTCTCTCAACAAGCTTTATCTGTAGCCTATTGAAATCAGGGAAAAGGCCTTCTATCAGAAGATTTGGCCAGGCTTGCACCCATGCGTGCAGGCACAAATGAGCCTGGGCATTGGTCTAGCTCAGCTGGATTGTCAAGAAGTATTTAATAAAGAAACTTGCAAATCTTCACACATCTCATTTTATCACTCATTGATTAACAAAGTTGAACAAAAACAAAAGCATTAAATAAAAACCAGAGATGGATTTTACACAATAGTGTACAGACTGCTAAGATCTGCTGGCAATGGCTGAAATCTGCCATTGGGTGATGGGATGCCGTAACTATTGAATCTAGGGCGCCCAAATCTCTAGGATTAGCTTGGAGTCTCCAGCAATTAAATATTAGGCTCTAGGGCACTTCTGCAACAAGCCAGGAGAAAAACCACAACAACATTAAAAGAATTTGTGTTGTTTTCATTTTCATTGAACACTTTTATTTATTTGTTGTAAAAATATTAGGATGGGAAAATTGGCTGTTTGACTAACAGCCAGGAATCATTCAACCAAGTACAAAAAGCCATGATATTTACTGGGGCCAGGTTTTGCAGTGGTTGGTGAGTGGGGCGGAGGCAGGGTGTGGGGGCTGCTGGTGTCATGACACCTGGAAATTCAGGGTCTTTTTTTTGTCAGGCTCCCGACTCAAACACTTGTCTGAGAGGTTTATTTGCTCGCTGGATGGGGAAAGCTATGTCGCAAGGCTGCAATCAAGAAGCAAGTAGGTTTAATGACCCTGGGGGGAAGATTTTTTTATCTGTTTGTGGGATATGGGCATCGCTGATGATTGATGAGGGAAGGGCGGTGAGTGTTGTCTATATGGACTTCAGTAAAGCCTTTGACAAGGTCCCGCATGGCAGACTGGTGCAAAAGGTGAAGTCACACAGGATCAGAGGTGAGCTGGCAAGATGGATACAGAACTGGCTCAGTCACAGAAGACAGAGGGTAACAGTGGATGGGTGTTTTTCTGAATGGAGGGATGTGACTAGTGGTGTTCCGCAGGGATCAGTGCTGGGACCTTTGTTGCTTGTAGTATATATCAATGATTTGGAGGAAAATGTAGCTGGTCTGATTAGTAAGTTTGCAGACGACACAAAGGTTGGTGGAGTTGCGGATAATGATGAGGATTGTCAGAGGATACAGCAGGATATAGATCGGTTGGAGACTTGGGCGGAGAAATGGCAGATGGAGTTTAATCCGGACAAATGTGAGGTAATGCATTTTGGAAGGTCTAATGCAGGTGGGAGGTATACAGTAAATGGCAGAACCCTTAGGAGTATTGAAGGCAGAGAGATCTGGGCGTACAGGTCCATAGGTCACTGAAAGTGGCAACGCAGGTGGATAAGGTCGTCAAGAAGGCATACGGCATGCTTGCCTTCATCGGTCGGGGCATAGAGTATAAAAATTGGCAAGTCATGTTGCAGCTGTACAGAACCTTAGTTAGGCCACACTTAGAATATTGCGTGCAATTCTGGTCGCCACACTACCAGAAGGACGTGGAGGCATTGGAGAGGGTACAGAGGAGGTTTACCAGGATGTTGCCTGGTCTGGAGGGCATTAGCTATGAGGAGAGGTTGGAAAAACTCGGATTGTTTTCACTGGAACGATGGAGGTGGAGGGGCGACATGATAGAGGTTTACAAAGTTATGAGTGGCATGGACAGAGTGGATAGTCAGAAGCTTTTTCCCAGGGTGGAAGAGTCAGTTACTAGGGGACATAGGTTTAAGGTGCGAGGGGCAAAGTTTAGAGGGGATGTGTGAGGCAAGTTTTTTACACAGACGGTGGTGAGTGCCTGGAACTTGCTGCCAGGGGAGGTGGTGGAAGCAGATACGATAGCGACGTTTAAGAGACATCTTGACAAATATATGAATAGGAAGGGAATAGAGGGATATGGGCCCCGGAAGTGTAGAAGGTGTTAGTTTCGGCAGGCATCAAGATCGGCGCAGGCTTGGAGGGCCGAATGGCCTGTTCCTGTGCTGTTTTGTTCTTTGTTGTTCTTTGCTGGCTAGGCCAGCATTTATTGCCCATTCCTAATTGCCCTTGTGAAGGTGGTGGTGAGCAGCCTTCTTGAACCACTGCAGTCCTTGGGGTCTAGGTACAACAGCAGTGCTGTTAGGAAGGGAGTTCCAGGAGTTTGACCCAGGGATGGTAAAGGAACGGTGATATAGTTCCAAGTCAGGATGGTGTGTGGCTTGGAGGGGAACTTGTCGGTGGTGGTGTTCCCATGCATCTGCTGTCCTTGTCCTTCTAGGTAATAGAGGTCACGGGTTTGGAAGGTGCTGTTGAAGTAGCCTTGGTGAGTTGCTGCAGTGCATCTTGTATATGGTACACACTGCTGCCACTGTGCGTCAGTGGTGGAGGGAGTGAATATTGAAGGTGGTGAATGGGGTGCCAATCAAGTGGCCTGCTTTATCCTGGATGGTGTTGAGCTTCTTGAGTGTTGTTGGAGCTGCACCCATCCAGGCAAGTGGAGAGTATCCCATCACATCCTGACTCCTAACTTGTGCCTTGTAGATGGTAGACAGGCATTGGGGAGACAGGAGGTGAGTTACTCATCACACAACTCTCAGCCTCTCACCTGCTCTTGCAGCCACAGCATTTAAGTGGCTGGTTTAGTTCAGTTTCTGGTCAATGGTAACCCCCAGGATGTTGATAGTGGGGGATTCAGCAATGGTAATGCCATTGAACATCAAGGGGAGATGGTTAGATTCTCTCTTGTTTGAGATCGTCTGGCACTTGTGTGGCACAAATGTTACTTGCCAATTATCAGCCCAAGCCTGGATGTTGTCCAGGTCTTGATGCATCTGGACATGGCGTGCTTCAGTATCTAAGGAGTCACGAATGGTGCTGAACATTGTGCACTCATCAACGAACAGCCATTGGGTAGTGAAGAGATTACGGGGATGGAGGGTGGAACATGGTGGAGGGTTGGTGATTCCACAGTGGGGATGTGTAAAGCCTGGTTGGAGGGGGTCAGTGATTGCCATAGAGTCATTATGGCACAGAAGGAGGCCATTTGGTCCAACAAGTCCATGTCAACTCTCAGTCGATCTACCCAGTCAGTTTCATTGTGCTGCTCCATCCCTATAGCCCTGCAAGTATAATTCCCTCAAGTACCCATGCAATTGTCTCTGCTTCTACCACCCTCATCGGCAGTCAGTTCAAGATCATTACCACTCACTGCGTAAAAAATTCCTCCTCACATCCCCCCTATATCTCTTGCCAAAATCTTAAATCTGTGTCCTCGTGTCCTTGTACCTTCAGCTAATGGGAACAGCTTTTTTTGTCGACCTAATCTAAAACTCACAATTTTGTACACCTTTTTCAAATCTCCTCTCAAACTCCTTTGTTTCAATGACAACAACCACAGCTTCTCCAAACTAATCTTGTAACTAAAATCCCTCATCCCTGGAACCATTCCCATGAGACTACAGTGGCTGTACATGCTGGCATACAAAGGTCCAAAGCCCTCATAAGACTGCAGTTTGACTGGCCAAAACGCTACAAAGATGAGGTGGAATACTGCAGGAGTAGCCACATGTGCCAGGTTGAGGGGAAACCCCAATTTACAATGAAATCTGCACCCCTAAGTCCTGTACCGGTGTTCGGAGGACACTCCAGCAGAGGGCTGGTGAACTGTAAGGGACCACCATCGAGAACAAAAGGGGACAGGCAGGCATATGGCTGGCAAAAGTTTAGAAAGAGAAGGGGGAAATGTGACCAAGAGGGCAGGTTAAGGGAAGTCCGGGAAGAATCCTGGATGAAAACCCCGACTGTCTGGTCAACCAACCCCGAAGAATGTGAACAGTTAGACCCCACATCCTCCTATGTGAATGCAGACTCTAGAATTACCCAAGCAGAATTGCTAACAGCGTTTACAGGAACCTGCAGAGACAAAGAGAGACCTCTAGGGGGCAGAGAAACCGTGAGGGTGATGCCTCACCTAGTCGAAATGTCACAGGAGAATGCATGAATACCTGCAGGTAGGAGTGTCACCGAGAACAAAGGGGAGAGTAACAAAGACTCCTCCCCCACAGTCAGAGGGAAAGGGAACCACTCATCCCCTGAAGTCAAAAGTCTTTGCATGACTCAGAGGGTTCAGGATAGACCACCCCCCCCGCCACCCCACTAACTCTCCTGAGAAAAAAAAGGGGGAAATTAAAGCAGCCCTGGCTCCGAGAACAGACCATTTTTAATGAGCTTTTAGATTGGTGAATGAAGGGAAATGAATGAGAGAAATGCATGGTTTTCTTTCTGTATCTGATATTTCTTTCAAACTCTGTAATGAAATACTCAGTTTTTCTTCAAATCGCATTTCATTCCCCTGGGTGTGGAGGTATCAGGCAAACCCCCCACCTGCCAAGACTGAAGCAACCATTATTTCGCCACATGAACATTAAAACTTAAAATTGCAAGACCCTGACAGGAAGGACATTTGCATAGTACTAGCAGTGTTGGAACAAAAGGGACCCAGTCATTGCTTCCCCAATACACAGAAGAAGTGGTCAGACCAGTTTTAGTCGCATGTCTAGCTGGCTGTTGAGATTTGAACTTCCAGCAAAGGATTCAAACTCAGAAAGCTCCTGGCTCCTGGTTTGATAAGACCTCTGTCCTGCCTACCCTCATCTCACTCTCACCAGCTTCAGAAACCATTGAAAACACATAAACTCAAAGAGACAAAAAGTCTCCTATGTGAACAATGTTTAAAAGGAACACTGGGCCCCAATGAAATGTAAGACCATATCTTCAATCAAGGACTACAGCGAGCTCGAAGCACAGTAACAAGAGATTACCTCAAACTGTTCTACTTATCTTTTCTTCTGCTCTTTTCTGTCCCTATTTGCATATGTGTATCGCGTGTGCATGCTAGTGTGGGTGTGTCATATATCCAAAGGCATTAGAGTTCAAGTTTAAGGTTTAATAAATTTCATCTTTCTTCTTTAAACCAAAGAGAGCCTGTTTGTGCTAATTTCTTTGCCTTATAATTGGAAAGTTGTGAACAAGGATTCACAAAGGGGGAGCTGACAACACAGTGTATTTAAAATTAAACCCTGTTACAATAAGACCAAGTGAAGATTGTAACAGATCCCTAGACACTTTTCTCACCTGGTCATAACACAGATCACGGCGAATCATGAGATGTGCTCAGCCAAGTACAGCAGGGCTCCTCCAGAATGGTCCAGGCAGTGGAAGTGTCGCTTAAGCAATGTTCTGCTCGATGACATTTCATGTGACAGCTTGGCTCTTATTATATGAATGTTGCCCACCTGTGCGTAGGTTGTGCACCAGGGGCATGAGCCACATGGTCAGCGGACACCCCTGTCATCCAGTAACCACTGACTGGTTTCTCGTGGTGGCTCAAATGCTGATGGTTCAGCAGATTGGCACAATATAAAGGCATCATGAATGTTGTTAGGATACTGGTAATTGACTTGCATGATGCTCTGATTATGGTCACACACCAGCTGGACATTGAGGGAGTGGAACCCTTTGTGGCTGCGGTACATATCTGAATTTACATATGGTGCCCACAAAGCAACGTGCGTGCAGTCAGTGACACACTGTACCATCAGACGGCTTGCCACTGTGATGAAGCCACTTGCTTGCTCCACTTGCTTCTCTCTGGAAAGACAGAATGCATACAGACCCTCAGTGACCTCCCTAAAACAGCAGTGGAGGGCAAACTGTGACTTAGTTTAACTTTTAGGAAATGAAGATGGGCAAGTGGAAGGAGTGGCAGTGGGTGGTAGTGATCATAATTCAGTCAGTTTTAACATAATTATGGAAAAGGACAGAGATAGAACAGGAGCTAAAGTTCTCAAATGGGGTAAGGCCAATTTTACTAAACTGAGGAGTGATATAGCGAAATTGGACTGGAAACAGCTACTTGAAGGTAAATCAGTGTCAGAACAATGGGAGGCATTCAATGGGGAGATTCAGGGTAAACATGTTCCCAAACATAAAAAGGGTGAGGCGGCCAAATTTAGACCCCCATGGATGTCAAGGAGCCTACAGGGTAAGATAAGGCAGAAAAGGAAAGCTTATGTCCGACACCGAGAACTCAATACTACGGAAAGCCAAGAGGAGTATAGAAAGTGGAGGGGTCAAATCAAAAAGGAAATTAGGAAAGTAAAGGGAGGGCATGAAATAATATTGGCAAGCAAAATCAAGGTGGAACCAAAGATGTTTTATCAATATATTAAGAGTAAGAGGATAATAATGAGCGAGTACGGCCCATCAAAGATCAAAAAGGTAACCTATGTGTCGGAGCGTAAGATATTGGTATGGTTCTGAATGAATACTTTGTGTTGGTCTTCACAAAAGAGGGGGATGATGCAGATATTGTAGTTAAGGAGGAAAAGTGTGAAGTATTGGATGTGATAAACATAGAGAGAGAGGAAGTATTAATGGGATCAGCATCCTTGAAAGTTGATAAATCACCAGGGCCAGATGAAATATATCCTAGGCTGTTAAAAGAAGCAAGAGAGGAAATAGCAGAGGGTCTGACCATCATTTTCCAGTCCTCAATGGATACAGGTATGGTACTGGAGGATTGGAGAATTGCTAATGTTGTACCTCTGTTTAAAAAGGGAGCGAAGGATAGACCGAATAATTACAGGCCAGTCAGTCCAACCTCAGTAGTGGGCAAATTATTGGAATCTATTCTGAGAGACAGGATCAACTGTCACTTAGAAAGGCACAGGTTAATCAAGGATAGTCAGCGTGGATTTGTTAAGGGAAGATCTTGTTTGACCAACTTGATCGAATTTTTTGAAGAGCTAACAAGGAAGATAGATGAGGGTAGTGCAGTTGATGTGGTCTACATGGATTTTAGCAAGGCTTTTGATGAGGTCCCACATGGCAGACTGGTTAAAAAGATAAAATCCCATGGGATCCATGGAAATGAAGCAAGGTGGGTACAAAATTGGCTTAGTGGCAGGAAACAAAGGGTAATTGTTGACGACTGTTTTAGCGACTGGAGGGCGGTTTCCAGTGGTGTTCCACAGGGCTCAGTACTGGGCCCCCCGCTTTTTGTGGTGTATATTAACGATTTGGACGTAAATGTAGGGGGCATGATCAAGATGTTTGCGGACAACACAAAGATTGGCTGTGTGGTAGATAGTGAGGAGGAAAGCTGCAGGCTGCAGGAAGATATTGATGATCTGGTCAGATGGGCAGAAAAGTGGCAAATGGTATTCAACTTGGAGAAGTGTGAGGTGATGCATTTGGGGAGGTTAAACAAGGCAAAAGGAATACAATGGGAAAATACTGAGAAGTGTAGAGGAAGTCAGGGACCTTGGAGTGAATGTCCACAGATCCCTGAAGGTAGCAGGACAGGTCGATAAGGTGGTTAAGAAGGCATGTGGAATCCTTTCCTTTATTAGCTGAGGTATAGAATATAAGAGCAGGGAGGTTATGCTGGAACTGTATAACTCATTGGTTCGGCCACAACTTGAGGACTGTGTGCAGTTCTGGTCACCACATTACAGAAAAGATGTAATTGCACTAGAGAGGGTACAGAGGAGATTTACGAGGATGTTGCCAGGACTGGAAAAATGCAGATATGAGGAAAGATTGGATCGGCTGGGGTTGTTCTCCTTGGAACAGAGAAGGCTGAGGGGAGATCTGATTGAAATGTACAAAATTTTGAGGAGCCTGGATAGAGTGGAGGTGAAGGGTCTATTCACCTTAGCAGAGAGATCAGTGACGAGGGGGCACAGATTTAAAGTCAATGGTAGAAAAATTAGACGGGAGATGAGTAAAACCTTTTCACCCAGAGGGTGATGATGGTCTGGAACTCACTTCCTGAAAGGCTTGTTGAGGCAGAGATCCTCAACTCATTCAAAAGGAGTCTGGATATGCACCTCAAGTGCCGTAAGCTGCAGGGCTACGGACCAAATTCTGGGAATGTGAGATTAAAATAAGTGGATCGTTTTTCGGCTGGCACAGACACGATGGGCCAAGTGGCCTCTTTCTGTGCCTTAAACTTTCTATGATTCTATGTTGGAGATGTCACCTGCTGTGACCCAACACGAAGATAACCGAAAGCCAGGGTCACTTTTACAGCCACTGGCAATGCCATCCTCATACTGCTCTGAGATTGCAGGCTGTCTGCAACAGGTGGCAGATTTCAGTGAGCATATCCTTCATGAAATAGAGAGACAGCACACACTGTTCCTCGCTGAGGTTAATATAGGAGAAATGTTCCCTGAAGACTCTGGGTTGATATACTTCCTCTTCAAGCAGCTTGTCCTCCTCTGTTCTTACTGTCATGCTGCACTCTGACTGGGAGCAAGTGTTATGAGCAGAATCCTTGATGTGAGAACCAAGGCCTTCACCATGTGCCACACTACTCCCTGCAGACATCACCAACTTTAAGTAGCAGTGATAACCACTAAACAATTTTACTAACTCAGCAACAGAAATCAATCAGCAATGAACCTGAAAGTAGTTGATGATCCCTTTAAATAGCATTGCTGTCAGAGGTCCTTTCTGCTGCTGAGTGTAAGTTCAGTTGTGCGAGGTTAAGAGAGGGCATTAGCTGGAGCATTGAGGTCGAAAATAGCATTGCTGGAGTCAAATTAGTGTTTTGTGTTGACTGATATCACGATCTGCCTACTCTGTATACTCACGGTGCACTCTCCTCGGGTCCGCGCTAATGTCCTACCCAAAATGACGTCCAGTGTGGTTAGCACCCAAAGCACGTGCCATTTTGGATCCGAAACAGCACTCAAGAGCTAAAAATACAGGTATTATGTGATCGAATTTTTCAGCTTTGACTTTTTCAAGTGATTTAAAACTGTGGGAAAGCTAAGCATAAAAGAAGTAGCAACAGTCTAGAGCAACAATTATTCTGCAATGGCCAAGATCACTACCACTGCAATGGTGCAAAAATGTTTTGATATGGCTTGTATTTTTATGTGCACTTTATTACTCTTCTCTTTTTTATTAACCTTTCCCTATATACTTCTTTTTCTGCTTCTCTTTATTTATCCTTTTATCTTTTGGCTACAATTTCCCATTTTGATGCTATTTGAAAAAAAAAATCTCCCTTTTTCTTTTCCAGTTTTCTCCCCATTTTCTTCGGAGACTCTGACACACTGGGTATGGATCAACAGGTGTTGGCTGCCTCCGAGTATTTCATCCAGGTAGCTTCATACGTTAGCCTAGACTGTAAGTGTTGCCAGATTATGCCGATATCTATGTTTGCTGGCTATGTTCCAAACAAATCAATCACAATATCACAACCTTGTTGTTCCCATCAGGAGTATGAAAACCCAAGCATAGGTGGCACAGAACTGGCCTTGACATTAACTGCCAGACTTGGCTTGACCATGCCAAACTCTATGATGCTTCTCTTTCCTCAGCCATAACCTTCCACTAGTCTAAGATCTAAGATACTAAATGGAAGATAGCCACTAATAAATCCAATAAGGAATTCAGGAGAAACTTCTTTACCCAAAGAACTCACTACCATAGGGAGTAGCTGAGGTGAATAGCATAGATGCATTTAAAGGGAAGCTAGATAGGTACATGAGGGAGAAAGGAACAAACGATAGGTTGATTGGGTTCGATGAAATAGGTTGGGAGGAAGCTCATGAGGAGCATAAAAACACCAGCACAGACCTATTGGGCTGAATGGCCTGTTGCTGTGCTGTATCTCTAATCTAATCAAAATCTAATCTAAATTCTATGTAGTCTGAAATAATTTTACAATTTATGGACAACCCTTGAATCCTCTTCTCCACAGCTAAGCACCTCTTCAAACCTCTTTCCCTTGCCCCACCCACCCTCACCTCCAAACAGAAGCAGCTCATGGATTCCTTTGCCTCTACGGTTGGAACCATCCATGCAGTTGCCTGCACAATGTCCTCCCCATTCTCTCTACTACTAGCAGCAATCTCACTCAGCCTCCCAACCACAACAACAACTTGTATTTATGTGATGCCTTTAATGTAGAAAAACATTAAAGCTCTTAACAGAGGTGTCATCACTCTAGCCTTGAACTTTTAAAAAATTTGTTCATGGGATGTGGACGTCGCTGGCTAGGCCAGCATTTATTGCCCATCCCTAATTGTCCTTGAGAAGGTGGTGATGAGCTGCCTTCTTGAACCGCTGTCATCCTTGAGGTGTAGGTACAGCAACAGTGCTGTTAGGAAGGGAGTTCCAGGATTTTGACCCAGTGACAGTGAAGGAGCGGCGGCGATATAGTTCCAAGTCAGGATGGTGTGTGGCTTGGAGGGGAACTTGCAGGTGGTGGTGTTCCCATGCATCTGCTTTTAGGTGATAGAGGCCACGGGTTTGGAAGGTGCTGTTGAAGGAGCCTTGGTGAGTTGCTGCAGTGCATCTTGTAGATGATACACATTGCTGCCACTGTGCGTTAATGGTGAAGGGAGTGAATGTTGAAGGTGGTGGATGGGGTCCTCTCTTTGCATTTCTCCTATATCTACCCCCTTGCTTTTTCAAACCTGTTTCTACGAAACTCACCTCTTGCTCTTTTTATCTTCTCCCTGCTTCACTCTTGATCATTAAACTACCCCTGTACCAAGCTCCATCTCACTTAATTCAGTCGTGATTGGTGACCTTGTCTTCTCTTGCCTACCTACATCTGCTGCCTTAAGTAGCACTGTGTCCCTGGCCTTAGAATCGTTACCTTGTTCCATGCTGTGAAAAGTGAAGCTTACTCGGACTCCTTCATATCAATGAAACTCATACTACCTAGCATCAATGGTATTATTGCATGCTAACGTGCTCCATTCTATATTCTGGTAGATATAGAGCACTTTTTAGAATGTAAAGGGATCCAGTTACATTCCATTTCCTTTAGCATCAAAAACCTCTTCCCTGTGTGGAAGAAAATGGAAAATAAATAGCTATAGTCTAGACTGGTAACTTCTTTACTCAGAGAATGGTAGAATGTGGAACTTGCTTGAGGCAAATTGCATAGATACACTTAAGGGGAAGCTAGATAGGGAGGAAGGAATAGACAGATAGGGTGAGATGAAGGGGAGTGTGATGAAATATAGGTACAATAGGCTTACTTAGGTAGAATTTAGATATAATTAATACATTATACCTTTTAGAATTAAAGATTGAATAAATGATCAATTTTCAAGACTCACTGAAATTACCTTTAAGGGCAGAGTTAAAAATGCATGAACAATGGAATGTGTACCAGAAACACCTTTTAAGTTAAATGGGACAGGCTATACATGGTCTGTACTGATACCTATAATCCCAATTAGTTGATAAAGTTAATGATATAGACAGACTGACTTAAGGAGGTGGTACAAGGTACCATCAAAGAGCCATCACAGATGACCAATCACAAAATGGAATGTGACCTACAAAAACAGATGCCACGTAAATCCAATTTAACCCAAAAAGGAAAAAAACAGTTACTGCATAAATTTAATTAAAAATCTTTTAAGTATAAAACACATTTATAAAGTTAAGTCTTAGTGATACTATAAAACACTACAAACATTTTGACCAGATAAAAGCTCACAATTTCATGAGAAGGGAATTCTGAGCAGATAATTAATTGGGAATAAGTAGCAAAGATATTACTATATATGGATAACGAAAGCGGGAAAAACGTGCACAGAAAGTTAACACCTACATTCCAAAAGATGAGTTAATAGATTAGAAACAGTGTAAATGTGAGAGTTTTGAATCGAAATATCAGGGCTATTGAAATTCCTCCCAATGCTTTTCAATCTATGGTAAGAACGGCTGAGTGCATGACAAGAGAATTCTGCTCTTAACCGAGAGTGTTTAGTCTTATTAAGCAGGAGGCTTACTCAGGTAATTTAAGGTAACAATTTACTTTGAATTTTGATGGATATTCTAAGATATTTTGCTGTAACATTGTCAAGGTTGAACTTTTGGATTCTATTTTAGAAATAAGGTTATGTTTTACATCTCTTAGTATTCTTTGATATTGTAGTATACTTATCCACTTCTAAGTGTATTGCATGTTAAATTCTTTAACAAAAATATATAAAAGTTAATGAATCGTCTCATGTAGCATTCTGTATACAACTACAAGAACCCCCTCTCTGTATCTCTTTAAGTTGAGATACGTATTGAAGAGAGTTTCCCAGATCCTTATAATATCTGGGATATTTATGACTTAGCCATAACTATTTTTAAAAAGGCTATCCGAAAGATGGTAATATTCTCTGTTAGTTTTCTTTCTTTGAGGGAAAACTCGTTCAATTCTTTGGACCCAAATAAGTGTCGATAAGAGTTTGTCTGGTTTGAATTTAATTAAAGGAGATTCATAGGGATGTGCTCCTGATTTGGTTTAGACTCTATAAGGGGTTAAAGTCATAAATCATTTCAGGAGGAGGTTCGTAAAGAGCAGAAACACTGGCATAAACATCTTGGGCTGAGCAGTCTGTTTCTGTGCTATAAATTGTATGCAATTCTATGTAATAATCCAAGATAAGGAATGAAGGAGCAGGGGGATGAGAATGAAATGATATGGAAAAAGGCTTTGGATCAGGAATTGACTTGTGCTCCACAAGAATAGGACTGTTAGCCTGGATATGGCCTGCCTTTTTACATCAATAGAGATTAAAAACGGAATGCGGCGAAGACATTTAACACAATCGGCGTACTGACATATCAAACTAATCTGCAGGGAAAATGATGATATCAATCAACATGGTGTTGATAATATTTACCTTGATCAACATTCTTTAATAGGGAGAAAAATGTGAAGTTGTTTTTTTTTATCATGTTACTTGCACAGTTGGTGTAGAAATTGGACATCATTGTTCCAATTTTACACGTGTATGGTAGCAACGAGGGCCAATTTAAGGCACCAACATCCTGAACCTCAAAAATCATCTGAATGACACCCAACCCATCACTGGTTTGGGTTATTTTTCTGGTTTCAGGGTAACCATCTGAATCAGGCATTAGGCCCCTTGCATATGCTCATGAGAAGTCTAGCACAGGGCTTGCTGTACTCAGGTTTTGCTGGCTTGGATGTGGCTTAGCAAGCAGTCACTGCCAAAAAGATGTAGTTTTTTGTCTGAGGTGATGCCACTTCTAGCCCTGCCTTTCCTTTTGTTGACAGCTTTGCAGAGGCAGGAACTCCCCTCCCACAAGGCCATTCTGGAAACTTTGCCTCATGCCCTTGGACCTGGCAATCTGGATCCTGGTAAAATTTGCTGCCATTCCAGAGGACTGCTTCCATATTTTAGTCCTTTCTGTCTCTATTTTCTTGTTGTTTTGTTTAGCCAGAACAAAATCATGTCTGTTAAGTTGTGGATTAATGTTAATATTACAAAGTGGAGTAGTAAACCTTCCCCCAATCCTGCTCTGGGCACAACTCTAAATAACTAGGATTATTTTGCCCAGTGTAATTGTCCTTTTGGTAATCCTTTTGATAAATGTCCTCATAAATATTACGGTCACTCTCAAATTCAATCATACACAAACTGAAATGTCATGGAGAACTGATACATTGTAGGAAGAATTGAGGTGAAGTGATTTTGGGCTTGATTATTTTATTTGTTGAAAAATGGGAAGAAATACCTGTTTTATCATCAAAATTTACAATCTACAAACAATATTGCAGGACAGTGATGTTTTGAAATGTGATAACTACAGATATGATTTCATTATTGATAACAAAAGTAGCAGGCAATTATGATGCACATATGATAATGGTCCTCTAACATTTCTGAAGCTGCTAACAAGCTACTTAACCAATATAGGTGCCAATACACTTATCAGTTCAGCTCTAGAGTACACAATTTTGCATTAGGAATAATTCAATTACATTTGAGAAATAGTAATTTTACTGAATAGGAAGGACTAGTTATCCACATTAGGAAGAAACCAGAGCAGATTTCTGCAGGAGGAGCCCCCACATACATAAAAGGAGGCTCACACATTGCTCTTCAAATTGTGATAGTTCAGTTGCTGGCAGAACACACACCACATAAAGTAGTTGTGCATCCTCTAGTGTGTCCAGCAAAGACTTGCAGACAGAAACTGTTTCGTTTCTCCTTTCAATACCTTCTGCTCTGCTCTTGACTGGACTTCTCCCAATCCTACACTGCTGAGCACCATCTTTATAATGAACTTTGTTAATGGGATGTATCTTGGACAACAAGCAAATTTATACATGCCATTCATGATGCTTAATAACCAAAGAAAGATTAATGTTGGATCTGTGCATTAATCCAGATTACTACACAGAGGAATTTTACAGTGTTGGCAACAATGTGTTCATGCTCCATGAATGCTAATATACAAAATTTCTACCCTTTAGATCAGCACTTGGCATGTGATTTAGATCTAAAACACAAAAGAATTTTAACCCTTCATAAAATGTGAGTTTTGATGCACAGTGGACACACTGCTTTAATTAAATAAATTGCAACCGAAGAGAAAATAAATTGGGCACAGCAAGCATTTTAAGAGACGTATGGGTAATATTTGTTAAATCTGTGCCCTCTGATTATCAACCCTCCTATTGTTTGTTCCTACCTACACTTGCAGAGAGCTGCCATGGACATGACAAGCTGAATGGGCACCTTCTGTGCTGTAACCATTCTATGATTCTATGATTTATCAAAACCATCTATAATTTTCAACACATTGACTAAATCTCCCCTTAACCTTCTCTGTTCGAGGAGAACAATCTCAGTTTCTCTATTCTCGCCACATAACTGAAGTCCCTCATCGCTGGTACCATGCTAGTAAATCTCCTCTGCACCCTCTCTAAGGCCTTCACTTTGTTCTTAAAGCATGGTACCCAAATTTGGAAAGCAATACTCCTGCTGAGGGCTAACCAGTGATTTATAAAGATTTATCATAACTTTCTTGCTTTTGTATTCTATACCTTCATTCATAAAAGCAAGGATTTTTTAAAACAGCCTTATTGACTTGTCCTGCCTCAAAGAGGAAATAGGGACGAGACACAATGAATTGGTCATCATCTCCACAATGCTGTCCTGGGATTTCTGAGACTTCCTCTGTAATTACTGGAGACACACGCCCAGCATTAGGATTTCAATCAGGCTGGAAGGGGTCTTCCCGGCCTTCCAGCTTACTTTCCTCAAGACATGCCTATGGAGCATCCAAATAGATGGATGCTCCAAAGAACCTGGCATTAGGACTCATACCAGGACTCTCTGTAGAACTGGAAGCACCCCATAGAAACATAGGAGGCATCGAGTAAGATATTTTCAATACTCCACTCGAATGATCCTTGGCGCTTGGAACACATTTTTCTTCAGCAGCAAGGAGATTCGATGCCAGCAACCAGAAACAAAACTTCAGGCTTCTCTAGCCTCACCATAAGGTGAGCCAGGCTCTCTTCCAATATACTCTGCCTGTTGGGTGCCCAGTGGAGGCTTGGAGAGGAAAATCAGCCACTTGATGTCCAATCTGTTTGTGATAGTGAAGTTGCAGTAAATTCTTTTCAGTGAAAATGGCAAGCACTTCTTCTAGATTTCTTTCTTCTTTAACTGTAAGAGTCCCATTAATCCCTTGGCATATTATCTTAACCAGTGACAATGCATACACAGCTAGAACCAGGTATTCCAAATGGGTCAGAGGGTGCTCAAATATAACAGGGCGAACTGCTAAGGCAGAGCTGTGATGAAGGAAGAAAGTTTTGCATTTTTGCATACTAGTCAGGACACCAGGGAGAATTCCCCACCTCTTCATCAAATAGTGCCATGTGACCTTTACATTCACATAAGAGGACAAATAGGGCTTCAGTTTAAAACCTCATCTGAAAGACAGCACCTCTGAAAGTGTAGAACTTCTTTAGTACTGCACTACAGTGTGAAGCTAGATTTTGTAGTCAAGTCTCCAAAGTGAAACTCAAATCCACAACATTCTGATCAAATGCAAGAGTGCTTCCAATTGAACCACAGCTGGCAGTTGTTTCAATGTGGGAAGGTGGGAAACGGGTATAATTTCTTGACCCATAAAATGTTTACAATATGAAACTTGCCACCACATGGAGTGGTTGAGATGAATAGCATAGATGAATTTAAGGGAAAGCTAGATAAAAACATGAACGAGAAAGGAATAGAAAGTTATGCGAATAGGGTTCTATGAAGTAAGGTGGGAGGAGGTTAAGGGGTGCATAAATATAGGCATAAACCAGTTATTTCAAATTGTCTGTTTCTATGCTGTAATATCTATGCAATTCTGTGTATGGTGGTTAGAAGATCCTTCCCTAACACTCAGTTACAAATATAAATGTCTTAATTAGATTATTACCAGTGATTGATTTCTATGAAATTTGAAGCTCAGCTTCCGAGTATTAATCCACCAGTTAACTTCCACATGTAATTGTGGTACTATTGCTGATATTTTTCACTGAAGAGTTACACACAGAGATAAGATAACTATCGTGCGGGGATTTCTTCATTCAGCCCTGACCAATAAACTCCCAGAAAAGTAAGAAAGTAAGTATCATCACTGGCAGTCCTTACAAAAAGATAATCAAACTCCCTTTTGCTTTAGTTAGTAGTTAAGCAATAGCAACCCGGGAGATCTCAGGTTTGATTCTCAATGAGTTGATTGTCTTATATTACAGTTGGCTAAATCATCAATGAATTGCCCAGAGATTCCCCCGTACCTTACCTTCCCTTCCCAAAGTGGGGAATCAGGAGGTGAGCTACTTACCGCAGGATCCCTAGCTTCTGACCTGCTCTTGTAGCCACGGTATTTACATGGTGACTCCAGTTCAGTTTCCGGTCAATGGTAACCCCAGGATATTGATAGTGGGGGATTCAGTGATCGTAATGCCATTGAATGTCAAGGGGAGATGGTTAGATTCTCTCTTGTTGGAGATGGTCATTGCCTGGCACTTGTGTGGCACTAATATTACTTGCCACTTTTATTTTAGTGTAAGAGGGCATACCAGGAGCTACACCAGGCATACCTAAGAATGGTGTCAGCCTGGTGAAGCTACAACACAGGACGACTTGCATGCCAAATAGTGGAAGCAGCATGCAATTGACAGGGTGAAGTGGTTCCACAACCAACGGATCAGATCTAAGCTCTGCAGTCCTGCCACATCAAGTTGTGAATGGTGGTGGACAATTAAACAACTGACAGGAGGAGGAGGCTCCACAAATATCCCCAATCTGAACTAAAAGCAAAATACCGCGGATGCTGGAAATCTGAAATAAAAACAAGAAATGCTGGAAATACTCAGCAGGTCTGGCAGCATCTGTGGAGAGAGAATCAGAGTTAACATTTCAGGTCAGTGATCCTTCTACAGAACTGGCAAATATTAGAAATGTGAAAGGTTATAAACAAGTAAAGCAGGGGTGGGGCAAGAGATAACAAAGGAGAAGGTGTAGATAGGACAAGGTCACAGAATAGCTGACCAGAACGTCATGGAGCAAAGGCAAACAATATGTTAATGGTGTGTTGAAAGACAAAGCATTAGTACAGATAGGGTGTTATCGGACTGAAAATTGAACAGCCGCAAGTACAAACATGAAAAAAACAGTGGGTAAGCAAACTGAACAAACTAAGATGAAATAAAATAAAATAAACACAAAAAAATATATATAAAAAAAGAAAAAAATAACTAAAAATAAAAGTAAAATGGGGGGCCCGTCATGCTCTGAAATTATTGAACTCAATATTCAGTCCGGCAGGCTGTAGTGTGCCTAATCGGTAAATGAGATGCTGTTCCTCGAGCTTGCGTTGATGTTCACTGGAACACTGCAGCAATCCCAGGACAGTGATGTGAGCATGAGAGCAGGGGGGAGTATTGAAATGGCAAGCAACCGGAAGCACGGGGTGCTTCTTGTGGACTGAGCGAAGGTGTTCCGCAAAGCGGTCACCCAGTCTGCGTTTGGTCTCCCCAGTGTAGAGGAGACCACATTGTGAGCAGCCTTACATTTCATTCCTTGCCTTCTCCCCCCCGAAAATACTTACCTTCTGTACCTGACCTTTCCCCCACCCAAAGTTAAGAAACTTTTAACTTTACCCCTTCCCATCACCCCCTCGACTAATCAGGTAAGTTTGACCCCACTCCCACCTTCCACACTGAAATACTTACATTCTCTCCCCTCCCCACCAGTGTCCCGCATCATATCTCCGGACAGAGATCCGACAGCGTGGGAGTGCTGGCCACCGACCGTAGTATCGGAGTGGGATAGCTGAAGCAATTGAATTCATTAACATATTGAAATTTTGGCCCCGTCACCAAGCGGCGGGGTGGGGGGGAGTGGTGCTGCGTGGTGCCACAAGGCCTCGCCACTGCCGGTAATATGGGGCGGGGCCTTCCCAGCATCAAGGCCCATGGCGGGCCTCTCCTGGAGGCATTTTCTGGGCCCTCGCGCCATGACCCCCGACATTGTGGGGCCGGTAAAATTCAGCCCCCTATGTGACTGTGACAAAGGCAAACTATTCTCCTTGTCTTTCTTGACCTGTCTGTAGCCTTTCACAAAGCTGATCACATCATCCTCCTCCAATGCCTCTCCACCGTTGTCCAGCTGGTTGGGACTGCATTCACTTGGTTCCATTCTTACCTATCTAATCGTAGCCAGAGTATTGGCTTCAATGGCTTCTCTTCCCATTCCCGCACAGTTACCCCTGGTGCCCTATCCTTGGATCCTTATTATTTCTCATTTCTATGCTACCCCTTAGCAACAGCATCTGAAAACACAATGTCAGTTTCCACATATATGCAGATGACACCCAGCTCTACCTCACCATTTCTCTCAACCCCTCCACTGTCTCTAAATTGTCAGACTGCTTATTGATATCCAGTAATGGATGAGCAGAAATTTCCTCCAATTAAAAATTGGGAAGACTGAAGCCATTGTCTTCGATCCCTTCCACAAACTCCACTCCTTTGCCACTGATTCCATCCCTCTCCCTGGCAACTATCTGAGGCTGAACCATATGATCGCACCATCATTTCCACCTCTGTAATATTGCATGTCTCCACCCCTGCTTCAGATTTTCTGCCATTGTTACCTCCAGACTTGACTATCCTACTGTAGTCTTGGATGGTCTCACACATTCTACCCTCCATAAACTTGAGGTCATCCAAAATTGCTCGTGTCCGAACTCACACCAAATGCCATTAACCCATCACCCCTGTGCTCACTGACCTATACTGGTTCCTGTTTAAACAATGCCTCAAATTTAAAACTCTCATTCTTATTCCCTCCATGGCCTGGCCCCTCCAGCCCTACAACACTCCAAGATATCTGCGTTCCTCTAATTCTGGCCTCTTGAGCATCCCCGATTTTAATCGCACCTTCATTGGTGGCTGTGCCTTCAGCTGCTAGTCCATTAACTCTGGAATTCCCTCCCTGAACCTTTCTGCCTCTCTACCTTACTTTCCTCCTTTAAGACACTCCTTAAAATCTATCTCTTTGACCAAGCTTTTGGTTATCTGCCCTAAAATCTCCTTACGTGGCTTGATGTCATATTTTATAATGCCTCTGTGAAGCACCTAAATACACGTTGTTATTGCTATTCATCAACTCCTACCAGAAATGTAAATGTGTGTACCTTTGGTGAATAGATGTCTGAGCTCTGTTGTGATATCCCCATGGTTGAATATCTTGTGTATACTGAATGTATCACAGCCACCTGGACAAGATACCACAGAATAGCATCAGTGGAATCCTACTTCTAGCAGAACCTCCAGACATCGTGGCAGGTACAGGGCGGCACAGTGGCGCAGTGGTTAGCACTGCAGCCTCACAGCTCCAGGGACCTGGGTTCGATTCCGGGTACTGCCTGTGTGGAGTTTGCAAGTTCTCCCTGTGTCTGCGTGGGTTTTCTCCGGGTGCTCCGGTTTCCTCCCACAAGCCAAAAGACTTGCAGGTTGACAGGTAAATTGGCCATTATAAATTGTCACTAATATAGGTAGGTGGTAGGGAAATATAGGGACAGGTGGGGATGTTTGGTAGGAATATAGGATTAGTATAAATGGGTGGTTGATGTTTGGCACAGACTCGATGGGCCGAAGGGCCTGTTTCAGTGCTGTATCTCTAATCTAAAAGTAGACAACCTATTTCTCGGCTTTTGAAAATGTCAACCACTAGGAAATGCATAACAGCCTATTGTGGAAAGCAATTACAGATAGAACCCACCCACATCCAGCCTATGCTACAGCCACCACACCACCCGCTGCGATATGTTTTTTGTTTCTCTAAACATCTGTTTGCTTCTTAAAAGGCAAAATCAATTTTTCACAGCCAATTTCATATCACATTTTTGGATGAGGTATTTAAAGATTACATAGTTTGTGGTTTTTGGTTACCTTATATATCCATGGCCTTTTGCAAAGTCCAAACTCATTTGACATTCTATGAACTGGATATACAAAATCAGCTTCATAACACAGTAAATTAGCAAAATATTGGTGACTAAGAGACATAAAAAATTATGTGCAACCCCTGTAAATTTAATTAGTAATGCCACATTTATTTTGCTGAAACTGAAGTAATTTCCTTTCTGCTTTTATAAAAAGTCAAAAATTATAATTTAAATCACAGACCAATTCACTGTTTTTTAAATCTTTAAATACAAATTCACACCTGGCACCTCACAAGCCTCTAATTAGAACACGTTTCTAATATACAGGAGATCATATCAAGAAACTCTGCACCACCCAGCCAATGATTAGTTTTAATGATTGGAAATTCACAGGTATGGTGTTTCCTGGTCAGCACTTCCAAACTGTGAAAGGAGCACTAAAGTAGAAAATTCTAACCACTGTCTAGGGTGTCAGCTTGAATCAGTTGTTGCACACTTATCTCTGTTCAAGCCACACTCCAGTGACTTGAGAACATAGTCTGGGCTGACACTTTGGTGTGCTGGTAAGGAAATGCTGGATTGTAGCAGGTCCTGTCTTTCAGATGCAATTTTAACCAAAGACTTGTCTTCCCTCGTAGGTATAATTGAAAGATCCCACAGCACTACCTGAAGAACAGCAGGGGAATTCTCCTGGTGTACTCGACGATATTTAACTCTCAAGCAACACGACAATAAAGAAATTAACTAGTTATTATTCTATTGCTGCTTGTGGAACCTTGCTATCCGCAAGCTGGATGCCACATTTGCCTACAAAGCAGCAGTGACTACACTTCAAAAATAATTAATTAGCTGAGCCTCTGACCCCCATATCTGTTCCATCACCAAGACCGCCAACTTCCACCTTCATTACATCGCCCGTCTCCACCACTGCCTTAACTCATCTGTTCCTGAAATCCTCATCCATGCCCTTGTAATGATTCTAACCCAATGCTCTAATCGCCGCCGCCCATTTTGCGCCCTCTGTAAACTTAATTTCATGCAAAACTCTGCTGCCCATATCCTAAATCGTATCAAGTCTTGTTCACCCATCACCTCTGCGCTCATTGACCAACATTGGCTCCCAGTCCGCAATGCCTCGATTTTAAAATTCTCATCCTTGTTTTCAAATCACTCCATGGCCTTGACCCTCCCTCTGTCTGTCACCTCCTCCAGCCTATAACCCTCCAAGATCTCTGTGTTCTTCCAATTCTTGTCTATTGTGCATCCCTGATCTTCATCACTCTACCGTTGGTAGCCTCTTCAGCTTCGGCTGGACTTCAGCTACCTAGGCCTTCAGCTCTGGAATTTCCTCCCTAAACCTCTCCACCTCACTACCTCATCTCTTCACCTTTAAAGTGTTCCTTAAGCCCTATCTCTTTGAACAAAAACAAAGAACAGTACAGCACAGGAACAGGCCATTCGGCCCTCCAAGCCTGCGCCGATCTTGATGCCTACCAAAGCCTTTGGCCAACTTTTGGTCATCTTTCCTAATATCTGCTTATATAGCTTCGTGTCAAATTGGGACTGCCCTCGCTTTTACCACTCATATTTATTTGATCATAGTCAAAACATCCCCAGCAATGGCTTCTCTTCCTGTCCCTGCCTGTTATGTCTGGAGTCTCCCAAGGTCTATCCTTGGTCCTCTCTTCTTCCTCACCTGCATGCTGCCTCTTGAGACATAATCAAGACATCGGGTCAGCTTCCATGTGCATGCTGACAATTCCCAGCTGTACCTCTCCACTACCTCTCTTTACAACTCCACTACCTCTGTTGTCAGACTGTTTGCCCAACATCAGACTTGGATAAGCTGCAGTTTACTCCATTAACATTGGAAGATCAAAATCATCAGCTTCCGCCTCGCCACAAACTCTGTTCCCTCACCATCAGGTCACATACCTGAAATGTTAACTCTGTTACTCTTCCCACAGATGCTGCCAGACCTGCTGAGTATTTCCAGCAGTTTCTGTTTTTATTTCAGACTTCTCACAACCTTGGCATCTTATTTAAACCTGAGCTGAATTTTTGACCATAAATCCTCCCCATCACCAAGACTACTTACTTCCACCTTCGTAACATCACCTGCCACAGCCTCATGCTGCTGAAACCCTGATCCATACATTTACCACTTCTGGTCTTGACTATTTCAATTCTCTCCAATCCTCCACCCTCAATAAACTTCATCTCATTCAAAACTTTGCTGCCTCTAATCTGTCCCGTGCCAAGTTTTCCTCATCCATCTTCCTTGTCCTTGCTGACACTTGTTGGTTTCAAGTTTCCAAAAGCTCCCAATTTAAAATTCTCATCTTTCTGTTTAAGTTCCATGACCACCTTGCTGCTCCTATCTCTATAACACAAACAGAAATAAATGGTTTACATCGAATAGCCATTACCCAGACATGGTTACAAGGTGACCAAGGTTGGGAAATAGATATTCCAGGGTACACAGTATTTCAAAAACACAGACAGAATTGCAAATTAGCAGGGGGTAGCCCTGATAGTAAAGGATAACATAAGGGCATTAGTGAGAAAAGACCTTAGCTCAGAAGATCATGAAGTAAAATCAGTATAGGCGGAGTTTAGGAATAGCAAGAGTCAAAAAATGCTGGTGGGAGTAGTTTATAGCACCCCTCCCCCCACCCCACAGTAGATATACCATTAGACAGAGCATTAAACACAAAATTATTGGAGCTTGTAACAAAGGCAATGTAATAATAGTGGGGGAATTTAATCTTCATATAGACTGGACCAATCAAATTGGCAAGGGTGGTCTGGAAAATGAGTTTGTGGATTGTTTTTGTGACAGTTTCTCGGGATAAAGCTATTTTAGATCTAGTATTGTGTAATGAGGCAGGGTTAGTTAGTAATCTCATATTAAAAGATCCACTAGGAAATAGTGATCATAATACCATTGAATTCCATGTTAAGTTTGAAAGCAATATACCAATCATAAACAAGAATTTTAAACTTAAACAAAGCCAATTACATAGGTATCAGGGGAGGCTTGGCTGAGGTTGATTAGGTAAGTAGATTAAAATGTATCGTAGTAAATAAACAATGAGAAACATTTAAAGAAACAATTCAAAATGTTCAATAAAAATACATTTCATTGAAAAATAAAAACTCAGCAAGAAAAATCCATCTGTGGCTTCTTTTCTTCTTTTGGGCCTCCTTATCTCGAGAGACAATGGATACGCGCCTTACCCCCCTCTCGGCCTTACTCAGGAAGTTAAGGATAGTATTAGATTAAAGGAAGAGGCTTATAATGTTGCAAAGAATAGCAACAAGTCAGAGGATTGGGAGTGTTTTAGAAACCAAAGGACCACTAAAAAGTAGATAAAAAGGGAAAAAAATAGAATACGAGAGTAAACTAGTCGGAATATTAAAACAGAGACAGGAGAAATTATTACGGGGAATGAGGAAATGGCAGAGACATTGAACAAATATTTTGTGTCTGTCTTCACAGTAGAATACACAAGTTGCATACCAGAAATAGAGAGTTACCTAGGGGCTAAAAAGAGTGAGAAAATTAAGGTAATTAATATCAGTAGAAAAAAGTATTGGAGAAACTTAAAGGTCTAAAATCCCTAGGGCCTGATGGCTTACATCCTAGGGTTCTAGAAGAGATAACTGCAGAGATAGGAGATGCGCTAGCCATGATTTTTCAGAATTTCCTGGATTCTGGAACAGTCCCAGCAGATTGGAAGTTAGCAAATGTAACACCGCTATTCAAGAATGGAAGGAGAGAGAAAACAAAGAACTACAGACCAGTTAGCCTGACATCAGTCATCGGGAAAATGCTGAAATCTATTATTAAGGAAGTCTTAAAAATGCATTTAGAAAATCATAATATGATCATGCAAAGTAAACATGGCTTTACGAAAGGTAAATTGTGTTTGTCAAATTTCTTTGAATTTTTTGAGGATGTAACTAGTAGGGTAGATAAAGTGGAACCAGGAGATGTAGTCCACCTGGATTTCCAAAAGGCATTTGATATGGTGCCACATAAAAGTGTCAGGCAAACCCCACCACCCCCCCACCCCACCTGCCAAGATTTAGGCACAAATGATTTCACCACATGAACATTAAAACGTAAAGTTGCAAGCCCCTGACAGGAAAGACATTTACATGGTAACTGACAGTGTTGGAACAAGGGGCAAAGGGCCATGCCCTGAGATATTCAACCAACAATGAACTTTTGATTACCAGACGTTGAAGGGTGGGGGAGCTAGCATTCCAGAGACTGCTCAGGTACAATCCACAAACCTCGCAAGAGAGATGGTTCCGTATAAGGAGCTGGTCACATAACTATCCTGCTGGGCAACCTGGGCGTTTTTTTGGAATTTGAACTCCCAACAAAGGAATTGGAACTGAGAGAATGCTGTGTGCTCTTGGACTGAGAACATCTCCTCTCCTGCCTGCCTCCATCTCCTTCCCACAGAACTGAATCTTGTGAAGACACATAAACTCAAAGAGAGAACAGTCTCCTACGTGAACAAGGTTTAAGACAAATACTGGGCCCCAACAAAAAGCAAAACCATATCTTCAATCAAGGACTACAGCGAGTTCGAGAAACAGTAACCAGATATTGCCTCAAACTGTTCTATTTATCTTTTCTTCTGCTCTTTTCTGTCCCTATTTGTATGTGTGTATTGTGTGTGCATGCTAGCGTGTGTGCATAATATATCTGTAGCTGTTAACTGCATTTGAGTTCAAGTTTAAGGTTTAATTTCATCTTTCTTCTTTAAACCACAGAAAGCCTGTTTGTGCTCATTTCTTTACCTAATAATTGGATCGTTGTGAACAAGGACTCACAAAGGGGGAGCTCAAAACACAGTGTGTTTAAAATTAAACCCTGTTATAATAAAACGAGGTGAAGATAGTAACACCCCTAGACACCTTTCACACCTGGTCGGAACAGAAATTGGGTGCTAGCATCCGGATTGTTACCCATAGACAAAACAAGTTCAATTTGAAGTGGGAAACTAAATTGTTCCCAATCAAAAAGAGCAAATCAATACAGGTTTTCTTGAGGTTGTGTGTGATTGTATACTGACATGTCTGCAACTGAAGCGAGTAGCTCTCCAAGCCAGGGTGAGGTAACTTGGGATAAGTGAAAAGTACTATCTATGGAGGAGTTGAGAAAAATAGCTGAGCAGTCTGGATTCACTGTACGTGGCAAGGCTAGGAAGTCTGAACTCCTAAGGCTAGTGGCCCACCATTTTTCCCTTGAATCTGAAGAAGTAGAGACAGGCTTAGAAGCAGAATCTGACAGGGTAGTGTTAACAAAGATACAATTGGAACAGAGGAAACTTGAATTTGAGGAAAGAGAAAGGGAGAAAGAGAGGGCCTTCCAAAAGGAATGTGAAGAAAGAGAAAGACAGGAGAAGGAATGAGAGAGAGAGAAAGAGAGAGAAAGAATATTCCGGAAAGAATGCGAAGAATGAGAGTTGAAGTGGCTTGAGTTAACTAGGGGGCGACAGAGTAACCCTAGTGAAAGTATGGCCAATATGGAGGAGCACAATTCAGGACTGGGAACGATTGCTAAAACTTGCCCAACTAATTCCAAAATTCAATGAGGAAGATGTGGAAGTGTTATTCGTGTCCTTTGAGAAACTGGCAAGGCAGCTAAGATGGCCAGCTGAGACCTGGTCTCCTTTATTGCAAAGCAAACTAACTGGAAAAGCCCATGAAGTTTATTTCGTTGCCAGATAAGAGTTCATCAAATTATGAACTGACCAAAAGTGCTATCCTCGGGGCATATGAATTAGTACCCGAAGCCTACTGCCAAAAGTTTAAAACCCTCAAAAAGCAAGTCAATCAAACTTATCTGGAGTTTGAAAGAAGCAAGCAGCTGGCATTTGACCATTGGCTGAGGGCTTTAAAAATACTATTAGACTCTCAGAGAAGTCATGCTGTTCGAGGAATTTAAAAATTCTCTCCCATTCTCAGTAAAAACACATGTAGAGGATCAGTGGGTTCAGGGAGCCCGGAAAGCGGCCGCTCTGGCCGGTGAGTTTGCTTTAATTTATAAGTCGGTTTCCCAGGGGAGAACCTTTCCTGATGATCCCCACAAATCTGAAAAGGACAAAGGGTGGAAAGGTGATAGGAGCCCAGGTAGTACTGGAAGAAAAAGGAAAGCAGGAGACACAGGGGGCCCTCCTCCAGCCAAAAAGGAAGGTGCTGTGAGCAAGAGTGAGACCCGGAGACCTGTGTGTTTCCATTGTAATAAGACAGGGCATTTAAAAGTTGACTGCTAGAAACTAAAGGGGAAACTGGTAGGGTTAATCAGGGCACACCTGCTCAGTGAAGACGACGGCCTGATGGAAAACATGGAACGGGCTGTGGCTTTGACTGCAGTAAGGGTACAACCCAGGAAGCTCACTACGGCCAGTGCAGGAAAATTTAATAGGATTCCTGAAGGTTATCAGGGTTTTGTATTTGAAGGAAAAGTGACCCCATATTCCTCGAGTGGGGCAAGCAAGTCCATACTGATTCTCAGGACACAGGGACCACAAGATCCCTTTTACTGGGAAAAGGCCTGACCTTTCCCCCGAGAGTACAGTGAACACCAAAATGGTGGTGAATGGTACTGGAGGGCAGTATATGCCTGTACCGGTACATCGGGTGCACCTGGAGTTCGATCTAGTTTTGGGACCTGTGACTGTACGGATTGTCCCAAGTTTGCCTGTGGATGGGACTGATCTGCTCCTAGGTAATGATCTGGCAGGGGTGAAGGTGGTAGCCCCTCTAATGGTGAAAGAAAGACCGCAGGAGGTCAGGGAGACAGGGCAGTGGCAGGAAATGGTCCCCAGCAGAGGCCCTGAATATGTAGTGACTGAGGCCCTGATCAAGCCAGCTCCCCCCGGAGGAGACTGCATTGGCAATGCAGGCAGAAGACCATGAGGTCTGCCTGTCAGAGACGTTCTTTGGAAAGTTAAGAGATCCAGGGAATGAATTAGATGGATTTTCCCTAAGTGAGGCTCCGTGAGCCGACTCAGTTTTGCAAGAGTTAGCACAAGCTGCCCAATCTGAAAGTGAAGCAAAGGGTATCCCTGACTGCTACTTTTTTAAAAATGAGGTACTGATGAGGAAATGGAGTTCTCCTCACAGACCCGAGGGCAAGGAGTGGACAGTGGTTCACCAGTTAGTGATGCTGCAGAGGTACCAGGGAGAAATATTAAAAAGGGTCCATGAGACTATAGTGGCTGTACATGCCGGTAAACAAAAGACCAAAGCCCGCATAAGACAGCAGTTTGATTGGCCAACACTCCACAAAGATGTGGTGGAGTACTGCAGGAGTTGCCAGATGTGCCAGATTGAGGGGAAACCCCAGCCTACAGTGAAACCTGCACCCCTTAGTCCTGTTAGGAGGATCTTCCAGCAGAGGGCTGGTGAACTGTAAGGGACCCCCGCCGAGAACAAAAGGGGACAGGCAGGCACATGGTTGGCAAAAGTTTAGAAAGAGAAGGGGAAAAAGTGACCAAGAGGGCAGGTTAAAGGAAGTCTGGGAAGAACCCTGGATGAAAACCTCTACTGCCCGGTCGACCAACCCCAAAATATGTGAAAAGCTAGACCCCACATCCTCCTATGTGAATGCAGACGCAAGAAGCACCCTACCAAAGTTGCTAACAGCATTTGCATGAACCTGCAGAGACAAAAAGAGACCTCTAGAGGGCAGAGAAACCGTGACAGTGATGCCTCACCTAGTCGAAGTGTCACAGGAGAATGCAGTTACATTTGCACAAATACCTGCAGGTAAGAATGTCCCAGAGAACAAATGGGAGAGTAACAAAGACTCCTGCCATACAGTCAGAGGAAAAGGGAATCACCCATCCCCTGAATCCAAAAGTCTTTGCATGACTCAGAGTTTAGGATAGACCCACCCTCCCACCCCACCCCAACTATCTCTCCTGAGGTAGGAAAGGGGAAAATGAAAGTAGCCCCGGCACCCAGAACAGACCATTTTTAATGAGCTTCAAGATTGGTGAATGAATTGAAATGAATGAGAGAAATGCATGGTTTCTTTCTGTATCTTATATTTCTCTCAAACTCTGTAATGAAATGCACCATTTTCTTCAAATTGCATTTCATTCCCCTGGGTGCGGAGGTGTCAGGCAAACCCTGCACCTGCCAAGATTGGGGCGCACATAATTTCAAAACATGAACATTAAAACTTAAAATTGCAAGCCCCTGACCGGAAAGACATTTCCACGATAGCTGACAGTGTTGGAACAAGGGACAAAGGGCCAAGCCCGGACTCATTCAACCAAGTTTTGATTACCTGACGTTGAAGGTGGGGGGACCTAGCATTCCAGAGACTGCTAAGGTACAATCCACAAACCTCGCAGGAGAGACTGTTCCATATAAGGAGCTAGTCACATGACTAACCTGCTGGGAAACCTGGGAGTTTTTTTGAATTTGAACTCCCAACAAAGGAAGTGGAACTGAGAGACAAAGCCGTGTGCTCATGGACTGAGAACATCTCCTCTCCTGTCTGCCTGCCTCCATCTCTTTCCCACGGAACTGAATCTTGTGAAGACACGTAAACACAAAGAGAGAACAGTCTCCTACATGAACAAGGTTTAAGACAATACTAGGCCCCAACGAAATGCAAAACCATATCTTCAATCAAGGATTACAGCGAGTTCGAGAAACAGTAACAAGAAAATTGCCTCAAACTGTTCTACTTGTCATTTCTTCTGCTCTTTTTTGTCCCTATTTGCATGTGTGTATTGCGTGTGCATGCTAGCGTGGCACATCGTATATCCTTAGCTGTTAACCGCATTCGAGTTCAAGTTTAAGGTTTGATAAATTTTATCTTTCTTCTTTAAACCACAGAAAGCTTCTGTGTGCTCATTTCTTTGCCTTATAATTGGAAAGCTGTGAACAGGATTCACAAAGGGGGAGCTCAAAACACAGTGTGTTTAAAATTAAACCCTGTTACAATAAGACCAGGTGAAGAAAGTAACAGACCCCTAGACACCTTTCGCACCTGGTCAGAACAGAAGGCTTCTAGGCAAGATAAGGGCTCGTGGAGTTGGGGGTAATATAACATGGATAGAGGATTTGTTCACAGTCAGGAAGCAGAGAGTAGGGATAAGTGGGTCATTTTCAAGTTGACAGCCTGTGACTAGTGGCATGCTGCATGGATCAGTGCTGGGGCATCAGCTACTTACAATCTATATTAATGACTTAGATACATTACTCTCTGTCTCTTTGTCTAAGTTTGCTGATGATGCAAAGGTAGATGGAAATGCAAGATGTGAGGAGGACATAGGAAGGCTGTAAAGAGATATAGTCAGGTTGTGAATGGGCAATAAGGTGACAGATGGGAGTATAATGTGGGGAAGTGTGAGGTTATTCATTTCGGTAGTTAGAAATGAAAAGCAAAATATTTTTTAAAAGGCGTAAAATTTGTAAATGTTGATATTCAGAAAGACTTGGGTTTTCTCGTACAAGGAGCACAGAAAGTTAGCATGCAGGTACAGCAAGCAATCATGGCACATTGGCCTTTATTGTAAGGGGTTTGGAGTCCAAGAATAAAGAAGTCTTGCTACAATTGTACAGGGCTTTGGTGAGACTACACCTGAAATATTGGGCTGAATTTAGTGAACCCGCTGCCAATCCCAGCGGCAGGCTCAGAAATGAGCACCGTTCCTGTTTGTCAAATTGGTAACTTCCCCATTGTGATCACGCGGTGGCAGCCATTTTGCATTATGGAGGTGCGGGGCACCCCCAATCACGTGGGAGTGGGAGGTGAGATGCCGAATATGATGTCAGATGACTCCAGAGCAGGTGCTAGTGTCATATTTCAAGGCCTGCCAGCCTTGCATTCACTCCTGCCTGTTTTGAAAGAGTGCCTTCCTGAGTGCCCTTTGCTTACCCAAGACCCCTTCTGCTGCCTCTGCTGCCTGATAGGCCAGGAGCTGAACCCGTCAGCAGGAACCATAGCTTAAGGAAGACCGGGTGGCCCATGGTTTAGCGATGCCTCCCTTGAGATTCTCCTCCAGGTTGCAAGGAAAAGGCGGGAGGTCCTCTTTCCCAGTGATGTCAAGAAGAGGTCCCCCTGCCTGACCAAGCAAGCCTGGAAGGAGATTGCAGAGCAGGTCATCAGCCGTGGGGTCACCCCCTCGAACATGGATACTGTGCTGCAAGAAGGTTAATGATCTCATTCATTCTGCCAAGGTGATTGTTCTTTACCTCTCTCCTTTTTAGGGATTGCATCTGGCTATGCAGGAGGAAGCAGGACATGGGAAGGGAGGCACCACAGAAGTGCTGACAAGGGGTGTTAAGCATCACTTCATCCCAACAGATGCATGGCTGCATCTCGGCCATAGGCCACCCTCTTTCACAGCTCACCCCTGTTAACTCCCCTGAAGGCTGATGGGAGGATGCGCTATATAGGAAACCCCAATTGGGACGAGGAGCTGCCACTAGCAGAACTGTCATGTTGATCTCTCTGCGAATATTGACTTTCTCCCTCTTTTCACGCAGGACAAGAAAGCCCATAACAACAGGGAGACATCAGAAACTGGCGGAGGCAGCCCAGACATCAGGCCTCTATGGCTGAGAAAAAGGCGCTTGAACTAGTAGGGACCCAGCAGTGGCCACTCAATAACCGATGGTGAGACTGGAGTCTCCGCACACGACATAGATCATTTCTGGAGACGCCCATCATGCCTGGGTGGCATGACAAGATCTGTTCATCCTAACCCACGCATGTTTTTGTTCTCTCATGCAGGTTACAGTCTGCAGGAGATGCTGGTTGGGGGTGGGGGGGGGGTGGTGAGGGTCATAATTCCATCTCTGAGGAAGATCCACAGTCAGAGGATGTACCATCCGCTGACTCTCCTGCACCTTTCACCAATGCAGATACTTTCAACCTCGGTGGGTCCCCACTTGGCTTTAGAATCAGGGTCACAAGCTGGTGAGAGTACCACACGTGCACCTGAGCAGCTGGCTGAGGCTGAGACAACCAATGCCTCTGAAAGTTGGATGACTATGGGTGGCCAGGCCTTGTACACCTTGTACCTGAGGGAATTCAGCAATGGCCCTGAATCTGATAGCCCTCTCGGCCTGACTGTTAGGGCTGGGCCGATAGCGCACACAATCGCCGTCCCTCTTTAAAGGGCATTGGTCATCCCCTTGATACAACGGAGGGCTGCTGCCTGGGAGACCTAATCATGCCCCCGGTGGAAACTTGCAGTGATCCAGGCATGTAAAAGTTCAGTGCCACAACGATTTTCAATGCCATGGGCATAGAGTGCCCACCAAATCCCATAGTTCATAACTCATCCTGTAGCAAGGCGCATAAGTTGGTGATGGCATCCCTGGAAAGGTGCAGTTTTCGCTGACAATGCCGCTCAGCCATCTGGAGTTAACTGTCTTGAGTTCAGTAAACTATCTAGTGCAGGTGGGCAGGCTACTGTTGCTCTCATTGTGGAACTTGACGGGCAAGTGCAGCTGCCTCCTGGCCCTCCCTCTGTCGGAGGCGCTGCATCACACCATGGGGGACAAAAAGACAGGGTGTATGAGACCAATGCCAGGTAATCAGTAGGCCTCCAGATGGCTGTCCTTGCAGAGACGAATGTGCCTTGGCAACTTACCCCTTGTTACTTCTCCTGGCAGACTACCTAATAACCCCAAAAGTATGGTTACCTGATTCTGCCACCCAAAATCAAGTCCCCCCGCTTGCACAATGCCTGACGCTTAGCACCCGCTTGCAGACCACCCGAGCCTCTGCCAACACTTTCAAAACACCCAAGACACTGCCGACCCAGTACTACCCACCCATGCAGAGTGTATAGCGCTATAGGCCGATAATGGCCTCTTCTCCCCGCTCAGCCCCTATGCAGTGCTGGTCATGGCTAACTACTCAATGCAGCACTGAAGCCCCGCCTTGGTGCTGCCAGCTTTCAATGGCCGGGGTTCTGAAGGCACGTGAGAGCTGCCCGTCATTCACTTAACCCCAAGCCCCACATTGAATCGCATAAAACTACTTGCAAATGCAATAAAACTACCTGTTGTGCAATTTAAATTACACTCTCATCGGGTCAGGGCGGCAATGCCGCTTAGTGCTTTCCCGTCGCTGACAAAATCTGGAACTGATGTGACGACATTGGATTTCCAGGCAGACTCGGCTGATGCTATTCTCCGGCTACCCCTGGCCTCCATTCCCACTCCAAATGTCTGCACTAAATTCAGCCCACTGTGTGCAGTTTTGGATTCCATATTTAAGGAAGGATATACTTGCATTGGAGGCAGTACAGCAATGGTTCACTAGATTTGTCCCTGGGATGATTGTTTTATGACGAGAGGTTCAGTAAATTGGGCCTATATTCTCTGGAGCTTAGAAGAATGAGAGTGATCTCATTGAAACTTATAAGATTCTGAAAGGGCTTGACAGGATAGACACTGAAAGGTTGTTTCCACTGGCTAGGGAATCTAAAACACAGGGGCAGTCTCAGGATAAGGAGATAAGGACTGTGATGAGGAGAAATTTCATCACTCAAAGGGTTGTGAATCTTTGGAATTCTCTACCTCAGAGGGTAGTGGATGCGCCATCGTTGAATATATTTAAGGCTGGGATTGGCAAATTTTTGGTTTCTCAGGGAATCAAGGGATATGGGGAGCGGGTGAGAAAGTGGTATTGAAGCCCATGATCAGGAATTATCATATTGAATGGCGGAGCAGTCTCAACGGGCCTATGGTCTACTCCTACTCCTATTTCTTATATTCTGATGTTAATACCCCTTAACCCGACAACCCACCAGATTTCTAAATTCCTCTGGCTCTGGTCTCCTGTGTATCCCCCTCTTTCTGCCCAACCATTGGCGGTCATGTCTTCAACTGCCTTGCCCCTACACTCTGAAATATCGGGCTGAATTTTATGTAAATTGGTGGCGGGTGAAAAAAATAGCAGCCGCCTGTGCGGGCTGCAGCTCCTGGAGCCGCCGCAATCCCTAGTGTAGCGGCTCATTCAAATAGCCAAAGCAGGCCACACCCCCCCCCCCGATCACATGGAGGGGGAGGGCTGTCCTTCCCCGGCAATGGCATCAGCAGCCTGTGCGCAGGCTCTGACACCATATTAAAGGGCTGTTAGCCCTACCAGCATATTTAAATATTTAAAAATAGATTTAACTAAATTAAATAAATACATTTATTTTGCCCCTCCCCAAATAACAATTAATTAAATTAATTATTTGCCCTTCCTCCCCGCAAACACTTACCTGACCATCCTCCCACAAACTTTAAACTACAACTCTTCCCGCCATCCCCTGCACCCTTGACGTTAATTTGATGCCAGCCGCCCCCCGCACTGATAAAATTACCTCCCCCACTCCCCACCAGTGTGGTGCCTCGGTTCCCCAAACAGGGATCCGAAGGTGCGGGAGTGCTGGCCGCCAGGCCGAAGATCGCAGCGGACCATCAGTAAACGACCTAAGATTATTTAAATTAATTATTTTAATTGATTTGCATGTTAAAATTGTGGTCCCGTCGCCCAGCAGAGGGAAGGCCGCCACGGTGCCTCGCCTTCGCCAGAAAGATTGGGCCAGGCCATCCCGGCGTTGAGGTCCGTGGGCCTCATCTGGAACCATCTTCAGGCCCCTCTACCCCCGCCACAGAACCCGGTGAATGGGAGAGAACAAAATCCAACCCATCCTCTCAAAACCTCCCCACTCTGCACCTCCCTCGCCTCCTTTCAGTCCCTCCTTAAAGTCCAACTTTTTGACAAAGCTTCCTCATAACTCTTTGGGCTGGATTTTAAGAGCCTGCCACCGATCTCGGGGCTGTCTGTCCCCAGCAATGGCATCAGTTGCCTGTGCACAGGCGCTGGCACCATTTTTATTTTATTTTTATTTAGAGATACAGCACTGAAACAGGCCCTTCGGCCCACCGAGTCTGTGCCGACCAACAACCACCTATTTATACTAATCCTACAGTAATCCCATATTCCCTACCACCTACCTACACTAGGGGCAATTTACAACAGCCAATTTACCTATCACTTGCAAGTTTTTGGCTGTGGGAGGAAACCAGAGCACCCGGCGAAAACCCACGCGGTCACAGGGAGAACGTGCGAACTCCATACAGGCAGTACCCAGAATCGAACCCAGGTCCCTGGAGCTGTGAGGCTGCGGTGCTAACCACTGCATCACTGTAAAGGACAGTCATGAATTGCTGGCACATTTAAATTTTTGAAGAGGAAACCCCCCAAAGTTAAATAAATAAATTCACAACGTCCCTTTCCCACCCCCAACAACAATTACATTATCTATTTGCCCTTCACCCCTGCAAAACACTTACCTTTCACATCTGACCTTCCCCCCGCTCCCCAAACTGCACAAGTTAAGGTTCAACCCTTCCCACCATCCCCAAACCCATTACGTTTATTGAACCCTGTCTTCCCACCTCCCACACTGACAAACTTTCCTCCTCCCGCCTCTCCACCAGTGTGGCGCCATCTTTCCCCGGACAGGGATCTGAAGGCGCAGGAGTGCAGGCCGCCGCGGCGAAAATCGTGGCGGGCCCTCAAGATTGCTGGTAAGTCTATGTTGATTTATTTATTTTATTCATTTTCATATTTAAAGTGTGATCCTGCCGCCCAGCGGTCGGGGGGCCACCATGAAGCTGGGACCTCCCAGCGTTGAGGTCCGTGGAGGGCCTCCTCCAGATATATCTTCAGGCCCCCCCACCCTCCGCCACGGAACCCAACGCCTGGGGGTGAGCAAAATCCAGCCCTTTCTTTGGCTCAGCATTCATTTTTGTTTGATTACACCTCTGTGAAGTGTCTTGGGATGTTTGTCTACTTTAAAGGTGTTGTAATTGTTGTGGAAGTGGTGGTGTCCTGGCAGTTTTTAAAAAGATATCGAAATCTGTGCAATGGGCAAATGTTCCAAAATGTTTCTTTGCTGCGTCCAGTAGTGCACAACTTCTTTGCATATTGCTGTATCACAAAACCTAAGGTAGTGTTAGCTTCAGAATTTTCACCCCCTTTCCTGCAATACGAATCATTTTGGAGGCTCCAATTCATGGTAGTCTTCATTGCAACTTGTTAGTTTTGTGATCTGCTCTCTATATGCAGCACAGCTAGTTGAAATGAAACTATTAAGAAGCTTGTCACTTCAATGTTTCTTTTCAAAGTTGAAAAAAAATGCTTATGGGACTTGTACAAATAGTGAGGTGGATTTGATATTGATTTAATTTTTTTAAATGAAAAGCATTTTAAATCCAAATGAAAATAACACCAGGACAAACCTCTTGGGTGTGTGAATGAACCACACCAACTGCTGACAATACAAAAACCAGGTCCTTGCAATAGGCTAAAGTCAGCAGAAGTACATTTTAACAGTTATATACTGCTGCAACAGGAAACTGGTATTGAACACCATAATTATTGCCAATAAATGTGTTAATAATACAGAAGCTAAAATTGGAGCCAATTTTAGCATCAGTTTGCCAAGTGTATGCCCTATATTGGGGCATGATGGAGTGGGAAACCTGGTAGAGCTCTGTGTTTGACGACAAAGACCTCAAACCTGGCACCAAGCTCATGGTCTACAGGGCCGCAGTGTTACCTGCTCCCTGGTATGTGTCGGAAACATGGGCACTGTACAGCAGACATCTTAAAGCCCTGGAGATGTATCACCAGCTATGCCTCCGCAAGATCCTGCAAATTCACTGGCAGGACAGGCACTCCAATATCAGTGTCCTCTCTCAGGCCAACATCCCCAGTATCGAGACACTGGTCATGGCTATTCAGTTACGTTGGGCGGGCCACACCATCCACATGCCTGACACAAGACTCCCAAAACAAGCTTTCTACTCCGAGCTCCGTCACAGCAAGAGGCTACCAGGAGGGCACAGGAAACACTACAAGGATATCCTTAAAGCTTCTCTGAAAAAATGTGACATATTTACTGATTTGTGGGAATCTCTTGCCCGAGACCGCCCAAAATGGAGAAGAAGCATCTGCGAAAGTGCTAGCCAGTTCGAACGTCAACATGCCTAGGTAGTGACTAAGCGCAAATAGTGGAAGGAGCATTCAGAAATTCAAGCATCCCATTCACTTGCCTCACCAAACACCACCTGCCCCACCTACGGCAGAGTGTGCGGATCCAGAATCGGACTATTCAGTCACCTAAGGACCCACAACCCTGGAGTGGAAGAAAGTCATCCTCGTTCCCGAGGGACTGCCTAAGAAGAAGAGAAGAGTTCTGTCCCAAGTTTGTGCTCTGAAACAAGCAAGAGCTTCTTGCTAAGTCTGGGTAATGTAATTTTGATCTGCACCTAATTTTTGACACTCCAACAGGCATCATGCTCAGTGCTCATTCATAATGGGTCTCCAAGATTGTTGGAAACAAAGGTTTTTACAGAGATTTAAAAGGACCTGGTAAGGAGATGCAGTGGACAACTTTCATGCTATTTCTCCAACCCATTTTCTCTTCTTTTTATTCTGCTGCCACTTAGTTTTTTAGGAACATTGCAGCAATTGTGCTGATGCTATTCTTTTTTATGTGCAGCTTCCTCAATGGTACCAAGGGGTGTTCCAATGGAAATCCCCATATATTTGAGGAAGAAGGAGAAGGACCAACAAAGAGAAGGATGCCAGGCAGGTCAGGCTGCACCAGAGGTGTCCCACTCACTGGTACTCTTGATACTACAAATCATCAAGGTAAGTCTTGATAGTTTATAGAATGACACAGGGCTGGATTTTGGCAGCCCACACGTGCGGGCCACACACCAAAGAGCCGCTGCAGTCTCCCGCACCGTAGCTAATTCAAATAGCAGGGGCAGCCCGTACCCCCATATCACGTGGAGTGGGCGGGCTGTCTATCCCCAGCAATGGCGTGAGCTGCCTGTGCGCAGGCAGTGGCATCATTTTTGAAGGGCAGCCAGTCCTGCTGGCAGATATAAATTTTTAAAACTACACCCCCCAAAAGTTCGCCAATAAATTTCTAACGGCCCTTTCCCATCCACCAATGACAATTACATTAACAATTTGCCCTCACCCCCAAAACAATTGCCTTTTAAATCTGACCTTCCCCCTCCAGACTGCACAAAATTTAAATTTCACCCCTTCCCACCATCCCCTACACCCATTATGTTTATTTGACCCCATTCCCCCTCCCCCGCATTGAGAATCTTACCTCCTCTCCCCTCCCCACCAGTGTCACACCAGCTTTCCCCAGACAGGGAATTGAGGCATGGGAGTGATGGCTGCTGCACTGAGGATTGTGGTGGGCCTGGAAGATGCAAGTTAGGTTTATTTAAATGTATTCATTTTATTGATTTAAATATTGAAATTCAGGTCCCGTTGCCCAGCAGGAGGGCTGCCACGGAGCCTTGCTGCCACAGGCAGGATCGAGCTGGGCCCTCCAACGTCAGCCTCCATGGCGGGCTGCTGCTGGACCCATATTCCGGCCCCCCCCCCCACCCCCGCCACATAGCCCAATGTCATGGGCTTGGTAAAATCCAGCCCACAGTTTGTGAAGATCTGACTCATCATAATGTTGCAGCCTCTAACCTGTGAAGAAAGGTCACTTGGGTGGAAGGCCACCCAATGCCTATGAAACCAGGGGGGAAATTTTATCCTGGCAGTTGGAATCAGGACGTCTGGAGAAACTGATGCCGAGATCCCTGTGTCACCTCTTTTCCAGAAGGCCCACCAATTTAGTGCCAATCAGGTACTTAAGTGGACAGTGGCGGGCCTTCCATAGTATCTCGGACCCTGTCGCCGGAGGTCTCGCCCATGGAGAGCTGCCGGCAAATCAGAGGCTGGCAGCTACAGCATCACCACGGAGGCAGTGGCTGCTGCTGGATGTGACCGCCATGAGGCTGAGAAGCGTCACTGGAGCCAGGCCTCAGGTAGGTCAGGGCAGGAGGGGTCTCGTGGGGTGGGGGTAACAGGGGAGTCAGGGGAGGGGGGTCAGCAGCAAGAGCAGGGGGGTGGCCCTCAACATATGCCCCCCTCCCTCCTTTTCTGATGCCAGGTCCCTTTTTCAGGCACTAAGTACCTTTGAACAAGGGTCCCCCCCCCCACCCCATGGAGTCAGGAAGCAGCCTGCACAGTTTTCCATGTGCTCCCTGTGTGGCAACAGGGCCGCCCGCTGCACAGCTAATTACGGTTGCGGTGGGAAGAGGCCCTTTAATTTGGGTTTATTACCCAGTTAAGGGCCTCAATTGGTGGCAAGGCGGGAAGGCAGTTCACAGGCCTTCCCACCCCAGACTAAACTTTGGCGGAGGCGGGATGATGGCGGGAACCCCCACCCTGCTACCATCGCACCCGATTGTATGCTTTCCCTGCCTCCAAACCCGATGCAAGGGAGAGCATAAAATTCCCCCCTCCCCCATCTCAGCAGGTGTTACAGCTTCAGAAGAGGAGGGGGAGAGATGGGATAAAATAGGTTAAAAAATCTAATAATACTGAGAAAGCCATTGGGCAGAACTTGAAGTAGGTGTAATCTGAGACGATCACAAAAAGATAATGGCCCTTTTATGTTACAACTGAAATTAATTTAAAAAGATAAACGGAGTAATTGAATGAAAAAGGTAGTTTAGAAAGACTATAAAAATAGGAAGAATTGCCAAAAACTTAAATTTGTTGCACCTCCTTGCTCCGGTGTGCTGTATGAATCACACACAGTTTTGGCCACTAATATATTTAGGTCCCATTACCCCTGGATTTAATCTAACCTGCCTAGTAGAAATGGGGGAGATGTATGTAATATCCAACCAACCTGAGCCCACTCTATTCTCACTGAGTGTGTAAGGTTAAAATTGAACATTTATCTAATTTATTATCTATGTTGGTTAGCTGTTACTGCTCTATGTAGACTAGTCCACAGCAGCTGTTAGTGCTTCAAATGCATGTGGATATGTTAAGGTAATAGATTTTAATTATAATAAAATACTTCGACAAAATGTGTTCCCTTTAGGGTATGACAAAAAGGAGACAGGAAAATGAGTAAAATCTGCCTGATGTCTTACCATTCACGTTCTTGAAGATATTGAAGATGGGGAGGATTTGACGATAATAAGGCACCAGGGCCTCGCCCACCATGTCAGCTGACACAACCAGGTGCTGGAGCACTTTCAGTGTGGTGCAAATGATTTGCTTGTTCCGAGTGTTGAGCGCATCTGCGGGGATAGAAGGGGAGACAGAGGAGAATGATGGCTTTCTGTGAAAAGGAAACTTTAATGGATAAATTTAATTAAATGATTCTGTGCTGGGGATTGCAAATAGGCCTTTATTAGCAGAGCTTTGAAAAATTCCAAAGATGGATTGCACCACTGATGTTATAAAACGCTGCCTTGTCCCTGACTGTTATTTGTTCCCACAATTTGCGCTGACTCCTCACTAACCCCAAGAATACAGTTCATTTATTCATTTTGCAGACTGCTCACTACTTCGTCCAAAACACAGCATGTACCATAGGGCCAGTGGAACTGTGCTAATGTGCAATGTTCCACAACAACAGATACTTTCTCATCAAACAATTGGGCATCTATGTTTTGAGCTTATTACTAAGAAATCATTGAAGGCAGCTCAATGAATAAATTCTGGAAATCATAGTTTTTGGATAAAGAGGCAAATGTTTGCAAATAATTCTGTAGGTCTCCATTTATGACGAACAAAAGCATTAACATGCAAACTAGTTCTTGTATCGCCTCCTAAGATATCTATGTGGCAACACATGATTATTTCCTTTTGTACCGATGGCCTTTATGAAACATCTTCTGTTGCCTTTGTTTGACAATAATCTCACTTTTGTGAATAATAGACTGAATGACCTTTTGTTTTGGGAACAAGTTGGCTGTGTTTAAAGGTAAGTATAATGTCTTTCTATAAGTAACACCTCCAGATCTAGCCCTCCCCCTGAATTCCTTAGCTTGAGAACAGCTTACATAGAGACATTCTGATTAAACTTTGAACAAATACTTGATACATTGAACAATGCTGTCATTTAAGACGTCAAAACTACCAACACCAAAATTACAAAAGATACATTAAATTCTGAAACAATGGATTTTGTTGCAAATTGCTGCATTTCTGTACACATTTGAAAAACACTCTGTTGATTATTGCTGGTACAATAGGTTACTGACCTTTCCAATAATCTCAGTGATGGAACCATGAATAAAACAGTAACTTACTTGTAACAAACTGTACTGGATGGTGTTGGGGGAGAATATTTATAATTTTAAGGTCTCCCATATTGGTTTATAAAAATATATACAGCATCATAAAATCTGTAAATACATAAACACATTTTATTATAAAAAAAATAATTTTGCTTACAGTAAGGATTAAAGATAGAAATTCTTATGTGAAATGTATATACAGCACCTTTAAGATGCAAAATTGTGGAGTTCATTTTAACCCTGCCTGCCCAACAGAAACTGGGCAACTGGGAAATTAAAAACAAGGGCATTGTTTCCCTGCTTGTAACTTGGCTCTTTCTCAACATTGCAGATTTTAACTTGCAGGGTTGTGCAGACAAATAAATGAGGCACCACCTAAAACAGGCAGAAGCCTCGTGAATTTTTGTAAATCGGGGTCCTATTTTGTCAATTTTAACTGGGTCCTGAGCAGGTGTTGCTGCAATTTTCCAATCAGGCTAAACTTAGGCCCGCACACAGTAGAGGCCCTCCAAGGTAAGTGTGAAACTTTCCATTGTGGGGCCATGAGCTGTATTTCCTCCAATTGACAATTCTTCATGTATCATCCTAAACCGTTAGGATTGCAGCCATGGAACTGTATTGTAGCAAGGGTCCGTGTCTTTAGAAGCACAAGGGAAGATATTAGTAACTGTAAAGGCACAATGTTGTGGCAACTTAAGGGGAGCTTTGCTTTCCATCTGGCTCATATTGTATCTGATCTGAAAATGGTTGATACAATACTGTTGCAAAAACTGAAAAGAAATCCTTTTCCTTGCGATGACATTCATTATCATCTCTCACCACAAGCAGAAAAAATATTTTTATGGGTCTGAAATATTATTTATAAGAAGCATAATATGTGAAGATTTTGACTTTGAAAAACTTTATGAAACATAATTGATCATTTAGGATAATAATATCAAGCAAAATGTTTAAAATAAATGGCTGGACAAAATATTTGCCACCTTAAGTTTAGCATTTTTCAAATACATTTAATTTTAGATCATAATACTGAATTGTGCTAGTAAAATCTAACAGTGAATTGCTGTGTATGTATTGTTTAATTAGTTATATGAAATAAACTGCATTAACACAAAGTATATACTTCTGTGACAAGAAGTATTTATTTTGCACATGATAATTGCAGGTTAAGCAATGTCAAAGAATGGCTTGCAGCAAAACACAAAATATTATTTTCAGCACTGTCTTTTAGGAACATTAGAACAGGAGGAGGCCATTCAGCCCCTCGAACCTACTCTGCCATTCAATTGATACCACAACTCCATTTACCCTACTTTTCTCCATATGCCTTGATACCCTAACCCAACAAATATCCAATGCTTTCAGTCTTGAAAATTTTGATTGACCCAGCATCCAGAACCTTTTGGGGAGAGTTGCAGACTTTCACTATCTTTTGTGTGAAAAGGTGCTTTCTGAATTCATTTCTAAAAAGCCTAGTTGTAATTTTAGGATTATGCCCTCTTGTTCTGATTGCCCCCACCAGAAGAAATAGAAGAAATATCAACCCTATCTAATCCCTTTATCAGATCACCCCTCAACCTTCTAAACTCAAGTTTATGCAAACTATCCTCATAATTTAACCGTTCAAGCACTAATATCAAGTATCATTCTGGTGAACCTATACTGTAATCCCTGCGAGGTCAATATATCCTTGCTAAGGTATGCAATCAACATATTCAACATCAATATTTAAATTATAGGTATCTGGTGATCTTACAAATGGTGGCAGTGACGGCCTGACCTGGATTCTTTCATTGTCAGGTTTGCCGGAGGGTTGTCCTTATCATACATTAATGAGAAATGTCTACCACAATTTCCTTCTAGAATCCTCATGAGCCATGCAAGGCAGTTTGGAGGCCAGAATGCCAATCTTCAATGACTTACTGCTGCTGGGAGGGAGGAGGAGGGTGAATGGGGGCATAAAGGGGAGAATTTTATGCTCTCCCTGTGGCGGGTTTGGAGGTGGGGACAGTATATAATTGGATGGGATGGTGGCAGGAAGGACCAGGAGGCAGGAAGGCCTGCGAACGGCCAATTGAGGCCCTCAACTGGGCAATTAATGCCCAAATAGGGCCTCATCCCACTCTTGCCGCAATAAGATGAGCAGCACGGCAGGTAAAATCGTGTGGGCTGCTTGCTGACTCCGGGGTTTTGGGGGGGGGGGGTGGCGTTGCGGTGGGTGGTCCCTTGTTATAAGGCACTTAGTGCCTGAAAGAGAGATCCGGCATTGGGAAGGGGAGGCCGTTGAGAGCCATCCCCTGTGCTTGCTGCTGACACCCCCTACAACTCCTCCCCCATGACCCCCACCCCACAAAACCCCTCTCTCCCTGACCTACCTGTGGCCTGGGTCCAGTGTCGCTCCTGGGCCTTGGGTAGGTGCTCCACCGGCAGCAGCCACCACCTTCGCAGTGGCGCTGTTCATTTAAAGGGCTGCCTAATTGGCACAATTCAGCGGGCCTCCCACAGAATGGGCCCTGGGGTTCTCGGTGTCACTTTTGGCAGACATCAAGACCCCCATCGCCTGTATAAAATCTCGGCCACAGTTATGCTGCAGCGTTTAAAAGGTTGCAGTAAAGAACAACATCATTTTTCAGCAAGTTGACAGAAGCAGCAGCCACCTCAGGAATGTCAGCAACCTCATTTTAACATCTTATCAGAAAGACATCACCTCCAACAGTACAGCATTCCCTCAGTTATACACTGGAGTGTCAGCCTTGATTTTTGTGCTTAAGTCCTGGTGTGGGACTTAAACCCACATCCTTTTGATTGAGAAGCCAGAGTGCTCCAACTAAGCCATGGCTGGTAGCAGCCAAAAATGTACCTTCTTGACTCAAAACCACATTCTGAACTCATTGTGCCTGGCACAAGAACTTCTGCTTGTCTTCAAGGACACTTCATTAAACGGGACCAGACATCTACACCTCACAATCATAGCAAATTTGACCTGGTATAGGTGGAAGCATCAATTTAGTCCAGGCAGCAGAGACTGTCTCCACACATCTGGTTAAAAAGATGGATAAGTGGGAAGAGACGATTCCCTGCATCTGCTATATATTGTAGGATGTTTCTCATGACCCACAGAACACACTGAGAAGTGACAGATTGGGAGATTGCTACAGCATCGAGACACACTGAAGAGCTTCTAAGGCCAATGGTAGCCTCTAGATTGGCTGATAGTAAATACAGCTGCAATTGATCAATTGATGCTTTGCACAGATCGCTTCCAAGGGATTCCAAGATCTAAATGGAATTACTCGCTTGGTCAAATTCCTGGAACTCCCTTCCTAACAGCACTGTTGGTGTACCTACACCCCAAGGACTGCAGCGGTTCAAGTAGGCAGCTCACCACCACCTTCTCAAGGTCAATTAGGGATGGGCAACAAATGCTGGCCTAGCGAAATGACGCCCACATCCCACGAACAAATAAAAAATAAACTAATTCTGTGATATTGCTGACCAACGGCACCTCAGAAACTGTTCCCAGCACAAGTGGGTTTCAAGGAGCGGGCACAGATGTCGTTGTCTCTTCAGAGAGTGGAAATAATCCTGCCTTTTTAATGCTTTTTAATGCATGGACATGAGCAAACTACAGGCAGGGGTTTATAACCCCTTGCTACTAGTATTAGGTTGATGAAAGCTGGTCACCCTGGGAAAGCAGCTGCCTAGAGATGAGAGTCACCTTCGATCTCTAAGCAGGTTAAATTGGTTGACCCCTAAAAATTGGCTTGGGGAAGTGGTATGTGATTAACCTGTGCCCATCCATTGCATTGCGGGCAATGTCTTAAAGTGGTTTTGCCTGCTAATTTAAATGGTTACTGTTCACTGGCTGCACACATCAGCAGGGGGACACAATCACAAATGACTAGTGCTACTTAAAAGCAGGCTGCACCTCTTAAAGTGGAGGTGTATCGTAGCCCCAGGAAGTGGTGGGACTTTTCAAAAGTAAATCTGGGCTGCATTACTTTGAGGAATAGTTGAACATGTGAAAGAGTGAGCGTCAAGACTTTCTGACAATGCACTGATGATCTTGGTGCAAGGTGTGGAGAGATACAGAGACCTCCCCTTCAGATCCTTCATGTACGCCCGAAGTCTCGCCCCCTCTGCACAATGCCCCTGCGGTGGCTGTGGTGGGGAAGAGACGGGTGCCCACCTACTCCTGGAATGTGTCTTTGCAAAGCAGGTGTGGAAAGAGATGCAGTGGTTTTTGTCAAGGTTCATCCCAAGCAGCTCTGTAACACAGGAGTCTGTGCTCTACGGGCTGTTCCCAGGGACACACACCGAGACAAACATCAACTGCTGCTGGAGGACTATCAATTCGGTGAAAGACGCCCTTTGGTCTGCCCGAAACTTGCTGGTCTTCCAGCGCAAAGAGTTGTCCACGACCGAATGTTGCAGACTGGTACATTCCAAGGTCCAGGACTACGTGCTGAGGGACGCACTAAAGCTTGGGGCAGCCGCAGCAAAGGCTCAATGGGGAAAGACCACAGTGTAAGGTCCCCCCACCAAGCTGTACTGAGGGGCTGGATCCATGGGAAACCCCTCGAACTGTATCCAGAAAATTTTGTGTGCTGTAAATGTAAAAATGTATATGGCATGACAATGAAATGGAAGGGTTGTGAGGCAACTCATGATTGTATAGAAGGAAACTGATCATCTTTGCAATGTTTGTATTTTTTGACATGATGCTGTTTTAAACTGTTTGGGAATGTAATTTTTACAGATTTTTATGAATAAAGTATATTTTGGAAATTAAAAAAAATAGAGAGACATCTGTATCTGCGGTCCGTAGTTTGGGGATAGGGGGGTGTAAGAGGCCCGCAAGACACATGCTTAGGAAACAGTAGGAAGAAATAGTGGCAGAAGTCAATGCCAGGAGTGTTGCTCTAAGAACATGAATGTGGTATAGTATAAATGGGTGGTTGTTGGTCGGCACAGACTCAGTGGGCCGAAGGGCCTGTTTCAGTGCTGTATCTAAAAATAAATAAATACTCAACCGTTTAATTCCTATGCTTTACCTCATCCTTATTCAATTAGTACTGTTGCAGGCCTCGCACCCACAACTTACAACTCACACATACTGGCAGCTTTTCAACCTTGACAACAACATTAACTAAATATATTGCAGAACACTCAGTGACACACGTCCCCCTTCGTTGCAGGAGAAGGTGGTGCATAACAGGAGATATCAGGAAAGAACTGGAAATGGACAAACACTTGTTTTAACCCCCATGGAGAAGACAGTGCTGGCTCTCATGGGAAGGACATCGCTGAGGCTTTGGCCACTGGTGGGGCTGGAACCATTGATGACGAGAGTGCCTATATATCTAATCCTCCTTCTCTCATCCCACTTCTAACTGAGAAGCTGCAGATGGTGCAAGCATGCGCTTCTTACTTTCTCCTTTCCCCTCACTACAACTGAACCCTTGTCCCATGTTAATTTTAGATACACAGGAACCAGAACATTTCCAGCCAAAGGAGGAAAAGGAAGGAGACAGTGAAGATGAAGAGACACTTTTACCTGATCTTACACTCACAGCTACCAGCTGAGAGACTGACACTATGCATATTTTAGAGGCTAGGATAACAGTGGGATTTGCACATGGTGAGACACCGGGCACAACTGTGCAGGAACTAGAGCAGGGGGAAAGGATAATGTGCATACCAGCTCATCGAAGGGTGCGATTGCACACTAATTTTGCTGTAGAGTTCAGAAGAGGATGTCAACAGACCAGGCAGTCGGATGTATATAACCAAATGCTTGGTGCATTGGAAAGCCTGCCAGAACGCCTGCTTACAATATCAAGGAGCATGGAGGAGTCCAGCTTCAACCTGGCACAGGCCTTTGCACAGATCTCGAAGCCCATCTTTTCCAACATGGAACAGGTAGTCACCTCCATCAGCACATGTGTGGAACCTACCGTGACGCAGTGTCTGATGACCAGTGTCACAGCTTTCATTGCAGCACAAACAGCTTTCATCAAAGGCCTGAGTGCTACAGTGGAAGCTCAGACTGCTGTACTGCTGCCATCATGGCTCTGGGTAAAACTACTGAGGTGCCACCCCAGGAGAGCGGCAGTGACTCCATGGAGCACAAACCTGCTGTCTTCTCTCAGGATGACCGCAATCCTGCTCCCATACCTGCCACTCTGCCAGTACCTTGCTGTTGCTTGTCAATCAGCCGGCCTGGACTGCAGCAGTCCAGGCCGAGATGGTACAGTCTGAAGCCAGGTCTTCGAAGCCCACAGTTGCTTGAAAAGAAAAAGACTTGCATTTATAAAGCGCCTTTCACAACCACCAGACATCTCAAACGTTTTATAGCCAATGCAGTGTAGTTACTGTTGTAATGTAGGAAACGTGGCAGCCAATTTGCACAAAACAGGCTCCAATAAACAGAATTGTGATAATGATCAGAAACTATTTTTGTGATGTTGATTGAGGAATAAATATTGGCCAGGACACCACTGCTCTTCTTCAAAATAGTGCCATGGGATCTTTTATGCCAACCTAATAAAGCAGACAGGACTTCAGTTTAATGTCTCATCAGTAAGTCAGTACCTCCAACACTTTCTCAGTACTGCACCAGAATGTCAGCTTTGATTTTGTGCTCAAGTCCTGGGCTGGGATTTTATCCTAACGATGGGGGTCTCGACATCGGGAAAAAGTGAAGCTGAGATCCCTGCATCACCTCTTCTGTGGGAGGCCTGCCGAATCTAGTGCCAATTAGGCACTTAAGTGGACAGTGGCTGGCCTTCCACAGGATTAAGGCCGCCCCGCTGCCACCATCCCACCCTATTTTATGCTCTCTGCCTTCAGACCCGCCATGGGGGAACAGCATAAAATTCCCCCTCCCGCAGTGGGATTCGAACCCGCAACCTATTAACTTAGCAGTGACAGTGCTCCCAACTGAGCCACAGTTATCTACAATCTCCTTAATTGAAGGCCAGCACCCTTCCACCACCCATGCTGTTGCCACTGGGAGACACCTTGTAGGAGCATGAGGAGAGGCAAATGAACACAGAAGACAGGCACGAAGGGAATGCACAAGAGTGATTAGTTTATTTTTGAATGCATTTCGTAATAATTTAATTTATAAAACTGACTGTGAGTTTGGATATTCTGGTGTGTGGAATTTTTTTGTATTGTTGGAAAGAGAACAATGATATAGTCAGTGATGGAGGAAAGGTGTGGCGTGTGGAACTGTTGGTGAATGGGGAGGTGTGGTAGAGCCCAGGCAGAAAGGGTATGTCTATGCTGCAGCATCCCTTCCTCTTAGTCTTCTCCCACTTCCTGTCGCACTTCCTCCTTCTCTTTCTCCATTTCCTCCTCCTCTTCCTTGTGTTCCGCAGTTTCTCAGCTGATAGCTGGTGGTAAGGGCTGTCCCCTCATAATGGTCAGGTTGTGTAGCATGCAGCATGCTACCACAAATTTTGATACTCATTCAGCTGAGTACTGCAGTGCTCTTCCAAAGTAGTCCAGGCAGTGGAAGTGTTGCTTGAGAACACCATTGGTGTGCTCTACAATGTTCCTTGTGGCAGCACAGCTCTCATTGTAGACCTGCTGTACACGTGTGCATGGGTACCAGATCAGAGTCATGAGCCATGTTATGAGTGGATAAGTATTGTCACCAACCTTTGACTTGCGGTGATGAGTCAAATACAGGTGGCAGAGAGGACTGCCACAGAATGAAGGAATCATGACTGCTGCCAAGATAATGAGTGTTTATTTGCATGATGTGCTGCCTATGGTCATGCACCAGCTGCACATTGAGGGAGCTGAATCTGTTTCGGTTCAGGAAAATAGCCAAGTTCACATGCGGTGCATGCAAAGCATCTTGCACTATGGGGAAACTTCAAATCTGTGCAAAGGTCCTGCTCGTACCGCCTGCTTGTCTCTTGAGAAAGGGAATAAGATGAAGCTCTTTGTGTATCGTCTCAGTGTATTGCAAACTGTGAGATGCTGCTTATATCTCCAGCAGCAGCCTGGAAGCAGCCAGATGCATAGAAGTTAAGAGCCATGATCACCTTGACAGCCACAGGCAATGCTGTCCTTGCCCTGCTTTAAGAATGCAGTTATGGCTGCAGTAGTTGGCAGATTTCAGTCACAATCTTTTTGTGATGCAAAGACATCTCATGCATTGGTCCTCACTGAAGTTGAGGTAAGAGAATTGTTCTCCAAAGACCCTCGGTGAATAAGGCCTCCTGCTGAAAGCCCTTTTCCTCACCCTTCCCCCTCCCCCCATCCCTCTTCTAGTAGCTTGACCAACTCTGTGTGGCTCCTCTTCATTCTCCCAGTTATGCTCAATTCCCAGAGGAAACCCTCCCTAGTCACTCCTGTCTGAAAGCAACTTGTTTCAGCACAAGCTTTTAAATCTGAATACAGATTCAATAGCAGCATTCAAAAGGGCATTGAATAAATACTTGAAGGAGAAAAAAATTATGTGATATGGGGAAAGAGCAAGGAAGTGGGACTTAAATGAATTTCTCTATGAAAGAGCTGGCGCAAACTCAATGGGCTGAATGGTCTCCTTCTGTGCTAGCCAGAACCTGTGGATTATTCAAACTTTAGGCAAGTATAGGAAAGCTCCAAAAACATGTAAAGTTGTATCAGCAGCCAGAAGAAATAACCCAGTAACTAACCTATAAGTAGTTCATGATGTAGGGCGTTTGCTGGAGTGCGGAGTTTGAAAATGGCAGCGCTGGTGTCAAATCAGCACTGCACACTGATTGACATCATAATCTGTCTGTTCAGCATGCTGCTGGTGGTGAAAAGATAATATCCTGCACACTTCCCATTGGAAGTTTGCGTCCGCACATCGGGCCTCATTTACGAGTGCTAGGTAGCTGCGCAGCATCTAAAAAAAGGGAGCTGCACAGTTCAATTTAGCTGCTAATAGCTCCAGGTGAATGATCCAGACATGCACTGCTCAAACTCATATCACTCAGGGGGCACTTCATTATGAACGAGAGTAAATAAGTTAGCTGGCACAAAGGGTTATCATGGTGTTGAGCGGTAGTTGCAGAAAGGAAGAATTCATTTTGTTGTCACTTCCTGGTGAATGTTGTTTAAAGTAGAGACAGTTTCAACACATATCACATAGAGCGAGCAGATCAGCTCTGGGTGTACTTTCAAATTTTGGAAATTGGACAATGGCAATGAAGAGATAGATTGAGAAAAGCTGAGCCACTGGTCTTACTCTTACCTCTGAGTTTCGAAGGTTGTGGATTCTAATCCCACTCTAGGATCTAAGCTCACAATCAAGGATGACACTGTGATGCAGTACTGAGGGAGTGCTACACTGTCAGTGATGTTGTCTTTTGGATAAGATGTTAAACCGAGGCCCTGTCTGCCCTCTCAGGTAAATGTAAAAGATTCTATAATGCTAGTTAGAAGAAGAGGGGAGTTGTCCCCAATGTCCTGGCCAATCTATATCCCTCAATCAGATTATCTGGTCATTATAGTGTTTGTGGGAGCTTGCTGTGAGCAAAATAACTGCCGCATTTCCTGCATTACAATATTGACTACACTTCAAAGGTACTTCAACGACTGTAAAACGCTTCGGGACATCCCATGGTTTTGAAAGACACTATTGTCATGCAGACCTCCACCTGCCAAGAATGAGGCATATTAATTTTGTCATATGAACATTGATTTTAAGCTGTTGCTGGAGTGAAGAAATGATTTGTTAAAGAGATCACCAGACCTTTGACTGGAGGACATTTGCATACTAAGAGATGGTGCTTATGGAGACAAAGAACTACTCCCTGGGCCAATGAACCCAGATAGATTTTGATCACCAGACATTGAAGGTGTAAGGGACTGCTAAGATGATACAATCCACAAACAAAGGAGTCGTTAAGCCAGTTAGTCACATGACTGACCTGCTGGCCAACTTGGAGTTGAATTGTGCCATACAGAAAGGAACAGAAGGCAGTTTGCTACTGAAGCTGGAACAAGGAAGCCTCTCTCCTGCCTGCCTCTCTCTCGCTTTCTCCCAAGCCACCGGACCCACGGAAGACTTGTAAACCGCAAGCGAGAAAAGACTCCGACATCGAAACGAGTTGAGGCATGAACTGGGCCCCAACGAACAGCAGGTCTTACCGGCAACCAAAGACTCCACATTGAACTCAAAGAACAGTAATTATAATCCCGATATTGCTTCAAACTTTTTCTCTTTATTCTTTTCTACTTTTTCTGTCCCTATCTGCGTGTGTGTTTATCACTGCATATTAGCGTGCTCGCGTCACATATTTGTAGTTGTTAACCAGATTAGAGTTTAAGATTAATAAACTTCCACCTTTCTTGTTTAAATCTAAGGAAACCTGTCTAATTTCTTTGCCTTACAATTGGAGCAATGAACAAGAATTCACTGAGGGGGAGCTAAAAACACGGTATTTCTAAAATTAAACCCTGTTACGATTAAACTAGGCAAAGGCTGAGAAGGAAGCCCTTGACCCCTTCTCACCTGGTCGAACCAGAAATTTGGGGGCTAGCGTCCTGGATTTGACCCACAGACAAACGAGAAATTGGAAGTGGGGAGCCAAATTTATCCCAAACAAAAGAGAAAATAGAAAAGATTTTGCTACAGGTTTTCTTGTGGTTGTGTGTGCTAGAATACTAACATGTCTGCGACTGAAGCTAGTAGCTCCCCAAGCCAGGGTGAAGTAACTTGGGATAAGCTAAAAGCATTGTCTATGGAAGAGTTGAGGAAAATGGCTGAGCAGAGTGGGATCACTGTATGTGGCAAGGCTAGGAAGTCTGAACTCCTAAGACTAGTGGCCAACCATTTTTCCCTTGAATCCGAAGAAGCAGAAACAGGGATAGAAGTAGATTCTGACAGGATATTGCTAGCAAAGATACAATTGGAACAGAGGAAACTTGAATTTGAGGAAAGAGAAAAAGAAAAGGAGAGATAGAAGAGAGAGAAAGAACTTTCCAGAAGGAATGTGAAGAAAAAGAAAGACAGGAGAAAGAAAGAGAGCCAGGAAAGAGAAAGATAAAAACCTCCCAGAAAGAAAGCGAAGAGAGAGAGAGCTAAGGCGGCTCGAGTTAACTAGGGGGTGACAGAGTAACCCCAGTGAAAGCATGGCCAATATGGAGGAGCGTAATTCAGGGCTGGGTACAGAATTGTTAAAACTTTCCCAACTGATCCCAAAATTCAATGAGGGAGATGTGGAAGCGTTTTTTGTGTCTTTCGAAAAACTGGCAAGGCAGTTAAAGTGGCCAGCTGAGGCTCGGACTCTGTCGATACAGAGCAAATTAGTAGGAAAAGGCCATGAGGTTTATTCCATGTTGCCAGATGAGAGTTCATCAGATTACGAACTGACAAAAAGTGCTATCCTTGGGGCATATGAGTTAGTAGCGGAAGCCTATCGCCAAAAGTTTAGAACCTTCAAGAAGCAAGCTGATCAAACTTACCTGGAGTTTGAAAGAAGTAAGCAGCTGGCTTTTGACCAGTGGCTGAGAGCTCTTCAGTGCATCTCAGCTATGAAAATCTCAGAGAAGTAATTTTGGTACAGGAATTTAAAAACTCTCTCTCACTCTCCACAAGGACACATGTAGAGGAACAGAAGGCTCATACAGCCCAGCAGGCAGCAGTCCTGGCCGATGAGTTTGCTCTCATTTATAAGTCGGTTTCCCAGGGAAAAACCTCTCCTAATCACCCCCACAAATCCAAAAAGGACAAAGGGTGGGAAGGTGATAGAAGCCTAAGCAGTCCTAGGAGGGAAAGAAAAGCAGGAGACACTGCTCCATCCAAAAAGGAAAGTACTGTGAGTAGGAATGAGACCCGGAGACCTGTGTGCTTCGATTGTAATAAAGCAGGGCATTTAAGAGCTGACTGCTGGAAACCTGGAGGGTTAATCAGGGCACACCCACTCAGTGAAGAAGGGACCCTGATGGAAAGTACAGCAGAACAAGCTGTGGCTTTAACTGCAGTAATTATAATCCCGATATTGCCTCAAACTTTTCCCCTTTATTCTTTGCTACTTTTTCTGTCTCTATCTGTGTGTGTGTTTATCGCGTATGAATGCTAGTGTGGTCGCGTCGCATATTCGTAGTCATTAACCGGATTGGAGTTTAAGATTAATAAACTTCCACCTTTCTTGTTTAAATCCAAGGAAACCTGTCTGATTTCTTTGCCTTACAATTGGAGCAGTGAACAAGGATTCACTGAGGGGGAGCTAAAACACAGTGTTTTTAAAATTAAACCCTGTTACAGTTAAACCTAGCAAAGGCTCAGAGGGAACCCCTAGACCCCTTCTCACCTGGTCATAACACTATATTAATGCAAGTCATACAAATGCAAGTCAATTATTGCAAGAAAGATAACTTGGGGAGTAAATGTTTTACAAAGGATCTTGTAGGGTCTTGAAAAGTGAGGGACTTTGAGGGTGTGGTGTGGATGGAGTATGCACCATTCATGCACTCGTTCCGAAGAAGGGTCACTGACCCGAAACGTTAATTCTGCTTCTCTTTCCACAGATGCTGCCAGACTTGCTGAGTGGTTCCAGCATTTGTTGTTTTTATTTCAGATTTCCAGCATCTGCAGTATTTTGCTTTTATGCACCATTCATGCTCTGCCTATTTGCATCAGCATTGAGTATTGGGCCTTAAAAGGGACTGCTGGAGATGGCTCAAAACATAGCTCAAAATATCTTTTATTTTTATGGAGTGAGGAGGAATCAGGAGGAGCAGGAATGATCCCATCAACCCTACAAAAACACTCTAGCCCATGTGTAGACCAACCCAAGGATCGCTGTCCTTTCAACTCAAGATATGGACAGTCTCCTGGCTCTGCATAGTAACAGTTCAATTTTCTGCCTTCCCCAAATGGCAAGCTTGCCAGATGCAATACAACCAAGGCTTGGCCTGAAAATGGCTAGGGCCTCATGGCAGCAACACAGGTGCTGATTTTTGCTGCAGGAAACCAACTATTCACTCTTTAAAGAACTCATAGAGGTAATAATATATCTATGAAGTAACTTTTATTCAGCAAACACACTGCTAAGTGCTCTGGCTACTTTAAAAAGTGAATGTCTGGCTTTTCAATGCAACCAGCCTTCAAGATACTAAGGTGACTAAAGACCATTAAAGGGGAAAGTGGGGAAAAAGAAGTAAGGAAGCAGGATACAATGAGGGAAGTCAAGAGGCAGCAGTGACAGTATGGGAAGAAAAACAAGACAATGGTGAGTGAGATAAAAGACAACAGTGAAGGCAGGGGCAAAGGGGGAAATGGTGAGAGTGGGTGAGGTGAGGGTAATTTCGGCAGTAGTAAAGGGAAGAAGAAAGGGGGGAATGAGAAAGAAAATAAGGAAAGCACTGACGGTAAGGGGAGAAGAAGAGATGGAAAGGGTCAGGAGATGACGAAAGTGAAAGAGGAAGAGGGAAAGTGAAGAGAAGCGAAGGTGAAATTGAGGTGAGGGCAAGAAAAGAAAATAAGGGTGAAGAGACAAGAAGCAAGGGCGGGGGGAAAAATAGAGTTTGGAGGCAGAGAATAAGAAGGGGAATTAGAAAATAAATTAAGTGAAAGAATCCAAGTGGTGGACCGGGGAGGTGACTGTTGATGAACGAATCATCAGGAATGAACATCAAAAGCAAGAAAAAAAATCATAACAGGCTGAATGACAGATCCATAGGTCTTAAAGTTCCTTGGGACACATTCCAAGTGGTAACACCAGGATCATGCCTATTTCTGCCCTCCAGCATTGATCTTAATGGAGCTTATGAGGTCAGTGGGTGGGTACCTAATTAATATGGCGCAAGAAGGTGAAAGTCTGCAGGCAAATCTCTGCCTCATGCTTATGGAAACCTTGGCATTCATCCACCTGTAGGGGGAGGGATTTTTCCAGGTGTCCTTGACACCACCATGTTCCCTTTGGCACCCTGTGTAAGGGGGATCAAACTGGAAAAATGTAAGCAAACATAACTTTCCTATCGTTGCAGGCTCAGCCCACTTACCTGGTAGGTTACATAAATGGCATTGTGTAGGTCAGTCCACTTTCACTTCCAGGCTCATCGGCCTGCACTGATATGCTGGGTTCCAGCCTAGGCTGAGTACTGCCCGACCATGGCCTCCAGCCATCACTTACCTTGTAAGGGGTGGATGGAGGTTTCCCTTCTTATGAGGCTACTGGAAACTCCCAGAAATGATGGAGACTGAATGTATTCCTAGCAGTTCCAGTGGTTTCCCTTGAGAGTTGCAGTTAGAGTTCAGTTGCATTCTCACAGAATTTCAGCGAAGTAAACAGAGAATTATGTTCACACACAAGGGAAGGGAGGTTAAAGAGAAAGGAAGATAGAGAGAGAAGGCCAAGTTCAGACACATGAGGGAGAAAGAGGGAGAAATAAATTCAGACGTGGGAAAGAGAGAGAGAGTGAAATTCGCAACCACGGCATCCTATCTGACCTCAAATCTACTCCATCACCAAGACCAGCTACTTCTATCTCCGTAATGTTGGCCATTTCCGTTCCTGCCTCAGCTCATCTGCTGCTAAAATCCTCAACAATGCCTTTATTATCTCTAGACTTGACTATCCCAATGTTCTCCTGGCTGGCCACCCATCATCCACCCTCCATAAACATCAACTCATCCAAAACTCTGCTACCCATATCCTAACTTGTTCACCCATCACTCTTGTGTTTGCTGATCTACATTGGCTCAAATTTAAAATTTTTATCCTTGTTTTCAAGTCCCTCCAAGGCCTCACCCCTCCCTACCACTGTAACCTCAGCCAGCCCCACAGTCCTTGAAGATCTCTGCACTCCTCTAATTCTGGCCTCTTCCAGTTTCGCATTTTTAGTTGCTCCACCACTGGTGGCCATGCCTTCAGTTGCCTAAGCCCTAAGCTCTGGAATTCACTCTCTAAACCTCTGCACTTCTCTATCCTCCTTTAAGTCACTCTTCAAAACCTATGTCTTAGACTAAGTTTTTGGTTATCTGTCCTAATATCTTCTGATGTAGCTTGGTGTCAAACTCTGATTAAAGCTCCTGTGAAGTATCCTTGGAAGTTTTGCCATGGTAAAAGTACTATATAAATTCAAGTTGTTGTTGTTGATGTTCTCGGACATGTAAAGGAAGGGAGACAGTTAGACCTTAAGTAGTTCAAAACTAAATTCACTCCCCTACACTCTCCCCCAGAGCCTTGCACTTTCTCTGCTTCAAATATCCATATTGCCTTAAACGTTGCATTGGTCTCTACCTCAACTCGTTATGGAGAAACATTCCCTACTCCAACAACTCAACAACTCTCTTAAGTAAAGACTTTTCTCCTAAATTCTCTCCTCAATCTCTTCGTCATAATCTTAAATTGAAGCTGCCTTGTCATTGACACCCCAACTACAGTGAACAGTTTTTGGGTGTGAAATTCATACCTATAGCAACATTAGAGGTAGCGTTATGGAAGCCTAGCACCCTTATTCTGGCATGCCCTAAGCAGCGCACCCTCTTAAAAAGGGCACTTGCGCAGGCGAGCCCTGCAAGTGCCGGAAGTAGCTGAACTGGTGCTATCCAATTGGCTGATGTGATGCCCATTGCTCTAATTTGAAACAAGCAGGTTCATTCAATGCATTTGTACATCACTCACCAAAGATCAAGCGTTATGCTGCAAGAGGGGCCCACCACTAGCATTATTTAGAGGGCCAGACACCTAACTTGGAGTAAGATGAATTTGAAGAACTTCTTCTTTTGCAAAGTGTCTGGAAGTACTCTGGAGTTTTTCTGAATATGTTGTGGTGAGCTCTTGGATTTGGCAAGGAGAGTTGCTGCATCCACACCGGGAGGCCAGAGGATTTGGTGTCCTTGAGGGCCTTCTGGCTGCCCCATGGAACTAAGGTACCTCTCCTCCTGGTCACCTCCACCACTAATGCCTCCAACTCTGCATCTGTAATCCTGGAGCACTCTCTTTGCCCTGGTGTTCCATTTTCCTTGTTTAGAATTGCAGCAATAGTATTCAGCAGCCTCCTGTAATTTGGTACAGCTTCCCTTTAAGAGGGATAGACTATCGTTAAGAACAGAAGGCTAGCTGTCCGGTGTGCTCTCAGCATAATGCTACTCAGCTCCCGGCTGAGCGCTGAAGCAGCTAGCAGTGTGGGAGCCATTTGGTCCAATGGTACTGTCATGCTAGGCCCCCACCTGCCGAGAACGAGGCACATTAATTTTGTCATGAACATTGATTTTAAACTGTTACTGGAGTTAAGAAAGGACTTGGTAAACAGATCAGCTGTGGCTGAAAAGATATTTGCATATTAACAGACAGTGTTTGGAAGGACAAAGCAGCCATTCCCTGACATTCAACCCACAATGGATTTTTGATCACCAGATGTTGAAGGTGGGGGAGTTCACATTCCAGGTTGACTGCTAAGATGGTCGAATACACAAACAGACATGGTCAAACCAGCTAGTCACATGACTAACCTGCTGGGCAACCTGAGTTTTTTGAATTTGTACAAACAGTTTGGGCAGAGTGTCTCTCTTGTCTGCTCCCATCTCTTTCTCACAAGCCTCTGAATGCACTCAAGTCACATGAACCTCGAGAGAGAAAAGTCTCCTACAGCGAACAAGGTTTAAGAAGAATACTGGGCCCCAACGAAAAGCAAGATCTACCTACAATCAAGGACTCTACAGTGAACTCGAAGAACTGTAACAACAACTCTTCAGATATTGCCTCAGACATTTCCACGTTATTTTTCACTGCTGTTTTCTGTCTCTTGCATGTGTGTATCTCGTATGCATGCTAGCCTGGGCGTGTTGTATCTCCATAGGCATTAACCGAATTAGAGTTTAACTTTAATAAATTTCAACTTTTCTTCTTTAAACCTAGGAAAGCCTGTTTATGCTGGTTTCTTTGCCTTACAATTGGAAAGCAGTTAACAAGGATTTACCAAAGGGGAGCCAAAAACACAGTGTGTTTAAAAATAAAACCCTGTTACAGTACGACCAGGTGAAGGCTGAAAGGGAACCCGAGACCTCTTTCTCACCTGGTCATAACAGAAATTTGGGTGCTAGCAACCGGGATTGACCCACAGACAAACAAGAGAAATTGGGAGTGGGAAGCCAAATTGTTGCCAATCAAAAAGAGCAAGATTTCTATACAGGTTTTCTTGTGGTTGCGTGTGCTTGAATACTAACATGTCTGCAACTGAAGCTAGTGGCTCCCCAAGCTAGTGTGAAGTAACTTGGGATGAGCTAACTTGGGAGGAGCTTAGAAAAAATGACTGACCAGTGTGGGATCACTGTACATGGCAAGGCTAGGAAGTCTGAACTCCTAAGACTAGTGGCCAACCATTTTTCCCTTGAATCCGAAGAAGCAGAAACAGGGTGAGAAGCGGACTCCAATAGGGTATTGTTAGCAAAGATACAATTAGAACAAAGGAAACTTGAATTAGAAGACAAAGAGAAAGAGAGAGGCAGGAGAGGGAGAAAGAAAGAGCCTTCCCTGAAAGAATGTGAAGAAAATGAAAGGCAGGAGAGGGAGAGAGAAACAATATTTCAGAAGGAATGTGAAGAAAGAGAGCTGAAGTGGCTTGAGTTAACTAGGGGCGACAGAATAACTCCAGTGAAAGCATGGCCAATATAGAATTGTTAATTAATTCCAAAATTCAATGAGGAGGATGTAGAAGCACTTTTTGTGTCCTTTGAGAAACTGGCAAGGCAGTTTAAATGGCCAGCTGAGACATGGCCTCTTTTATTGCAAAGCAAGCTAACTAGAAAGGTCCATGTGGTTTATTCCCTGTTGCCAGATGAGAGTTCATCAAATTATGAACTGACCAAAAATGCTTTCCTCGGGGCATATGAATTAGTACCCGAAGCCTATTGCCAAAAGTTTAGAACCCTCAAGAAGCAAGCTAATCAAACTTATCTGGAGTTTGAAAGAAGTAAGCAGCTGGCATTTGACTATTGGCTGAGGGCTGTTAAAGTACAGCTCAGCCATGAGAATCTCAGAGAAGTAATTCCGTTAGAGGAATTGAAACACGCTCTCACTCTCCATAAAGACCCATGTAGAGGAGCAGCAGGTCCAGAGAGCCAGGCAAGCGGCCGTTCTGTCCTATGAATTTGCTTTAATTTATAAGTCGGATTCCCGGGGGGAAACCTTTCCTAGTCACTTCCACAAATCCGAAAAGGAAAAGAGAGGGAAGGTGACAGCAGCCTAAGCAGTCCTGAGAGAGAAAGGAAAGCAGGATGCACAGGGGGCCCTGCTCTAGCCAAAAAGGAAGGTGCTGTGAGCAAGAGTGAGACCCAGAGACCTGTGTGCTTCCATTCTAATAAAGCAGGGCATTTAAAAGCTGACTGCTGGAACCTAAAGGGAAAACTGGTAGGGTTAATCAGGACACACCCACTCAGTGAAGAAGTGACCCTGATGGAAAGCACAGCAGAACAAGTTGTGGCTTTAACTGCAGTAAGAGTGAGACCCAGGAAGCTTACAGCTGCAAGTGTAGGAAAATTTAATAGGATTCCTGAAGGTTATCAGGGTTTTGTATCTGAAGGGAAAGTAACCGCATACCCCTTGAGTGAGGCAAGCAAGCCCATAGTGATTCTCAGGGACACAGGGGCCACTAGATCCCTTTTACTGGGAAAAGGCCTGACTTTTCCCCCAGAGAGTGCAGTGAACACCAAAATGGTGGTGAATGGTATTGGAGGGCAATGTACGCCTGTATCTGTACATAGGGTGCACCTGGAGTGCGACCTAGTTTTGAGATAGGTGACTGTAGGGATTGTCCCTAGTTTGTCTGTGGATGGGGTTGAGCTTCTCCTAGGTAATGATCTGGCAGGGATGGAGGTAGTAGCCCCCCCGCCAGTAGTGAAAGAAAGACCGCAGGAGCTCAGAGAGACAGGGCAGTGGCGGGAGATGGACACCTGCAGTTTCCCTGGATGTGTATTGGATCAGACCATAATCAAACCAGCTCCCCCAGAGGAGACTGCATTGGCACTGCAGGCAGATGACCACGAGGTCTGCCTGTCTGAGACTTTCTTTGGAAAGTTAGGAGACCCAGGGAATGAATTAAATGGATTTTCCCGAGGTGAGGCTCAGCATGCCGCCCCAGTATTGCGAGAGTTAGCACAGGCTGCCCAGTCTAAAAGTGAAGCCGAGGGAGTCACTGATTGAAACTATTTAAAAAATGAGTGACTGATGAGGAAATGGAGTTCTCCTCACAGACCTGAGTGCAAAGAGTGGGCAGTAGTTCACCAATTAGTGGTGCTGCAGAGATACCGGACAGAAATATTAAGAAGGGCCCACGAGACTACAGTGGCTGTACATGCCGGTATATGAAAGACCAAAGCCCGCATAAGACAGCAGTTTGACTGGCTAAAATTCCACAAAGATGTGGTGGAGTACTGCAGGAGTTGCCACATGTGCCAGGTTGAGGGGAAACCCCAACCTACAGTGAAACCAGCACCCCAAGTCCTGTACCGGTGTTAGGAGGAATCTCCAGCAGAGGGTTAGTGAACTGTAAGGGACCTCCGCCAAGAACAAAAAGGGTCAGGCAGGCACAAGGCTGGGAAAAGGAAGGGAGAAGGGGAGAAGGGAAAAAGTGATCAAAAGGGCAGGTTAAAGGAAGTCCGGGAGGAATCCCAGATGAAAACCCCTCCTGTCCAACGCCGAAAAATGTGAATAGTTAGACCCCACATCCTCCTACGTAAATGCAGACTCTAGAAGCATCCAACCAGAGTTGCTAACAGCATTTACAGGAACCTGCAGAGCCCAAGAAAGACCTCCAGGGGGCAGAGAAACTGTGAGGTCGATGCCTCACCTAGTCAAAGTGCCACAGGGGTATACAGTAGAGTCTGCACAAATACCTGCAAGCAGGGTGTCCTCTCGGACAAAGGGGAGATTAACAAAGAATCCTCCCCCACAGTCAGAAAAAAAGCGAACCACCCATCCCCCTAAAGTCAAAAGCCCTTGCATGACTCAGCAAAGCACTGAAGGAAAGTTCAGGATAAACCCGCGCACTACTGACTCTTTTTTGAAAAAAAATTACCTCAGCAGGAATAAAGCTCCTAGGCAGCCATGGAAATGGGCAAATGGAAAAGAAACTGTGAAAAAAAAAGAACATGTTTATTGGGATGCCAAAAGGGGGCAATTAAAGCAGCACTGGCACCAAGAAATGACAGGCTGTAAAAAGGTTTAGGATTTATGAATGAATGGGAATGAATGAGAAAAATGCATGGGTTTTTCTGTATCTTTCATTTTTCTCTCGACCCTTTTAATGAAATGTGCTTTTCTCAAATTGCATTTCATTCCGCTGGGTGTGGAGGTGTCATGCTTGGTCCCCCCTGCCAAGAACAAGGCACATTAATTTTGTCATGAACGTTGATTTTAAACTGTTACTGAAGTTAAGAAAGGACTCGTTAAACAGATCAGCTGTGGCTGGAAAAGACATTTTCATATTAACAGACAGTGTTTGGAAGGACAAAGCAGCCATTCCCTGACATTCAACCCACAATGGACTTCTGATCACCTGACGTTGAAGGTGGGGGAGTTTGCATTCCAGATTGACTGCTAAGATGGCCGAGTACACAAACGGACATGGTCAAACTAGCTAGTCACATGACTAACCTGCTGGGCAACCTGAGTTTTTTGAATTTGTACAAACAGTTTGGGCAGAGTGTCTGTTTGCTCCTGGACTGAGAAGATCTCTCCTGTCTGCTCCCATCTCTTTCTCACAAGCCTCTAAATCCACTGAAGACACATGAACCCCAAGAGTGAAAAGTCTCCAACAGCGAACAAGGTTTAAGAAGAATACTGGGCCCCAATGAAAAGCACAGTGGCGCAGTGGTTAGCACCGCAGCCTCACAGCTCCAGGGACCCGGTTTCGATTCCGGGTACTGCCTGTGTGGAGTTTGCAAGTTCTCCCTGTGTCTGCGTGGGTTTTCTCTGGGTGCTCCGGTTTCCTCCCACAAGCCAAAAGACTTGCAGGTTGATAGGTAAATTGGCCATTATAAATTGTCACCAGTATAGGCAGGTGGTAGGGAAATATAGGGACAGGGTGGGGATGTTTGTTGGGAATATGGGATTAGTATAAATGGGTGGTTGATGTTCGGCACAGACTCGGTGGGCCGAAGGGCCTGTTTCAGTGCTGTATCACTAATCTAATCTAATCTAATCTAAATCTACAATCAAGGACTCTACAGTGAACTCGAAGAACTGTAACAACAACTCTTCAGATATTGCCTCAAACCTTTCCACTTTATTTTTCTTCTGCTCTTTTCTGTCTCTTGCATGTGTGTATCGCGTATGCATGCTAGCGTGGGCGCATCATGTATCCGTAGGCATTAACTGAATTGGAGTTTAAGTTTAATAAATTTCAACTTGTTTTTTAAACCTAAGAAATCCTGTTTGTGCTAGTTTCTTTGCCTTATAATTGGAAAGCGGTGAACAAGGATTCACCAAGCTAAAAACAGCGAGCTAAAAACAGCGTGTTTAAAAATAAAACTCTGTGACGGTAAGACCAGGTGAAGGCTGAAAGGGAGCACTAGACCTTCGTCTCACCTGGTCATAACAGTACTATCAGGTAAATGAGATGACAGCGCCAAATATATGTGCTTCCTACCTCCAGTGGTACCAATGGGGGCAAGCCACGAATTGCAACCCCCGCACCTGAAACCAATTTTTAGGCCCATCTTTATTCACTCTATCAAAACCTGTACAATTTTAAATACCTTAATTAAAAATATTTTAGCTTTCTCTGTTGCAGCAGAAATAGTCTCATGATGTTGTCTTTCTTCTTAACTGACTGACATAGAAATGTTCAGACATAAGCAGAGAGAGACATGGGGTGGAAAGGGGAATAGTCAGTATCAATTTATGGCCTGGGCTATTTTAATTCTTTGGCTTCGTTTACATCCCACCTGAAATGAGTGTAAAGAGGCAGTTGACAGACTACCAGTAGTGCAAGATCAGAGCTCTACAGCTGGAAGGTGAGTGGTGGGGAGGGGTTTTTGGCAGGGTCTCAGGGAATGGAAGCCTGGAGCAGCAGAGACTGAGATTCTACATGTGGAGCATGGAAGAACACTCCTGATCTTCCTGACCTGATGAGGGAAAAGGTCAACATCTATCAACTGTGGCCTCTTCAGTCTTTGGAGTGAGCTTTGACTGAGCAGAGGGGCCACAGTGGGTACCTAAAGCAGATCAAATGTCATCATAGAAGAGAGAGGTTCAGATACATAGGAAAAGTAAGTAGCAAAGAGTGATACGGAGGGAATTTCAGCCACAGTGACAGATTCAGAACCACAGATATCTACAGAAATAAAGAAGAACCAAACAAGAGAAACATAGATAGAAAACGATATACAGGATTAGAGATGAGAATCAGAAATAGACGCATAGATAGATATGTACAGAGAGAGAGAAAAAAAAAAATAGTCATAGGCAACTACAAGGACAGTGATGAGTTTTGGTTATTTACGGTCAGAGATGAACTTGGCGTACAAATGGAGCCACTCGTGAGGACATGCTCACAAAAAAGATGAAAATAAAATAATTTTGCTTCAGGACCTCAAGATTTGACTCCAAAAATCATTAGGTTGCTCATCCCCTGGCAATATTACAAGAATGGATGATGCAAGTCTGTAACCTTTCCAGAGTGACAATATTAGGGTTTATGCTTTTAATTTCATGGGCTTTGAGTTCATGAGCTTAGCAGGACAATTTGGGGGAATTGACAGTGGAAGTCTTACTTTTCCCGACATGCACAGAGGCACAATGCATGTGCAAGTTAACTCAGGCTGTTCTTGCGTATCACCTAGTGGACAGTAACATGACAAAATTGGAAGTGGTCTGAGGTCACATCTTTTCAGTCTGGGAATGGTGTGCACTTTTTTTTAAGTGCAATTATTAAAGCTGGAGGTCCAGATGTGAACTCAGTATAATTTATTGGAAAGATCCTTACATGAAAAGTGTTTTTATTGGAAGAAAACACTTTTGAATCTCTACGATTTGTACTGGCATGTCTATCTGTATTGATCAGACCCCACAGGTGCTACACCAAGTAGCCTTTTCCCTAATTCTGCTGACTATACATGGAAAAATACTGTGCCTTTAACAAGACAGAAATGCAAAATTCTAAAATTCAGAACCTTACTTTTTATTGGGATGATAAGCTGAGGGATAACAGGAAGAATCTTCATTCCACCATGTTCCAGCATGTCATGTATCCCCTGCCGTGCAAAGAAGTCATATGGGTGCATAGTATCACAGAGACCATCAAAGAACAAAGGCAGGTAATGGTGGTAGTCTAATTTCTCAATCTCCACCTGTAATAAAACAATGACACCTTAAAATGATGAACAGGACCAATAAAATCTCTAATTTTATGAGCTGTTTTTGAGTTACATTTGTCACATGCCTGTTTTCTTATGTTATTTTAAAGTACAAAGAAAACAAAGAACAAAGAAAATTACAGCACAGGAACAGGCCCTTCGGGCCTCCAAGCCTATCTCACCATGTCGCCTATTTTCTAAGGGTCTGTATCTCTTTGCTTCCTGCCCATTCATGTATCTGTCTAGATACATCTTAAAAGACGCTATCGTGCCCGCGTCTACCACCTCCGCTGGCAACGCGTTCCAGGCACCCACCACCCTCTGCGTAAAGAACTTTCCACGCATATCCCCCCTAAACTTTTTCCCTCTCACTTTGAACTCGTGACCCCTAGTAATTGAATCCCCCACTCTGGGGAAAAAGCTTCTTGCTATCCACCCTGTCTATACCTCTCATGACTTTGTACACTTCAGTCAGGTCCCCCCTCAACCTCCGTCTTTCTAATGAAAATAATCCTAATCTACTCAACCTCTCTACATAGCTAGCGCCCTCCATACCAGGCAACATCTCAGTGAACCTCCTCTGCACCCTCTCCAAAGCATCTACATCCTTTTGGTAATGTGGCGACCAGAACTGCACGCAGTATTCCAAATGTGGCCGAACCAAAGTCTTATACAACTGTAACATGACCTGCCAACTCTTGTACTCAATACCCCGTCCGATGAAGGAAAGCATGCCGTATGCCTTCTTGACCACTCTATTGACCTGCGTTGCCACCTTCAGGGAACAATGGACCTGAATACCCAAATCTCTCTGTACATCAATTTTCCACAGGACTTTTCCATTTACTTTATAGTTCACTCTTGAATTGGATCTTCCAAAATGCATCACCTCGCATTTGCCCTGATTGAACTCCATCTGCCATTTCTCTGCCCAACTCTCCAATCTATCTATATTCTGCTGTATTCTCTGACAGTCCCCTTCACTATCTGCTACTCCACCAAGCTTAGTGTCGTCCGCAAACTTGCTAATCAGACCACCTATACTTTCCTCCAAATCATTTATGTATATCACAAACAACAGTGGTCCCAGCACGGATCCCTGTGGAACACCACTGGTCACACGTCTCCATTTTGAGAAACTCCCTTCCACTGCTACTCTCTGTCTCCTGTTGCCCAGCCAGTTCTTTATCCATCTAGCTAGTACACCCTGGACCCCATGCGACTTCACTTTCTCCATCAGCCTACCATGGGGAACCTTATCAAACGCCTTACTGAAGTCCATGTATATGACATCTACAGCCCTTCCCTCATCAATCAACTTTGTCACTTCCTCAAAGAATTCTATTAAGTTGGTAAGACATGACCTTCCCTGCACAAAACCATGTTGCCTATTTTTTTTTTTTCATGTTGCCTATCACTGATAAGCCCATTTTCTTCCAAATGGGAATAGATCCTATCCCTCAGTATCTTCTCCAGCAGCTTCCCTACCACTGACGTCAGGCTCACCGGTCTACAATTACCTGGATTTTCCCTGCTACCCTTCTTAAACAAGGGGACATTAGCAATTCTCCAGTCCTCCGGGACCTCACCCGTGATTAAGGATGCTTTCCTCTCTCGCTTCCCTCAGTAACCTGGGATAGATCCCATCCGGACCTGGGGACTTGTCCACCTTAATGCCTTTCAGAATACCCAACACTTCCTCCCTCCTTATGCCGACTTGACCTAGAGTAATCAAACATCTGTCCCTAACCTCAACATCCGTCATGTCCCTCTCCTCGGTGAATACCGATGCAAAGTACTCGTTTAGAATCTCACCCATTTTCTCTGACTCCACGCATAACTTTCCTCCTTTGTCCTTGAGTGGGCCAATCCTTTCTCTAGTTACCCTCTTGCTCCTTATATATGAATAAAAGGCTTTGGGATTTTCCTTAACCCTGTTTGCTAAAGATATTTCATGACCCCTTTTAGCCCTCTTAATTCCTCGTTTCAGATTGGTCCTACATTCCCGATATTCTTTCAAAGCTTCGTCTTTCTTCAGCCTCCTAGACCTTATGTATGCTTCCTTTTTCCTCTTAGCTAGTCTCACAATTTCACCTGTCATCCATGGTTCCCTAATCTTGCTATTTCTATCCCTCATTTTCACAGGAACATGTCTCTCCTGCACGCTAATCAACCTCTCTTTAAAAGCCTCCCACATATCAAATGTGGATTTACCTTCAAACAGCTGCTCCCAATCTACATTCCCCAGCTCCTGCCGAATTTTGGTATAGTTGGCCTTCCCCCAATTTAGCACTCTTCCTTTAGGACCACTCTCGTCTTTGTCCATGAGTATTCTAAAACTTACGGAATTGTGATCACTATTCCCAAAGTAGTCCCCTACTGAAACTTCAACCACCTGGCCGGGCTCATTCCCCAACACCAGGTCCAGTATGGCCCCTTCCCGAGTTGGACTATTTACATACTGCTCTAGAAAACCCTCCTGGATGCTCCTTACAAATTCTGCTCCATCTAGACCTCTAACACTAAGTGAATCCCAGTCAATGTTGGGAAAATTAAAATCTCCTATCACCACCACCCTGTTGCTCCTACATCTTTCCATAATCTGTTTACATATTTGTACCTCTATCTCACGCTCGCTGTTGGAAGGCCTGTAGTACAGCCCCAACATTGTTACCACACCCTTCCTATTTCTGAGTTCTGCCTATATTGCCTCACTGCTCGAGTCCTCCATAGTGCCCTCCTTCAGCACAGCTGTGATATCCTCTTTGACCTGTAATACAACTCCTCCACCCCTTTTACCTCCCTCTCTATCCCGCTTGAAGCATCGATATCCTGGGATATTTAGTTGCCAATCATGCCCTTCCCTCAACCAAGTCTCAGTAATAGCAATAACATCATACTCCCAGGTACTAATCCAAGCCCTAAGTTCATCTGCCTTACCTACTACACTTCTTGCATTAAAACAAATGCACCTCAGACCACCAGTCCCTTTGCGTTCATCATCTGCTCCCTGCCTACTCTTTCCCTTAGTCACACTGACTTAATTATCTAGTTCCTTACAGGCTTTAGTTACTACCTCCTTACTGTCCACTGACCTCCTCATTTGGTTCCCATCCCCCTGCCACATTAGTTTAAACCCTCCCCAACAGCGTTAGCAAAAGCACCCCCAAGGACATTGGTTCCAGTCCGGCCCAGGTGTAGACCTTCCAATTTGTAATAGTCCCACCTCCCCCAGAACCGGTCCCAATGTCCCAAAAATTTGAACCCCTCCCTCCTGCACCATCTCTCAAGCTACGCATTCATCCTGACTATCCTTTCATTTCTACTCTGACTATCACGTGGCACTGGTAGCAATCCTGAGATTACTACCTCTGAGGTCCTACTTTTTAACTTGGCTCCTAACTCCCTAAATTCTGCTTGTAGGACCTCATCCCATTTTTTACCTTTATCATTGGTGCCTATGTGCACAGCGACAAATGGCTGTTCACCCTCCCCCTTCAGAATGTTCTGCAGCCGATCTGAGACATCCCTGACCCGTGCACCTGGGAGGCAACATACCATTCCGGTGTCTCGTTTTCGACCACAGAACCGCCCTATCTACTCCCCTTACAATCGAATCCCCTATGACTATAGCCCTTCCACTCTTTTTCCCGCCCTTCCGAACAGCAGAGCCAGCCACGGTGCCATGAACCTGGCTACTGTTGCCTTCCTCTGGTGAGCCATCTCCCTCAACAGTATCCAAAACGGTATACCTGTTTTGGAGGGAGATGACCGCAGGGGACACCTGCACTGCCTTCCTGCTCTTTCTCTGCCTTTTGGTCACCCATTCCCTTTCTCCCTCAGCAATCCTAATCTGCGGTGTGACCAATTCGCTAAACATGCTATCCACGACCTCCTCAGCATCGCGGATGCACCAAAGTGAGTCCACCCGCAGCTCCAGAGCCGTCATGCGGTCTAACAAGAGCTGCAGCTGGACACACTTCCTGCACGTGAAGGAGTCAGGGACATGAATGAAGTAAATGAAATGATCTCATAGTAATACCCTTTCAATGGAAGTTTGTAACCATTCATCTTTAACATAGCTACTCAGTGGGCCTATTTACAATTGGCAAGATGCCACACAGTGACTAATTTATTAACAAAGAGTTGATGCTGAATTTTCCTGGACCAGCATTTAAAGCACAAAATATTGCTATGAAGTGGAACATTAGGTGTAGGCCATTCAGCCCCTCAAGCTTCTTCCACCATTCATTTAGATATTGGCTCATCTATATCTCAACTCCATTTACTCATCTTAGATCCAAATCTGTCAATCTCAGTCTTGAAAATTCCAGATAACTGCTATTCTTTGTGTGAAAAGGTGCTTCCCGATTCCTGAATGGCTTAATTCTAAGTTTAAGATTGTGCCCCCTTGTTCTGATTCAACCACAAAAGGAAATAGTTTCTTTTTCTGCTCTATTGAATCCCTTTATAATTTTTAACACCTCAATTAAATCATGACTCAATCTTTCATACTGAAGGGGATACAAGCCACATTTATGCAAGCTGTCCTCATAATTTAACCTCGTAAGCTATGGTATGATTTTGGTGAATCTCCCTCCAAGGTCAATAAATTCTTGCTGAGGTGCTATGCCCAACACTGAATGCAAAGCATCAGGTGGAGTCTGACCATGGCTTTCTACACCTGGAGCATAGCACTCTCCAATTGGTAATCCAGCCTCTGTGATGTAAAGGCCAACATTCAATTAGCTTTTGTGATTATGTTTGGTACCTGTGCACGAGCCTTAGGTGATGTTATACCTCAACATTCAAACTCTTTTGCTCTTCCACAATTCCTAATCTTTCGCCATTAAGAAAAATATTCTAATTTGTCTTTTGTGAATCCAGCTGGATGACCTCACTCTCCCCTGCACTGAACTCTATCTACCACAGTTTTGTCCACTCATTTAATCAGTTGATGTCAATTTGTAACTTTCTGCTCCTATCTAAAGAACTTCCTGTGCCTCCTAACATAGTCCATCTACAAACATTGATATTCCTTCATCAAAGTCACTTAGACACAATAATTTATAAGAAAAAGTTGATGCCCCAACTACAGCTCCCTGGGAGTATCCCATTACATATCATAACTTGCCAATCAGAATACATTTCCTTTGCCACTAATCTCAATTCCTACTTCCCAAACAATTACCAACCCATAACACAGGGTTACCTCTAATTCTGTGCATTCTCATTTTTGCCAATAATCTTTTGTGTGAGTCCTTTACAAATGCATTCTGCAAGTCCAAATAGCCGACATACATAGGGCTGGATTTTTAATTTGGGGTTGAGAACCCAACGCCCAGAGAATTTTTGGGTCCTGACTCCAAGCTGCATCTGCGTCGCTCATGTGATGATATCTTTAAATGTAAATGCCCTAATTGGGATGGAGGTGAGCTCAGTGCCCAATTAGTGGACTGAGCGTTACCAGGAGGTGGGAGCTGCCTGCAGAGCACAAATGGCAAATGCAGCCATAATGGGGCCTGCCGCTGCCTTGCAGAAGAGAACAGGCAGCACCTCTGAGGGCCAGCACCTAACTGCGCCGGAAATCGGCCTTATGGCCAAATGAGAGGTAACGCCACCCCCGCTTTACTTGCTTAAAATCTTTTACATTTCTAATATTTGACAGTTCTGAAGAAGGGTCACTGACCTGAAACGTTAACTCTGCTTCTTTAGATTAGATTAGATTAGAGATACAGCACTGAAACAGGCCCTTCGGCCCACCGAGTCTGTGCCGAACATCAACCACCCATTTATACTAATCCTATATTAATCCCATATTCCTACCAAACATCCCCACCTGTCCCTATGTTTCCCTACCACCTACCTATACTAGGGACAATTTATAATGGCCAATTTACCTATCAACCTGCAAATCTTTTGGCTTGTGGGAGGAAACCGGAGCACCCAGAGAAAACCCACGCAGACACAGGGAGAACTTGCAAACTCCACACAGGCAGTACCCGGAATCGAACCCGGGTCCCTGGAGCTGTGAGGCTGCGGTGCTAACCACTGTGCCACTGTGCCGCTGTCTCTCTCCACAGATGCTGCCAGACCTGCTGAGTATTTCCAGCATTTCTTGTTTTTATTTCAGATTTCCAGCATCCGCAGTATTTTGCTTTTATATTATTTCGATCTCTTATCTCATTTGTTAACCATTGTTGCTTAACTGTACAAGTGGAACTTTTGCCTTTTTGGAGTATGTACCACTTCTGCATTGTACTAAATTCTTCTTTGATTGCATCCCAATATTGGTTTGAAGGTTTATCTGCTCACAGTTCTGCCCAGTTTACTGTGGTCAATTTATTTTCCATTCAGTAGTACAGAACTTGAGTATTGCTGAAAATAGAGACATGTTGTCGAAGCTTTTCATCTTGCACTCATCAGGACAACTGCAAGAATACCAATGTAAGGGAAAGCAACAAACATTATACCTCACCATGCAAGCTTGATGCTGAAATAAAAGCGAATCAAAGGCATCCTGCATGACAATGGCTACCCTGATCACATCATTTCTCTCTGTATGTCGCGCAAACTTATGAACGGGCCTGAGGTTGTCATTTTCAGCTTAACAAAATAAGTGACAGCCATTCGCTGGTTCATTCTTCAGGGCAATACCTCGACAAATCAGAGTCAAGCTGCCTGTTTTAAATTTCAAACAAAGCTTGACAGTTAACTGTCAGTCACCATAAACTGGTCTATTCTCCATGGCAACGCCTCTACCAATCTGAGTTCACTTGCCAACCAATCAGCACTCTCTTCTCATACAGTATAAAGTTGTTGCTTTTCCTTACATTGGTATTCTTGCAGATTTTCCTGATGAGTGCAAGACGAAAACTTCGACAACATGTCTTTATCTTCAGCAATACTATTTTCCATTCCTTCAAAGGTTGTCCAATTTAAATTTAAAACCTTGGTCTGTGACTCTTGCTTCTTCTGTTCAAACCTAATATTAAATTCAATTATATTATCATCAGTAATTGCTTATAGTCGGATTGTAAAGTAATTCTGGCTCATTACTCAAGACTAAATCTAGTATGGTCTTATTGGTTCTAGGATATTATGGGTACAAATTTGATGCATAGAGTTGTACCGCTTTTCATGTGTAGCCCATGCTGCCAGCAGCTTTCTGCACAGCCTACACCGTTGTTTGAGAATAAGAGTGCACGAAGGTGCGTCCTCTGTGTGCATGGAAAACGTAGATACGGCGCTAACCTGACGTTACAAAGCCCAACCAGCTGATGTGACACCAAGATCCCAAATTTTGGAGAATGAACGTGCAGGCAACAAACTTGTTGTCAAGAAAAAACAAGTGTGAAGCTGCAAGATGGACCTTGCATCATGTGTTATTTAAAGGGCCAGGCATCATAATTGTAGGTAAAGTAATTTTTTAAAAACTTTTTTCATTATAAAGTGTCTGTAAGTACTTGGCGGTCTGGTGAGTTCCTGGATTTTCCAGAGAGTATTGCCACATCCTCACAGGGGGCAGCAGAGTTGTAGGTGACCTGTCTCGACAAAGGCTGCAACAAGTAAGGGGCAGCCATGGCAGTGCCTCTGAGTCTGCAGAATGACAGAGAAATGAAGCGGAGGCTGTGGAGAGGGCAAGTTCCACGCTACGCCCTCTGTCAAGTTGGAGTCAGTATGTTGGAGTCCATGCTCCTCGACAGTGACAGGAGGCTGTCTGATAGGCCAGCCAATACACCCAGCATCTCCAGTGTGCATGCCAATCAGCACTCTCCTGAGTCCACTGCAGCCCTCTACTGGGCTGGCACATGAACCATCCTTTACCCTGGCCTGGCTGTAGGCTACTTGTTCCCAGATGACTCACCACATGCTGATCCCAACTCTATACTAACCTTCAAGGTACATGAGTTGGTAGCTGTGGGTATCAGATCAAGTGATGGAGCATTATTGCTGGACTGTTGCTCTCTTTCTTCTATCTGGGGCTCTCCTGTTTCTGGGAAGGCAGCAGTTCTTGGGTGTCTGAAAACAAGAACTCAGAGGGAAGATTTGTGTGAGAGAAGCAGGAGTGGGGTGGGAATCAAGAGGTTTATGGTCACACCATCAGCAGCTTGCTCTTCATACCAGATAGCAGGATGAAGGTGTGTTGGGAGTTGAGAAGGGATGTAAGGCAGGAACACACAGTCATCCTAATGTTCTCAGCAACATCGGATCTTACAGGCCCCATGACGCAGACAACAACCTCCTCCATAGTTCTCAGGAGATGCAGGCGTCTTTGTTCCCTACTTCTTGTAGCACTGTTGTCCAGAATCTGGGAGTTGACCACTCTGGCCACCTGCTCCTACTCGCTTCTGAGGGTGGTCCTTGAGGGCTTCCTGATCCCCCATGGAATCATGGTTTCTTTCCTCCTGCCCACCTGCATCATCATTATTGACAATCCCCCATGTCGAGGATGATTCTTTTTTGCGGATGGCTGGCTGGAAGTGAGATGTCAGTGTTGGCTGGGGGTTCACAGATGGCTTATGAGCCCTATCTTAGCCTTGCAGGCTCTCCCACAGTGAGGACATTGGTTGTTTGCTGGTAGAGGAGATGGTAGATTGTTGGGCAGTTGCCCTCTCTTTCTGTCTCTCTCAGTGGCTTCTCTTGTTGATTGAAAGGTCTCGACACCATTTTGGTCACAATTGGGCATCTGCTTCCTATATGTTGATGTTAATAGAGAAAACCTTCAAGGAGGCTTTGAGACTTTGAAATGTTTCCTTTGGCTCCCATGTGAACAGACTCCCTGGCATAGCTCTGAGTGCAGCACTTGTTTGGGCATTCTGACGACATGTCCCGTATAGCTCAGCTGATGTGTGATTATCATGGCGTCTATACTTGGCATATCTGTGTCTTGGAGGATGCTCATGTTTGTACTTTTGTCCTCCCACTTGATTCAAAAAATCCTTCTAAGACAGCGTTGATGATGTTGTTCTAGGGTCTTGATATTCCGTCTATAAGTTGTCCAAGCTTCAGCACCATACAGAAGCAAAGTGGGTGGGGGGGTGCGGGAACCACTGCCCAATAGACTTTGAGTTTAATGTTGGGTCTGATAGCACAACTCTCGAAAACATGAGTACGTAATTTACCATAGACTGGTGGATTTGGTGTGCACCTCTTAATGTCAGCTTTTTGCAATAGATAGCTTCTAAGATATGGGAAATGAGGGACATTTTCCAACACTTCACCATGAATCTCAATTGAAGACGTTGGATTTGATACATTTGGTGTGGGTTGGTAGAGGACTCTGGTCTTCCTGGTGTTCAGGGCAAGTCCTATGCTCTCATAGGCTTTGGTGAATATGTCAACTATTTGTTGCAGTTCTTCTTCAGAGTGAGCACTAACTAGTGTGTCATCAGCACACTGTAGTTCTATTACAGAAGTGGTGTTGTCTTGGTTTTGGCCTTCAGCTGGTTGAGATTAAGGTGTTTACCATCAGTGCAATGTCATTACCACACCTGGGGGGGAACTGGTCAGTAAACTGCAGCATTGCTGCAAGGAAGATTGAGAATAGTGTTGGTGTGATGACATACCCCAAGTTGACGCCTGTTTTGACAGGAAAGGGTTTGTAGTGGAGCCATTGCATAGTACTGTTATTTGCATATTGTCATATAGGAGACAGATGATGTTTGTGAACTTAGAGGGGCATGCATATCACTGTAACACTTTCTAAAGGGCAATTCGATTCAGTGCACAAAGGCCTTTGTGAAATAGAAGAAATCCATGTACAAAGGGATGTTCTGCTCTCTGCACTTTTCCTGAAGTTGGAGTGCTGTGAAGATCCTGTCGGTTGTTCCTCTGGTGGGTCAGAAGCCACACTGGGAGTCTGGAAGAACCTCCTCTGCAATTGGCGAGAGGAGATTAAGAAGTATCTTGGCTAGGACATTTCCAACAGTTGAGAGCAATGTTATGCTCCTGTAGTTGCTACAGTTCAACTTGTCTCCTTTCTTGAAGATTATGATCATCATGGCATCTCCAAGGTTACTTGGAATTTCTTCATTCTGCCAGAGCTTCACAAATAGGGCATGTATCTGACAGATCAGTATGTCTCCTTCGTGTTTCAGTACTTCCAAAACATGGCCTCTCTCCTCTTGCCCACCTGCACCACTAAAGCCACCAGCGTCACATCCATCACTTTGGAACCCTCTGTCTGCCCTGTTTATCACTTTGCAATAATTTACATTGTAGTAATATGTTTGAGCTGCTTCCCTTTAAGATTTAGTCTGTCTTTAAGAAGAGCTGGCTGGCTGTACCGCATGATCATTAAACAATGCTGCTGGGGGCCCCTACTGTGTGTCGAGGCCGCAGGCAGCCTGGGGAGCAAAGGAGCCACTTGGCCCATCATTCCTACCTGTCAAATGAAGTAATTTGACAAAAATTGTGTCCTGCTCACCTCAATTTCAACGGGCGTGGGCAAGTCACATTCTAGAAATTAATTGCCTTTATTATTTGAGTTATTCTGCTTCTCTCAATCTGTGTGAAAATTAACATCTCCCATTATAACCACATTGTTTCTGCTACATGCTTCTGTGATCTCTATTTTTATACATTTCCCCACTACATCATCACTGTAGAGGACCTTTACCATTGTCTTGCATCCTTTTGCTGTTCCCTAGTTTCCACTTCCTGTTCACACTTACTGAAGTCCTTTCTTTTCACTGTTGCCACTCTTCCTCCTTTCCCAATTCCCCAGTCCTTTCTAACGACCCTATAGCCTGGAATATTTATCTCCCATTCATGTCCAATTAGTAGCCAGTTCTCTGAAATGGCTACTCGATCACACCCTTTAAGCTGAGCTTCTGCTTCTAATAGATTTGTTTTGCTTCTTATGCTACAGGCATTCATGAACAGAACTCTTTTTCTTTTTATTGTACATTAGTAATTTATCTATCTAGTTGTTATACTCCAGAAAGCTTGTTGGTGAAGGGTTATGCTGGAGCCAATCTTTACTCAATCTTACAAAGTAAAAAGATTACAAACATGCATGCAGCTCATCACTTAAATCTTCACCCAGTTTCAGTAAGTGTCTCCTTATATATGCTCAAATCAGACCTTAGTTAACACCCTTCCCCTGTATATGATTAAACACAATTAATATAGTTTCAGAGGTAACTAATTCACCTTTAATACTACATGTTGACAATCAGAGAAATTTGATTTTCTTTCTTTTAGGTACTTTTATTGCATTTAGTTTAATTATCCTATTTCTTTCTATAATTGCTGTCAATTTTAATTTATTTTTTAATATATTTACTTTTTATCACTTATTGAAAGCTGCTAGTTAGGTTTTATTCCCTTGCTTCTTATTTATTAATTTTTATTTTTTTAAATTTAATCAACCGCTTAATTTGCCAGTGTTAAAGGAAGAATAAATAATTGAACGCTTTGCTTTTCAGCCTTGGTTAACTTACATAGCACTTCCTTCATCTTCCGCACCAAATTAACATCTCACCAAATTCCCATTCTAAAAGTATTAACTCTGTTCCCAGTTTACTTTGTTAGCAGCTCCCTCTGCTGCATTCTCTTCTGCCCGAGCTCTGTATTTTTGCAGGTACTATTTTCATCAGTACCTTGCCTGAACAATTAATGGGGTCTAACATTTAAATGACATTTGAATATAAAACCTAGTTGCTAATCAGTGACAGAATTATGTTGCATTTATTTCAAAATATTGCCACAACTGGCAACAAAAACTCTGCTCAAGAGCTAGTTTTGTAAGTTTCTGAATCTATAGGGCAGTGACAAGGCAGAGATGCTCAGGGTGGGAAATCCAAATGATGGTAGAGTGGAGAACAAGAAGTAGATCAGTTCCAGTGAGGTGGTGAGTGGGCACAGGGACGTATCGTTGGGGAACATCAGAGAGTTATGGAGAGGGAAGACCATGGAGGGATTTGAAAGTGAGGATGAGAATCTGAAAGTTTATAGAGGATTCAAATGGGAGGCTGGCAAGCAGAGCAGTGAAGAAATCTGGCCTTGAGGTGATAAACATGTCGATTAAAGATTTGTCAGCAGAGAGCTTCCAACAATATGAACTACTGTCATTGCTTCTGGCCACAAGTGTTCTGACACCTGATAGCAAGCAATACAGTTGCTTATTTCAAATCTTGACGAGAACAGCTGCCGATACTTTAATCTCCGATCCTGCTGTCTTCACAGTCCAGAGTGTCTGCAGCCACGGCATGCGGTAAGTCCATTGAGGTGAAGAAGGAGCTGCGGGACCCGAGAGAAGTCCTGTGAAAAGGTGCCCCGAACACCCAAAACATCCACGAACGGCCCCCCCGGCCGCAACTTCAAAGCGCCCGCGGGAGATGGCTCGGAGAGCATCTGCAGCGCACTGTCGGCAATGCTGCATGCCTTTATTTAAACCACTGCAAAAAAAAAAACCCTTAGCAAATGTAATCACCTCTAAGTCTGCCAAATGATGCTTCACCTCCCGAAGGACGTGGATGAGCTTTCCGGACGTCGATGGTGGGCACTGAGGAAATGGCTTATTACCTGCTCCAGATTCCACCCCCCCTCCCCCCCCCTTTACCCCCCTTCCACCCCCCCCCCACCCCCGTCCCCTTCCCTGCTCCACCCTCTCAGCTCACCCCCTCACAACCCCGTCCCAGCCCGCCCCCCCCTCGCACCATCTTCACCCCGCACCCCCTTCCCCTGCACCCCCCCCCCCACCCCCTCCCTCTACCCCTCCCCCTTGCATCCCCTCCTCCCACCGGCACCATCCTACACCTGTGTAGGGGCCCCAACAACCCCACTGCCTTGTGGGCGTCTCGGGAGAGACCAAGGCTAAGGGAGTAAACCCTAACAGAAAATCCGGAGCGGAACCCCGTAGGCGGTCATGTGTCACCTTTGGCATGTTTCCGGCAGTTCCTGCAGCCATACTGGTGCCAAACGTCGTGTCCTGCACTCCTTTGGACCCCACCAGAAAGGCCGAGAGGGGGGTTTTGACGACTGGGCAACTCTCAACCTCCATAAATTTGCCCAGGCATGCGCCATGGAGAGGTCACTCCACTGACCACCTCCAGGCGCGTATCCATAAGAAAGAATTTCAAATCATGGGGCGGATCTCTCAACATTGGCAGATTGGGTAAAATGGATGGTCATGGATCAGTCACCCTTTATAGTCAGTTTAACAGAAAGGAAAATTGGACAGGGTGTATATTGACAGTTGATTTGATGTTTTGGATCAACTGAAGTTCATAGGGAGTGAAAGATAGAAGATCAGAAGAGCATTAGAATAATTAAATCTGGAAATGATAAAGGCATGAGTGAGGGTGTCAACTAGGTCTACCAACCCTCCAGGATTGTCCTGGTGTCTCCCAAGATTAAAGATTAAGTCCAAAAGATTCGGCTCTACAGCACCACTGAAGCCAGCGCTACCGAAACCAGAGTTGCTGACAATGGAGGGTGCACTGCTTACAGCGACATGCCATGATCAGGGCACAAGCGCAGGTGTGCTGTACGTGCGCCGGAAGCTTTAACAGTGGGAAGATTATGACGCCAAATAGCCTCTCAGGCTGACTTGACACAGGTCCTGCCAATCTGGAACATGCAGGTCAAGTTAATGCTATGTCCTAAACATTCCCAGCTGAACATGGGATGCCCCATTAGCATTAGTTATAGGGCCAGCCATCCAACTTGCAGGTGAAGTTTTTTTGACAAACTTTTGCTCTAGCACAGTTTGTGGAAGTACTGCGGTGTATTCTTGGTGGAGTTTTGGTGACTTATTGGATTTTGAAGGCAATGTTGCTACAACCTGACAGGGAGGTCAGAGGAGTTTTCTGTTCTGTTTACAGAAAGCCTTCTGGAATTATGGAGTCTATAGTTCCACCATCTACAAGGTACAAGTCAGGAGTGTGATGGAATACTCTTCACTTGTCTGGATGGGTGTAGCTCCAACAAGTCTCAAGAGGCTCAACACCGTACACCACAAAGCAGCCCACTTGATTGGCACCCCATCCACGAACATTCACTCCATCCACCACTGACGCACAATGGCAGCAGTGCGTACCATCTACAAGGAGCACTGCAGCAATGCACCAAGGCTCCTTAGACAGCACCTTCCAAACCTATGACCTTTACCACCTAGAAGGACAAGGGCAGCATTTGCATGGGAACACCACCACCTGCAAGTTCCCCTCCAAGCCAACACAATCCTGACTTGGAACTATATCACTGTTCCTTCACTTTCGGCGGGTCAAAATCCTGGAACTCCCTTCCTAACAGCACTGTGGGTGTACCTATTCCACATGGACTGCAGCGGTTCAAGAAGGCAGCTCACCACCACCTTCTCAAGGGCAATTAGGGATGGGCAATAAATGCTGGCCTAGCCAGCGATGCCCACATCCCATGAATGAATAAAGAAACATTCCTCTTGGGTTGCAACATGGAGCACAGGTTGTAGAGGGAGAAGGAGATGGGCTCTCCACAGAAGGCCCTACCAGTCAAGAGTTTTCAAGGAGCAATTCTATCTCTACCTCAGCCAGGAGCAATATTTGAGGTGCTTACAATTCAGCAAGGAAGTGGTCACGAAACTGTACCACCTCCTTCAACAGGACCGAGAGCCACACAGCACGGTGAGGATAGCACTGCCAGTGGCTGACAAGGTCACTGTTGCCCTCAACATCTACAGAAGCAAATCCCTCCAGGCAGAGCAGGCAACAAAGCTAACATTTTCAAATTCATCATCCAGTGCTGCATCAGGGAGGTGACTGAGGCCTGTATGCCAGGTAAGTGGACTTCACTATTTTCTCTCTTACCAGAGAGAAGCAGAAGCAGCAGACATGTGGCTTTGCCAGGGTAGCAGGATTCCCAATGGTGCAGTGAGCCATCAACTGCATACATGTGGCTCTGTGGGCCCACATGTAAATGGTAAGAGGTACAGGAACTGTAAGGCTGCCATTCCATCAATGTGCAGTTGGTGTGCAACTACACCCAGAACATCATGTTGGTGAATGCTACAGCAGCTACAGCGCCTTCAAACTGAAGCAGTCAGCTGTTCCTGGTATCTTTGGGCCATCATAACAAATTAGAGAGTGGCTGCTTGGAGATAAGGGATACCCCAGTACTCATGGTACATAATTCCCCTCCACCATCCAACCAGATGAGAATTATGCACTTATAATGAGAGTCATGCAGCCACAGCAACATCGTGAAGCAGTTCTGATGAAAGGTCAAAGACCTAAAACGTTAACTTTGCTTCTCACTCCACAGATGCTGGAAGATCTGCTGAATATTTCCAGCACATTCTGTTTTTATATCATGGAGCAGATCATTGGCATCTTCAAACAACAGTTCCGCTGTCTGGAACTTTTGAGTGGAGTTCTCCAGTACTAATCAGAGCAGGCATCCAAGTTCATGATGGTCTTCTGCATCCCTCACAACCCTACTATCATGAGGGTGCTGGAAAGGATGGGCTCCCAAATTCTTTAAAAAGGCCTGTGCCAAGCTGTACATCTCCATGCTCCTTGGCAGTGACAACAGGTTGTCTGCAGGCCTGCCACTGCACCAAGCATCTCAGTTCATGGTCATCAGCATTCTCCCGTATACTGACCAATCAAAGTCCTTATCTGAATCCACTGCAGCAGAACTCATCTGTGACCTCGCCCTCCGGGGAGCTGGCATGCAAACTGTACTTCCCCTGTCAGCCAACTCAGTGTCCAGTGACTCACCATGTCAGATCAAGTGACAGTGCTTCTTCCTCAGAGATCTGTAGCAGCCCTTTCCCTTCCTCATGAAGATGCAGTGGCTGGACAGGTGGCAGTTCTTGAGTATCTGTAAACATAAATGCAGAAGGGAAGGTTGGGGTGAGGGAAGGCGGGTGGGATGGAAAGCAAAAGGTCCATGCTCACCATCTGCAGCTTGCAGTCAATGCCAGAGAACAGGTTACGGGTGAGGTGGGATTTGAGAACAGCATATGGCAGGAACATACTGTCATCTTGAATGTTTTCAGGGTTGCTAAATGCAACAGGTTCTGTCACAGCCATCCCCATGATGTGGAGCACAATCTCCTCCAGAGGGTTCAGGTGATATTAACCTGCCTGACCCCCTCCAGTTCCGCTCTGCTCCACCCTGCAAGAGAAGAACACCAATGATTGTGTTGCAATGTGTTTGGTGATGTGCCTCCCATAGCTGAATAGCTGGAGGTAAGTGGAAGCAGCAAGAGGTGGATGTGAGGCTGGGAGTATTGGCAAGTGTGTGAGGGTGAGGTAGAGCATCTGAATGTTAGGCATGAATCCTGATTGCTGATGGGTAAGTGATGGGGTATGGTGCATTGAGCACTGCGGGAGGTTGGTGGCGTGGTGGTAGAAGAGTGCATTCATTAACCTTGATCAGGCATGTGAAGTCATTGAACTTCTCGTGGCACTGTTGCCAGGTCCTCAGGAAATCCTCTGGGAGTTAACTTCCCTGGTCATCCATTCCCATTCCCTTCCGAGGGTTTGCCTTGAGGGCCTCCTGGCCCCCCATGAAAACATTGGGCTGGATTTTAAGAGCCTGTCGCGGCTCTGGGCAGTGGGCTCAAAAAATGGTGGCCCACACATGTGGGCCTTACGCCACAGAGCTGACACGATTTGCCACGTGGCAGCTCATTTAAATAGCCTGGGCAGCCCGCACCCCACCCCCGAACGTTATGGAGGGGGTGGGCTGTCCAACGCCGGCAATGACGCAGCTGCCTGTGCACATGCGCTGGTGCCATTTTTAAAGGGCAGCCAACCCTGCCAGCATATTTAAATTTTTAAACATGGATCCCCCCCCAAAATTTAACAAATGAAATTGTAACACCCCATTCCCACCCCGCAATAAAAATGACAGTATTTGCCCTTTCCCCCTCCCAAAATATTTACTTTTGAATTCTGACCTTCCCCCCCAATCTGGACAAAGTTGAAAGTTCACCCCTTCCCACCATCCCCTACACTGATTATGCTTATTTGACTCCGTTCCCCCTCCCCTGCAGTAAAAATCTTAACTCCTCCCCCCATTCCAAATATCATGGCATGCCCGGAAGATTGCTGGTAAGTCTTTAAATCTATTTATTTATTTTACTTATGTATTCATCTCCTTGATTTAAATATTTAGATTCAGTTCCTGTCACCCAGCGGCGGGGGGCGGTGGGGGGCCGCCACTGAGCCTCGCCACCACCGGAGGATCGAGCCGAGCCCTCGGCCGGAACCATCTTCTGGCCCCCCACGCCACTGAGCCTGACATCAGGGCTCGATAAAATCCAGCACATTGTTTCTCACCTCCTGCACTACTGCCTCCAGCATCGTATCAGAATACCTGGAACCCCTCTCTCTTTGTTCTGCTGCTCCATTTGGTGTGCTTTTCCTTGTAGCTACATCCTCCACAGACAGTCAGCAGTAGCTCCTATATGATGATGACAGCCACCTGTTTAAAAGGGGAAGGCTGCCTTTAAGATGTGCAAGCTAGCTGCAATATGTGCTAAACTGACATGCTGCTTGACCCTGTTGTGTGTGTAGCCAGTCAACAGTGCTGGAGAACCATCAACTCGGTGAAGGATGCTCTTTGGTCTGCCCGAAACTTGCTGGTTTTCCAGTGCAAAGAGTTGTTCATGACCGAGTGTTGCAGACTGGCACATTCCAAGCTCCAGGACTACGTACAGAGGGATGCACTAAAGCTTGGGGCAGCTGCCATAACAGCTCAATGGGGAAAGGCCACTGTGTAGGGCCCTCCTGCCATAGTACTGAGAGGCTGGAACTAAAGGCCTGCTACCCGATGGGACCCAACGACCTATGTTGGGTTCGGGTCAGGTTGGGTCGGGTCGCAATTCCGGGTCCGGCATTCGGGCTCAGGTCGGGTTGGTTCGGGCTGGATCAGACATGCTCTGTCACCACCTTAGGTAAGTGACTTTAATGTTAATTTACTTTTTGGACTTTAAAGGTGATTTTGTTAGTTATTTTAAGCTTGTGCAGGTAAGGAACAAAGTGAAAAATGGAAGGTAGGTTAACTGATAGTCGGGTCGGGTTGGGAACGGGAAAAAATGGATGGACTCGGGCCGGGTTGAGCTCGGGGTCGGATGGGGTTCTGTCGGGTTCGGGTCGGGTCTCATTTGCAGACCCGAGCAGGCCTTTAGCTGGAACCTGTGTAAAACCCCTCGCGATGTAAGCATCAAAAATATTTTTGCTGTGTAATTCAAATGTACATTGTATGTAAAATGGAATGGCAAGAGTTGTGAGGCAACTCATGTTCTGTATTGAAGGAATCTGATCTCTATTGCACTTTCTGAAATGTCAAATTTGAACTGTTTTGTAATGTAAGTTTTACAAATTTTGATGAATAAAGTATATTTTTGAAAAAAAAAGCTAGTCAACAGCACGGGCTGTGCTAGGATGCAGGCTAAACTCATTCAAATGAAGAGGCAGCATGAGGTTTGTGTGCTGCCTGCCTCAACGGGACTGGGAACTGGCTAACTGCAAATCATGAACCCTGATGCCGAGAACAGGAGCAGCTGAATTTCTCCCCTACACCCTCCACCAATTTTCCAGGCACTCCTGCAACCAATCTGGGTTAAAAAGAAACAGAGATATTTTATTCTTTTGTTTCACTCCAGTCAGACTCACAAGAAATAGCAGGGCCACTATGCACCCATGATGTAATGAGGGCCTGGCACATGTGTTCTCTGTTAAAAACAATTCAATGGACAGATCGGTTTCTGGAGCACAGAAGGTTGTAGGCATTGTAGCCATCATTATTGAATGCATCATTTGACCACTGGCAGAGATGGGAGGGAGGGATGGTTAGATTTGTGAGGCATGTGATGAATACATCCTAGTTTCAGCAGCAGATGTGTTGAAGAGGGACAGAGGAAGAGGCGATGTTACAGAAGTGGTAGTACTCTCCACTAAAATAAAAGCAAAATACTGCAGATGCTGGAAATCTGAAATAAAAACAAGAAATGCTGGAAATACTCAGCAGGTCTGGCAGCATCTGTGGAGAGAGAAGCAGAGTCAACGTTTCGGGTCAGTGACCCTTCTTCGGAGTTCTGAAACGTTGACTCTGCTTCTCTCTCCACAGATGCTGCCAGACCTGCTGAGTATTTCCAGCCTTTCTTGTTTTTATTTTAGTACTCTCCACTAGCCTGAATGAGTGCAACTCCAACAACATTCACGAATCTCAACACAATCCAGGACAAAGCAGCCCAATTAATTGGCACCCCATCTACCACCTTAAACATTCACTCCCTCCACCACCGACAGAGGTATGTACCATCTACAAGATGTACTGTAGCAAATGAGCAAACCTCCTTCAACAGCACCTTCCAAACACACGACCTCTTCCACCTAGAACAAGAACAGCAGACACATGGGAACACCACCACCTGCAAGATCCCCTTCAATTAGGGATGTGCAACAAAAGCTGACCTTGCCAGCGATGCCCACATCCCATGAAAGAACAAAAAAAACTCCAGAGTCCAGAAGTGAGATGAGAGTGACTGCCCTTCATATCAAGGCAGCATTTGACCGAATGTGGCATCAAGGAGCTCACGCAAAACTGAAGTGGGAACCGGAGGAAAACTCTCCAAAGGCTGGAGTTAAACCTCGCACAAAGGAAAATGGTTGTGCTTGCTGGAGGCCAATCATCTCAGCCCCAGGACATTGCCGCAGGTGTTCTTCTGCGTAGTGTCTGAGGCCCAATCATCTTCAGCTGTTTCATCAATGACCTTCCCTCCATCATAAAGTCAGAACTGGGGATGTTTGCTGATGTTGCACAGTGTTCACTTCCATTTGCAACTCCTCAGATGATGAAGCAATCCATGCCTGTATGCAGCAAGACTGGGACAACATTTAGACTTGGGCTGATAGGTGGCAAGTAACATCTACACCATGCAAGTGCCAGGCAACGGCCATCTTGAACAAGAGACAGTCTAACAATTATAATAAAAAGCAAAATATTGTAAATGCTGGAAATCTGAAATAAAAACAGAAAGTGATGGAACTTGTTGCCGGTGGAGGTGGTGGAAGCAGGTACCATAGAGACGTTTAAGAGGCATCTTGACAAATACATGAATAGGATGGGAATAGAGGGATACGGACCCCGGAAGTGCAGAAGGTTTTAGTTTAGGCAGGTATCAAGATCGGAGCAGGCTTGGAGGGCCGAATGGCCTGTTCCTGTGCTGTACGGTTCTTTGTTCTTTGAAATACTCAGCAGGTCTAGCAGCATCTGTGGAGACAGAAAGAGAGTTAACGTTTCAGGTCAGTGCCCTTTCATCAGAACTGGCAAAGGTTAGAAATGTAATAGGCTTTGAGCAAATGAAAGGGGGAAGGGGGGAAGAAGAACAAAAGGAAAGGATAAAGTAGAGGGCAGAAGAGATTAAATGACAGAGATATCATGGAACAAAAGGTAAAGGGAGTAGTAATAATCGAAGTGTCATGCAGACACCCACCTACCAAGAATGAGGCATATTAATTTTGTCATATGAACATTGATTTTAAGCTGTTGCTGGAGTGAGGAAATGACTTGTTAAACAGATCAGTTGTGGCTGGACAAAAAATTTGCATACTAACAGACAGTGCTTGTGGAGACAAAGGGCTATTCCCTTATCCACTTATCATACAATGGACTTTGATGACCAGGTATTGTGTGTAAGAAGAGACATTCCAGGGTCGGCTAAGACAAGAGAATCCACAAGCACAGATGTGGTCAAACCAGCTCGTCACATGACTAACCTGCTGGGCAATCTGGGTTTTTCTGAATTGTACAGACATCTTGAGAGAGAGAGACTGTTTGCTCCTGGACTGTAAAGACCTCTCCTGCCTGGCTCGCCACAGCCTCTCCTGTCTGCTCCCATTTCTTTCCAACGGAACTTCAAACCCACTGAAGACGTGAACCTCAAGAGAGAAAAGTCTCCTAAATCGAACAAGGTTTAAGAAGAATACTGGGCCCCAATGAAAAGCAAGACCTACCTACAATCAAGGACTCTACAGTGAGCTCGAAGAGCAGTAACCAAAATCATCTTCAGCTATTGCGCTTTATTTCACTTTATTTCTTCTGCTCTTTTCTGTATCTATCTGCATGGGTGTATCGCGTCTGCATGCTAGCGTGGGCGCGTCATGTATCCGTAGGCATTAACCGAATTAGAGTTTAAGTTTAATAAAGTTCAATCTTTCTCCTTTAAACCTAAGAAAACCTGTTTGGCTGGTATCTTTGCCTTACAGTTGGAAAGCAGTGAACAATGATTCACTAAGGGGGAGCTAAAAACACAGTGTGTTTAAAATTAAAACCTGTTACGGTAAGACCAGTTGAAGGCTGAGAGGGAACCCTAGACCCCTTTCACACCTGGTCGTAACAGTAGTAAAAGTCAAAGCATTTGTCCAGAGAGAGTGTTATTGCAGAATAACAAACAGCTCTGTCTGAAAGCAAAAACATGAAAAACAAGTTTAAGACCTGCACATGGTTAAAAAAAAAATCAAAATGGCAGTCATTGTCTGAAATCGTTGAGCACAATGTTGAATCTGGAAGGCTATAAATCTTACAGTGTCTAATCGGAAGATGAGGTGCTGTTCATTGAGCTTGCGTTGAGCTTCACTGGAGCACTGCAGCAGGCCAAAGACAGAAATGTGGGCGTGAGAGCAAGGTGGTGAATTAAAACGGCAAGCAATTGGAAAGTCGTGCTTATGTACTGAACGGAGGCATTCTGCAAAGCAGTCACCCAATCTCCGTTTTATCTCCCCAATATAGAGGAGACCGCATTGTGAGCAGCGAATACAATATACTAAATTGACAGAAGTACAAGTAAAGTGCTGCTTCACATGGAAGGAGTGCTTGGGGCATTGGATGGTGAGGACAGAAGGGGTAAAAGAGCAGGTGTTACACATCCTGTGATTACACGGGGAGGTGCCATGGGAAGGGGACAAGGTGTTGGGGTGATGGAGGTGTGGACCAGGGTTTCGAGGGAATGGTCCTTTCAGAATGCTGACAGGGGAAGGGAAGATGTGTCTGATGGTGGTATCATGCTGGAGCAGGCGGAAATGGTGGAGGATGATCCTTCGAACGTGGAGGCTGGTGGGTGAAAAGTGAGGACAAAGGGAACCCTGTTACAGTTCTGGAACAGAGGGGAAGGGGTGAGAACAGAAGTGCTGGGAAGAGGTGAGGGCAGAAGTGGGTTGGACACAGTCGAAGCCCTGTCAACCACAGTGGGAGGGAATCTTCGGTTGAGGAAAAAGGATGACACATCAGAAGCGCTGCTGTGGAAGGTTGCATTAACAGAACAGATTCAACAGAGATGGAAAAACTGGGAGAATGAAATGGAGTCCTTACAGGAGGCAGGGTGTGTGGAAGTGTATTTGAGTTGGCTGTGGGACTCATTTGGGCTTATAAGGAATATTAGTAGACAGCCTATCCCAGAAATGGAGGCAGAGAAGTCGAGGAAGGAAAGGAAAGTGTCAGAGTTGGGCCATGTGAAGTTAAGAGAAGGGTGGAAATTGGAAGCAAAGTTGATGATGTTTTCTGGTTCAGGACAAGAACAGGAAATGGCACCGTTACAGTCATCAATGTACCAGAAAAAGAGTTGTGGGAGGGGGCCTGAGTAGTACTGGAACAAGGAATGTTCAACATACCCCATAAAAAGACTGGCATAACTGGGACCCATGTGGGTACCCATAGCAACATCTTTTATTTGGAATAAGTGAGTGGAGTTGAAGGAGGAGTTGTTCCAACTGCTGTCGAACTGTTAATTGTATATTAATTGCATTTCATTGTATACAGGTGGTGGGCATTAACTGGGGATTCACTTGTGACCCTATGTAATGTGTAACAGTAAATAAATGCTTATAGAAGTGTGTAAATATTGCCTTCAGTTCTATCCTTCACCAACTAGCTTTCTGGAATACAACACTAACCACTGCCCCTTGAATGGCATTACCATCATTTTTCAGGGATTTAGGGATTTAACCCTCTGCTCACACCAAAATTGCACCTCCACCCCCGCCCCCCCCCCCATCACCCCCAACCTTGGCAGTTAAAATTCTGCCCAATTTCTCTGCTGGCTTCTGGTTTAATAAGAAAGGGGAAAACTGTGTGAACAGACCCAATCTCAACATTCCAGAGCTTAGTGTGTTTTTAAAAATTCTTCCATGGGCTGTTGCCCATCCCTAATTGCCCTTGAGAACGCGATGGTGAGCTGCCTTCTTGAATCGATGCAGTCCATCTGGTGTAGGTACATTCACAGTGCTGTTAGAAAAGGAGTTCCAGGTTTTTGAACCAGCGACTGTGAAGGAACAGTGACATAGTTCCAAGTCAGGATGATGTGTGGCTTGGAGGGGAACTTACAGGTAGTGGTGTTCCCATGAGTCTTCTGCCCTTGTCCTTCTAGTTGTTAGAGGTCACAGGTTTGGAAGGTGTCAAAGGAGGAGATGCAGTGCATCTTGTGCATAGTACACACTGTTGCCACAGTGCACCAGTGGTGGAGGGAGTGAATGTTTTAGGTGGTGGATGGTGTGATGATCAAGCGGGCTGCTTTGTCTTCGATGATTTTGAGCTTCTTGAGTGTTGTTGGAGCTGCACTCATCCAGGCAAGTAGAGAGTACTCCATCACACTCCTGACTTGTGCCTTGTAATGGTGGAAAGGCTTTGGGGAGTCAGGAGGTGAGTTAGTCACCGCAGAATTCTCAACCTTTTACCAGTTCTTGTAGCCACAGTATTTACATAGCTGGTCCAGTCAATGGCCGGTCAATAGAAACCCTAGAATGTTGAAGGTGGGGAATCTAGCGACGGTAAGACCATTGAACGTCAAGAGGAGATGGTTAGACTGTCTCACGTTGGAGATGGTCATTGCCTGGCACTTGAGTGGCACAAATGTTACTTGCCACTTATCAGCCCAAAGCCTGAATGTTGTCTAGGTCTTGCTGCATGTGGGCACGGACTGCTTCAGTACCTGAGGAGTTGCGAATGGTACTGAACACTGTGCAATCATCTGTGAACATTCCACTATGACCTTATGTTGGAGGGAAGGTTATTGATGAAGCAGCTGAAGATGATTGGACCGAGGATACTACCCTGAAGAACTCCTGCAGCCATGTCCTGTCGCTGTGATAATTGGCCTCCAACAACCACAGTGATCTTCCTTTGTACTAGGTATGATTCCAACCAGTGAAGAGTTTTCCCCCTGATTCCCATTGACTTCAATTTTTCTAGGGCTCCTTGATGCCATACTCAGTCCAATGCTGATGTCAAGGGCAGTCATTCTCACCTCAGACTCCATGTATTTTGCCAGCTGGTAAATGGAATGAATTTAATCTCTAATTAAGTCCAAATTGTGCCATTTGTCTGACCAAAGTTCTTTAACTTTTATTCTTTAACCTTGTGACTGTCACTACCCAAATACTTCACTGTAACATCATTAGCTGAGAATATTATTTCTACATCAGTAAAACTGTAAACTCAAATTGATCCAGAAAGCACTGCAAAATTTAAATTTAAATAAATGCAGAATAACCTGCCAACTCAGCAGAGGGAACTAATTATTTTCTATCTAAATGAGCTAAGCTTTTGATGGTATTTGAAGCCCATCTGATTTCCTGAAGTACATCCAGTATCGTAACTTCAATGAATATGTGGATTTTAAGATTGCCGATCAACAAGACCATTAATTCCAATTAAATATTTTAATTCTTATTTGTTGCAAACCTCAACATGGCTCAGTCAGACAAGTATCTATTTAATTACAGCTGCAGTTCCCTGGAGTCTACCTTTGAGATGGGTCCTTCATTTATGACTTTACAACATAAACTTTCAATAAGCAGCGCCCATCGGCACTAGAAAGACTGAAAAAATGTATCCACTAAGCTGCAAAATATTGGAGAAATAGTAACCTTTGACACAACTCAGTTTGTACTTTGAAGTTTTATAATGAACAGAGTTTTGAATGTTAAAGGAAACACAAACTTCCCCAAGTACAAAGTCCTGGTATTCTATACTCTAAATGATCGAGAAAGCCATGCTACATATTACTGTCATGTGTGGCTGTAACTTCACAAAAGCCAATTAGCCTCGCACTACCATAGCTGCATTTAATACATTTTTGACCTTGATGTTCTTTAAATGCACTTATCAGAAAAAAGACAGAAGACCAACTTGTTATTGGAATTATTGATAGCAGTGAGTGTCTCTACAGTTTGCTCATTCCGATGCTGGTTTTGAGTTTGCTTTGCTGAGTTTGACATCTTGTGCATTATCCTGGCACAGCTGCAGCCCTGTGTACCAACTGGTATAGGTCAGTACCACTTCACCAAAAGCATTGGTCAATAATGTCACTATAGAAATCAGCAAAGTCAGTAGCTATGAACCAGGTCCTCTGAAAAGATCAAAATACAGACCACAAAATCAAATAGGCCTCTCTGGATTTAAAGTAAATCAGTGTGTTGGATAATGAAAATTCATTCTTATCTCTGGAAACCTGAACAATTACATCACACTATAATATATGCACTATATCAAACACAGATTAGATTAGATCACTGTCCATCTTTGTTCTTTTTATTTGATTTATCTTTCAGAATATAAACTACATATTTCAGAATATTTAACAGCAATTTTGTAATCAGAAAGCTTTAATTTTATTTTGTGCGAATCATTGCTGCATAGTAAGTTCTCAGACAGACGATGAGTACTTGAGCTATGCTGATTAGGAGGACCCAGGTTGAATTCCCGTTTCTGGGCTGAGTTAGCTGGTTTCAGCTGTGGCAGTCATGGGGCACTATAATTGGCCTTAGTAGTCCTGGGTCAGGGAGGAGCTTTATAGCCAGCAGATAGAGATGTTGATTTCCAGCTTGCCACTGATCTTGGCAGCGAGCTTCAAAAACGGCGGGGCTCACGTGCGAGATTTACTCTGCGGAGCCACCGTGATATTCAGAGCGACGGGTCATTTACATGGCTGGGGCAGACCACCCTTTCCTCCTGATGATGTTGGGGGGTGGGGGGATGGTGGAGAGCGCTCCGGCCCCGGCAACGGTGTCTGGTGCCACCGAGCAGGGATGGCGCCATTTTTAAAGGGTATCTAGCCCTTCAGTTTAATTTAAATTTTTTAAGTTACGGGACCTCTAAAGTGAAAAATTTAATAAAAGTTTCAATCCCCTCTCCCACCCCCCCCAAAAAAACTTACCTTGCGATCCCGACCTTCCCCCCCCCACACAAAGTTTATAATCTTTTACCTTCAACCCCTTCCCACCATCCCCTCCCCCGGTCGCAATAGTTTTCTGCACTCTCCCGCCCACCCTGAAAACTTAGCTGCTTTCCCCTCCGAAGGCACAGGAGTTCCGCAGAATGGCCGGTGGAAACAGGTAAGTGATTAATTCATTAATTATAATATATTAACAAATGTAAATTGTGATACCGCTGGTGAGCAGCAGGGGGCCCACCACGAGGCCCCGCCGCCACCAGTAATATGGGGCGGGGCCTCCCTGGCATTGTGGCCTGTGGCGGGTTTCTCCTGGAGGTATTTTCCAGGCCCGCGTGCCACAACCCCTGACATTGGGGGCCCAGGAAAATGCGCCTCCATTAGTCTGAGCCAGATTCAAAAGCAGGTCTCATAAGTCAATGGGTAACCTGCTGTTTCACTCTCTTCTCCCATAGGTAACAGTGTGACTGTTATCTAGTATGTTAAGAGGTTGTATGAGGCACTACAGCAAAAACAATGCTAATTTAGTTTAAATATTTCATATTATTTTCTGTTGCATTATATAATTCAATCTAAAGGAAAATAATTGTTCACATGCTTTAAACTGCCTTATTTAAATACTTCAAGGGAATCTTTAAATGCATTTTAATACATGAACATTTCATTAAAACATTGTCATTCTTCTAATTATGTTTTTAGGAATTAGTTCAGTAAATTTCTCTTATGTACTTCAGGTGCACAAGTCTTAGCAGAAGAATAAAGTACTGTTCAGTACTTCAATGTGACATAACACACCATGTGTGTTCGCTTGAATGTGAGTTTACAGAAATAAAGGATTGGAACCTATTTCACCAACCATGTTTATGAAGATCCTGTACTGACTGTTTACTGCAGCTTCCTTGATGATTATGCTTGCAAGTTAAACAAATTTCAATTCTCATCCTTTTAAATACATCAGAAGGATTAAGGAAAGGAAACTCAGTCCAAAATATCACACTTTAGGAAGGATGTGAGTGTGAGAGGCTGCAGAGGAAATTTACCAGAATGGTTCCAGGGATGGGGGATTTTCGTTATAAGGTTAGGTTGGAAAAGCTGGGGTTGTTCTCGCTGGAGCAAAAGAGATTGAGGGGAGATTTGATAGATGTGTACAAGATTATGACAGGCTTAGAAATAAGTTAGACAAGGAAAAACTGTTCCCATTAACTGATGGTACAAGGACTAGGAGACACTGATTGAAGGGTTTGGGCAAGAGATGTAGGGGGAATGTGAGGAAGAAATTTTTTATGCAGTGAGTGGTAATGACCTGCAACTCACTGCCCGAGATGGTGGTGGAAGTGGAGACAATGATTTCAAAAGGAAATTTGGATGGGCTCTGAAAGGAAATAAACTTGCAGGGCCAAGGGGATCAAGCTGGAAAGTGGGGCTGATTGGATTGCTCCACGGAGAGCCGTCATGGGCTCGATGGGCCAAATGGCCTCCTATATGCCGTGAATGACTCTATGAAACAAAAGCTCTGTTGGAGCACTGGAGGAGCATTCAGATACATACTGCTGTCCAACTCGGTGCAGAAAAGCAAATTAAAAAATCAGATGCCGGAAATCTGAAATGACAACAAAAAGTGCTGGAAAGGCTCAGCTGCTCCAGTAGTATCTGCAGAGAGAATGGAGGGGTCAATTTTTCATCAAAAACAGATGCTGCCTGACCTGCTGAATGTTTCAAGCATTTTCTATTATTATTTCAGGTGCAGAAGAGATCTGTCACAACGTCCATTGAGCTTAGGTAACTTCAGGTTAGCAAGTTTAAGGATTCTCTGGAATGTGAGCTTTTCCATCAGTTCTGACTGCTTACAGTTATGGTTCATTTTTACAGTTTGTATGTACCGATCAAAGCAGCTCACTTGCGACTTCGGACTTGGATAAGAAGCTGCATATTTTTCTTTACTTTATTATTGAAACTTTGTTCTATATTGGAGTATAGAAAGCTTTCTGATAAACCTTTATTTCTGAGCAAGTCTCTCTTTGCTGATCCACTGAATCTGTGCAAGTAACAAACTCAAATGATTTGTTTGCTCCAATTTAGACATGAACTGAGAGAGCACAATATGACCAAACTTGTTTAAAATGAACAGATACTCTCACCTCTGTACTCTGCCACTATAAACTATAATCAGAGTACTGCTGCTTTTTCATGCAAAGGACGAAAAAGCTAGAAATGCAGGTCTTTCTTCCTTTGCCTTAAATGGGCTTTGCAAATCATGCTACTAACTCCTTTATGTACTGACTTCAAAGAGCTCACATGGAGGCCTTGAAAAAAATAATTATGGCATAATCAAATATTTTCTATTGTGAGGAGAGAATACAAACCATGCAAGAAAAGTCATACTATACTTTGCATTTTCACACTCTACCATATTCATTTTCTGTTCAGCAAAATTCTCATTATGCATGATCATACATTCTAGACATAGCTGACATAAACTTTTGAGTATTTTCTATTCTTACTCTAGATTTTTCAGCTTCAGTATCTTAGATCACTTCCAACTCATTATGCCTTCACAAGCTTTAATATATAGATATGCTTTCAGCTGTGTGCTCAGAATATTGTAAAGAACAACCTTTCTGTTCATTATTGTAACTTGCTGAGTTATGCCATGCCACCAGAGGATTCCTATCCGGCCTTTGATACATTGTAGACTCTACAATGTAGAGCATCACAACATCAGACCTTGTTTGGGTTTTTAACTGTCAAGCTAATTTGTTTAACTATAAATAAACAAATGGATAAATAATGGCATTGTAGCACGTCTATGCTTACAATGGAAACTAATAGAAATCCTTAAGGCTTTGCCTTAAGATGGGCAGGAGGTGGTGATTATCCCTCAGAGTGCATTCGATTCCAAAGTTTTCCTCTCCATTGCTCTTCGTAGAAATCTATTTCATTCATTAATCACTCTTTGTGTAAAGAAGAATTTCCTAATATTCTTTTTACCAGTTTGAATCTATGTTTCCTTGTCCTGCTCTCACTATTCCACTTATTCCAAGTGTACATTTTCCATTCCTTTAAGTATTTTATATAACTCTGAGATTTCTTTTTTCCAGCCTGAAAAGTTTGTTTCTCCAGGCTTTTCTCAGACCTCAGACTGTGGTTAATAGTGGCTAGATTTCCTTCTGTTGGCAGATTCAGGAGAGCACAAGACTACCACCAGCCCATTTCAATCTGTCACTAACCAGTTTAACTTTGTTCCCAGGCACCTTCATTTGCTGTGCGTTTGGAGTGATAATACCATGCTTCACTGGGTTACGAGTGGTGGGAGTGAGGAATATTTGTTGTTGGTGCAGCCTTTAAAAGTGAGTGTGTGAAGGTCATCCATTTTTCAACAGTGGGAAGGAGTTCTAGATGTCTCAAGCAGTAGCTTTGGGTGATAGCAGTCAAAAGCAGAAAGGGCTTCCAGATGTTCAGATATTAATAGTCAAGCACCATCTTTGCTCAAAACAACATTTAACAACTTACAAATAGCTTGCTACAAAGGTTCTGATGAAAGGTCTGAAAGGTAAAAAGAATATTAGGAAATTCTTCTTTACAAAGGTTCTGAAAAACAGTTAGGGAAGACACAGTAAAAATTTATTCTGTTTCAATGACCATGATAGAAACAATCGTTAACTGATTCTTTTGCTGCAAATTGGATTAAAGGGCAAGTTTTACAAGTATGTCAAAGATCAGTAACAGCAGTCTGCATCATTTACTATCCAGTTTGAGGGCAGATGACCTGAGTGGCCCAGTTCTGATGAAGGGTCACTGACCTGAAACGTTAACTCTGCTTCTCTCTGCATAGATGCTGCCAGACCTGCTGAGTATTTCCAGCACTTTCTGTTTTTATTTCAGATTTCCAGCTTCTGCAGTATTTTGCTTTTATTTTACATTACAAAGGTTTCTGCTTGTCTTCAAGAACACTCAATATAAAGGAAATAGTCATCTCTATTTCTCAAATTCATGGGATTCATTTGCTAATGAGAGTAAGTACCCATGCTACTCACATGCTTCGAAATTTATGTCTTCTCCCTCCAAAGCAAAATTTGGCCCTTAACCAGCGCCAGAGAAATGCAACTGGAGGAGTAGCACCGTCAAAATTCTGTTCACATGGGTAGAGAGCCCTGTAAATCATCGTAGACAGACTAAAGATTGTGGGAAATGAAAAGTTGGATGCAAGGTGGCAACAGAATGGTGGTGAAAGCTGGGAAATGTTCATCGTAGGTAATAGCAGTGTTACATGTATTATTTCTTCAAGGTGGCATGTCAATATGGAAACAAATGAACAAGTTCTTCTGTGTTCCACACCATAAGGGATGTCCAGAGAGAAGAGGCCTGCCACTCAGATAATCACCCCACCACTTTCAGAGTGGAAGCTAAAAGCACGTTCAAGTCCTCAGCTGCTATCACATCATCCCCAATGCTGATATGGCATCTCACCGATTCCAGCATCAACTCAGAAGCACCTACTTGGAAGGAAGTAGTTAGACAGTCAGAAGGATGAAATACTGAGCACAAATGGGGATGAAGCCTGGGAATGTGAGAGAGGGAGAACCCTGATTACTAATGAACCATCTTGATGCATAGCTCTGGTTCAAGAGAGCTGATATGGTAGATTGTCAAATGATGAACGCATCAGCACAACTTCCTGGATGTCATGTATTCACATGCAGTAGAAGGTGATTGTCACTAGATATTAACAGAATAAAAGCATTTTCTGTTCATAAAATTCAAGGGGTTGTCATGTGGAACTTTCAATGCATTCTATTAATTGCTTGCACCTGTAGGAATCCTGCCAGTCTGTTGAATCAACTAGTGCTCTCTTTGTTTCTCTGGTTCTGTTAGGATGGATATAAATAGTGTAGCCCTCCTGAATAGATCATCTGCGATCTTGATGCAGTGATTAGCAGCTGCCTGACTAATGTGGCAACAATCACCAGATGCTGCTTGGAAAGAATCAGTTGCAAAGAAATTCAAGGTAGTGATGACTTTGGTACAGACTTGAATTGTTATCCCGGTAGAAATGTGTTGCAGATCTTCAGGAATTAGTTGCCATATTTCTCCAATAGCCTCCAGGGAGCACAGCCTTTTGAACAGCATTGATATTCAGAAATTCTCCAACCTTTTTTTGCAGGGATAGGCACCGACATGTTGCACTGCAGACATCTGACAAAATTATTGACTCAGCCACGGACATGGGAGCAATTAATCTGTATATAAAGTGTATAACCAATCTACTGCCATCAAAACACAGTTTGATTTGAACACATTTCTCCCTATAAATAAAGTAGCTAAGCATACAAACATCAATGGAGAGCAGCATGACTGTATTAGATAGCTAGGAAGCAAAATAGTACACAATGCCAATGTGAATTACTTTTGTTGACAGAATACAGCTAGCTACACCATGTCATGGGATGGTAGATGTACCTTATCGGATGACCTCTGTGGATTCACACTGTGTCAGGAGTTCAAATTCATCCAGTAAACCATAAAACTGAAGGAGAGGTTTGTTTTTGCGGTTATTGAGGTTTAGCAGTAGAAAAATCTGTAATAGGAAGATGGACCATTTCTCACAAGACAATTTAACCTGTGATGGTCAATGTTTGTGCAACTTCTCCACCTGCTTGTAATATGTGTCTGAAGACAGGGCAGCCAACAAAAGGGCAGTGATCTCCAAATCAGGAGAATTTTATAGGGTGAAGCAGATAGTACTTCAGAAGCATCATGTAAAACAGAAAAGCAGAATGGGACAGGAAGGGACAGAGGTAGCCAGGACTAGTTTATTCATCTTGACAGGCTGTTAAACTAGGCCCTGGATTCTAAAATAGAGAAACAACAGAATCTCTCATGGACAAAATGTCATTTACTCATCAAAGCTAGTGACAAAATTAGATAAACACAATTACAAATAAAGAGCGCCCTTCAGTTCCTCTAATAAAGCGATTCTCTTAAATTCACATGTCTATATCTCAGTCTATCACTATTAATTCTGATTCCGCTGTGATAAAATAATTATGAACGAAAAGCTTTTCTGAAAAATGTTGAGTGGTTGTTACTGCATGTATTATTCAGTTACAAAATGTTTAGTCACTATCTGTAAGATTGTACTCCAGACTAACCAATTTTATGTCCAAGCCAAATCTCTTACCTGTTCGCAAAGGTGCACTTTTAACATAATGTAATTATATGATACAGCCAACTTTCAAATGTCATAAAAGCAAAATACTGCAGATGCTGGAAATCTGAAATAAAAACAAGAAATGTTGGAAATACTCGGCAGGTCTGGCAGCATCTGTGGAGAGAGAAGCAGAGTTAACGTTTCAGGTCAGTGACTCTTCATCAGAACTGGGCCACTCAGGTCATCTGCCCTCAAACTGGATAGTAAATGATGCAGACTGCTGTTACTGATCTTTGACATACTTGTAAAACTTGACCTTTAATCCAATTCGCAGCAAAATAATCAGTTAATGATTGTTTCTAACATGGTCATTGAAACAGAATGAATTTTTACTGTGTCTTCCCCGACTGTTTTTAAAACTGCAACTGCAGCATAGATTTTATTAAGGAATCATAGACAGTTCATCATAGGTTAAGGTTTATTCAAGCTATCCATTGCATTGTATTTACTAATTATTGTACATGGTCAGCAGCATCCTGTTTTGCCAATATCACTCAGCTCCATTACACCATCCTGTTGTATTCATGAGGAACATGCAGTGCTGACTTCTGGAGATTCCTTGGATGTTCTTGCCTGTTTTCCCCTCAATACAAGTTCTGGAACAATGTGATTCCAAATGGATAGCAGCAGAATTGCAACATTTACATAGAAGTAAAAGTTCAGAAACTTTGAACATGTCACTGAGCTTGTGTTCCAAGTGAAAGTAATGCGCACCAAAGCGCAGAGATTGAGACATTCCCTAAATGACTTTTTCCATTTAAAAATGAGTTTACTTAACACTAACCTTTAAACTTGTGTTTTAAAATAGCCTAGCTGCTAGGTTATTTTAAAACACAAGATTAAAGGCTTGGAGCAGGGGTGTCCAACCTTTTCACATGGGGGGGGGGGCACATTACAATTTTTTGTCCTACATAGGGGGCTGGTGAGTCAATTTTGGAAAGATAAAGGCATCAAAAAAATCTTTCTATGAATCAAAACAACAAATGTGCATTTTTGAGAAGAATCTTTAAATGAGAAGATTAATTTTCTGATTGACTTTCTTTTCACTATGTTGGACATACCATGTGAGAAACCTTGCATTATTTTTTGCTTGAACAAGTAGTCAATGTCTGCCTGCATGCTTCTTGTAGCAATGCAGAGTATTCCGGATAGATATCCATCTGTCAGGAGTAATCTTGATTGCTCTCTCTCCTCTCTCTCTGTCTGTCTCCCTTCCCCTCCTTATCTGTATCCCCTTCTCTGTTTGCCCCCCTCTGTATTCCCCCCTCTGTGTTGTCCCCCACTCTGAGTCATCCCCCCTCTCTGTATTGTTCCCTCCCTCTCTGTGTCATTCCCCCCTCTGTGTTGTCCCTCCCTCTGTGTGTCATTCTCCCTCTCTGTGACTCTCTCTCTCTCCGTTCCCCTCTCTTTCTGTCGCCTCCTTTCTCTCTCTCTGGCCCCCACTCTGTGTCCCCATCTCTCTCTCACTCCCTCCCTCCCTCTCTCTCTCACTGTCTCCCTCTCTCTTTTTCTCTGCCCTCTCTCTTTGTTCCCCTTTTTCTCTGCCCCCTCTCTCTCTGTGACCCCTCTCTCTCTTTGCCCCTCTCTCCATCCCCCCTCTTTCTTTCTCTGTCCCCCTCTGTCTCTGTTCCTCTCTCTCTGTCTCCCCCTCTCTTTGCGTCCCCCCTCTCTCTCTGCACCCCCCCTTGTCTCTCCCCCCCACCCCACCCACCCCCTTCTCTGGCCCTCTCTCTCTCTGTCTCTCTCTGATGATTGCTGAGAGTGGGAACAGCGGTTTCTGAACTGCAGACAGCTTTGGAGTTTTCCCGCGGGGTTCCGATTTTTAAAATTTATTTTTACCATCGCTTGGAGGCAGGATCCCTGTCTTTAAAGGGATGGCGATCCCAATGTTGGAATCTTTGCTTCTGGAAAAATGGAGGATCACATTGGGGGAGCTCAAAAAGGCTGAGGCGGGGTTCCCCCACTTCTTCAGCCCAGCGCTGGGAGCCCCGCCGGATGCACTAAATCCTGCCCAAAATGTGCGAAAATTCAGAGAAGAATCAAGCCCTACAGATCAACCTTGTGGTTCTTTATGTCCTGCCTCTAGCATTTGAATATCTCCCTGGTTCTTGGCAACCAGAACTGGATACAGTAGTAAAGATGCAGTTAGCAAAGCACTATACAGCTTGGTGGTAACTTCTTCTGACATGCAGTTTATTGTTTGGCTCTGTATTTCAAAGTCCTATAGACTTAGTCAATGTTTTTCTGTATTGCTTGGAGATGCTGGGCATCAAATCTACTGAGACTCCCTGATCTCTTTTGGTTTCACTTTTGTTTTCACTTATTTTTCTTCCTATGTACAGCAATACATATTTTCCTGAATTCAATTTCATCCGTTCTAGACAGTTACATATTTTGTCTAACTCATTCTGTAAATTCTGAGCTGCCTCCTGCATTTCCACTGGCCCACATAGCTTGGTACATCTCCAAATCTGACTATTTTACATTAAGTTTTGGAATCCAAATCATTTATGTAAATTAGAAAAGGTTGTGCAAGCCCTGGGGCACATCATTCAGTACTTTGACCCTGACAGAACTCCTCTAATGAGAAGTCATTGTTTTCTACCCTACAGCTGATTTCATTTCCACTGCTAAGACTTACTGAATTCCTAAGCCTTTGGAGTACATTTTTGTCTGAGCTTGTTTTCGGGCACAACTTTTTCTAACTGTTTCGGCTCTGTGGTTCAATAATCTATTGATTTAGTGAACTGGTCAACTGCTGTTCTGCATTGGCTGGAGCATTGAGTCTGTGAAGGCTCTTATTCCTGTTCAGTTTCATCCTTAGCTATTTCCAAATCTAAAGATGTTACTCCAAGGGAGAGCTGCATTGTTGGAGGTGCTGTCTTTCAGATGAGGCATTAAACCAAGGCCCCTTCTGCCCTCTCAGTTGGATATAAAAGATTCCAAAGCACTAATCAAAGAAGAGCAGGGAGGTTCTCCCCGGTGTCCCTCAACCAACATCATTTGAGCAGAAAAGCCAATCAATATCACATTGCTGTTTGTAGGAACTGGCTGTGTGCAAATTGGCTGTTGTGTTGCATTATAACAGTGACTATACTTGATTGGCTGTAAAGAACGTTTGGACATGCTGAGGTAGTGAAAAGCTGTATAAATTCCAGCCTTGTCAGTTCATCGTGACACCATTATCCACTGTTTCTCCCCTTTCCTCCTTCCCCAGTTTGCAATAATCTGGCTTCCACAAAATCAGGAATTCTTGCTCACGTATGTAGCAGAGTTTCAATCCCCTGGTGCAGGATCTTCAGGTAGAGGGAGGACAATGTGGATAAATGTGGACAATGGGATAGATTTGCAATGCCATCCACCTGTTATTTAAACCACCTGATTTTTATTTTCATTGATTTCAATTTCACACCCCGGATGACAAGTTGAAAATCTACCTCACTAATTCTGAAAAGCTGCCTGTCCACATAAAGCACAGGCAGTTGGCATGCATGGATAGACAATATATGCAACATTTGAAACACTACTATTATCATACTTGATATACTGAAATATCAAGCCATTTAAATAAATTCTATTTTAGGATCTACCAAGGGAAATGTTTCCTAGGAGCCATTCCAAAGAGAGATGTAAGTTAAGTGGAAAGCTCCTACTTGTGACACATTGTTGATTTATAGTGCAAAAATACTTCCAAGTATTTGCTTGGGCCAGCAAGACTCCTATTGTGATATTTATTTTTCCTTAGTTTGCTTTTAAAGCTTATCGCAAAGTCAATAGACCAAATACATTTTCCACAGTTGAATCTGATGAGATTTCTAAGAAATTGCACTGCTGAATTATGATTTCTAGTAACTGCAAAATCAAAATGAACACTTGATTGACAACTCAATGCTATCATATATTTAATTATTCCTTCAGGGACTGTTCTAAACAAACATGAACAGATACTGAACAAAGCATATTTTGCAGAAATGTGAATTCTAAGGTGTATCACAGGCTCTAGATAGATTACGGAGAATTTGCCTTGATTTTCTGTAGGGATTCTCCTGATCTATTGTCATAGCTTCAGTGGAAAACTCCATAGAACCCTCCAAGAAACATTGAAAACAGGTGAAATTCTCCAGTAGGTCAGTCAATGTTCTGCTAAAGTTACAACAGTACATCAGGAGAATCCCAGGGAATTTCAGCGCCATTTAATCTTTCAGGTCCTAACAAATAATGGAAATAGTGGTCTGTTCAGGATCAGTGCAGTGTTTGGATTGGAAATTCTATGCTGGAGAAATGAATATTAAGCAGTCCAGTCCATTGCAATTCTGTATTTAGATCAGAATTAGACTTATGTTTAAGTGTTATGGTTTAAAATAAAGTGAATTTCACAGGCATTGAAAATGTCTGTATATTAGAGCAAGATGAGTCATTTCTGGAATTTCACAAATCGCATATTTCAAGCTGATAAAAATAGAGTCAAATTACTCATTCAAAGCACATTGACCCTGACATTTACCAACGCACAAGTTTGAAGCGGGTGGGAAGATTTATGGCCAGGAAACCCGGAAGTTTGGTTTCCCTGAATGGCCTATTTCTCCAGGTGAAGGGCAGAAATCGTGGCTGGAAGCAGAGAGATTGTGGGGGAATGAAATGATCGTGGGGGGAGCAAACAGATTGTGGGGACAACAGAGCAATCGTGGGGGCAGCAGAGAGATTATGGGGGAAATCAGAGAGATCGCAGTGGGAGATTGGGCATATCGGTAATCACAGGTGCTGATTGGAGAAGAGAGCAGGGGGAATTAGTGTTTGCAGAGTGTGTGGAGGGACACTGGGGTTCAGACAGATGATGAAGGGTTTTACTTAGTTGCTCGTTGGGCCTATAGGGCATATAACTGCTCCTCCTGGTTCACAAGCAGTGCTGTAAAGGGACTTAACTGATGGATCTAGCCCTTCTTGTCTCCTTTAATTTGCAAAGTTTCCTGAGACCAGGGAACCCTCCCAACTGGAGCTAAAAATAAAAACCTTGTTAAAATGGAAGCACGCAGCCTCCTTAAAAGGCTTTCTCGACTGAGCTGCTTCTTGAAATTGGTTGTCTGCACCCCATTTAACCTCCATTAAAAGATTAAGTTGGTGAGTTTGAGGCGGTTCAGGTTTGGAATTTTGAATATTTTAACTTTCCACTGGAGTTTTGTTGACATGTCCATCAGCAATCACTGATCAGGGAAGAGTCATTGGCTGAGTGCACAGTGAAAAGAAGACAGAGATGCATAGAAAAAAAGAAAAAGAAAGGAAAGCGAAAAGAAAGAACTTGCATTTATAGAGCTCCTTTCATGAGAGCTGGGTATCCCAAAGTGCTTTGGAACCAATGAAGTACACAGACACACAGGTTTGGGGGAGTCTAGCCAAATGATCACTCATCCCAATACCGAGCTGGACAGGATCAGAAAATTAACCAGGAAAATTTAAGTGAGCCCAAAAACATGAATAGTGTCAAGCTTTTACCCTTACTTTTCTTGCTCTCAAGGGGAGTTCAGTAATTAGTTGAATCAAGGTTAGATTTGGTTACACTTATCATTCTGTACGTTCACTTGCTCTCTATGAACTGAAACCGCTTAACAATTGATATCAGGCCTCACTGCACTAAGAATGTGAGGGCACTAGTGAAAGACGCAATACCCAGTTTAAATTACAAGAGAGTCTGCTTGTTACACGCCAATTTATGCCATAAGATATTTAGATATTGAGCTGCTTACAGGGATGACCGGCACCACTGTACCCGAGAAAATAGGCATACCCAAAACTTGTAACATGGGAATTCTTGGGGATCCCATATGGGCAGAGCAGGGCCTGCACTTAGACAGCCCAGTGTACACAATAACAACAACTTGCATTTATATAGCACTTTTAAAGTAAAACACTCCAAGGAGGTGGAGAAAATGGTCGCAGCCTCGAGCCTTACTTTCCTCCTCATTCGACCAATGAGTGTGTGATTGGGATAACATGACAGGGGGAGTCAATTGGGACATTGGAATGGGAGTGTGATTGGGACATAGGGATGGGGGAAATTCGAGAGGGGGCAATTGGGATATGAGGCTAATGCGGGGGCTATTGGGAGGAGGATAATTGGGATAGGGGCAATTGGGAGGCCAGTGATTGGGTAATCAGGATGGGGGGCAAGTGGTGGCCAGCAGCGGCCTGCAGCCTTAATGTGGAGCGGGGAGGAGCATCCTGCACCTCCTAGTTCCACATTCAGGATTTTAAAAAAACTAACATATTTTTGGCAGTAGCCTGCAGCGTTCCCTTTAAGGAATGCTGGCTAGGCCTCAGGCAGACCAGGTTTTCTTTAATGCAATTAGCCTGGCGCATTTGCAAAGGATGCGTTTCCCCGGTTTTAGGCATGGACCCTGGATGCATCTTTTGATGCCAGTACTGATATGGTGGGTGGTACACATCTGGCTCATAATGGCAGCATATACCCACCCTCCACACCCCTACCCCCACCATATTGGAAGCATTACGCAAACATCCATCTCACATCAGACATTACAATATAATCAAAAAAGAGACAATAAGTCATTGAATCATAGCAGTCTGAAATATATAAGGAGTCACAATTGCCCTGTGAATGGCCTCAGCAGTTAACAACCATCTGCATTTCCATTTTAGAATATTAGCTTTCAAAGGACAGGCTAAATTTGCAGAAACATCACAACAGTGGTGCAGACCTCAGACTATCCATGAGCATTGCCACAGGAGATTGCTGGTATACATAAATTGTTGTGAATATAAATATACATATATATGGAGTGGATATTTTGTCGAATGACCATGAATGGCCAGGAAATCTAGTCCATATACTATTGTTGGTATAACATAGCAAAAAACTAGCTGGTGCAGAGAATAATTTGCATTAAAAAGTTATTCTTTGGAAGTTTTAAATCAACCTTAAAACTCTGTGAGGGAAACATTTGTTTGTGTGGCGCTGTTTCAAGCAACGCTATGCAGACTTACATCAATTCTCTGGGGCCAGACAGTGCCACGGGCTGTTAACCTGCATGGCCTGCACAGCTCACGCAACATTCCTCATTGATATTACTGGAGAATGACATGAGGACTGCACAGGTGGTGGTCCACGGCGCTGTCTGCCCCTGGGGAACTGACGTAGTCTCTGTAGAGCCGCACAATGTGAAATAATTTTCCCTCTGTATATTTTACTGCAACAAAATTCAATGAATGGACCCTAAACACTTGGTTGAGGTCCAGCCCCCTACAGTTGATCTTTCACTGGCTCATTTTGTTTTCACAGCTGTTCTCAAGAAGCGCTGTGAGATGAGTTACTATGTTAAAGGCACTATATAAATGCTATAGAAGTTGTCATTGACAGTGAGATTCAATCTTCAGCTTGATTTAGTGCTGAATCTTTGCCTATATATCCAGTTGGAAGTCTATGCTGTGAAGCTGAAATGCCCCTCTGCCTGAGATTTTGGATTTACAACATAACACACATCAACTCGTACTGAGATGGGTGAATGCCGGGGGAGAATCAGATTATTTACTCTTTGCAACCCCTGTGATACATTACAAAAGGCATACATAAAATAGAGGCACATGTGACTTAAGTATGTACCCATGTGGCCCACCATGTCTGCACGAGTGTTTTTCCCACAAGCCACTGATCCTATTGTTCAACTTGCTCCCGATCACCTTTCAATGTTCTGCACGGAATGTCCTCAAGGCCCTACAGGAAAAGGAGATGGTGGATCCTGTCGGATGGTTCCCCGAGCAGACTGCCAAAGTCATTTGGTGGAATTCCTCATCACCAGAACTTTCAAACAAGCACCAAGATGTAGCTTGTCTGGTGGTGAGAAGAGCCCTCCCCTTCAGATTCTTCCTGCACGCCTGAAGTCTCACCCCTTCCGCACAATGCCCTCGAGGTGGCTGTGGTGGGGAAGAGACGGTTGCCCACCTCCTTCTGGAATGTGTCTTTGCAAAGCAGGTGTGGAAAGAGATGCAGTGGTTTTTGTCGAGGTTCATCCCAAGCAGCTCTGTAACACAGGAGTCTGTGCTCTACGGGCTGTTCCCAGGGACGCACACTGAGATAAACATCAACTGCTGCTGGAGGACTATCAATTTGGTGAAAGACGCCCTTTGGTCTGCCTGAAACTTGCTGGTCTTCCAGCGCAAAGAGTTGTCCATGACCGAATGTTGCAGACTGGCACATTCCAAGGTCCAGGACTATGTGCTGAGGGACGCACTAAAGCTTGGGGCAGCCGCAGCAAAGGCTCAACGGGGAAAGACCACTGTATCAGGTCCCCACATCAAGCTGAACTGAGGGGCTGGAAAATATTTGTTTGCTGTAAAATGTACATGGCATGAAAAATGAAATGGAAGGGCTGTGAGGCAACTCACTCCTGTTTTGAAGGAAACTGATCTCCTTTGCACTCTTTGTATTTTTTGACTCGGTGCTGTTTGGAACTGTTTTGCAATGTATTTTTTTACAAATTTTTAAGAATAAAGTGTATTTTGGAAATAAATAAAAAAACCTTCAATATTTCTCTTACTTTCAAGCAACTATCTAATTCCCTCTTAAAGTTAGTGAGTATGGGCTCTGGGTAAATAACAAATTGTTGCAGGGAATTCCACATTCTAACCACTTTCTGTGTAATATTCTAACCTCCCCTACAATTATTTTTGTGATTATTTTACTTGTGTCTTCTCATTATCATCCTGTTTGAAACAACTCTGTCATGACTCATTTTATCATAACCCGACATGGCCCATAAACTTTGCAATTCAACTTGAAAAATCCCTTACTTCTGAAGTACATCTTGCCAACTTTAATGGTTCAACCAATGTTAGTTTATATTAAGATATGAGATATCTTGAAAAACATAATACGATACGCAGATGATACAAAGCCAGGAGGGTCAATGGAATCAGAGGAGGCAATTTAAAAATTAAAGGATGAGTGGGACAAAATGGCCCTCGATTTCCAGTGATTCTCCCAAACTCCTGCCTTAATTTCGATAGGAGTTTGGTGGAACACCAAAGAAATGGCATAAATAGCCATTTTCAGATAAAGAAAGAAAGCCTTGCATTTATATAGCACTTCCATAAAGAGTCCCAAAACATTTTACAACCAATGGAATACTTTTCAAATGTAGTCATTGTTGCAATGCAGAAAACATGGCAGCCAATTTGCACATAGCAAGCTCTCACAAACAACAGTGATTATGACCGGATCCTCTGTTTTAGTGATGTTAGCTGGTTTAAGTGTCATCTGTGGCTCAGTTGACAGCACTCTTGCCTCTAAAACCACAGGGTTATGGCTTTAAGACCCACTTAAGCACAAGGATCAATGCTAACACTCCAGTGTAGTACTTAGGAAGTGCTGGAGGTGGTGTCTTTCAGATGAGATATTAAGTTGAGGCCTTGTCTGTCTTTTCAGGTGGAAATAAAAGATCCCAAGGCACTAATTCGAAGAAGATCACATGAGTTAGTTATCCTCAGTGTCCTGGTCAAAATTTATCCTTCAACCAACATCACAAAAGTACCTGGTCATTATCACATTGCTGTTTGTGGGAGTTTGCTGTTAGCAAATTAGCTGCTGCATTTCTCATATTGCAACAGTGACTACACTTCAAAAATGCTTCATTGGTAAAGTGCTTTGGGGCATCCTGTGGTTGTGCAAATCTTTCTTTTGGTTGGTGAGCAGAAAAATAGGCAATGAGTTTAATGCAGACAAATGTTAAGTACAACACAATGAAAGGAAAAAATGTACAGTACATGTGCTCCATGAGTTATGTTGTGTTACGACCGAGGTGGGAGGAGTGCACTGTTTATTCTAGTTCCACTTCTTCACAGGTTACAACATATATTTAAATTTCTTCCCACTTACCAAATCATAGACTCTATTTTTATCCCAGAATAAAACACACCAACCAGGGTTCTTTAATAAACAACAAAATTATCAGTTTATTATAAAACAAGTCTTAACCATACAAACATATGAATTAGGAGCAGGAGTGGGCCACTCAGCCCCTCGAGCCTGCTCCGCCATTCAACAAGATCAAGGCTGATCTGATTGTAACCTCAACTCCACATTCCAGCCTACCCCCAATAACCTTCCACCACTTGCTTATCAAAAATCTAACTGGCACTGCCTTAAAAATATTCAAAGACTCTACTTCCACTGCCTTTTGAGGAAGAGAGTTCCAAAGACTCACACCCTCTGAGAGAAAAAAATGGCTGACCCCTGATTTTTAAACAGTGACCCCCCAGTTCTAGATTCTCCCACAAGAGGAAACATCCTTTCCACATCCACCCTGTCAAGACCCCTCAGAATCTTATATGTTTCAATCAAGTCACCTCTTATTCTTCTAAATTCCAGTGGATACAAGCCCAGCCTGTCCAACCTTTCCTCATAAAACAATCCAGGTCCATTCCAGGTATTAGTCTAGTAAACCTTCTCCGAACTGCTTCCAATCCATTTACATCCTTCCTTAAATAAGGAGACCAATACTGTACACAGTACTCCAGATGTGGTCTCACCAATGCCCTGTATAGCTAAAGCATAACCTCCCTACTTTTGTATTCAATTCCCCTCGCAATAAATGATAACATTCTATTAGCTTTCCTAATTACTTGCTGTACCTGCATACTAACCTTTTGCAATTCACGCACTAGGACACTCAGATCCTTCTGCATCTCAGAGCTCTGCAATCTCTCACCATTTAGATAATCAAAGTGACTCCTGACAATGCATCCGGCGCCCGGCGTCTTCAGAGTGCTCCCAGCTGTGCACAGAATGGTCTCCTGCTGTCAGTAAGGTGCTGCACATGTGCAGCCTATGTTGTTGCCGGGATTGGGGGGGTGGTTGTGGTGGGGGATTGAGGCAGGAGTGTAGCGAGCCGCTGATGGGGATGAAGTGGCTGACAGGTGGGGTGGAGGGGTTGAAGTGGGAAGTGTGTGGTTGAGGGAAGGCAGCAGCGAGGCTGGGAGCAAGTGGTGAACAGACGGGCGTGAGAGGCTACGCCGGGGAAGAGAAGCGGGATATTGTTGGGAGTGGAGTGGGATCACAGCGATTGAATTAAAGTTTTTGTGATAAATTGAGCAGCGCCTTCTTTAATCCTGGCAGCTGCCTAAAACATTGCAGTCAGTGATGTTTCAGTGCATGAGGCTGCATTTGCGCATGTGCAAGTAGTGCGCCACCTAGTGGTTGCATTTTCAGCAAACACAGCCTTAGATAATATGCTTCTTTTTTATTCTTCCTGCCAAAATGGACAATTTCACACTTTCCCACATTATACTCCATTTGCCAGATCTTTGCCCAGTCACTTAACCTATCTATATCCCTTTGCAGCCTCCTTATGTCCTATTCATAACTTACTTTCCTACCCATCTTTCTGTCATCAGTAAATTCAGCAACCATACTTTCCGACCCTTCATCCAAGTCATTTATATAAATCATAAAAAGTTGAGGCCCCAGCACTGATCCCCGTGGCATACCGCTCGCTACATCTTGCCAACCAGAAAATGACCCATTTATGTCTACTTTCTGTTTCTTGTTAGCTAACCAATCTTCTATCCATGCCAAAATAATACCCCCTACACCATGAGCTTTTATTTTCTGCAATAACCTTTGATGTGACACCTTATCAAATGCCTTCTGGAAATCTACGTACAGTACATCCACCGATTCCCCTTTATCCACAGAACATGTCACTTCTTCAAAGAACTCCAATAAATTGGTTAAACATGATTTCCCTTTCTCAAAACCGCGTTGACTCTGTCTGATTACCTTGATTTTTTCTATGTGCCCTACTATCATGTCTTTAATAACAGCTTCTAACATTTTCCCTGTGACAGATGTTAAGTTAACTGGCCTGTAGTTTCCTGCTTTCTGTCTCCCTCCCTTTTTGAATATCGGAGTTACACTGGCTATTTTCCAATCTAATGGAACCCTCCCCGAATCTGGAGAAATTTGGAAAATCAAAACCAATGCATCAACTATCTCGCTAGCCACTTCTTTTAACACCCTAGGATGAAATCCATCAGGACCTGGAGACTTGTCAGCCCGCAGCTCCAACAAGTTGCTCAGTACCACTTCCCTGGTGATTGTAATTTTCTTGATTTCCTCCCTACCTTCCATTTCCTGATGTACAGCTATTTCTGGGATGTTACTGTTCAATTCATCTGCCATCTCCTTATTTTCCTTTGCTAATTCCCCAGACTCACTTTCTGCAGGACCAATGCTCACTTTGTTGACTTTCCTTTTTAAAATATCTATAGAAACTCTTATTATCTGTCTTTATATTTCTCGCCAACTTTCTCTCATTCTCTAATTTTCCCCTACTTATTAATCTTTTAGTCGTTCTTTGCTGCTTTTTATATTCTGTCCAATCTTCTGCCACCCATCTTTGTGCAATTATCTGTTTTTTCTTTAAGTTTGAGACTATCTTTAACTTTTTTAGTTAACCACGGATAATGGGTCCTTCCCTTGGAATTTTTCTTTCTCGTTGGAATGTATCTATTCTGTGCACTCTGAAATATCTCCTTAAATGTCTGCCACTGCATCTCCATTGACCTATCCCTTAATCTACGTTGCCAGTTCACTTTTGCTAGCTCTGCTTTCATGTCCTCATAATTGCCCTTATTTAAGTTTAAAATACTAGTCTTAGATCCACTCTTCTCTCCCTCAAACTGAATGTAAAATTCAATCATACTATAATCGCTGCTGCCTGGGGCGTCTTCACTATGAGGTCATTAATTAATCCTATCTCGCTGCACAATACCAGGTCTAGTATAGCCTGCTCTCTGGTTGGCTCCAGAATGTGCTGTTCTCAGAAACTATCCCGAAAACATTCTATGAACTCTTCATCCAGGCTACCTTTTCCCATCTGATTTTTCCGATCTATATGTAAATTAAAATCCCCCATGATTATCGTCGTACCTTTCTGACAAGCACCCATTATTTCTTCCTTTATACCCCATCCTACCATGTGGCTATTGTTAGGAGGCTTGTACACCACTCCCACAAGTGATTTCTTGTCTTTATCATTTCTCATCTCGATCCAAAATGCTTCTACATCCTGGTTTCCTGAACTTAGGTCATCCCTCTCTATTGTGCTAATACCATCATTAATTAACAAAGCCACCCTTCTACCTTTTCCTAGTTTCCTATCCTTCCTAAATGTCATGTACCCTTCAATATTCAGGTCCCAATCTATGCTATCCTGCAGCCATATCTCTGTAATGGCTTTCAAATTGTACTTATTTATTTCAATTTGCGCTATCAGTTCATCCGTTTTGTTTCAAATGCTACGTGCATTCAGATACAAAGCCTTTAGTTTTGTCCTTTTATTATTTTTGTAACCTCTAGCCTTATCTGCTGATTTACACTTAGATTTGTAATCACTGTCCCTTCCTGTTACGGTCTGTTTATCTTTTCCCATATTAATACCTTTCTCTCATGCCTTGTCTATTCTTTGATTTACCACATCTTCCCAAAATTGATCCCTTGCCCCCACTATTTAGTTTAAAACCCTCTCTACTTCCCGAGTTATGTGACTCGCTAGAACACCAGTCCCAGCACGGATCAGGTGTAGACTGTCCCACTTTCCCCAATACTGGCACCAGTGCCTCACGAACCGGAACCCACTTCTACCACACCAGTCTTTGAGCCATGCATTCATTTCTCTAATCTTATTTGCCCTACTTCAATTTGCATGTGGCTCAGGTAATAATCCAGAGATTATTACCTTTGAGGTTCTGTTTCTTAATTTGGTGCCTTGCTCCTCATCCTGACTATGCAGAACCTCTTTCCTTGTCCTGCCTCCTATGTCATTGGTACCTACATGGACCATGATGACTGCATCCTCCCCCTCTCACTGTAAGTTCCTCTCCAGCCCTGAGCAGCTGTCCCGAACCCTGGCACCGGGCAGGCAACACAGCCTTCTGGACTCTCACTCTTTGCTGCACAGAACAGTGTCACTCCCCCTCACTATACTGTTCCCGACTACCACTACTTTCCTTTTTGTTCCCCCCACTTGAACGGCTTCCTGTACCACAGTGCCACGGTCAGTTAGCTCATCCATACTACAGCTCTTGCTCTTATCCATACAAGCTGCAAGAACCTTGAACTTGTTGCTCAATTGCAAGTGCTGAAGCTCCTCCACTCCCAGGTTCTTGATTCCCTTAACTGCCTGACTCACAGTCACACCCTCCTGTCCCTGATCACTGACCTAAACAAATGACACTATCCTAAGGAGTGTGACAACAGCCTTCTGGAGCAATGTGTCCAGGTAATTTTCCCGCTCCCTGATGCATCGCAGTGTCTGCAGCTTGGCCTCCAGCTCAATGACTCCGATCTGAAGTTCCTCAAGCCGCAGACACTTACTACAGACGTGGTTACCATGGATTGCCATGGCATCCAGGAGCTCCCACATGCTGCAGTCACGACACATCACCTGCCCTGTCATCTTTATTGTGTTAATTTAATTAAATTTATTTTCTCTTAATTAATTTTTAGTTCCCCTCCTCACTGAAATCCCTCACTTCCCAAACTCCCTTCTTCACACTCTGTGCCCTCCAGCAGCACTCAATGCAGACAAGCAGCACTGAGAGTTCCCTGAATTTATGTCTCTGAAAACAATGATGTGTCAGCTTTGCTCGGGTTCTGATAGAGCTCAGAAACTAGTTTAAGCTAGCTACCTAATTAACTAGTTACAGCGTCTCTCAGAAAGCTTGTATACCCCTATTTAAAACTGTAAGAAACCGAATTTGCCTCTTAACTTAAACAGTAATTTCAGTTAATTGCTAAGTGTAAACAAAACAAAAACTAGACTTTAGAGAGATTAACCCTTAAAATTCACTCACTTAACAAACTCCACTCCCATCTTCACACTCTGTGCCCTCCAGCAGCACTCAGTGCTCAGTCCAGTAGTGAAGCAAAGCATAAACACACAGATCAAAATATAAAAGTTCCCTTTTTACCTTAGCCCTTCACACACACGCACACATACACAGGTTAATCAAAAAAATAAAGAGATTTACTCTTTAGAGCTCTTATTACAAAAAAAGAAAAGAATACAGTGGCCAAAATACTTGCTAATTCTTGAAGAAAAGAAGATATGGAAAGTTGTCAGAAGTCCTTTTCTGGTTTGGCGTTCCAAATACATGTAGATGGCTGCCACTGGGATCTTCCTAGAACAGTTCTTGTCAGGCAAGCTTGAAGATCAGTTTGGGCAGGGTTTCCAAGGAAAATGCAGTAACAGGGGTTTCAGGCAGTTTCTTACACATGCTTCTCAGCTTCTCAAGAGAAGGAAAACTGGCAGGCTTTTTCAAACAGACTGAGCTGAATTTTCCTTCCTTGGCAAGTTTTCTCCAACTGTCTTTTTCAAACCATTGTCCATATCTCAACTCATGTCCAAAGTGAAACCAAAAACATCTCAGGAGTCAAACCTATCAATCTTGACCTGTCACTTCTCTGGAAACATCTTCCCCAAGTCAAAAACAATCCCTGCTGGGTAATTATTTGAAGACAGGTGCCTTCCAGGAACTATTTACAGTCCAAACCTCTCAATGACCCTTTAAAAAAAAATCATGGATTTCTTTTCACCTTTAAAACATATATCTACAAAATTTAACAAAAAAATGGAAGCACTCATAACAATTGTAATAGCTAAACTTGCTGAAAGATTTAAGAGCCTTTAACAGACTCATAATGTCCCAACCAATGCACAGCAGCAATCAACAAAGTGAACAGAATGTTGAATGTTATAGAGGCAACACAACAGAATAAAAAAAAAATCAGAGGAAGTCATGACCATACATGGAAAAAGCTGTCGTCAGACCAATCCTTGTGTGCTGTGTCAAGTTCTGGTTCAATGAAACCACAAGGGAGACATTCAATAAATGAGCCATAGAGGTCGCAATGTTGAGTCTGGAGAAACATGGATTTTTCAGTTTTGAACGAAGATGCTTGAGAGCTAATCTTATGAAGATTGAAGAATGAATTAACAAAATAAATACTTTGCATTTATATAGAGACGCTCATAATCTTAGGACATCCCACAGGGCTCTACAACCAATGAAATCCTTCAAAAGTGAAGTTACTTTTGTGACTTGATCTTCGATCTAGCATTGTGCAATGAGGCAGGTTTAATTAGTAATCTCCCAGCAAAAGATCCTCTGGAAAAAAGTGATCAAAAATACAATCATCTGTTTTAGTTATGCCAGTTAAAGGATAAATATTGGCCAGTACAGCAGGGAGAATTTCCCTGCTCTATTTGAAATAGTGCCAGGCAATCTTTTACGTACACCTTAGAGGGCAGAAGGGACCTAATTGATCAGGGACCTGCAGCAGCATCTTAAGTAGGAGATCTGAAAAGATTGTGGGGAGTCAATGGAACAGCATCGTGTAGTCCAAGAGAAATTTAAACATCGTATCCAGCAGCAAGGAGTTGAAGTTAAGGAAGGCTTAAGACATAAAACCCCCAAAGGAATCAATGGTAAAGGGACAGATCTGCTTCCATCATTCTCCTAAAGCAACAACAACTACTTGCATTTATATACACCATTAATGGAGAAAACATCCCAAGATGCATCACAGGAACACAAATGGAAGCCAAAGAATGAGACATTAGGAAAGGTGACCAAAAGTTTGGTAAATGAGATAGGTTCTAAGGAGTGAAATATCAGTTTAAGTAGCTCTGGAAATGGCTTCCTCCTAAACTGTGCTGCCCATGATTTTCAGACAGATTCAGGATGTAACAACGGCAGTGGTGTAGTTGATTGGCATGTAAATCATGTTGGGTCTTAACTGCATTGTTTGACCAAAAAATAAGAGATGGACCACCAGCAGTACATTGGTGCTTTTTCTTGTTGTAATTCTGGAAGGCAGAGTAAATACAGACCTGTTAAGGCACAAATGAATAATGCAAGGGTGGATTGCATCTATTTTAACGCAAGGAGCCTTACAAGTAAGGCAGATGAATTGAGGGTGTTGATTAACACATGGGACAATGATATTATTGCTATCAAAGAGACATGGTTGAGGGAAGGGCAGGAAAGGCAACTCAGTATTCCAGGGCATAGAATCTTCAAGCGTGACCTGGGGAGGCGGGGGGGGGGCGGGGGGAGGGGTTGTAAAAGAGAAGGTGGCATTGCACAATTGATCAAGGAGTCAATTACTGCAGTAGGGAGGGATGATAACTTAGAAGGTTCCTCAAATGAGGCCATATAGGTAGAACTTAAAAACAAAAAGGGGGCAATGACCTTGCTGGGAGTGTACAACAGGCCTCCAAACAGTCCGGGAGAAATAGAGGAACAGATATGTAGGCAAATCTCAGAGAGGTGTAAAAATAATAGTGCAATAATAGTAGGGGATTTCAACTTCCCCAATATTAACTGGGATAGTCTTAGTGCAAAAGGCTTAAAGGGGGCGGAATTCTTAAAATGCATCCAGGAGAGTTTTTTGAGCCGGCATATAAAAAGTCTCACGAGAAGGGGCGGTACTAGACCTAATCTTCAGGAATGAAGCCAGACAAGTGGTAGAAGTGTCAGTGGGGAGCATTTCGGGGATAGTGACTATAACTCTGTAAGATTTAAGGTAGTTATGGAAAAGGACAAAGATGGACCCGAAATAAAGGTACAGAATTGGGGGAAGGCCGATTTCAATATGACAAAACAACATCTGGCCAAAGTGGACTGGCAGCAGCTACTTGTAGGAAAGTCTACATCAGACCAGTGGGAGTCATTCAAAAAGGAAATAGTGAGAGTTCAGGACCAACATGTTCCCGTAAAGGTCAAGGGTAGGACCAACCTGTCCAGGGAACCCTGAATTTCAAGGGATATAGAGGATTGGATAAGGAAAAAAAAGGAGGCTTATGGCAGATTCGGAGGGCTGAAAACAGAGGAGGCCCAAGAGGAGTACAGAAAGTGGAGGGGGGGTACTTAAAAAATTAGGAGCGCAAAGAGGGGGCATAAAAAAACACTGGCGGGCAAAGTAAAGGAAAATCTCAAGGCGTTTTATAAGTATATTCAGGGCAAGAGGATAACCAGGAAAAGAGTAGGGCCCATTAGCGACCAAAGTGGCAATCTGTGTGTGGAGCCTGAGGACGGAGGTGAGGTTTTAAATGAGTATTTTTCATCTGTGTTCACTATGGAGAAGGACGATGTAGGTGTAGAGATCAGGGAGGGAGATTGTGATATCTTTGAACAAATTAGCATTGAAAGGGAGGAGGTATTTGCAGTTTTAGCGGGCTTAAATGTGGATAAATCCCCAGGCCCGGATGAGATGTATCCCAGGCTGCTATGTGAGGCAAGGGAGGAGATTGCAGGGGCTCTGACACAAATTTTCAATCCTCTCTAGACACAGGAGAAGTGCCAGAGGACTGGAAGACAGCGAACGTGGTACCATTGTTCAAGGGATAAACCAGGTAATTACAGGCCAGTGAGTCTAACATCAGTGGTAGGGAAACTATTGGAAAAAATTCTGCGGGACAGGATTAATCTCCACTTGGAGAGGCAGGGATTAATCAAGGATAGTTAGCATGGCTTTGTCAGGGGGAGATCATGTCTAACAAATTTGATTTGAATTTTTCGAGGAGGTGACTAGGTGTGTAGAGATGAGGGTAAAGCAGTTGATGTAATCTACATGGACTTCAGTCAGGCTTTTGATAAGTTCCTGCATGGGGGGTTGGTCAAGAAGGTAAAAGCCCATGGGATCCAGGGCAATTGGAAAATTGGATCCAAAATTTGCTTAGTGGCAGGAGGCAGATGGTGATGGTCGAGGGCACTGCTCATTATTTTTCAAAATTCCCTAGATTCTAGAAAGGTCCCAGCAGACTGGAAGTTAGCAAATGTAACACTGCTCTTCAAGAAAGGAGGGAGAGAGAAAACAGGGAACGACAGACCTGTTAGCTCAATATCAGTTGTGAGGAAAATCAAAGAATCACAGAATCGTTACAGTGCAGAAGGAGGCCATTCGACCCATTGTGCCCACACTGACTCTCTGAAAGTGCAATTCCCTCAGTTCTATTCCCCTGCCTTCTCCCCTGCATATTCTTCCTTTTCATATAACTGTCTAATTTCCTTTTGAATGCTTCAATTGAACCTGCCTCCACCACACTCTCAGGCAGCGCATTCCAGACCTTAACCACTCGCTGCATGAAAAAGTTTTTCCTCATGCCACTTTTGCTTCTCTTACCAAATACTTTAAATCTGTGCCCTCTTGTTCTCGATTCTTTCACGAGTGGGAACAGTTTCTCTCTATCTACTCTGTCCAGACCCCTCATGATTTTGAATACCTCTATCAAATCACCTCTCAGCCATCTCTTCTCCAAGGAAAACAGTCCTAACTTCTCCAATCTATCTTCATGACTGAAATTCCTCATCCCTGGAACCATTTTCATGTATCTTTTCCGTATTCTCTCCAATGCCCTCCCGTCTCTCCTAAAGTGCACCCAGATCTGGACGCAATACTCCAGCTGAGGCTTACTGTCTTATACAAGTTCAACACTTGTACACTATGCTCCTATTAATAAAGATCAGGATACTGCATGCTTTATTAACTGCTCTCTCAACCTGTCCTGCCACCTTCAATGACTTATGCACATATACACCTAGGTCCCTCTGCTCCTGCACCCCCTTTAGAATTGTACCCTTTATTCTAGATTGTATCTCCATATTCTTCCTACCAAAATGAATCACTTCATATTTCTCTGCATTGAACTTCATGTGCCACCTGTCTGCCCATTCCACCAACTTGTCTATATCCTTTTGAAGTTCTACATTATCCTCTTCACAGTTCACAATGCTTTCAAGTTTCGTATCATCTGCAAACTTTGAAATTGTGCCCTGTACACCAAGGTCTAGGTCATTAATATATATCAGGAAAAGCAAGGGTCCCAACACTGATCCCTGGGGAACTTCACTACAAACCTTCCTCCAGCCCAAAAAACATCAATTAACCACTTCTTTTTGTTTCCTGTCACTCAGCCAATTTCGTATCCATGTTGCTACCGTCCCTTTTATTCCATGAGTTACAAGTTTGCTCACAAGTCTGTTGTGTGGCACTGTATCAAATGCCTTTTGAAAGTCCATGTACACCACATCAACAGCATTGCCCTCATCGACCCTCTCGGTTACCTCCTCAAAAAACTCCAGCAAGTTAGTTAAACATGATTTTCCCTTAATAAATCCATGCTGGCTTTCCTTAATTACCTCGCATTTGTCCATGTGTCTATTGATTTTGTCCCGCATTATTTTTTCCAGAAGTTTTCCCACCACCGCAGTTAAACTGACTGGCCTGTAGTTCCTGGGATTATCTTTACACCCCTTTTTTGAACAAGGGTGTAACTTTTGCAATTCTCCAGTCCTCTGGCATTACCCCCAAGTCTAAGGAAGACTGAAAAATTATGGCCAGTGCCTCTGCGATTTCCACCCTCAGTATCCTTGGATCCATCTCATCTGGTCCTGGTGTTTTATCCACTTTAAGTACAGACAGCCTATCTAATACTTACTCTTTATCAATTTTAAACCCCTCTAGTATCTGACTTACCTCCTCTTTCAACATTGCCTGGGTTGCATCTTCCATCTTCTTCCTCGGTAAAGCCAGATGCAAAGTATTAATTTAATACCTCAGCTGTGCCCTCTGCCTCCATGTGTAAATCCCCTTTCTGGTCCCGAATCAGCCCCACTCCTCCTTTTACATGCCTATAAATATTGGCCAGGACACCAGGGATATCCGCTGCTTTTCTTCAAAATATGAGATCTTGTACATCACCCGAGAAGGACAGACAGGGTCTCAGTTTAACATCTCATCTGAAAGACAGCACAACACTCCTTCAGTACTGGAGCACCACCTTGACTTTTGTGCTCAAGTCCTGGAGTGGTACTTAAACCCACAACCTTTTAACTCAGAGGCAAGTGTGCTCCCAACTGAGCCACGGCTCAGTTAAACAATGGTGGAATCTATTATAAAGAAGCCTTCACAATGCACTTAGAAAATCATTATATGATCAGACAAAGTCAACACAGTTTTACAATGGGAAATCGTGTTTAATAAATTTATTTGACCTTTTTGAGGATGTAACTAGTAGAGTAGATAAAGGGGAAATAGTACATGTAGACTACTTGGATTTCCAAAAGGCATTTGATAAGGTGCCACATAAACGGTTATTATACAAGATAAGGCCTCATGGAATTGGGGGTTATTTATTATCAAAGACGGAGGATAAATTGACAAACCGGAAGTAGAGAGCCGGGATAAATGGGGCATTTTCAAGTTGGCAGGCTGTGACTAGTGGAGTGCCGCAAGAATCGGTGCTGGAGCCTCAGCTATTTACAATCTATAACAATGACTTAGACGAAGAGACTCAGAGTAATATATCTCAGCTTGCTGATGATACAAAGTTAGGTGGGAATGTAAGCTGTGAGGAGTATACAAAGAGGCTGCAAAGAGATATAGACAGGTTAAGTGAGTGGGCAACAAGATGGCAGATGGAGTATAATCTCGGGAAGTGTGAGGTTATTTACTTTGGTAAGAAGAATAGAAAATCAGAATATTTTTTAAAAGGTGTGAATCTTTTAAATGTTGATGTTCAGAGAGACTTGGATGTACTCTTGCAAGGAACACAGAAAGTTAGCATAAAAGCAAAATACTGCGGATGCTGGAAATCTGAAACAAAAACAAGAAATGCTGGAGTCACTCAGCAGATCTGGCAGCATCTGTGGAAAGAGAAGCAGAGTTAACGTTTCGGGTCAGTGACCCTTCTTCGGAACTGACAAATATTAGAAAAGTCACAGATTATAATGCAGGTTCATCAAGCAGTTATGAAGGCGAATGGCATGTTGGCCTTTATTGCAAGGGGATTGGAGTACAAGGATAAGGCAGTCTTCCAACAATTGTATAGGGCTTTGGTGAGATCACATCTGGAGTACTGTGCACTGTTTTGGTCTATATATCTAAAGAAGGATATACTTGCTCTGGAAACAGCACAGTAAAGGTTCACCAGATTGGCTCCTACGATGAGAGGATTGTCCTACGATAGGAGGCTGAGGAAATTGGGCCTATACTTTATGGAATTCAAAAGAATGAGAGGTGATCTCATTGAAACATACAAGATTTTGAAGGGGCTTGACAGGGTAGACACTGTGAGGCTGGTCTGAATTTAGCGAGTGCATCGCTGGTCCTGGCAGCCGACCCGGAAATGGGTGCATTCACCGCCTGTCACGCAAGCGGCTGGCCTACCGTGATCTCGCAGCGGGCGGTCACTTTACATAATGGAGGCATGGAGCCCCTTCAATCACGTGACAGGGGTGGGCTCCAAGGCGCTAATTGCGGCATCAAATGACACCAACGCAGGTGCTGGCGCCAGTCCCACTTCTATCGCTGCCATTCAGTAATTCACTGATTCCAGAGTGCTGCTGGAGCTGCTGTTGGAGCTCCTGGACACACCCCCAACCTCCCGGAGAAGGATATACCATCTCTGAGATGGAGAAGGAGTGACTGGACACTATGTTTGAGGGAAGACACCGGATGGCCCCACAATTTAGCAATGCCTTCCTGGAGATTCTCCTCCAGGCTGCAAGGGAAAGGTGGGAGGTCCTCTTCCCCAGGGATGGCAAGAAGAGATGCTCCCACCTGACCAATCAAGCCTGGATGGAGATTGCAGGGGAGGTCAGCAGCCATGGGGTCACCCCACGCAACTAGGTCAAGTGCAGGGAGAGAGTGAATGACCTCTTTCGTTCTGCCAAGGTGAGTCGTCCAAACCGCTCCTCTTTGGGGCTTGAATGTGGCTATGTGGGAGGCCACGTGACATGGGGAGGGAATGACCACAAAAACGCTGGCAAGGGCGTTAGCCATCTCCACATCCTGCCAGATGCATGGCTGCATTTCGGTGACAGGCCACCTTCTTTCACAGCTCACCCCCATGACGTTCCCTGAGAGTAGACATGGGGAGAAGCCATGTAGGAAACCCCAGCAGGGGTCAAGGGGCTACCACCAGCATAACTGCTCCCTTGCTCTACCTGTGACGTCTTCCTATGTCCCTCCTTCCACTTGTAGGAAAAACGGGCCCATAACACCAGGGAGACCTTGCGGATTGGTGGAGACATATGAAATCTGCTGCCTCTTTCCACAGCTGAGGAGGCAGCACTAGACTAGTGGGCACCCAGGGCAGCTGCGCTATAGCAAATAGTGAGACTGGAGTCTCTGCACAAGAGAGTCACGTCGTCAAATTTCCAGGCGTCACATCCATCGGTATTCTCCGGCCTCCACGCCTCCATCCCCGCTCCTCATGGCCTGGCTGGGGAATCTAAAACATGGGGGACACAGCCTCAGGTTTATAGGGTTGATCATTTAGGACTGAGATGAGGAGAAATCTCTTCATTATAGGGTTGCGAATCTTTCGAATTGTCTACCCCAGAGGGTTGTGAATTCTCTATCATTGAGTTCGATAGATTTTTGATCTCTCATGAAATCAAGCAATATGGGAAGTGCACAGGAGAGAAGAGTTGAGGTAGAAGATCAGCCTTGATCATATTGAATGGTAGAGCAGGATTGAGGGACCGAATAATCTACTCCTGCTCCTATTCCTATGTGCTTACGCTCACAATAATCCAGATTCAAGACCTGCTCACAACCTCCCATTCCAATATTATTGAAGTTCCCCTTCCAGACTCTGTTCAAAGTGCTGCTAGATCCTGGATTTCCTGGCACTCCATAGCAGTACTGTCAGACTCCGAGGCTCATTCACAGTACTCCCATATCCACAGTTCAACCCAAGGCTGATAATACTACTTGGCATAATACCACTGATTCTTAAAAAAAAAACTCATGAAGTGGCAAATCTACCAAATCAGCAGAAAGTACAAAAGACTAGATGAAATTAAAGATAATATTTATCTGACACAAGGTAAATTGAATGAAAAAGAAAGTGATGTGCAGACCTGGATGACTTGCGCCATTGTTGGTGAGGTCTGCAACTGCAACATGCAGTACTTCCAGTACTCCCTGTTCTTTGCAGACAGAAAGAAAATGTGCACACATTGCGCCTGTTTCAGCTAAACAAAATAACTGACAGCCATTCGCTGGTTCATTCCTCAGGCAATGCCTCGACCTATCAGGGTCAAGCTGCCTGGTTTAAATTTCAAACAAAGCTTGGCAGTTAACTGTCAGTCACCAGAAACAGGTGCATTCTCCATGGCAATGCCTATACCAATCAGAGTCCACTTGCCAACCAATCAGCACTCTCTTCTCATTCAGTATAAATTTGTTCCTTTCCCTTACATTAGTATTCTTGCTATTTGTTTTGATGAGTGCAAGACGAAAAGCTTCAACAAGATGTCTCTGTTTTCAGCAATACTCAATATCTAAATACCTATGTGTAGAACGAACAACCAAGATAATATTTTTATCTGAATTAATACTTTGGTATTTTGCAGATGACACTAAATTAGGAAGCACAGATGTATAGATTTGGCAGGAATTTGCAAAGAGGCATAGACAATCTTAGTGAGTGGAATAAACTATGGCAGATGGAGGTCATTGTGGAGAAATGTGAGGTCATCCACCAAGGATCCGAGAAAAACAAATCGTAATAGTTTCTTAATGATGAGAGATTAGAAGTGGTGTTGGAACGAAGGGATTTGGGAGTTGAGGTACAAAAATCACCTCGTGCATAGGTACAAAAAACAATCAAATGTTGTTATCTCAAAGGGATTGGAATACAAAAGTAAGGAAGTGATGCATCACTTATACAGAGCTTGATCAGACCCCATCTGAAAAACTGCATTCAGTTATAGACACCACACCTCAGGAGGAGGTATTGGCCTTGGAGGGGGTAGAGTGCATATTCACAGCATTATACCATAGCTTAAAGGTTAAAATATGAAGACAGGTTGCTTTAAACTTGCTTGCATTCCTTTAAGTTTAGAAGGTTGAGTGGTGATCTAATCAAGGTGTTTAAAATAATAAAGGGTATCAATAGGGTACAGAGAAAATATTTCCTCTGGTGGAGAATACAGAACAAAAGGCATAATCTTAAAATTAGTGCCAAGCCATTTAGGAATGAAATCAAGAAGCACCTTTTATTATAAAAGGTAGCGGAAATCTGGAACTCTCTCCCTGAAAGGCTGTGGTTGCTGGGACAATTGAACTTTAAAGCTTGAGATTGGTATATTTTTGTTAAGTAAGGGGTTTCTAGGAATATGGAGCAAAGGAGGTTAAATGGAGTTGAGTTACAGATCAGCTATGATCCAACTGAATGGCGGAGCAGGTTCAAAGGGTTGAGTGGCCTACTCCTGTTCCTACGTTCTGTTATAGTAAATCTTTACCACAGGCATTTTAATTCCCTTTCTTTTAAGCCCTGGTGCTTGTATACCAGGTATAAGCATAAGTGAACAGCTTAACTAATAGGCTTAGTTTTATACAACATTCTCCTTGTGAAAATGAGGACCCTTTTAATGTTTGGTATACTAATTTATAGTTTCACACTTTTATATTAACAGTTCTGCAATGTGTTGATAGTCCCTATCCTCTGGAACCTGCCCCCTTCACATTGCATTGTATATTTCAAAGCAATCAAGATTGTACATGCAGTTATTTAAAATCATGACTTTGACTAGGTTTATGGGCCTAGGTCCTTCCATAATGTGGAAAGAAAGTCTATTACAGGCGTAGTGTTAATTCATTGACACTTTGCTTCCTACAGCAAGAAGATAAACACCTCTTGAGGCAGTACCCCATGCTGCTGGAAGTAGTAGTGCTGCTTCCTTTATGTTACAATGCTGCCATTGGAGTCAGATATCAGTGCTTTAATATTAAAGCAGAATAGTGCAGCTTTGGAGGAATCAATTAGCACAAAATGTGGGGCAGTCATGGTGATCTCTGAACTTGAGGTACTACAGTATCTGAAATACTTGATATTGTTGTGATGTATTGTTTTAGTAATAGTCTGGGTCCAATAACGGGGGCAAAAATGTGAATGTTTCTACTCCCAAAACATTGTACTGATTTGGAAGAGGAACAGGTTAGCACATAATTTTTGATAGATACAAATAAAAGACTTACATTTATATAATGCCTTTCATTATCTCAAAACATCCCTAAGTGCTTTACAGCCAATTGAATACTTTAGAAGCATAGTCACTGTTGTAATGTAAGAAGCATGTTTGAATTTTATGTGCAAAAAGGCGGCGGTCCCGCTTCTGACATGAGTGGTCACACTGCCGTGGTGGCCATTTTGCATAATGACAACGGCCATTCCCCCCTCAATCATGTGGCGGGGGAGGCGTCAACTGATGTTCCCCCATTCACACGCAAGCCCCTTGCAGAGTGCCCCCACCACACACAAGCGCCTTGCACAGTTCCTCCCATTCAAGCACAAGCGCCTTGTAGGGCTCTCCCCGTTTCATACAATTCCCTTGCAGAGCTTCCCCCATTCACACACAAGCCCCTTGGACACTCAACATAGAGGCAATGGCCGCTGTAAACTCCACTTCCCCTATGCTATTCTGGTTAGGTTACCTTCTATTTCGCAGCACTGGGGACTCTTGCCTTGGTGGCGCCAGCTTTTCAAAGTTGTGAAACTGAAGGCATGTGAGTGCCACATGTCAACCACAAAATTGGGAAATTTTCGTTGGATCACAGTGGATTAGATTAAAAGTTATTTAAAGCAGCCTTTCAAACATTTAAATGACGATGCCGTCACATCTGGGCGTCAGTACTGCCACAATACATCTCCGCCTCTGACAAAATCGGCACACTGTGGTATGGCGCCGGGTTTCATGGTGGACAGCTGTGTGGACAGTCTCCACCGCCCATGCCACCGAACCCACCTCCAACAAGAGAACACAATTCAGCCCAAGGCAGCCGACTTACACACAGCATTGTCCCACAAACACCAATGTGCTAATGACCCGATAATTTGTTTTAGTGACGTTGGTTGAGAGATAACTATTGGCAAGGACACAAGGGAAAGCCTCCCTGCACTTCTTTGAAATAGGATCTGAATTGGGATTTTTTACATCCAGCTGAGAAGGCAGATGAGTCCTTGGTTTAACTCTCATCTGAATGAAGACGCATCAGACAGTGCTGCACTCCCTCAATATAGTGTCAGCCTAAATTTTGTGCTCAAGTCTCTAAAGTGGGACTGAAGACCTTCTGACTTAAAAAAAAATGTGTTCTTGGGATGTGAGCATCGCTGGTAAGGTCAGCATTTATTGCCAACCCCTAATTGCTCTTGAGAAGGTGGTGGTGAGCCACCTCAGAGGTAAAGGTGCTACCACTGAACCACGACTAACAAGAGATCTCAACCAACCAGGACAGTTGCACTTCAGTCAAACCAAAATATATGGATGGAAAGATACAAGTGGCACATGCATGACATTCCAGTGCTGTTTGAAATTTAGGATAAAAGAGCAAAGCCAGCTGATCAGCCTGCAAATTCAATGTTAACTGATAAATTACACCTTAATTTGTCTTGCAGATTCACTCAGCTTTCTCCAAACACTTGCTTTGTTTGTAATTACTGAAATCACATCTCCATTGGTTAGCTCCACTTGCTTCATGCATGAACAACAATGTGATTGAGTACTCTTGTTAAAATCCGTCATTGTAATTAGCTATAATCATAGTCATCCTGGGTGCATGAGAATGTGTGAACGACCAATTCACAACCCCAGTCCATTTGAATATGAATCTCCTCTGTAAGTAACCATAGAGTGAAACAAAGACTCCTCTCTCAGTATTTTTTTTAAAGCCAACCCCCCACTCTTACACCACCATCACTTTTTCAATTTCAGGGATCTATTTGCTAAAACAAGGGTTGTTTAATGAAGACAATGGCTTATTATTTCCACTGAGTGACACTCTGGGCTTGTTCATTGCAGGCCTGGTTCTTTCAGACTCTGCCAAGGACACTGAACAAAGACCAAGCAGTCAGTCCTGCATACAGAACCCTCTTCAGAGAAAAGCTTAGGTCTGTTCTCGTAGCACAGAACCAGGCCTTTGCCATCCTACCAGTCACAGCCTGGGACTTTTTTTAATAACTCAGTCACAGACACTGGAAAGGGTTTAGGTCAGGGACAAAGAGCGGGGGGGGGGGGGTGGGGGGAGGCGTGGGTTTGTTTCTGAAGGGAGTTGTTTAATAAGATTGCAGCACATATACAGTGGGCCACCTATTGGCGAAGCACTTTTACTGCCAAGCACTGGTCAATCAGATTCCTTTGGAATGCTTAAAGGGAAAAATATAATGCAACTCAAATGTATCCAAAATGAATCCCAACAGTGAGGGAAAAAATAACACATAGAAATTAAACTGAAACAACACTTCACTGGGTGGTAGTTAGAAGCTATGAAATATGATTTGCATCCTTTCACATCCAAACAGGATTAAATGTCAGGTATATATAAAACAACTATTTAAGTTCTCATGACTCCAGGCAGAGGGAGTATAAAATATTGTTATAAAACTTTATATTTGATTTATGAACAGGTGAGAGGTTTGCAAATTCTTACAAAGTGGCGCCTATTTTGAAGTCCTAACATACTAAAGTTTATGTAAGAATTGGAAGTATTTTTTACCAAGTGACTACCTATCATTTCTGAAGCCCATAGTTTGTTATCTCTTTTTTTTGGAAAGGATGGGAGACATTGATTTATTATTTAGTGTTCCACGCCTATCACCTCCAGATTTTATAATGATGGAAACGGCACAAATCTCAAGGTAAACAACAAATGATAGATGGGAGTTTTTTTAACAACTAAATTCACTGCAATCATTTCAACTCATACTTCAGATAACAATCTGTGAAAGGGAAAACAAAGGGCAAATAGTTAAATTTGTGATTGTTCGGGAAATTTCGGGGGAGATTTAGGCTGGCTGAAATAAAGAATGTTGATGTGAAGATTTCATCAGTTCTTTGGTTAATTGCCAAACAACATAATCACTATGAAAGCAATAGCTTTTTAATCACTCTTTGCCTGAAATGCATTTTGAATGAATGTGCTATCATGTGCAGGAAGACAAATCAACTTGAGTGATTTCATTTCAAGAGTTAAGATCAGAACTGCATAACTACGACAGAGATTCCCAAACTTTTCTGCTAAGACCCCCATTGGATATCTATGTCCAATGCATGTCCCACTCTATTTTTGCTAGGAACAGTGGCCTAGGAATTGGATTGAGCCTGAAGTGCACGCTGTACACACCTAATGATGCTGGGGCAGGACCAAGGCAAATTAGTCATCGGGCCACATTGGGATAGTATCAGTGAGGTGTGAACACCATTTGCTTTCTCAGGGACCTTTGGAGATTTATGTCCCGGGTGCATCCCACCCCACCTTCACAAGGAACAGTGGCCTAGGAATTAGATTGAGTCTGAATCGCAGAATATATGCACCAAATGATGCCAAGAGCAGGACCAAAGAAAATTGTTCATCTGCCCAAATTAGTATCCTCCTGTTCCACAATAAACTAAGTAAAAAGCAGTCAGTTTACCTTTAAGGGTCACTGATTTAAATGCCTGAAGCAACTGCAGAGTGCCCTGCAAGCTGTGGAAACTCACAGACCAATTTGGAAAAGGGCCCTGAAACAGGCATTAAGGCCCCGAATAGCAGATGCAACAGGCCTAAAGCAAGTTTCAGAGGCCCCTCCAGGATGTCTACTGAGCAGTCCTAACTAATATAGCAGCTCTTCCAGAGCTGAAGGCCACTTGCCATATTGGACCCTTAGGTTCCCATTTTACAACTGCAAAACCTGTACAGTGCCATTGCATTTCTGGGCCATTATTTTGGCAAAGAACGAAATAATTTTATTTTGGCAGCTTACATAACATATAGAACATAGAACATAGAACAGTACAGCACAGTACAGGCCTTTCGGCCCACAATGTTGTGCCGAACATTTAACCTACTCTAACATCAAACTAACTACCTACCCTTCATTCTACTATCATCCATGTACCTATCCAAGAGTCGCTTAAATGCCCCTAATGTATCTGCTTCTACTACCACCGCTGGCAGCGCATTCCACGCACCCACCACTCTCTGTGTAAAGAACCTACCTCTGACATCTCCCCGAAACCTTCCTCCAATCACCTTAAAATTATGCCCCCTGGTGATAGCCCTTTCCACCCTGGGAAAAAGTCTCTGACATATTGCTTAAGTTCTTTCTTCAGCCCCCAACCCTTTGACTGATAAAAGGCTTTTGACAAAAAACTACAAAGCTCTTCTCTGGCGCTTTGCTTTTGCTAAGTGTATTATAACAGAAAAAATATATTTTGGCCATCAGCAAAGAGCACACAGCTAGCTCCTGCAGCACTGCTGTTTTATTTCCAACCCTGCACATCCTTAGATTATTTAGCAATCTGGGAGAGGTCAGAGAAATAAAAACAGAAAATGCTGGAAATACTCAACAGGTCAGGCAGCATTTGTGGATAGAGAAACAGAGTTAATAGCTGGAATTTTACGTGGTGGTCAAGGCCCCACCCACCGACTGAAAAGTCAGTGTGAGCCCACCTTTGCCAGGCTTGGAAACCACACAGTAATTTTACGTTCCCCAGGCCGTTAACCAGCTCCGGACGGGACATCTGCCCCTCTGAGGCAGGATGTTCCGCTGATTGGCTGGCAGCACCTTAGTTCCAGCAGTGTCACTGGGAGCAGTGGCCACTGCTGGAACTGCACCCAGCCAGAAGAGGACTGTGGACGTTGTTCTCCATAAAGGTGAGTGGGTTTTTGGGCCTCACTAGGGACAATCGGCTGGACGCCAGTGAGGGAGGTGGGGGTCATTTAGGAGGGTGGGGGGAGGTGCTCCAGCGGGGACGGCTTGTGCTGCTGGGTTGCCCTCTGTGCCCGATCAGGAGGGTCCCCCCCCCCCACCTCCCATCAACTTGTAAGAAGACTATCAGGTTTTATCAGTCGTTCTCCGCAGGTGCTGAAGTTCCTGGCCACTGCTGGTAAAATACCAGCGGCAGTGGGAAGAGGCCCTTAAGTGGTAAGTAATTGGCCACAAAGGCCTCAATTGGCCTGGGGTGGGCGGGCCATTTTCAGTCTCCCCCACTGCTGGTAAAATGGCAGCAGGATTGGGTAGGCAACGGGAATGGCACCCTCCAGCCCGCTCCTGGGCAGGACGTAAAATTCCGGTCGATGATCTTTCACAGAACTGAAAAAGAGATGGAACAGGTTTTAAGCATGTACAGAGGCAGGGAAAGAATAAAAGGGGTCTCTGATAGGGTGGCAGGCAGTAAGATTAAATGCCAAAAGTGATGATGGTGCAAGGCAAAAGGTGATGGTAATGGGACAAGGAACAAACCTCTAAAGGAGGTGAGAATGAGAATAGCAGAATCATTACCAACAGTTAGTGTCTGAAAAAAATGGGAGCAGTGGTTATGATCTGAAATTGTTGAACTCAATGTTGAATCTGAAAGGCTGTAAAGTGTCTGATGGAAAGATGAGGTGCTCTTCCTCAACCTTAGGGGGGTGGGACTCAAAGTAGTAATCTCTCCGATGAGATAGTTGAGGCAAATGTGGAGGTTAAAGCAAGCAAGTCCAGTAGGCAGGCCGGGCAGGGGCAGGACAGGGAGGGTGAAAGGTCTGGTCGGCTAAACTGCATTTACTTTAATGCAAGAAGCTTTACAGGTAAGGCAGATGAACTCAGAGTATGGATCGGTACATTGGATTGTGATAACTGGAAGTAACCTCTAAAGTAGTGAAAATAACCTGTAAAGTAGTGAAATTAACCTGTAAAGTAATGAAAGAACCAGTAAAGTAATGAAAGTAACCTCTCAGAACAACTACTGAGCAAAAGCCTTTTATACAATTTGACAGAAAACTGTGAAATTTCAGTACTTATGGGAATTTTTGCCTGTCATTTCTTCAGCCCCCTCAATTGCCACTTTGTACTTGCCTTACTTTCACTGGCAAGTTCCAGAAAACCCAGGATACCTGTGCATCCACAGTTAAATCCCAAAATCCATGTTAATGTCACTCTTAATGAGTTATTAACATATTGAAATTAACAACCCACCTCTTCTGAGGGGATTGCTCATACACAGCTCAAACCCACTTGCTCCTGCAAGTAAAAATTCCACACTCAGTGTTGGAGTGCTTGTTAAACAATGTGCCCTGTCACATAACACCCAATATTTTGCTAAGTGTCCTATAGGGGATTCATAGATATCCTTTCCCCAGAAATCATTCAAAATGCTTTCAGCAAAAAGAAATTACCATTTTCCTCTCAGGAACTAAAATTTCTAATGAACAAAATAAAGGTTTAAGAAAAATTACAAAATAAAGTGCTTCATATTTCAGAATAGCATGATGAAATTTATTCTTTGAATTATCTATTGTATATTTTAATGCCTTCATTAAAGTTTTTACTTGAATGCCTCAACATTGCCTTAAAGGCTGAGCTTGAACTTGAGCTTGGTAATTTTTTTTCCAGAACCGTGAAATTAATATAGATTGTGTAGTCTGAGCTTGTGTTATGCCCCAATTTCTAAGGATCTATCAGTACCATTCAGTCAGCTGTATTGATGGAATATTTATCTTTACATTTTGAAAAACATTTTTCTTTGGGAATAATGCTGGCAAGACTGCATTTATTTATCTCCTCAGTTGCCTTGAGAAGATGGTGGTGAGCCTTCTCATTGAATCTCTACATCCATGTGGTGAAGGTGCTCCCACAATGTCAAGTAGCCAATTCCAAAATATTGACTGAGTGATGATGAAGAAATGACAATGTATGTGCAAATCAGGATATTGTATGACTTGGAAATAGTCTTGGAGATGACTGTGTTCACGCAACATTATTGCTCTTGTCCTCTTGGTGTAAAGGTTGCAGGAGAGGGAGGTGCTGTCAAAGTAACCTAAGTGAGTTGCTGTAGTGCACCCTGTAGCCAATGATGGAATGGTGAATATTGAGTGGTGACAATCAAACAAAATGCTCTGTCCTGAATTATATTGACCTTCTTAAGTGTTCTTGTGGTTGTACTAATCCAGGCAAGTGGTGAATATTCCAGCACACTCATGAATTGAACCTTAATCGATGATGTTGAGGGCTTTAGGGATGAGGAAGTGAGGCACCTGTCTCAGAGGACACTGCCTCTGCCCTGCTTTAGTATCTATGGGTTGATATGGATGCTTCAGTAAAGCCTTTGGTCAATGGCAAACCTCAAGCTGTTACTGGCGAGGACTCAGCAGTGGCAGTGCCACTGTAGACTGAAGGGAGGTGGCTGGGTTTTCACTTGTTTGAGGAGATCATTACTTAGTAATTATGTGGAGGAATGTTACCTGCCAGCTATCAATCCACAATTAGCATATTCAGGAGGCCTATCATCTGGTTTCAGGTGCGAGCTCTGGACACTCCTACATAGTTGGCATCCAATTTGGCAATCGGCACATTTCCAGTATGGGGGGGGGGGGGGGGGAGCATCAGGCATGGGACATCTCCCCTCGAGTGTCACCCCCTGAGCACTCATTTAGCGCTTCTGCTACTCAAAACTATTTGTAACTGCCTCCCAGCAATAGATTCAGTCATTCACAGGTAAAAGAACCTGGTCCTTATTTGAATCTGGATTCAGTCTGCATAAATTCTAAATGCAAAATATAAATAAAAGTTTTTATGTCAAAAGAAAATATAAAGCAGAGCGTAGCATTCCTTTGCTGTCATGAAGTCAGGTCAGAAAGGAATGGTGGAGCAGCACAACAGCTGGAGAGCGATTAGATCCGTCCCAAGAAAGCTTTTTTGTCCTGAGATTAACCCAATCTGAAAGGCTATATCAAAGGCATCTGTCCTAGTTCACCTCACTCAGCTCTGCATCGGTGACACTTCTCACCTTCCCTGAAGACTTTGGTCCTTTCCCCATCACAAAGAAAGAACAAGCAATGAGAAAACTTGATGATGCTGCTGGTTTTTACAGCTCTTGCTCCATCTCTCTCTCCGCTTCAAATCAGAGACACTGTGTTCCTCCACTACAAATGAAAGCGTCAAAACATGTATTGATTTTGTAGCGCCATGCTCTCCATTATGATATGCCCGCCCATCCCAATTTAGTTGGTCCGCTTTACCGTGAGTTCAGAATGACGAATAATACCAGAAAACATTTAAAAGCATTCACTATTTCCTAATGGGACTGCAATGGTTGCCTCACCTTGGGACTGGATATGGAAAATTCATCAAAGACAAGTTTATGACGTCAACTTGAAATTCTTTGACAGTACAGCAGTAAGTTCAAGACCAATGTTTTTCTTTTCAGCTGAAGGTTAAACTGTAACAATCCGACATTACTGACTGGCACATTTTTGTAGTGGGAGAATCCCGTTTTTAGTTGAGACAGAAATGTTAATAAGGTTTTTTTTTTAGCTCTGTCATCCTGTTCTTTGAAAGGACGTACTTGTTTAATTTCAAGGAGGAGTTTGATTCTCATTTTATCTCCTTTAGAGCTTCAATCCGGAAAGCATCCGAGCTTCAAAAGGTTGCGTCCCCCCGCCGTGGACCCATTGTGATATACATTTTCTTTACTCGAGCGCTGAACAAGTGACTGTCACACATCAGCAGCCGGGCTTCACTTTCAATCCAACCACTTTTCTGTCGTTATAAATCAACTGAGTTTCGGACTTGATGGGATGGCATATACCTTGGATTCAAGAACAGATGGAAGAGGGAAATTGTCTCAGTGGCCGAGCTACCAGCAGCCGGGTTTCATAAAAGTAAAGCCATTTGAGCTGATTTCTCACATAAATTACGATATACAGACAGACTATTAGCCCATTCAGCATAAAATCTTTCATGTAGCTTTTAGAGGTCATTTAGCAAATTTAAATGGAAGATATCGTTGATGAATAACTGGGGTTTCTAAGTGTGGATTCTTTCCAGTGTGAAAAAGTTAACAGAAAAGAATAATTAAATTATGCAGATATGAAAATTTATGTGTAGTAACTGTCAACTTCGACTGAGCAATCCAGCAGAGAAAAAAAACATTCTTCTATTACTTAAATTTAGAATATTAAACGTAGACTGCCTATCCTGCTCATTATAATTTTTGTAAACATTGCAGAACAGAAACGAACTTCAGCAATGCGCGTAAAAGAACGTCGGCCCCACAACGACCCTAAAGCTATGTTCTCTGATGTAAATAAAAGCAAAATACTGCAGATTCTGGAAATCTGAAATTAAAACAAAAAGTGCTGAAATACTCAGCAGGTCAGGCGGGACACACACCGAGACAAACATCAACTGCTGCTGGAGGACTATCAATTCAGTGAAAGACGCCCTTTGGTCTGCCGGAAACTTGCTGGTCTTCCAGCGTAAAGAGTTGTCCACGACCGAATGTTGCACACTGGCACATTCCAAGGTCCAGGACTACGTGCTGAGGGACGCACTAACGCTTGGGGCAGCCACAGCAAAGGCTCATCCCGATGACCACCATCGTGTGCGGCTGCATCAAGCTGTGCGTAGACCCCCAGTACGCAAACTCCAAGTGTCACTACGTGCTGAGGTTCTACCTGTCCCCAATGTTGCGAAGGATGGGTCTGGTCACATTGCCGCGGAATGCGCCATCCAGTTGGTCCGTGCCATGCCACCTATCCTTCGTGGAAAAGTTTCTACGGAAAAACACCTTTGACCACCAATCTATCAGGCAGTGGTCTGTATGGAATGTCCTCAAGGCCCTACGGGAAAAGGAGATGCTGGATCCAGTCGGATGGTTCCCTGAGCAGACTGCCAAAGTCATTTGGCGGAATGCCTCATCACCAGAACTTTCAAACAAGCACCAAGATATAGCTTGGCTGGTGGTGAGAAGAGCCTTCCCTGTCAGATCCTTCCTGCACACCCGGAGTCTCACACCCTTTGCACAATGCCTTTGAGGTGGCTGTGGTGGGGAAGAGATGGTTGCCCACCTCTTTCTGGAATGTGTCTTTGCAAAGCAGGTGTGGAAAGAGATGCAGTGGTTTTTGTCGAGGTTCATCCCAAGCAGCTCTGTAACACAGGAGTCTGTGCTCTACGGGCTGTTCCCAGGGATGCACACCGAGACAAACAGCAACTGCTACTGGAGGACTATCAATTCGGTGAAAGAAGCCCTTTGGTCTGCCTGAAACTTGCTGGTCTTCCAGCGCAGAGTTGTCCATGACCGAATGTTGCGGACTGGCACATTCCAAGGTCCAGGACTACGTGCTGAGGGACGCACTAAAGCTTGGGGCAGCCGCGGCTAAGGCTCAATGGGGAAAGACCACTGTGTAAGGTCCTCCCCACCAAGGTGAACTGAGGGACTGGATCCATGGGAAACCCCTCAACTGTATCCAGAAAATATTTGTTTTGCTGTAAAATGTACATGGCATGTAAAATGAAATTAAAGGGTTGTGAGGCAACTCACTCCTGTATTGAAGGAAACTGATCTCTTTTGCACTCTTTGTATTGTTTGACTTTGTGCTTTTTGAAACAGTTTTGTAATGTACTTTTAACAGTTTTTTATGAATAAAGTATATTTTGGAAATTAAAAAAAACTCAGCAGGTCAGGCAGCATCTGTGGAGAGAGAAGCAGAGTTAACATTTCAGGAAATGTTAATTCTGCTTCTCTCTCCACAGATGCTACCTGACCTGCTGAGTATTTCCAGCACTTTGTTTTTATTTCTCTGATGTAAAGTTGAGATTGGAAGAAATCTGCATCTTATATTTTTTACTCATTCCAGTGCCAGCTGTCATATTTGCTGTCAAACAATTAGCAGGCTAGACATGTCTGTGCACTCCTGGGGCTGAATTTAGTGTTCCCGTCATGGGTCCTGGCAGCGGACCCGGAGGCAGGTTGTGAGGCGTTTTTTGTTATTATTCATTCATGGGATGTGGGCGTCATTGGCTATGTCAGCATTTATTGCCAATCCCTAATTGCCCTTGAGAAGGTGGTGGTGAGCTGCCTTCTTGAACCGCTGCAGTCCATGTGAGTTAGGTACACCCACAGTGCTGTCAGGAAGGGAGTTCCAGGATTTTGACCCAGCGACGGTGAAGGAATGGCGATATAGTTCCAAGTCAGGATGGTGTGTGACTTGAACGGGAACTTGCAGGTGGTAATGTTCCCATGCGTCTACTGCTCTTGTCCTTCGAGGTGGTAGAGGTCGCGGGTTTGGAAGGTGCTGTCGAAGGAGCCTTGGTGCGTTGCTGCAGTGCATCTTGTAGATGGTACACACTGCTGCCACTGTGCGTCGGTGTTGGAGGGAGTGAATGTTTGTAGATGGGGTGCCAATCAAGCGGGCTGCCTTGTCCTGGATGGTGTCGAGCTTCTTGAGTGTTGTTGGATTTGCACCCATCCAGGCAAGTGGGGAATATTCCATCACACTCCTGACCTGTGCCTTGTAGATGATGGACAGGCTTTGGGGAGTCAGGAGGTGAGTTACTCGCCGCAGGATTCCTAGCCTCTGACCTGCTCTTGTAGCCACGGTATTTTTATGGCTACTCCAGTTCAGTTTCTAGTCAATGGTAGCCCCTAGGATGTTGATAGTGAGGGATTTAGCGATGGGCATGCCATTGAATGTCAAGGGGAGATGGTTAGATTCTCTCTTGTTGTGGCTGGCCGACCCTGATTATGTGGTGGGTGGCCATTTATCTTAATGGAGATGTGGGGGCTGTCCAACTACCCGACGGGGTGGGCTCCGAGGTGCTGATTGTGGCATCAGATGGCTCCGGAGCAGGTGCTGACGTCATACTTAAAGCCCTGCCAGCCCTGCTTGCATTGCAGCCTTTAAGAGAGTTACTGATTGTGGGTTGCTGCTGGATCCAGTGTGGTAACTCCTGGGTCACCCCAACACCCCACTACCTCGAGAAGGACAGCACAGTATGGCAGAGGCAAGGCTCCGGATGGTCCCGCAGTTTAGTGATGCCTCCCTGGGGATTCTCCTCCAGGCTGCAAGGGAAAGGTGGGAGGTCCTCTTCCCCAGGGATGGCACGAAGAGGTCCCCAGCCTGACCAAGCAAACCTGGATGGAGATCGCAGAGGAGGTCAGCAGCTGTGGGATCACCCTTCCCCCACCCCCACCCCTCCAAAAATGGGTACAGTGCAGAACCGCCTTCGTTCTGCTAAGGTGAGTGCTGCATAGCTCCCTCCTCTTTGGGATTGTATATGGCTACGTGGGAGGCAGTACAACATGGGAGGGAGTGACCACAAAGGCACTGGCAAAGGTGGTTAGTCATCACCAAATCCTGCCAGATGCATCTTGGCCAGAGGCCACCTTCTTTCACAGCGCACCCCTATTACGTCCCCTGAGAGTGGATGTGGGGAAGAGCCTTGTAGGAAACCCCAGCAGGTGACGAGGGGCTGCCACGAGCAGAATAGTTCTCTCACTCTTCCTGCGAGCTCTTACTATCTCCTTCTTTCCACTTGCAGGACAAGCGGGCCCATAACAATAGGGAGAGCTCAAGCACTGACGGAGGAATTCCAGATATGCAGTCTCTGTCAATGACTGAGGAAGAGGCACTGGAGCTAGAGGGGACACAGGACAGCCACTCAACAGTGGATGGTGAGATTGGAGTCTCCACACAAGAGAGTGAGGATTATCTTCATTTGGCATCAAACGCACTTCTGGAGATCCACATTACGCATGATTGGCATGACAAGATCTTCACTGTCTAACCCACAGATGTTTGTGTTCTTTCATGCAGGTCAGTGTCTGCAGGTGGCTCCAACTAGAGGGGGACAGCTGTCCACCTCGGAGGAGGAGCAGTCAGAGGATGCACTGTCACACGGCTCTCCTGCATCTTCCACCAGCGCAGATACATTCACCTCGGTGGGTTTCCGCTCGGCCTTAGAATCAGGCTCACAAGCTGGTGAGAGAATTGCACATGCACCCAAGCAGCTGGCTGAGCTTGAGACAGCTGAGGCCACGATCAGTCGGATGACTGTGGGTGGCCAGGCTCATGCTCAGTCCCAGGCTGATGATGAGCCTCTGGTGTCAACAGCACAGGGCATGCTGGAATTCCAGAGAGAGAGGTAAGGCAACATCTGGCAGAGCTGCCAGAGGCCATGCATTGCCATGAGCAGACGATGGAGGAGTCCATCCGTGTCATAAGTGCTGCTATGTCTCAGGCCTATAAGCGCATGGCTTCGTCCATCGAGAGGTTGGCGACCCTCATGAAGAGCCAGATCCCACAAATGCATGCCGACCTGCACACCAGCACCTTGGCCATGAGCTCAACGCAGCAGTGGCAAGGTGAGAGAAGGACAAAGCGCCTACAGTCCTCACCAGGTCCTCGTCCTTCTCTGGTCAGTAGGAAGGTTCAAGTAAGCCTTGAAATGGAGGAGAGGCTGACCTCCACAGCCGGGGGCTCCCCTCATGGAGCTCTGAGTATGGACAGAGGCTCCTCAGCCCCTCCGTCAGTGATCCCAGCTCCAGTAGCCACGATGCCTGAGGACAGTGCAGGAAACCCTCAGGCAGCCGGGGCCCTTCAAGCCTCAGGCAGCCAGTCGACAACCGCCAAAGTCATCACAGGCCAAGGGGCAGCCTGATCAGCTGCCAGCCTCAAGCCCAGCTGTTATTGCAGGGGTCACACCTCATAGAAGCACTCGAAAACCTACTAAGAAAAGCATGTCGACACACTTGGGGTTTCACGCGTGTTTGACATTTGACATTTGTTTTGTGTTATCAAGTTCTATCATTATTACAGTTCACATTAATTGTTGAAAAATGCTTATTCTTTCATGCCTTAATTGTGAGATGCTGCTTTCTCTCTTCCTCCCTCTTTGGGCTGCCAGTGTAGGCACACCCCTTCTTTGGTAAATGTCTCAGATGTGCCAGAGTGCGTGGTTAAGCTGGGCACTAGGCATGGAATCCAGATAGAAAGGAGGCGACAGATGAATCCATTGAAGTAAGTCTTTATTGACTTCACTCTGAGAAGCCATCATGGTGGTTGGAAGTGGGTAAGTATGAGATTGTCTCCTGCCTCCCTTGCCCGTCTCTCAGTGTGCCTGGCCTCCAGTTCAAGATCCAGTGCTGCCTTCTCATTAGCCTCTCTGCATCCTCCTTGTCGGTTGTGGCCTGCCGATCAATCATGGTCTCTTAATGCAAAGCCTCCCCCCTCTGCAATGCTTGATTGTGCAGAGCACAGAAGACCACCATGATATGCGAGACCATTGCTGGGGTATACTGCAAGGCTCCACCGGTTCAACTGAGGCACCGGAATCTCATCTTCAGTAGCCCAATGGCCTACTTGATGGTCGCTCTGGTGGAGCCGTGGCAAGTGGTGTACCTTTTTTCTGCTGCAGTGTGAGGTTTCTTCAATGGGTAGCCCTTGTTCCCGAGAATCCATCCCTGAAGGCGAGTATGGGACCTGAAAAGCTGTGGCACCTGGGGCTGTCAAAGTATGTAGACATCGTAGCTGGTTCATACGAACATACGAACAGAAGTAAGCCACTCGACCCCTTGAGCCTGCTCCGCCATTCAATAAGTTCATGGCTGAACTGATTAATCCACATTTCCACCTACCCCCGATAACCTTCCACCTCCTTGCTTATCAAGAATCTATCTACCTCTGCCTTAAAAATATTCAAAGTCTCTGCTTCCACTGCCTTTGAGGAAGAGAATTCCAAAGACTCAGGACCCTCTGAGAGAAAAAATTTCTCCTCATCGCTGTCTTAAATGGGCGACCACTTATTTTTAAACAGCAACCTCTAGTTCAAGATTCTTCCACAAGAGGAAACATCCTTTCCACATCCACCCTGTCAAGACCCCTCAGAATCTTATATGTTTCAATCAAGTCACCTCTTACGTTCTAAATTCTAGTGGACACACACCTAGCCTGTCCAATCTTTCCTTATAAGACAGTCCACCCATTCCAGGTATTAGTCTAAACCTTCTCTGTACTGCCTCCAATGCATTTACATCCTTCCTTAAATAAGACCAGTACTGTACACAGTACTCCAGATGTGGTCTCACCAATGCCCTGTATAGCTGAAGCATAACCTCCTTACTTTTGTATTCAATTCCCCTCGCAATAAACGATAACATTCTATTAGCTTTCCTAATTACATGCTGTACCTGCTTCCTAACCATTTGCGATTCATGCACTCGGACACCCAGATCCCTGTGCATCTCAGAGCTCTGCAATCTCTCACCATTTAGATAATATGCTTCTTTTTTATTCTTCCTGCCAAAGTGGACAATTTCCCACTTTCCCACAATGTACTCCATTTGCCAGGTCTTTGCCCTCACTTAACCTATCTATATTCCTTTGTAGCCTCCTTATGTCCTCTTCACAAGTTATTTTGCTACCTATCTTTGTGTCATCAGCAAATTTAGCAACCATACCTATGGTCCCTTCTTTTAAGTCATTTATATAAATTGTAAAAAGTTGAGGCCCCAGCACAGATCCCTGTGGCACACCACTCATTACATCTTGCCAACCAGAAAATGACCCATTTATACCTACTCTCTGTTTCCTGTTAGCTAACTAATCTTCTATCCACGCCAATGTGTTATCCCCTACACCAGGAGCTTTTATTTTCTGCAATAACCTTTGATGTGGCATCTTATAAAATGCCTTCTGGAAATCTAAGTACAATACAACTACTGGTTCCCCTTTATCCACAGCACATGTAACTCCCTCAAAGTTAAACTTGATTTCCCTTTCTCAAAACCATTTTGACTCTGCCTGATTACCTTGAATTTTTCTAAATGCCCTGCTATACTGTATTTAATAATAGCTTCTAACATTTTCCCTAAGACAGATGTTAAGCAAACTGGCCTGTAGTTTCCTGCTTTCTGTCTCCCTCCCTTTTTGAATAAAGGAGTTACAGTCGCTAGTTTCCAATCGAAAGGAACCTTCTCCGAATCTAGCGAATTTTGGAAAATTTAAACAACGCATCAACTATCTCACTAGCCACTTCTTTGAACACCCTAGGATGAAGTCCATCAGGACCCGGGGACTTGTCAGCCCGCAGCTCCAACAATTTGATCAGTACCACTTCCCTGGTGACTGTAATTTTCTTGAGTTCCTCCCTACCATTTCCTGACTTACAGTTAATACTGGGATGTTACTTGTAGCCTCAAAAGTGAAGACCGATGCAAAATATCTGTTCAGTTCATCTGCCAGCTCCTTCTTATCCATTATTAATTCCCCAGACTCACTTTTTAAAGGACCAACGCTCACTTTGTTAACTTTTCTTTTTTAAATATCTATAGAAACTCTTACTCTCTATCTTTATATTTCTAGCTAGCTTTCTCGTACTCTAATTTTACCTTCCTTATCAATCCTTTAGTCATTCTTTGCTGTTTTTTACATTCTGTCCAATCTTCTGACCTGTCTCCCATCTTGGCACAATTATAGGCTTTTTCTTTATGTTTTATACTATCTTTAACTATTTTAGTTAACCACGGATGACGGGTCCCACCCTTGGAATTTTTCTTTCTCGTTGAAATGTATCTACTCTGTGTATTCTGAAATATCCCCTTAAATATCTGCCAATGCATTTCTTTTGACCTATTCCTTAACTTGATTTGTCAGTTCACATTAGCTAGCTCCGTTTTCATGTCCTCATAATTGCCCTTATTTAAGTTTTAAATACTAGTCTTGGACCTACTCTTATCTCCCTCAAACTGAATGTAAAATTCAACCATATTTTGATCGCTGCTACCTAGGGGTGCCTTAACTATGAGGTCATTAATTAATCCTATCTCGTTGCACAATACCAGGTCTAGTATAGCCTGCTCTCTGGTTGGCTCTACAACATATTGTTCCAAGAAATTATCCTGATAATATTCTATGTACTCCTCATCTCGGCTACCTCTGCCCATTTGATTTTTTCAGTCCATATGTAGGTTAAATATCCCCTGTAATTATCGCTGTACCTTTCTGACAAGCTGCCATTATTTCTTCCTTTAGATCCTGTCCCACAGTGTGGTTAATGTTAGGTGGCCTGTACATTCTGTAACCTATTTGTGTCTGTGTCTGAAAGTTGGAGTGTAGTTTATTATTTTACTTAGATTGGCATTTGATTTTAAGTACAATAAACTAATCTGTTTCTTGTTTAAACTCAAGAAAACCTGTCCAATTGGTTATTTTATGATCATAGCACATAAAGGGTTAAACACTCACTGAATTGGTAAACACATCCACTGTTTAATAAAGAATAAACCTTGTTGCAGTCAAACAAGGAGGACCCCTCCTCACCTGATCGTAACACTGTCAAGACACATGGGGGAATAGTGCCACCTAAGTGAGGTACTGGAGGTTTGCCTGGTGCTTGTGGAATTTTACTCCGGTGTGGAATAAACATCTTCACGATTGTGGGAAGGAGAAAATTGGTAAAAGAAAAATTGCGTCAATAATAGTTCCTATTTAATCACAAAAATTCTTGAACGATGCATGAGAGTTAATTCTTCTATCTCACAACTGCAATAGGGAGTCAAGCTGGGAATGTAGCATTTAATGTAAAATTTCCAGTAAATTTTCTCTTAGCTCTTACACTACTGTGTTTGATAAATCAAAGTTGTTTCAACAATCTTCTCTTCTAATTTCTGGACAAATCCATAGACATGGGCCAAGTGGCCTCTTTCTGTGCCATAAACTTTCTATGACTCTCTGAAATCTTACAGCAGTCCATGATTTCTTCCACAACGCGCATAGCTGCAGTGGTCACAGCATTGATCTTTATAGGTGCTTCAGTTGATCGTCATGCTTTTGTAATGTGATCTTAAATGCACTTGTCAATAAGTTCAGATAACTGGATTGGTTGGACCTTTTTGTTTGACATTCAGACATCAGTTTGTGCCATTCTATCATTTTCTAAGATCTTGGTAGCATTTTTGCTGATTGTGTTTTGATATCTTGATATCTAAGTTGATTTGAGAAGATAATTACCTTTTTATGGATGTGACGGAAACCACAAGGAAAAAGGGCAGTTTACAGCAGCACTGCTGGAGGAAAAGACCAGCTGTAACAATTTTAAGATTTCTGAATGAATGAGAATGAATGAGAGAAATGCATGTGTGCTTTCCTGTATTGTCTCTTTCTTCTAATTTATAATGAAATGATGTCACATTTCATTTGGCGAGAAGTGGAGATGTGACAGAAACCACACCTGCTAAATGGAATCATATTAATTTCATCAGATAAAACACTACTTGAACCCTTTTACGGGATATTACACAGAACTTGTTTAAAAAAGACAGTTGGACAGCTGAAACACGGCTGCACATTTGCATTCTGAGAGACAGTTTAATAGAGAGACAATGGGAGTGCTCACTGATTCAATTAACAAGATTGGTCTGGGCAATCATCGTAATCAACCTTCTTTGTCTGTGTAAGAGCCAAAGCTCCACACTGCACTGAGTGTGACTGGAGAACTTTGAGAATCAACAACCCTCGCAGATGATGCTGTTTCAAACAAAGAGCTGGTCACATGACTTACTTGTTGGTCAGACTGGAAACTGTTTGAATTGTGCGTCACAGAAAGGTTTGGGCAGACTGCAATTTGAAGACCAAAGAGAAGGAAGCCCTCTCTCCTGTCTCTCTCTCAAGCAAAGTCCCAGGGACCCATGGAAGCAGCTTAAGCCTCAAGCCAGAGGACTTCAGCTTTCTGGTACCAGAGAAGCAAGTTTAAAAGTGTGCATTAGGCCTCAGCAAGAACTGCAAGACCACAATTCCAACCAAGGAATTTACAACAAAACTAAAGACAGTAACTGAATTCCATTTACTACACCAACCCTGCCCCCGCTATTTCTTTCTCCCCCCTGTATCTATTTGTGTGTGTGTTTATCTTGAATGCATGCTAGCGTGGTTGCGTCGCGTAATTTCGTAATTTTAACCGAATTAGAATGTTAAGGCTTATAAACTTCCATCTTTCTTGTTTAAACCTAAGAAGACCTGTCTGGTTGGTTCATTTTGCAATTACAATTAGAGAGCAATGAGCAAGGACTCACTGAGGTGTTAAGCTAAAAACACTGGGCTGAATTTTACGCTGCCCCAACGGGTCGGTTGGTGGCGTGGGGGGCAGCGTAAAATGGAGCAGGAGGCTCCGGGAGGCCTACCCACCCTGCTCCTGCCTCCGGTCAACTTTATGGCAGATGGGCGGGAAACGGCCGGCCCGACCGAGGCCAATCAAGGCCCTTAAGTGGCCATTTAATGGCCACTTAAGGGCTCTTGCCCGCCTCCATGGATATTTTACCCGTGGCAAGCATGCGTGCAGGAGACATGAAAGGCCGCCCAGCGATAGCTGCCGGTCTTTCTGCGCACTGTGGGGGAGTCATGGCAATCAGGTACAGGGTGCCCAATTGAGGGCCGCCCCCACCTCCCAACCCACCCCTGGGACCCAAGATGCTCCCCTCCCCCCAAACGACAACTCCAGCCTCACCAGGGCTGCTGTCCTAGTAGTGGCCACCGCTCCCGGTGGCGCTGCTAGGAGGAAGAGCTGCCGGCTTACTGATTGGCCGGCGGCTAACTGAGGCGGGCCTTCCTCCCTCAAGTGGGTGGAAGTCCCGCCTCGGGACAATTAAAGCCCGGCGACCCATAAAATGCGGGACAGATCCCCGGGCTAGTTTGAAGTGGGTTCACCTCCGACTTTTATGTCGGTGGCGAATTCCTGTCCGCCTAAGGTAAAATCCAGCCCACTGTGTTTTAAAAGATAAAACCTGTTACAGCCAAACCTGGAAAGGGACCAGAGGGGAGCCTGAAACCCCTTCCTCACCCAGTCGTAACATGGATGATTGCACTGACATCCTGGCTTTAACTGAGATTGTCCCAAAGTTGGCAATACTTCACCTCTTACTGAAGCCTTCCTGCCTGGTTATACTTTTCACTTCCTGTCCTATGCAAATTGCCACAGTAGCATTTCAGTTTTTATCATCTACTCACATTTTGATCTCTTCCCTCTTCTCCTCTGGTACCTCCTTAGACCACCTCAGCTTGTTCCTTTAAAATCCTCATTGTCTATCACCCTCAAGTTTCACCCCAAGTTTCTTTCCAAGATATTCTCTCCCTTTCGTTCCTCAGCCTTTGCACTGAGCCCAAATCAAAGTCACAAATTATATCATTTATGCTCGTGATCATGATGCATTATGCCTTCTCATCTTCTTCAGTCTCTCTGTAGCCTTTGACATAGTCAACCATACTATCCTCGTTCAACGCCACTTCTGTAATGTCCTGCTCGGTGAGATTGGCCTCATTTGGTTCCATGCTTTATCCGATAGTAAACAGAACATCCCCATCAATGACTCCTCGTCTTGCCTCTGAATGTTACCTTTAGAGTCCTGAAGGATCTATCCTGGGTACCCTCCTCATCCACATGCTGCCCTTTGGCAACATCGCCTTCACATAGAGAGGGTCAGTTTTCACATGCACACTTAAGATACCCAGCTCTATCTCTCTGCCTATGCGTTTGACTCCTCCACTGATTATGTTGTCAGACTGCTTATTTGATATCAAGTCTTGGATGATTTGCAATTTCTTCAGTTAAACATTGGGAAAACTAAAGCCATTGTGTTCCGCCTCTGCTGTAAACACTGTACCCTTGCCACCAATTCCATCCCCCTCTCCGGCCAGTGTCTCCTGCTGAAACAACCTGTTCACAAAGTAACATCCAATTCAACCTCAGGCTGAGCTTTTGATACCATATCTTCTCCATCACAAAGACTGCTTACTTCTATTTCCATAATATGTCTGCCTCTGTCCCTATCTCAGCCCATCTGCTGCTGAAACCTTCAGCCACGTTTGTCATTTCCAGACTCAAATATTTGAATGCTGTCCTGGCCAGCATCCCATTTTCCACTCTGTGAACTTCAGCTCATCGAACACTCATGTCCTATCCGCACCAAGTCTTTTTCATTTATTAGTTTGTCGTCAATGACCTACTTCAGTTCCAGTTCCTCAATACCTCCAATTTAATATACATAATCCTCATGTTTAAAGCCTTTCATGGCTTCACCCCCTCTTTCTCTGTAACCTCCTCCACTCCTCCATCTCGCCTGAACTCTGCATTCCTCTGACAGACCTTTGTGCATTCCCACCTCTCTTCGCTGCATCAATGGCAGTTGTGCCCACAGTCATTTGGGCCCAATGCTCTGGAACTCACTCCCTAAGTTGTTCCACTTCTCCCCCTCCCTGCCTTCCTTTAAGGTGCTTCATAAAACTAATTTCTTTGACCCAAAATTTTGGTCACCCTTCCGAAGATCTCCTTCTTTGGCTCGCTAGCTATTTATTTCTGATTATGCCTCTGTGAAGCATATATTTCTACATTAATGTTGCTATATTAATGTTGATGGATGATACTACAGTATTTGAAAAAAATGTAGGGAGTTCTCTGAATGCTCTAGTGAGCCAATAGTTCTCCCTCAACCAACATTATCAACACAAATCTGATTAATTGGTCATTTTGCTCTTTGTGGAATCTCGTAGTGCACAATTTAGCTGGCACATTTCTCTGCATAGCAACAGTAACTGCAGTTTAATAGTAACACATTAGTTTAATGTTAATGCTGGTGGAAATTATTCATCTACCTAAACCATCCTCTGAAACTTCCTATCAGAAACTAATAGTTCTAAATCCTATTTACAACTTAGCCAGTAAACTCATTTTAGCTATAATTTAGACCAATGATAACAGTAATGTAACAGTGAAACACTATGGGCCATATTTTATTGGTAAGCTTCAGGTCCCGACATTGGTACCGTGCAGCTTGTGGGGCCATGAGCAGCAGTCCTCACACGATCAAGCAGTGGCCGGCCAAATAAGGTTAATGAGACGCGGGGAACGTTTAATGAAGTGGATGGTGGTGGGGATGGAGGCGGAAATGCCGGCATCAGCTGACGCCGCGGCAGGTGCTGGCGCCACAATTAAAGGGCTGCCAGTCCTGTATTCAATGTTTGATTGTTAACTGTAAGGATTTCTTCAGTGGAGAGAGGCAATACAATGATTGCAAACGGAAGATACTTTAGTGATGCCTCCCTCCAGGTTCTCCTACAGACTGCCAGGGAAGATGGGAGGAGGAGAACCAGGCACCTGACCAAGCAAGCCTGACTGCAGATAGTGGAGGTCAGCATTCGTGGGGTCACCCCAGGGATCTGGATCCAGAGCCACAAGTGGACAGTGACCTCATTCGGGCCGTGAAAGTGAGTACCTCATAATCCCCTTGATCTCTTGAACCTTTCATGTGTCAGAGCAGGAGGGTGCTTCAGGTGGAGAAGGAGTGCCCACCTCGACGTGGGTAAAGGATCAGGGCATAAAGATACGCTGCCTGAGGCATGGCTGAATGATATTAAAAGGTGTCCCTTTGTCATTGAAAACCCCCACAAAGTTCCTGGAAAGGGGTCGCATGCAGGAGGCATCTGTATGCCCCCATTAGTAACTGCTGGACTACCACCAGCATATATCTTGGGCTTGACCCCACCTGGGCTGCAGAAGATAGCACACATTTGCAGGGAGCAGGACAAGACTGGTGGTGGGCTGCCATATTTCCATGTTCTGAGCCCGATGAAGGAGGATGCCATGGAGCTGTCTTGACTGCAAGATGAACATTGTGTTGTAGATGGAGAGACAGGGGTATCTTCCCAAGACAATGAATAAGGTCAGCATGGGGTACAAGGGTGCATCTGCAGTGGTGGAGCCATGCTGCTCATGGTGTACCTGGTGCCTACAGGGATCTTCAACATAGGAGTGTTTGCTATGTCGGGAAGGCAAGCCCTTGACCTTTCAATGTCTTTGTTCTCTCATGCAGGTCACGCAGAACATCAACATATGTCGCAGAGACTGTGGGAGAGCCTGCCATGTCTGAGAGGGAGGATGGAGCCTCAGAGGGTGCATCGTCACTTCATTCCCCTCCACCCTCCACTAGTGCAGATACACTCACGTCAGTGGTTATGTGCTGATAGTTAGATTCGGGCACACAACCTGGTGAGCACAGCATGGATGTGCCTCAGTAGCTGACAGAGAATGTGGCAGCTCAGGTCTCTGACAGTCAGAGGACTGTGGATGGCCAGGCCCATGTTGAGTCCCAGGCTCATGACATGCCTCTGGCATTGCCTACATCACGGGAAATGCTGCAGCTGCAGCAAGAGGTCAGGCAACATCTGGCAGCGATGCCAGATGTTATGCATGCCCAAGCGCAGACGATGGAAGAGTCCATCCCGGCCTTGAGTGCTGCACTGTCTCTGGCTGGTGCATGAGTGGTGTCCTCCATTGAGAGATTGGTAGCTCTCCTGGACAGCCACATCCAGCAGAACACTCAGTGTCTGCATTTTTGTCCAGATCTGCATACCCTTGTCTTGCCCATGAGCTCAATGCAGCAGTGACAAGGAGAGAAGGGGACAAGGGACCTGGAGTCACCACGAGGTCCTCTACCCTCTCAGGTCAGCAGGGAGGCACATGTGTGCTCCCCACAGCTGGGGATTCCTCTCAGGGTGCTCAGCCCCTCTACTAGTGATGCCAGATGCTCCTTCATCCCTGATGACATAAGGTGGCACTGCTTCTGTGCAGGAAGACCTCAGCATGCCATGGTCCTCCAGGCCTAAGGCATCCAGAGGACGACCGCCAAAGTCATCCCTAGCCAAGGGTCAGGAAGGTCAGCAGCCAGCCTCCACTTCAGCTGACAGGGGAGCACCACGTAGGAGTACACGCAAAGGAATAAAGAAGAGCACTTAGGATGAGTGTCTAATGTAAATAGAAAGGGTAGCGATTGTTGTCAGGGATAATAAAGATAAGCTTCTATCTCACAAGATCTCCTTCCTTTTATTTATGGCCTTTGGTGCTTCATTTCAACCCTGCCTCTGTCAAGGGGCTCAAGACGAGGGATCTTGCCACGTGGGGTTCTGTCTGGAGCCTTCCCAGCTGAGCGCTGTGCACCTGGCGCTGGGTGATGGCTTGCTAAAGGAAGGAAGGTGACAATAGGGCTGCATAAAGGTAAGTCTTTATTGATCAATCTACAACTGGTAGTAAGGATCAAAGGAAACGTGAATGAATAAGGGCATCGCAAACCTTCCTTGCACGTATCTCATGGCATTTTTCCTGTTGTCCCTGGGGTCCTTCATCTGGTGATGCTTGGCCAGCTTCCTCCTTTGCATCCTCCGTCTGAGGAGGCATCATGCACCTCGATATCCTCAGCGTTCAATGCCTCCCCCCTTGGTAGCAACAGGTTGTGCAGTGCACAGCAGACCACCACGATACATGAGATCCTCACCAGGGCATACTGAAGGGCTCCACTGGCGTGATCTAGGCACCTAAATCTCATCTTGAGTAGACCAATGACCTGTTCTATGTTTGCTCAGATTGTCCCATGGCAGGTGTTGTACCCTTCCTCCGCATCTGTGCATGGGTTCTTCAAAGGCATCAGTAGTCATGTCCTCAGTGGTCATGTCCTCAGTGGGTACCCTTTGTCTCCAAGGAGGGAGGCCGGAAAAACTCTGGCACCTGGGATTGCCTTAAAATGTAGGCATCGTGGCAACTTCCCGGGAAGCATGCACAGATCAAAAGGATCTATTTATGGAGGTCACAGACAGGTTGTACATTGAGGGAATGGAAGTCTTTCCTGTTGATGAAGGCTTGTGGCTGGAGCGCAGGAGCCTTAATGGTCGATGACACGCTGCACCTGGGGAATTCCAGGGATGGCCCAAAACCCGATGGACTTCTCAGCTTGAGAGCTGGGATCCGTGCGGAAATGCACATCTTGGCCAGCCCTCCTGAAAAGGGCATTGGTGACCTCCTTGATGGGCCGCTGACTGTGAAATCCCACATTGGATCCCTAGAATGATCCAGAGGTGTAGTAGGTCAGTGCCACAATGACTTTCAGTGCCACTGGCATTGGATTTCCATCAAGTCCCCTGGGGCTCAGCTCAACCTGCATCATAGTGCATAGGTCAGTGATGGCCTCCCTGGATTGGCAGAGTCTTTGTTGACACTGCCTCTTGGATATCTGTAGGTAGTTGAGCCTTAACCAATAGACCTTCTTTAGAGGGTAGCTTCTTCTGCACAGAGGAGGCTGCTGGCTTTCCCCTCTGTGCCCTTCTCCATTGTCTGGCAGCCAGTGCTGACCCTCCTGTGGGGTCACAGGTCGCTGTGGTGCCACTGCCGGTACCTGGACGTCTCTCTCGCTCTGCTGCACCTCCTCTTCAATGTGGTCCCTGACACTTGGATGAATGAGGACCATGATAGGTGGCCTTCCCCAAGTTCAAGGTCTTTACTACCAAGAGTACCCCCCCACCTTCTTCCCTCCTTCCCCCCACTTGTCACCTCTGACCAGGTGGCATATTTGCATTGCCCCCCTGGTATAGCTCCCCTGTAGTGCTGGAACCTCTGCCCCCACTCCTCAGATGATTCTCGATGCCCTCCCTTTTCCATACTGCCAGGCAATTGATGCTCTCTCTCCCAATGGCCTCCCTTTTTGGACAGCAATGAGTTCCTGCCTTCATGCCACCTCCCTCTTCTAGGTGATGCGCTGAAGCCCTGTGACTCCTGAGTGCTGTTAATAAAATTTAAAACTTAGGGTAAAATCTCTGTCAATAGGCCTCTTAACTACCTTAATAGCCTGCCCACAGCGTTAATGTCAGCTCTCTGCCTTCCATATTTGCCGCCATCGATAAAATCGGGATGTGATGTTACGACGTTGGACTTCTAGTCCAACGTCTCCCATCCCAATTTTTGCCCCCTCCCCAGCCTCTTCCGGGTCTGTTCCCATCTCCAAGGGACGAATAAAATTCAGCCCTACATATTACAATGGATCACCATTAGGTTAATCATACTGTTCTTCCTGTCAAGTGAATTTATCCAGTCATTTGTAAAATCTGTCACAGTATTCTTTTCCCCCATTCCCAAACATATTGCCTAAATTAGTTCATTTTGATACCTTTAAACTGCGTTTAAACTGCGTTCCCTCGTCCTCTAATCCTGTGCTGGATTGAGGAATTCCTTGGATCTAACTTCTTCATAGCACAAAAAACCTTAACGACCACTCTATCCTTTCTGTAATAGAGACCAATGCTAGACCACATGTCCAGTCTCTCCAAGGCCATTTGCCATTTCAATATCATCTCCTTTGGCTTACAAGTCATACTCTGAACAAACCAACATTCTATTTGCTTTCTTGACTGCCTGCAAACATTGAAACAAAGGTGTTAATGACTTAGCCACCATGACTCCAAATGCTTTTGCGCTGATCGCTCAAATGTGTTATCATTTAAAACCTACTCCCTGTTCTCAATTCTCATACCAAGAGCAGTATATTATGCGCAGCGGCTCATTTACATGGACGGGGCGGAATGCCTGCCCTGAATGACATAGAGGAGGCGGCCGCTCTGTCCCCGGCAATGGTGTCTGGCGCAGGTGCCGTCGCTATTTTTAAAGGGCTTCAAGACCTTCAGTGAGAATCACATTTTTAAAGGTACCGCTGTCAGAAAAAAGAAATAAGCACTTTATTGCACTTTGAATCCCCTCTCTCGCTCCACCAATGAGGAATCAATGTGCAAACTGCACCCAAAAAAGGTTTTCTCAGATATCGACCTTTCCCCCCTGACCTTTACTAACTTTGACCTTCAACCCCTTCCCACCATCCCTGCAACCAATAGGAACAGTTTTCCCTGCTACCACCCCCCCCCTCCCGACCCCACCGCTCCTGCCCTGAGAACTTCACCTCCCCCTTCACCAACAGTGTTATGCCTCAGATCTCCGAATGGAGATCCAAAGGCGCGGGAATTCCGGCAATCGGCTGGAATATCGGCTTGGGACGGCCGTTGCTACAAGGTAGTTCTTTGGTCATTCATTTAAATTTAATTAATATATTTAAATTAAGTCTCTGTCACTGTGCAGTGGGGAGGCTGCCAAAAGGCCTTACGCTGACAGTAAAATGGAGTGGGGCCTTCCCGGCATCGAGGCCTGTGGAGGGCCTGTCCTGGAGGTATTTTCCGGCTCCCACCACCCCCCGGCCCCCGCTACGAGCCCCAACGACGGGGGGCTGGTAAAATTCAGCCCCAATCTTAGAACTTGTGTGGAACTCCAGCTGCTATCTCTCTGCTTGTTAGAATATTTTAAAGAGGCTTAAATGACCAGGTATCCTAGAATATTTTGCTTTACATTTTAGCCAGACAGTGCATGAGGAGGAAAGGGGAAATGTGTAAATAACAGCAGTTTGGAAACTCAAAAGACTGAGATACACGCAGGTCAAGAGATGGCCCATATCGAGATAAGGGGTCAATTGCTAAATCACCACATGTCACAGTAAAAATAATATTGTTATTGAGATATAGCTAAGGCAGTTAGAACACTGAAAGCCTGCAAGCCACTAGCCCTATACATTTAAAGTATAATAAACAAAGCTGGTAGAACAGAGGTCGAGGCCGAAAGATTAGAAGTGGGGTAAACACCTCAATATGTCACCTCAGCAAATGTGCAACTATGGATACTGTTACTGCAATAGTAACCTTTTTCCCCTAAAGTTGATCTATAAATATTTAACAGAGCTATAAGCCTTAACATCTGCTGTCTTGTCTTTGATGTTGGAAATATTTTAAGCATTCTATAAGAATATGTTGTTTTCAGTTTGTTTATTATTTTCTCTATGGGCTGAATTTTTCACTGACGGCATGGCTCTAGGCAGCGGTACTGAAAGTGGGTGTTGTCGCCGCATGAATGAAATGCGGCTGGCCGACTGTGATCGTGCGGTGGTTGGTTAATTGAGGAAATGTAAGTGTGGGGCCTGTGCACTCGAACCAGATGCAGGGAATGAGGCGCCAATGGCAGGTGCTGGTGCCATATTTGAAGGGCTGCCAGCTGTGCATTTATTGTTGCCTGCAGCCCAGGACCCCTTCTGCTGTCTCTGCAGCCCTAGGACCCCTTCTGCTGCCTCTGTTGCCTGATAGGCAAGGAACTGAAGGCGAGCCTTCAGCAACCATGGTTGAAGAAAGACACTGGGTGCCTTTATGGTTTAGCAATGCTTCCCTGCAGGTTCTCCACCAGGCTGCAAGGAAAAGGCGGGAGGTCCTTTACTCCAGAAACGAGAGGAGGAGACTTGCCCTGACCAAGCAAGCCTGGACAGAGGTAGCGGAGGATGTCAGGAGCCATGGGGTCACCTCCAGGACATGGATCCAGTGCAGTAAGCGAGTGAATGACCTCATCCGGGCTGCTAAGGTGAGTGCTCCAAACACAGTGGACTCTTTGGGCATTGCGTGTGGCAGAGGGAGCAGGAGCATTTGGTGGAAAGAGAGTAAACACCCGGCCGTGTGCATTGGGGAAGGGCAGCAGGATATGCTGCCCTTAGGGGAGATGGCAGCGTAGTGGTAATGTCACTGGGCTACTAGCCCAGGCTAATATCCTGGGGGCACTGGTTCAAATCCCACCACAGCAGCCGGTGGAATTTAAATTCAGTTAATTCATAAAAATTTGAAAGCTGGTGTCATGAAACTATTATTGATTGTCATAAAAACTCATCTGGTTTACTAATGCCTTTTAGGGAAGGAACTCTGTCGTCCTTACATGATCTGGTTTACATGGGACTCCAGACCCACAACAATGTGGTTGACTCTTCCCTCTGAAATGGCCTAGCAAGCCACTCAGTTTAAGGGCAATTAGGGATGGGCAACAAATGCTGGCTATGCCAGTGACACCCACATCCCATGTAAGAAATAAAAAATGCTGCCTGAGGCTTGGCTGCATCTCCGTAAGAGGCGCAGATCAGTCATTTCAAACCCCACACAGTCCCTACAGAGGGGCCGCATTGGACGATCACCAGCTTGGGCCTGTGCCCTCTGGGAGACTAACTTTGTTCATCATTGTGTCTGCAGGAGAAGACAGCGCACAATCGGAAAGAGAATGCCAAGACTGGTGGTGGAGCACCTTATATCTATGTCATAAGCCCGATGGAGGAGGCCATGGATCTGGCAGGTCAGCAAGGCGGCCACTCTATAGCTGATGGCAGGGGCACCTACCCAAGAGAGTTTGTGAGCACCTCCTGGGGCAAGGATGTATCTGCTGCAAACGAGCCACTACATCAATGGAGTTGCACAGTAAGGGTAGTTGGAATGTCATGCTGGCCAGACCACAACCCTTCAATATGTTTTCTCTTGCAGGTCAAGATGAAAGACAAGAGCGAAGAGCTGGAGAGACTGGGGGACAGACTCTGAGGAGGAGAAGGGAGACTCAGAGGGTGCACTGTCGTATCATTCCCCTGCACCTTCCACCAGTGCAGATACTCTCACATTTGTGGGTATTCGGTCGCGGTTAAAATTGGGCGCACAACCTGGTGAGCTATTCACAGACGCGCCCCAGCAGCTGATGGAGGCTGTGACAGCCGAGGCCACTGGCAGTCAAAGGACAGTGGGAGGCCAGGCCTATGCGGAGCTCCAGGCTGATGATGTACCTCTGGTGTCATCGGCAACATGGGAAATGCTTCCGCTGCTGCAAGAGGTAAGGCAACATCTGGCAGCGATGCCAGAGTGTTTGCATACCCAAACGCGGACGATGGAGGGGTCCATCCAGGCCTTGGGTGTTGCACTGTCTGCATGTTTCATGTCTGGCTTCCTCCAAGGAGAGATTGGCAACCCTCAAAGAGAGCCAGATCCAGCAGATCAATCAGTTGCTGCCGGAAATGAGCGCAGACCTGCACACCATTGCATTGTCCATGAGCTCCATGCAGTGGTAGCGAGGCAAGAGGAGAATGAGGCACTGGAGTCTTCCCCAGGTCTACATCCCCTCTCAGGTCAGCAGGGAGGTACAAGTGCACCTTATAAGGGAGGGAGGAGCAGCTGGCTGCTGCATCTGGGGGCTCCTGTCAGGGTGCTACTGGTGTGGACAGTTGCTCCAAAGCTCCTCTGTGAGTAACACCTGCACCTCCATCATCCCCAATCACCTCTAATTATAATTGTAAATTAACCAATCAGACAGGTTTTTTGAGTTGAAACAAGAAAGATGTAAGTTTATTAACCTTATCACTCTAAACCGATTAAAATGACTAAAATACGCAACGCATCCACATTCACATTCATACGAGATGCACGCAAACGCATAAATAGATACAGAGAGGAAAAACAGAGTTGGGAGGTTGGAGTAGAGTCCTTAAAAAAATGGAATTTAAATACGGAAGTGTAGTCCCAGTGTCCTTAGTTGAAATTGAAGTCTTGAAGTCCTCGCTGGGCCACATGTACAGTTCAGGCTTGCTTCTCTGGTTCCGGAAGGCTGAAGGGAAGCTCTGTCCGTCCTCTTTTGCTGACTGTGAGGATCTGTAGATTTGGGCTTTAGCTGCAGCCGAGGCTTCCCTGGGACTTTGCTGGAGAGACAAAGAGAGAGAGGCGCTTTCTTCCTTGGAGTTCAATTACTGTCTGCTTTCTCAGGCACAATTCACAAACTCTCAGAGTTACACAGGTAGTCGTGTCATGTGACCACCTCTTTGTTTAAAACAGCACCTTCTGGGAGGATCTTTGAAATTCAAGGCTGTTCAGACATACTTGGTGGGGGGGGGGGAGGGGTAGCTCTTTCAAAGTCAATGGGTGTTGATGGTTTTTGATGACCAACATTGACAAAACCATTCTAGGTACTTGAATCGGTGGCACCCCCTTTTTTCTGGCGAGATTGGGTAATCACCTCTGTCTCCCAGCCGACCTTTTTCTTCTCATATGCAAATTGTGCGTGGCCATCTTTACTGCTCTGTTCTGCTTTTTAAAAGTTATTTGTAATAACGTCCAGTAAAAAGTCTCAGGCAAGTTCCATACGACAACATTAATATTTTCCATTTGGCATGTGGGATTTCCATCACAATGGTGAACACCCAGGTCAAGAGGTGATACATAATATATATTAATGACTTGGGTGAGGGAACTAAATGTAACATTTCCAAGTTTGCAGACAATACAAAGCTGATTGGGGGGGGGGGGGGGGGGAAGTGAGCTGTGAGGAGGATACAAAGAGGCTCCAATGTGATTTGGACAAGTTGGGTGAGTGGGCAAATGCGAGGCAGATGCAGTATAATGTGGATAAATGTGAGGTTATCCACTTTGGTTGTAAAAACAGAAAGACAGATTATTATCTGAATGGTGATAGATTGGGAAAGGGGTAGGTGCAACGAGACCTGGGTGTCCTTGTACACCAGTCACTGAAAGCAAGCATTCAGGTGTGGCCAGCAGTTAGGAAGGCGAATGGTATGTTGGCCTTCATTGCAAGAGGATTTGAGTACAGAAACAAGGATGTCTTACTGCAGTTATACAGGACTTTGGTGAGACCACATCTGGAGTACTGTGTGCAGGTTTGGTCTTCTTATTTGAGGAAGGATATTCTTGCCATAGAGGGAGTGCAAAGAAGATTTACTAGGCTGATTCCTGGGATGGTATTAAGAAATATATGTCAGCCTGAGAGAGGACAGCGTTCGTGCTCCATGGAGCCACTGCCACTCCTCTGGGGCAGTGGTTCAGCAATCCTAGATGACAGCAGTCTGAGCCTACATGGCACCAAGCTGGGCTTGCATGGCAACAAGCTGAGATTTCATGACCTCAGTCTGAGCTTCCACTGCAGACATTGGTGGCTTCTGCTTGTGCTGTAATGGAAGCTGAGACATTGGCCATCAGACACTGCGACATGGTCAGGCCCACAAGTATTCTCATGGAATTTGCCAATAGTATTAATCTGGTAAGGATGGACTCCAAGCTGTATGTAAAGCCCTGTGCCAAGTTGGAACTGGACTCCTCCATGCTCCTTGACAGCAGCATCAGGCTTTCTGGCAGGCTTGCTGATGCACCCAGCATTTCTGTATATATGTCATTAGTGTTTTTGTACACCACCCCATCAAGGTCCTCTGCAGCAGAACCCATGTGTGACCTTGCTCTCCAGGGAGCTGGCACCTGTGCTATCCTTTCCCCCTGTCCTGGCTGCAGGCTGCTTGTGCCTGGTAACTCATCACTCTCAGATCCCTCCTCTAAGGTATACATAATGCCAGTATCTGAGCTGGTGGCTGCAAGTGTGATATCGAGTGGTGGTGTTTCTTCTTCATCAGTCTCTTGTTCCACCTGGACTTCAGGCTTCACACCAGTGCTTGACCAGGTGGTAGTTCTTGGGTATCTGAAAAGATAACAAGAGTAGAGTTGTAGTAAGGGAAGGAGGGGAAAGCAACAGGTGCATTCTTACACTATCCGTAGCTTATAAATCAGAAGAGATTGTGAGATGAGGGGGAAGTAGGATGTTAGAAGGTGGATTAGGTAGGAAAATATTATCCTCTCCGGTTTCAGATTAGTCATGGCTGCTCCAATGATGGCCAGCACCGTCTCCTCCATGGGGCTGAAGGCATGCAACCATGCCTGTTTCGCCGATTAGGTGCTGCTACCTCTGATAGGACCTTGTCCTACTAGAGAGAGGGAAATGTGTCAGTGAGTGTAATGCTATGTGTTTGGGTGATGTACCTGTTATAGTTGATTAGCTGGCAGTGTGTGCAAGCTATAAGATGTGAGTATGAGGCTTGCAGCAGCACAAATCTGTGAGTGTGAGGTGAGGCTATGAATGTTAGGTCTGAGTCATACTTGATAGAGACTGCTTGTGGTGGTGGTGGGGGGGTGGTGGTGGGGGGGTGGTGGTGGTAAAGTGGGTGTGGTGAATGAAGCAATATGTGAGCCTAGTGGTTCATTTATAAGAATATGGCATATGAAGATGCATTCACTGACCTTGACCATGTGTGTGAGGTCATTAAACTTTTTGTAGCTCTGCATCCAGGTTCTCAGAGCTTGACTGCTAGCACTGACTGTGGAAACTGTCACTCGTACTGCCTTCATGGTGTCTGTCTTGAGAGCCTCCTCTCTCCTCCTGTTCACCTTCTGCACCAAGGTCTCCAGTGCTGCATCGAACCTTGGAGTACGCTCTTTGGTCTGTTGTGCCATTTCCACTCCTCTTTCTGCTCACAAACTCTTGTTTAATAAGTTCCAGGACCTTCTCCAGCCAGAAGGCACCTCGCTTCTAAGAGGTGCAGGCTATCTTTAAGTAGTGTAGGCTAGCTTTAAGGAGCCCTAGCCTCGCACAAACATGTGCCCTTGTTAAGGCGTGCAGCCACTTAGTAGTGCACTTAGCAATGGGCCACACGCCACTATTAATTAAATTAGTTGACAACACAAAGTTTGCATGCTGCCTACATCGCTGCAAAAGGGTGCAGGTTAATTGTGACCTTATCCAATTTTTCCTCCATACTGTGATTGAAAAGGAAAAAATATGCAGGATTATGGGGAAAGAACAGGACTAATTGGATCAATCTTTGAAAGTGCCAGCACAAATATGATCGGTCGAATATTTTATGATATAAAAGGAAGGACCTCTTCTCTCAAAAAATGATATGTTTTTGGAATAATGTGCTCGCTAATCAAGATCAAAACATGTGGGAGATTCAAAATCAAGTTGAATAATTTAATGGAAGAATAGGAGGGATGGATTTTGTTGGAAAGAATGGCCGTTTTTCATCCCCGACTTTTATCATGTTCATAGAGATGCGAGACAAAAAAAATCTAAAACATTTCAAGCCTGAACCTTACAGACTTTGGCCCCAGGCAAAATCTTGCAATCATAAGAAATATGCGAAAGAATCCACACATCCTTTTAGTTAAACCTATTTGACCATGAACTTGTACTTCAGATTGTACTGATTCAGAAAAGAAATGCAGTTAATTTCCTGAGGAATTGTTGTTTTTATACTATAAATTCTTTCGAGCCAAATAGGCTCAAGGGGCTGAATGGCTTATTCCTATTCCTATGTTCCTATGTATCCCTTATTATGATTTTATCCAGCACCTTTTCAGTCAATTTTTGTTACATAGTTTACATGATCTAACATCTTACATTACATAGCCTCTCACTAAACTGGTATCCATTCATTCAGTTCATCACCACAAATACATATTTTGCCTTAATCACGGGGAGCCACCTTGAAACTCAAAAGAAAAGATCCCCCTGGTTTAAATAGCAAATCTGATGGTGAAAACATAGTTAAAGAGCATATTGAGATTTGTTTTCTGGTTCCAGTTGGTGGGACTGGAGTGCACGCTAATCAAACTTCCTGTTGGGCTAAACTCCTGGAATTTTCTGGAGTTGGCCCTAATCAACTATTCATGGTAACTCTGAGTTCATCTTTGGCCTGATGCTGGGAAGGCACCAAAGTTGGTAGAGGAGTGGGAAATTTCATGCATCAGCAACGGAAGAAAATGATGCACCTTAAGAAAGCTGTCAGAGTAAGAGTACCCAACAGTCGCATTTACCAGACAGACACCATGGGTAGGTAAGAGAAACACTATGGCTGGAATTTTTCGCGCATCAGGCCCCCGATCCCGCTCCACGTCGCCTAGCATCACGCGCTGATCAGCGAATCAGTGGGCCCGCGGCGTAACTCTGAAAAGAAATGGCGGGAACGTCAGCATCATTGGGGGCGGGGCCACATATGCGGAAGGCTGATTGTAAGCCCTACATAAAGGATTACTGATTTGAAACAGAACACTGAGTTCCCCATTTGATATAAAGGAAGATACAACTGTGTTAAGGTCTGGAGATTTCAAAGGCTCCATTCATTGAAACCAAGAAAGACTGGGAGACAAAAACATTGATGTTAGAGGTGATGGAGGGCAGAAGCAATCGCGTTGCCTCCCATTTTTCTGACGATTCACTGCAGGTCCTCCTCCAGGCCATTGAGGAAAGGAGAGACATTCTGTTCAGCTCAGATGGGAGAAGGAGACACTCCAAAGTGACCAAGATGGGCTGGCTGGAGGTTGCAGAGGAGGTCAGCAACCGAGGCGTTGTGAGGCGTACATGGATGCAGTGCCGCAAGCGCCTCAATGACCTGCTTTGCTCTGCCCGAGTAAGGGGCATTCTTCATTCATCTAATCTGTTATGAGCCAAGGGAGGTTTTTTTTGTACCCATGATGCAATGTGGAAGCCCTGTATGATCAATGCCTGGCTGCTGCCTTGAAATGGGACGCATGATGGGCAGGTCTGAGATGAACGCTGATGCTGTGGTGTTAAAGTTACGCCCAACACTGTCACAGCAGTGAAATGCAACACCAACCCTTTGGGTGACAGCCTCATATGCCATCGACTATGTATAAAATAATTATCTTTGTTTATTCAGGAAAAGAGGGGACACAAGGCCCGGGAGAGGTCACATACTGGTGGTGGTGTAGCCACCCAGGCATTCCTCACCAAGATGGAGGAGGATGCCTTAACTATAGCAGGGGAGGAAGGAGGACACGCCGTGGCAGATGGCAAGTGAGTGTTCCAGAATGTGGTGTAACACTTCATTATGTGGGGGGAGGGGCGGGTGGTGAGGCTGTGCTACTGTGCCAATGATTTGGTGAATATCAAATGCACTGAATGTTGCCCTCATTTGTAACATCACCCAGATGTAACCATGCTGGAGGCACAAACTTGTGATTAACTCTGGATTGATGATGAAACTGATCACAATGCTTTTCCCAACAGGTGAAACCCAGCACGTGCAAGTAAGCATTACCGTTGCCCGACCATCCACCTCTAAGGTGGAGGAGGGCGCCTCAGAGGGTGCACCGTCACATCATCGCAACGCACCAAATACCACAACTTCGGTTGGGATGACTGTGTCTGGGGAATCAATGTCACAGACTGGTGTGAGCACAGCACAGTTGCCGGGCCAGACACCAGAGGCAGAATCGGCTGATGCATCACACACTCGGAGGAGTGTGGGATGCCATGCCAGTGCAGAGCCGCAAGCTGATGACGTGCCTCTGAGATCAGCCTTTTGTTGGGTGATGTTGCAGGTGCAGAATGCGATCCATGGAAATCTGGCGGAGTTGCGTGAGACGTTGCGCGCTATGACTCATACTCTGGAGACATCCATCCAGAGTATGAGTTCAGCAAACTCACAGGCATTTGAACATCTGGCTTCCTCCGTTGATAGACTGGTGGCTGCAGTGGAGGGACCAGTTCTTCATGCAATTCGGGACCTCAGAGTGACTGTGGCCTCCCTGGACCAGAGCATCAGAGAGCATAATCTGATGCAACTGCGCCAGGTTGAGGACACTCAGCACTCTGATGCCACCATTGAGGACCACCAGAGCCTCACGAGGGCACAGGGGCAGCAGTTCGCATATGGGAGCTCCTCTCATGGCGCGTCTGATGCATCCTGCAGCTCTTTGCTCCCTCCGCCAGGGACATGTGAACCGCTAAATCCCGGGGTGATAGAGGGTGCTCATCATATTTGCCATTAAAACCCTGAGATGCCAGGGCCCTCATGGCCGCGAGCATGCAGAAGGTGTCTGCCCAAGTCATCAAAAGCAGGGCAGCAACAAGATCAGCCACCTGCCTCTGGTAAGTCTGGTGGCGAGGGATCATGCACACGAATGAGCACGCATAAACGGATTAAGAAAACACTTTAATTTGACTACTGGTGCACTGGGTGACTTGAAGTACATTTATTTGATTTGTAAAACAATAGTGTTTGATTAAATTGGAGATTTTATCATTGGACATGTCATTCCTGAAGTCAGATATTACGTAGTCAACTCAAGTTGTCTCAAATGTGAGGCAACACACTTGGGTCGCATCCCTCATGATGTGATGGATTGGTTATTCACTTTGTCTCACCCCCTAAAGGTTAGAGATTTTGCACTGTCAGATCCTCACAGTGATTGTCATAAAGCAGATTGAAATGTGTGAAGATTTATATCATTTCAACTGAAACGTGTTCCTATTAGAGATTTCCTTGTTTCTCTAGCAGTTAGAGCCAAGTTACATTCAGTTTCCTCTCCATGATCATCATTAGACTGATGCTCATCTTCCTCATCAGAAACGTCGTCATCATCTGATGACACATCGCGCTGACATTGATCATCCTCTATGGCATCTCCATGTTCAATCGCCAGGTTATGCAAGGCACAGCAGACGACAATGATTCTGGAAAACCTCGACGGTGCGTACTGCAGTGATCCACCAGAGCGGTCAAGACACCTAAATCTCATCTTTAAGCGGCCTAGAGTTTGCTCGATTGTCACTCTGGTGGCCGCATGACTCCTGTTGTATCGTTCCTCCGCCTCACCCCTTGGGTTCCTCACTGGTGTCATGAGCCATGTCTTCAGAGGATAACCCCTGTCGCCAAGTATCCATCCCTCCATTCTGTGTGGAGTTCTGAAAATTGCAGGCACCTGTGAGTTGTGGAGAATGAAAGAATCATGACAACTACCAGGGTAACGTGCACACACCTGCATGATTTGCTTCCGATGATCACAGAGGAGCTGAACGTTCATTGAATGGAATCCCTTGCGGTTCATGAATGTCCCCGACTGTCCAGCTGGTGCTCTAAGGGCCACATGAGTACAGTCTATCACGCACTGTACCATTGGGAAGCCGGATATAATTCTGAAGCCTCTGGCTCTCAGCCTGACTGGTGTTGTCCGTCTTGAATGTGATGAAATGGTCAGCACGTTGAAACAATGCATCAGTCACAATCTTTATGCAATGGTGCGCTGCTGATTGTGAGACACCGCACAAGTCTGCAGCTGATTCTTGGAAGGAGCCAGACACATAGAAGTTAAGAGCTACTGTGACTTTTAGAGCGACTGGCATTGGATGGCCACCGAGACAGTTTGATGCAACATCCACTGCCAGCATCTCACAAAGAGATGTGACAGTCTCCCGTGACAGCTGCAGTCTTCTTCTGCACTGGCGTTCTGAAAGCTGCAGGTAGTTCAGACGCGTTCGGTATGCCCTTACTACTGGATAGGTACGTCACCTGACATTTGGTCGCTCCCGGGCGACTCTGCAAACTACTCTCCTTCCAACAGCATGAGGATGCACTGGTGCCGATTCTTAACTGTAAAATTACGGCCACTATATTTCCCACATTATCATATGCAACACCATGGACCATGTGCAACACCATTGGCTAGTAATATATATTGTCTTACTTTGGGTGACTTTATAAGGTCATTAAACATTTTCTGACATTGCCTCCAGATATGCAATGCCCAAGTACACTTAGCATCAACTGTTTCTTGTCCAGCAGTTTCACATTTACTGCTGGATCACGCCAAGCCCTTTTGCAACATCATTGCTTATCATGCACCTCCATACTCCAGTACAGTACAGCACAGATTCAAGTTTTGACTTACACTGACACCCTTGACACACGCACTTCATCAAAGAGTTTTACAGATAAAATCATTGCAACACAATGTACCTGCATGATGTATGGTCATTTATTGACACATAGGATAGGCACCTAAATCTACTTTGGGAAATTCTACAGTGTGGTGACATTAGCCATGTCACACTGCTGTTGTTGGTCATGCCAACTTGTGAATCAGTCACCCATCTATTAAATGTCTGAGCAGCTCATTGGCTAATAGTGCAGGTGATTCCTATGCTAGCCCGGAAGGAGGTGGAAGTAAAACCAGTTGAGGAAGACGATGACCTTAACTTCTACTGGCAGTGTCATTCTCACAATGCAGATGAGCTGCAGGTGTCTTTGCAGGCAACTGGTGCAGATCTGCGACAGGCTCAATGCTGACCCAGAGCTTGCCGAATCAGTTCCCCAGTCATTGCTAGGAAACCTTACTTGATGTTTAAGATATGGTTTGTGGCATAATACCATAAATACCATAGGTCAGACATTGCATACCTGGAGGCAATGTCGGAAAAAGTTTAATAACCTTGTCAAGCCAGCCAAGGTAACAGAATATATGTATGTATATATATATATATATATATATATGTGTGTGTGTAACTAGTCATTTCCATGGTGTTGCACATGGTAATATGGAGAATATAGTCTCTTTCTTACCTACACCTTCTGTCTTTGCCTCACTGCGTTTTTTTTTCTCTTCTGCTATTGTCCCTTTCTCCTCTGCTTCTCACTTCCCAAATCTTCTTTCTTCTGTATTTCTCTCTGTTTTCTTTCTTTTCAGGGGTGGGAGTGCATGGTAGGGTGTTGTGATTAAAGGCCATCAATGGTTGCTTGCTGCATTTTGGGGTGTGGATTAGCACCGCCAACAGACACAACAGGTAATTGCAAGAAAATCTTGAAAATTGGATTTAACAAAACAGGTTACCAGTTTTTAAAGCAATGTGCAGCTCACATAATGCACAGTACTTTATAGATAGATATCAATACCATCAGATATTTCTAATAAAATATATTCCTTTGTCCCCAAAATATGCAAGAAGTGGAGGATATTATATGCAGATACTAAAATGAAAATAATTTTCGCGAGATACAAGAGTGAAGGAATATATCTTAACTGAATTGGTTGAAGTGCAGCTGACTGACCTAATAAAATTCTTCTGCCATGCACCTTGATGCACTGATCAAGCTTAATTTTTCCACTGCACTGCAAAGTACATGGCCAGATAATTGAACACAGAAACAATACTTTTTTGAAAATATGTGGCTTGAAGTGGAGAGGTTTAAGGGTACAAATGGCCACACGTGGCAGCACACAGCCGGAAATACCACATGGAGGAATTTCTGTTTGCTGATTTGACTCATATATCCCATTTACTTTTGAATTTTTGGCCTTACTTTAGGCCCAGGATGGAACCTGGTAGCTGGGGAACACCCCCAGAAACCTCCATTCAAACAGCTGTCGCAATGTTACTTGGGCAGCCAGAAGAATTGAGCATCTTCTCTGGCTCATAATTCATTAGGAATTTATGAATGAAACACAAGAACAGAAGTACGTCATTCAGCCTGTTGATCTGCCACTTAATTAGATCATGGTTGATCTGTACCGCAACTCCACTTAACCAACTTTAATTCATATACCAGAATAAAAACCTGTCAACTGCAGTCTTGAAAATTTCAATTGACCCAGTATCCACAGCTTACTGGGGAAGAGAGTTCCTCATTTCCTTTCTAAATGGTCTTGCTCTAATTTTAAGAGCATTGCCCCTTGTTCTGGATTGCCCTACAGAAAATAATAGTTTCTCTGTATTAAGGTACAATCAGGTGAGGAGGGGTTGAAGGGCTCCCCTCTTGTCCCTCTCCTGTTTGACTGCAACAGGGTTTATTTCTCTTTTTAAAGTGAACGTGCTTGCCAATTCAGTGAGTGTTTCACTATTTACATGCTATGATCATAAAAGAATCAATCGGACAGGTTTTCTTGAGTTTAACAAAGAAAGGGGTTAGCTTTATTGTACTTAAACCAATCTAAGTAAAATAATAAACGACACTCCAACTTTCACGCACACACACACACACACTCATGGTTCACACACACAAACACAAATAGGTTACAGAGTTTGGAAGGATAGATTGGTCAGATTAGAGCCTGGAGCAATAAAAAGGGGTGTACAGTCTGTGGAGTTTGGAGACTCATTTGGCTTCCGGCTGAAATTGGTGGTCCTGAGGCTTCCGGCTTGTAGACGTGGCCAGCAGGTTCTATGGCCCTCCTGGAAACAGTGATGTGGATTAGTTCCTTCACGGGGTCTCTGTCTGCCGCAGTGATCGTCTTAGGTGGTTACGGCCAGCAGGCAGGGTTTGAAACTTACCAGGTGCACAGGGGAGAGAGAGAGAGAGAGAGGGACCCCACTTGGGTCTCCTCTGATCAGTGTCCAGTTGCTTTTCTGCTGCAGACAGAGAAAACCCATCTTAAAACACACAGATGGTGGGGCCTGTCACCTGATGACTCAGTGTGTATTTCCTCTTGCAACTCAATTTGTTCATGTCTAGGAATTCCCTTCTCTCAATCCGGGTCCCATTGTTCAAGTGATTACCTTTGAGTGGTTTGTCTCCACTAGTTTAATGTACCAAGTGATTGCCTTTAAATCTCTTTGTTAATGGGGGCCAGCCAGGTGATGCACTCCAATCTTCCCAAGTCATTGTTCTGGAGGGGACTGGCCAGACAGTTCGACTCCCTCCTGATGCATTGGAATATAGGGGATTTTGATGCAAAGTTCAGCAGCCATTTTAGCTGCTAGCAGTCACCTTTTTAAAAATTTTAATTCAGGTTTCAGCCAATGGATTAAAAAATCATCATTCAGCATAGCATGTGTTCGTGACACTACTCTATCAAATTTATCCAATTCCTCCTCATAAGTTAACCCTTTAAGCCCCAGTATCATTCTGGAATGGGACAGAAACTCAGCAGATCTACATTCTGCCTGTTTTGTTGGAATTTTTCAGAATTACATGAGGAATATCAAGTAATTCCGAGGCAAGGGTGTGCATTTGATAAATAAGTGTATTGTGCTCCAAGATTTATTGTATATAAAATGTATTTACATATAATTTATTTAACACTATTAATTTTTTAGGCAGTTATATACTTCACATCACATCAAACTTTAATAACTATGAAGTATCTCAGATTGTAAAATGTAGAATTATGTTATTTATATTATGTTCAGTTTCAAAACATTTAACGCAATTCAATGTTCTGTAATCAATTGATTAATCAATCAGTGGGTCAGTCAATAATTCCACCTACTATCTGTAAATCAATCAAAGCTGGAATTGTTGCCAAAGTGCCAGATCAGACTCGATGGATTGCATGCCAACTCTTAATCCATAATCAGTCAAATATCTGATCAATCAGTCAGAAAGATGAGATAGCCAGGAGAGAGCTTGCGGGAGGGCGAGGCCCTCATCCAGCTCTGCTGAGGAGGACACGGATCCAAACTTCAGGGGCCCAGCCACGCAAAGAAAACTGCTGGAATCACACAAGGAGTTATATATTGCACTGGATAGCCCACAGAACAGTTTCAGAACCAGGTCTGAGTGTATGGAGGAGTTGATCCTTAGCCTATTTGGTGATATCTCACATGACATCCTCAGCACTCTACTGAGTATGGTAAGATCGAGCAACGTGGAAGCCTGGCCCCCACAGCAGGAGTCTACATTCGCACACTTTGCAGCTTCAGTGGAAGCTCAAACAGTTGCCATAAAAGCTGTTGTCACCACAGTGGAGAGACAGGTGTCCACCGACAGAGTGGTATCCAGTTTGGACAGATTTGGGGACTGCATAGGTAGGGGTTTGAAGATTCCACTCAATTTCCGCAGTTCACTCTCCTGCAGATTAATAGACGTAATGAGCCCCAGCCCTACAGGACTGACATTGGCAGTGGCGCCATGTCTGCCAACCATCTTGGCCTCTTCGCAGGATGTCACCACATGTGCTCCTTTGCCACCCCCTCAATCAATACCCGGCATGGTGCCAGCGAATCAGCAGGGCCAGACTGCCTTGGTAGTAACCCAGTTGCAGCTGTCTGGAACTGGGTCTTCACAGGCTTGGACACACTGAACTCATCGGTAACAAACATCTGAAGGGACATGCCATAAGCAACGGAAACCTTCCACTAACTTTGCTCAATCCACTAGAGGAGCACCTCATAGGAATATTAGACTAAGGAAATCAGCACTATTGGTTAACACTTGGGTGAGCAATAAATGAACAACTCTTGTGATGGAAATTAAATTTATGATTGTTCACTTCAAATTATTTTAACTATGGATCCCATTGTAGAATATTAGATGGATTAATAGCACAGATAAAAATTAATAGGTTTGATCACTGAAGGCAGCAGCACAGGTAGATAAGGTGGTTAGGAAGGCATATGGATACTTGCCTTTATTAGTTGAGGCATAAAATATAAGAGCAGGGAGGTTATGATGGAGCTGTATAAAACGCTAGTTAGGCCACAGCTGGAGTACTGTGTGCAGTTCTGGTCAGCACACTATAGGAAGGATGTGATTGCACTGGAGAAGGTGCAGAGGAGATTCACCAGGATGTTGCCTGGGCTGGAGCATTTCAGCTATGAAGAGAGACTGGATAGGCTAGGGTTGCTTTCTTTAGAGCAGAGAAGGCTGAGGGGGGACCTGATTGAGGTCTACAAAATTATGAGGGGCATAGATAAGGTGGATAGGAAGAAACTTTTTCCCTTAGCGGAGGTGTCGATAACTAGGGGGCATAGATTTAAGGTAAGGGGCAGGAGGTTTAGAGGGGATTTGAGGAAAAAAATTTCATCCAGAGGGTGATTGGAATCTGGAACACATTGCCTGAAGGGGTGGTAAAGGCAGGAACCCTCACAACATTTAAGAAGTATTTAGATGATCACTTGAAATGCCATATTATACAAGGCTACGGGCCAAGTGCTGGAAAATGGGATTAGAATAAATAGGCTTGATGGCCGGCGTGGACACGGTGGGCCAAAAGGCCTGTTTCTGTGCGGGATAGCTCGATGACTCTATCTAATAGTTATTACAGAGAAGTAGTTGCAAAATGACCAAGGTTGGAAAATAAAACATTCCAGGATATTTAACTTTTAGAAGAGACAGGCAAAACAGAAAAGGAGGCAGTGTCACCCTGATAATAAAGGATGGGATAAAGATAGTAGAGAGAAAGGATCTTTGTTCAGAAAATCAAGAAGTAGGATCAGTTTGAGTGGAGTTAAGAAACAGTGAGGGGCAGAAAACATTGGTGGGAGTTGTTTATAGGTCCCCTAACAGTATTTGTAGGGCAGAATATAAATCAGGAAATTAGAAGCTCATGTAACAAGGTTAATACTGTAATCATGGGGGACTTTAATCTTTACACAGACTGGGCCTACCAAATTTGCAGTAATAGTGTGGAGAACTAGTTTATGGAATGTAGACAATGGTTAGCATTGAAAGAAATAATAAATAATTTGCAAAAGATATACATTCCTTTAAGGCACAAAAACCTCACAGAAGAAGTGGTCCAACTGTGGCCAACAAGAGGAATTAAAGATAGTATTTGATCAGAGGAAGAGGCTTATAATGTTGCCAAAAAGAGTAGTAAGCCTGAGGATTGGAAGGATTTTAGAATTCAGTAAAGGAGGACCTAGAAAATGATAATGAAAGAGAAAAGGGAATATGAAAGTAAACTAGCAAGAAACATAAAAACAGATGGTAGACATTTCTATAGGCATGTAAATAGGAAGAGATTAGTAAAAAGCATGAGAGGCGGAGGCAGGTGAAATTATAATTGGAAATAAGGAAATGGCAGAGACATTAAATAAATACCTTGTATCTGTCTTCACAGTAGAAGGCACAAAAAAATTCTGGAAATAATGGAGAACCGAGAGTCTATAGTGAGAATAAGGAACTTAAAGAAATCAGTAGAAGTAAAGAGAAAGTACTGGAAAAATTAATGGGACTAAATGGTGACTAATCCACTGGACTTGACGACCTGCATCCTTGAGTTTTAAAAGCAGTAGCTCCAGAGATAGTGGATGCACTGGTTTGGATCTTCCAGAATTCCTTACATTCGAGAATACTTCCCAAGGATTGGAAGGTGGCAACATAACCCCACTATTTAAAAAGTTGGAAGAGAGAAAATGGGGAACGATAGTCTAGTTAGCCTAACATCAGTAGAAGGCAATATGCTAGAATCTATTATTAGGAACATAGTAAAAGCGCACTTAGTAAATCATAATATGATTGAGCAGAGTCAACAACCATTTATGAAAGGGAAATCGTGTTTGACAAATCCATTTGCATTTTTTGAGGATGTAACGAGTAAGATGGATAAGAGGGAACCAGTGGATGTAATGTATCTGGATTTTCAAAAATAATTTGATAAAATGCCACACAAGAGGTTATTAGATAAAATTAGAAATCATGATCTTGGGGGTAATGATCATGGATTGAGGATTGGTTAATGGGCAGAAAACAGAGTAGAAATAAACGGGACATTTCAGGTTGGCAGACTGTAACTAGCAGGGTACCGCAGGATCTGTACTTGGCCTCAACTATTTACAATCTATATTAATGATTTAGATGAGGAGACTGAGTGTATCGTATCCAGGTTTGCTGATGATACAAAGTTAGGTGGGAAAGTAAGCAGTGAGGAGGATGCAAAGAGGCTGCAGAGGCACATAGACAGGTTGGGTGAGTGAGCAAGATCATGGCAGAGGGAATACAACGTGGCAAAGTGTGAAGTTATCCACTTTGGTAGAAAAATACAAAAGCAGAATATTTTTTGAATGGTGAGAGACTGGGAAATGTTTGCATTCAGAGGGATATGGCTGGCCTTATATATGAATCACAGAAAGTAAACACCACTACTCACGGTGGCACACGGATTATTTACGACCAGAAATTTCTTATGGAGTGTCAACATTTCCTAGTTGCAAAGAGCCCTGGATTGTCGATGATACCAAGTCAGAAGCAATGATACTGGCGACTGCGGTGATAACAACCATAAGGGGAGATCAGCCACCGGTGAGATTCGAAAATGTGACTGAAGTTTAATGAAATTTTAATCATAAAATTTAAAAATGTTAAAGTAGAAGTGACGAGTGATAACAAGGACCAATATGGATTAACAGTTTATGGGCGCAGAACTCTTATTAATTATTAATCTAGTTAGTGTAACCATAACTATTGTATTTGTTATTAGATGTATCTGCACCACATTCGTGTGTGTGAGCTCTGACTTCTGCATATGTACATCACACTATCTTATTTCTCCCTGCTTCATATGCACTTTCTTGTGCACCCGATCTTTCTTGTCTGCTTTCTCTCTCTCTGCTCTTCCAATCGCTCTCTCTCCATTTCTTACTCCTGCCCTAAAGTGTTTCTTCTCTCTTTTTTCCCTCTCATTCCCCTCAATGTTTGTACATTATTTCTTGGAACATGGGATTTGAAGGCAAATGATGGTTTGTTTTGGCAGGAGTGGGGTCTGTGCTCTGAGCAATGAGCTTCCTGTCTGAACCTATTCACAGTAAGCAGCATTCTCCAAGTTTTCCAGCCGGATCAGAAGATATTTGTCTGGTGTGGACGTACATGTACTGTCCATGATAAGCTGCCAGTATATTAGCCCCTCCTCAGAGTCCATTTTATCAGCTACACTAACAGCACAAACTGAATATACAACCATTGGGATCACTGAGATGGAAGCTGGGAACCAACTGTGAAGCTACAATGGTCACTTGTTCCAATACCAAAGAATCTGGCAGCAGCATTGCTAGAGGTGAGCCATGTTGCCCTTGGGCTCATCTTCAAACAGGGAGTTAGGGTGCTGGATTGAGCAGCCCTGTGAGTGCAGATCCTGCACAATAAAACTTTACACCCCGGAATATGATCATGCCAACTGATGCACATGGCAGTGTCTGAGACAAGAGTTCTGCTGGTATGTATATGTCAACCAAAAATAAGAGGGTTGCTTTTCTGCTTGGAGCATGTGTTGAGAAACAGCACACCTCCAGTATCTATTTCTTAGTCTCCAAAAGAAGGGAAATTTTTATTTTACAAGACAATTTACAAGACAAAATACAAGAGTGCCTTGGATAAGTAGGGGTCATTTGGATTCATCCCTCCAGAATCCTTATCCTCACAATTTGTTGTTTTCTGAATGAGTCCATTGTCTTGGTTTCTAAACACTGGATGACAACCCATTACAGTTTTGATCATTCTTCTTGTAAAGGAATACTTCCTGACCTAAACTTGTCCTTCACAACACATTCTGGTTACCATACTTTCGGAGGGAGGTGAGGGTCCTTGAGAGGGTTAGGGGAAGATTTGCCTGTGTGGTTCCGGAGATGAGGGATTTTAGCAACAGTATCTTAGAATGGTTACAACACGTAAGGAGGCCGTTTGGCCTGCCATGTCCATGCTGGTTCTCTGCAAGAGCAACCAACCTAGCCCCACTACCTGCCTTTTTTTCTCTTCATATAATTGTCCAATTCTCTTTTGAAAGCCATGATTAAATTTGCCTCCACCACACTCTCAGGCAGTGCTTTCCAGATCCTAAACACTCACTGCATAAAAAAGTTTTTCCTCATGTCGCTATTGCTTCTTTTGCTAAACATCTTAAATTAGTGCCTTCTGATTCTCGATCCTTCTGGCAACGGAAACAGTTACTCTCTATCTACTCTGTCCAGACCCCTCGTGATTTTGAACACCTTTATCAAAACTCCTCATAATCTTCTTTTCTCCAAGGAGAACAGCCCCAGTTTCTGCAGTCTATCCACATAACTAAAGTTCCTCATCCCTGGAACCATTCTTGTGAATCTTTTCTGCACCCTCTCTAAAGACTTCAAATCGTTCCTGAAGTGTGGTACCAGAACTGGACACAATACTCCAGTTGAGGCTGGACCAATGTTTTACACAGGTTTATCATAACTTCCTTGCTTTTTAAAAATTCTTTCATGGGATGTGTACGTCACTGGCAGGGCCAACATTTCTTGCTGATCCCTAATTGCCCCTGAGAAGGTGTTGGTGAGTTGCCTTCTGAAATGCTGCAGTTCATTTGGTGCTGGTACATCCACAGTGCTGCTAGGGAGGGAGTTCCAAGATACAAAATTATTGACTCAACCAATGAGGGCATGAGGGCAATTAAGCTCTATATAAAGTGTAAAGCTATTAAAACACAGTCTGATTTAAAACACATTTCTCCCTATAAATAAGGTAGCTAAACATACAAACATCAATGGAGAGCTGCATAATTGTATTAGCTAGCTGGCAAGCAAAATAGTATGTAATGCCAATGCAAATGACTTTTGTTGACAGAATAGAGCTAGCTACATCATGTCATGGGGATGACGTCTGTGGATTCACATTGTGTCAGGAGTGCAAATTAACCATGAAACTGAAGGAGAGGATTGTTATTGTCGTGAGGCAGTAGAAAAATCAGCAATAGGAAGACAGATCATTTCTCACACTGCTGTTTTCATAAGACGATTTAACCCATGATGGTCTCTGTTTATGCAACTTCACCACCTGCTTGTAATATGTGTCTGAAGACAGGGCAGCCAACAAAAAGGCAGTGATCTCCAAATCAGGAGAATTTTATTAGGTGAAGCAGATAGTACTTCAGAAGAGTCATGTAAAACAGAAAAGCAGGAGTGGGACAGGAAGGGACAGAGAGAGTAGTGGTAGGTAGCCAAGACTAGTATATTCATCTTTACAGGCTGTTAAACCAGATCCTGGATTCTAAAATACAGAGACAACAGAATCTCTCATGAACAAAATGTCATTTGTTCACCAAAGCTAGTGACAAAATTAGATAAACACAATTACAAATAAAGAGTGCCCTTCAGTTCTTCCAATAAAGCAATTATCTTAAATTCACTTACTTCTATTTCTCAGTCTGTCACAGCCAATTCAGATTCAGCTCTGACAAGATAATTATTAACAAAAAGCTTTTCTGCAAAACGTTGAGAGGTTGTTACTGCATGTATTATTCAGTTACAAAATGTTTAGTCACTATCTGTAAGATTGTATTCCAGACTAACCAATTTATGTCCAAGCCAAATCTATTACCTGTTAGTAAAGGTGCACTTTTAATGTCATGTAATTATATGATACAGACAACTTTCAAATGACATTGGCCACTCAGGTTATCTGCCCTCAAACTGGATAGTAAATGATGCACATTGCAGTTACTGTTCATACTTAAAAAAACTTGTCCTTTAATCCAATTCACAGCCAAAATATCAGTTAATGATTGTTTCACTGACCATGTTAGAAACATAATAAATTTTTCCTCTGTCTTTGCTGACAGTTTTTAAAACTGCAAATGCAGCATAGATTTTGTAAAGGAATCATAGACAGTTCATCATAGATTAAGGTTTATTAAAGTTATCCATTATATTGTATTTATTAACTATTGTATATGGGTCAACAGCATCCTGCTTTTGCCAATACCATTCAGCCCCATTACACCATACTGTTGTTTTCATGAGGAACTTACAGTGCTGACGTCTGGAGATTCCTTGGATTTTCTTGCCTGTTATCCCCTAAACACAAGTCCTGGAACAATGCAGCGGATTTGCAACATTTATATAGAAGTAAAAGTCCAGCAACTAACAACATGTCACTGAGCTTGTGTCCCAGGTGAAAGTAATGTGTGCCAGAGCACAGAAATGGAGACATTCCCTAGGTGACTTTTTAACATTTTAACATGAGTTTACATAACACAAGCCTTTAACCTTGTGTTTTAAAATAACCTAACAGCTAGGTTATTTTAAACACAAGGTTAAAGGCTTGAAGTAGGGGTGTTCAAACTTTTTCATGTGGGGTGCCACATACAATTTCTGTCTTACATAGGGGTCCGGTGAGACAATTTTGAAAAGATAAAGGCATTAAAAATTTATCTAACTATTAATCAAAACAACAACAAATGTGCCTTTTTGTAAAGAAGTTTTAAATGAGAAGACTAATTCATTGACTTACTTTCTCGTTTTTCGTCACTATGTTGGACACTGATTTAGTGAGATACCTGGCAATTTTTGCTTGCACAAGTAGGCAGTGTTTGCTTGCACACTTGTAGTGATGTGGAGTATTCCAGATAAATATTCATCTGTCAGGAGTGTCAGGCAAACTCCCGCACCTGCCAAGACTGAGGCACACATTATTTCGCCACATGAACATTAAAACTGAAAATTGCCAGCCCCTGACTGGAAAGACAATTGAATTGTAATGGACAGTGTTGGAACAATGGGGACCCAGTCGTTGCTTCCCCAATACACAGAAGAAGTGGTCAGACAAGTTTTGGTCACATGACTAACCGACTATTGGAGGTTTTGAATTTGAACTTCCAACAGAGTATTTGAACTGAGAAAGCTCCTGGCTCCTGGTTTGATAACATCTCTCTCCTGTCTGCTCTCATCTCGCTCACACCAGCATCGGAAACATTGAAAACACATGAGTCTCAAAGAGAGAAAAGTCTCCCACGTGAACAAGGTTTAAGAAGAACACTGGGCCATGACGAACAGCAAGACTACCTACAATCATGTGATCTCAAAGTACAGAAAACAAGATATTGCCTCAAATCTCTATCTACTATATTTTCCTCTCTTCTTTTCTGTCCCTATTTGCATGTATATATCGCGTGTGCATGCTAGCGTGGGCACGTCGTATATCCGTAGGCTTCAGCCGTATTAGAGTTTAAGTCTAAGTTTTAATAAATTTCACTCTTCTCCTTTAAACCTGAGAAAACCTGGTTGGTTTCTTTGCCTTATAATTGGAAAACTGTGAACAAGGATTCACAAAAGGGGGAGCTCAAAACACAATGTGTTAAAAATAAAACCCTGTTACAATAAGACCAGGTAAAGACAGCAAAAGACCCCTAGACACCTTTCTCACCTGGTCGTAACAGAAGTGATCTTGATCGCGCTCTCTCCCTCCTCTCTCTCCGTCTTTCTCTCTGTACCCTCTCCCTCTCTGTCACCCTCTCTGTGGATCCCCTCTCTGTTTCATCCTCAACTCTCTGTGTCATCTCCCACTCTTTGTGTTGTCTGCCCTCTTTCTGTCCCCTCTCTCTCCACCTCTGCCCCTTCTCTCTCTGTCCTTCTGTCTCCCTCGCTCCCTGTCACCCCTCTCCCTCTCTCCCTGCCTGCCCCCCTCTCTCTCTCTCCTTTTTCCCTCTCTCGCTGTCCCCCCTTCTCTTTCCCTGTCCCCCCTCTCTCCCTTTCCCCCTCTCCCTCTTTCTCTCCTTCACCATCCCTCCTCCCTTTCTCTCTCACGCTGTGCCCCCTCTCTCCCCCGTACCCCTCTCTCTCCCTGTCCCCCCTCTCCCTCTCTGTCCCCCTCTCTGTCCCTCTTTCCCTATCTCCCCTTCCTATACCCTCTCTCTCCCTGTCCTACATCTCTCTCCCTGTCCCCCCATCTCTCCCTCTGTCTCACTGCCCCCTCCCCCATCCTACCTCTCTCTCCATCCCCCCTCTCTCCCTGTCACCCCTGTCTCTCTCTCCCTGTCCATCCCTCTCTGACAGTTGCAGAGAGCAGGAACTCTCAGCAGAGCAGCTTTGTAGTTGGTCCGTTTTAAAAAAAATCATGCCATCAGTTTCACAGCTGTCAGGTGCTTAGAGCAGAGACAGCGCTTCCGAACTTCAGACAAGTTTGTGGCTTTCTGGTGGGCTTTTTAAAAAAGTCGAAACCCGCTGGAAGACCATGAACATGTCCGAAGTTCAGAAGCACTGTCTCTGCTCTAAGCACCTGTCAGCTGTGAAACTGACGGCTGCGATTTTTTTAAAAAGCAGGCCTGGGGAAAGAAGAAGTCAATGGGAAATTCCTCATCACCGAAATTACCAGTCACGGACCTCAAAATCTTTTACCACGGAAACTGGTGTCCACGTATGGACACGTTGCCGACCCCTGATAAAGCCCAGGATCCCAGATGTCTTATTAACAGCTGTCTCAGCCTGCCCTGCTATGTTCAATGATTTGTACACATATACCCTAGGACCCTCTGCTCCTGCACCCACTTTAGAATTGTACCCTTTGTTATATATTGCCATCCTTATACCATCTCTTGAACAAGCGTGTAACATTTGCAATTCTACAGTCCTTGAGCACTATCCCTATATCTAAGGAGATTTGGAAGATTATGGCCAGTGCTGTTGCAATTTCCCCCCTTACTTCCCTCAGTATCTTTGGATGCATCTCATCAAGTCCTGGTGACTTATCAACTTTAAGTACAGCCTATCTAATACCTCCTTTCTATTCATTTTTAGCCCATCCAGTGACTCAACTGCCTCCTCTTTCACTATAACTTGGGCAGCATCTTCTTCCTTAGTAAAGACAGATGCAAACTACTCATTTAGTATCTCAGCCATGCCCCTTGCCTCCATGCATAAATCCCTCTTTAGGTTCCTAATTGGCTCTACTCCTCCTTTTACCACCCCTTTACTATATATATGCCTATAGAAGACTTTTGGATTCCGATTTATGTTAACTGCCAATCTCTTCTCATACTCTCTCTTGCTTCTCTTATTTGATTTTTCACTTCCCCTCGAACCTTCTATACTCACTTTGGTTCCTACTTGTATTATCAATCTGACCTCTGTCATATGCACCTTTTTTCTGCTTCATCTTACTCTCTATCTCTTTTGTCATCCAGGGAGTTCTGGATTTGTTTGCTCTACCTTTCCCCCCATGAGAATGTACCTTGACTCGACCCGAACTATCTCCTCTTTAAAGGTGGTTCATTGTTCTGTTACAGTTTTGCTTGCCAAACTTTGAATCCAATTTATTTGTGCCAGATCCGTTTCTACCCCATTGAAGTTGGTCCTCCCCCAATTAATTATTTTTACCTTAGATTGCTCCTTGTCCTTTTCCACAGCCAACCTTAACCTTATGATACTATGATCACTGTCCCCTAAATGTTCCCCTATTGACAATTGATTCACTTGACCCACTTCATTCCCCGAACTAGATCCAGCAATGCCTCCTTTCTCGTTGGACTGGAATCATACTGATGTGGAAAATTCTCTTGAACACACTCTAGAAACTCTTGCCCCTCTTTGCCCTTTACACTATTACTATCCCAGCCTATATTAGGATAATTGAAGTCCCCCATTATAACTGCCCTATAATTCTTGCACCTGTCTGTAATTTCCTTGCAAATTTCTTCCTCTATAACTTTCCCACTAGTTGGTGGCCTATAGAATGCACCCAGTAATGTAATGGTACCTCTATTGTTTCTTAGCTCTTACCAAATAGATTCTGGCCTTGACCCTCCAGGATATCCTCTCCCTCCAGCACTGTAATGTTCTCCTTCATCAATACTGCTACCCCTCTGCCTTTCTTTCCTGCCCTATCATTCCTGAACACCTTGCATCCATGAATATTTAGTACCCAGTTCTTCTCTTTTTCGAGCCAGGTCTCCATTATCGCCACGGCATTATATTTCCACGTGTAAATCGGCGCATGCAGCTCACCAACAGAGTTAGGTTGGAGAAGCTGGATTTGTTCTCCTTGGAGTAAAGGAGATTGAGGGGAGAATTGATAGAGGTGTACGTGATTATGACAGGTTTAGATAGGTAGACAATGAATAGCTTTCTCGTTAGCTGAAGGCCCAAAGACTTAGGAACACAGATTTCAGGTTTTGGGCAAGAGATGCAGGGGGAATATGAGGAAGAACATGTTTACAGAGAAAGTGGTCATGGCCTGGAACTTAATCCTTATGAGGGTGATGGAAGTAGAGACAATGAATGATTTCAAAAGGAATTTGTATGGGCACATGTGGGAAATAAACTTGCAGGGCTACACGGATAGAGCAGGGGAATGGGACTGATTGCATTGCTCTACAGAGAGCCAGCATAGACTCGACAGGCCGAATGGCCTCCTCTGTGCTGTAATGACTCTATGACTGTAGGTACAGTAGGAAAGCAAATGGTGTTTTAGCTTTTGTTACAAAGGGATTGGAGTATAAGAGTTAAGAAGTCTTCCTACAATTGTTAAGGGGCTTGACAGGGTAGATGCTGGGGAATCAAGAATACGGGATCACAGTCTCAGAATTATGGGTTGGCCATTTAGGACTGAGATGAGGAGAACTATCTTAAATCAAAAGTTTGTGATTCTTTGCAACTATCCAACCCAGAGAGCTATTGATGCTCCATCGTTGAGTATATTCAAGATAGAATTCGATACGTTTTTCGATACTAAGGAAATTAAAGGATGTCGGGATAGTGTAGGAAGGTGGAATTGAAGTAGAATATCAGCCATGATCTTACTGAAAGCTGAAGCAGGCTCGAAAGGCCAAATGGCCTTTTCCAGCTCCTATTTCTTATGTTCTTTCGTTCCTATGTTCTCACTGATAAAATCCCTTCACTGCACTTTATAACTGATGTTATAAAACGTGTGCCTGATGAATGCTCATCCTTGACTGTGCACAGCACTACCTTCCAACTGCCTTCCACTGGACACTCTGATAATGAATATCATGGCTTTATGGTATTGAAGCTGGACCGTGGTATTGGCTCAGTATATAACTGAACAACCAGCATTCATTCACAACCCGTTTTGGATAAGTGGATCTATCCCATTGAATGGTTGTATGGACAAGTGTTACAGACAAGAGGCTTAAGATTTGAAGGATCCACAGAAAGGTGCTTGCAATGATAGATTGCTTTACACAAACACTAAGGGGGAAAATTGGACAAAGCCTGAAAACAAGTGCAGGGATTGTGAAGTGTGATTAACTCACGCCTGTTGGTTCCAATACAGGCAGCACGCAAACATCATACTGCCTGGCTATTTACATGATTGCAACGTGCAACCAGCACTAAGTGCACTGTTGAGTGGCTGCAAGCCTGAGTAGGTGGGGCTAAATCATCAGAGACTAGCACAAATTCAAGTTAGTCTGCATTACTTAAAGCAAGACTACACCTCTTAAAGGGGAGACATTTTGGCTGGAGCAGGAGCTGGAATTCATTGCACAAGTGATTGACTGGGTTAAGACATAGGAATGGCACAACATGGCAGAGAGCAGGCTCCAAGGTTCTCAAATGCAGCACTGAAGACCTTGGTGCAGGAGATAGGAGATTGACAGGAGGAGAGAGGTCACCTACCCACAAGGGGCCAGGCTACATTCCAGACAAACTATGAGAAGGGAATGGGAACAGATAACCATGCAGGTTAATGCCAGCAGTGTAGCTCCGAGTCGTTCATCCTTCCAACGCCATAGCGCCCAAGGCAGGAGGGCCATGAGTCATGGTCGGCCCCAACCCTGGCATTAAAGTCCCCCAACAGGAATAGGTGTTCGGTGTTGGGGATGCTGCTAATGATGTTATGGAGTTGTTCATAGAACTGGTCTTTAGCTTCATGTGAGGAGCAGAGTGTTGGAGCATAGATGCTGAGTAGGTGTACTGGACCAGAGGTGGTGAGTAGTCGGATGGACAGTATGCGTTCTGAGCCATTTGAGGGAGGCTCTATCAAGCTGAGCAAGGGGTTTCTGATGGCGAAGCTCACTCCATGCTGTCTTGGTTCTTCAGGATCCCTGCCCTGCCAGAAGAAGGTGTAGTCTTGCTCTGCTAGAGAGCCACTCGCGGGGAGGCGAGTCTCCTGAAGTGCTGCAATGTCCACATTGAGTCTACTGAGCTCGTTGTTAATGATGGCGGTCTTCTGAGAATCGTTGATTTGTGTAAGGTCTTCCGACAGGCCAGGACACATAGTTCTGACGTTCCAGCTTGCAAAGCGAAGGGCTGGTACCTTCTTTCCTTTTTTCATGTTGTTTGGTGCAGTGTATCAGTCCACCTTTCGGGCAATGACCCTGAGCTCCAAGCACCCATTGAAGCAGGTGGACTGTGGCGGGACAGAACCTTATTGACCGGGGGCTGCCCGGTTTGAGGCGGGCGGTAGCTGTCCAGTGAGGTGCAATGACCTCTCCCACCGACAAAGGCAACCCGTGGCGCCCAGTTTCTACGCCAATTTATCTGGACTTATAACCCGTAACTGCTGCCTTCCGTGTTGTGTCAGTCGCTGTGAGGCAACTATGGAGTGACCTCTCCATGGCGCATGCCTGGACAAATTTATGGAGGTTGAGAGTTGCCCAGTCGTCAAAACCCCCCTCTCGGCCTTTCTGGTGGGGTCCAAAGGAGTGCAGGACACGACGGTTGGCACCAGTATGGCTGCAGGAACTGCCAGAAACATGCCAAAGGTGACACATAACCACTTACGGGGTTCCGCTCCGGATTATCTGTTAGGGTTTACTCCCATAGCCTTGGTCTCTCCCGAGACGCCCACAAGGCAGTGGGGTTGTTGGGGCCCCTACACAGGTGTAGGATGGTGCCGGTGGGAGGAGGGGATGCAAGGGGGAGGGGTAGAGGGAGGGGGTGGGAGGGGGGTGCGAGGGGGAGCAGGGAAGGGGGCTGTAGGGGGGTGGGGGGGGGATGCAGGGGAAGGGGGTGCGGGGTGAAGATGGTGCGAGGGGGGGTGCAGGCTGGGACGGGGTTGTGAGGGGGTGAGCTGAGAGGGTGGAGCAGGGAAGGGGACAGGGGGGTGGAAGGGTGGTAAAGGGGGGGTGGGGGGGGGAAGCTGGTGCAGGTAATAAGCCATTTCCTCAGTGCCCACCATCGACGTCCGGAAAGCTCATCCACGTCCTTCGGGAGGTGAAGCATCTTTTGGCAGACTTAGAGGTGATTACATTTGCTAAGGGTTTTTTTTTTGCAGTGGTTTAAATAAAGGCATGCAGCATTGCCGACAGTGCGCTGCAGATGCTCTCCAAGCCATCTCCCGCGGGCACTTTGAAGTTGCGGCCGGGGGGGTCGTTCGTGGATTTTTTGGGTGTTCGGGGCACCTTTTCTCAAGACTTCTCTCGGGTCCCTCTGCTCCTTCTTCACCTCAATGGACTTACCGCACGCCATGGCTGCAGGCGCTATGGCGCTATGGCGTTGGAAGGATGAATGAGAACGGGCAGAGACTGCTTGGGTTGTGTACCTATCATAACCTCTGCATCACCAACTCGTTCTTTCACACTAAACCCTGTCACCAGGTTTCATGGAGGCACCCAAGATCGCGTCGTTGGCACCAGCTAGACCTCATTGTCACAAGGCGAGCCGCCTTAAACAGTGTTCAAATCACACGCAGCTTCCACAGTGTGGACTGCGACACCGACCACTCCCTGGTGTGCAGCAAGGTTAGACTGAGACCAAAGAAGTTGCATCATTCCAAGCAGAAGGGCCACCCGCACATCAACACGAGCTGAATTTCTCACCCACAGCTGTTACAAAAATTTCTAAATTCACTTGTAACAGCCCTTCAAAACACTCCCACAGGGGATGCTGAGACCAAGTGGGCCCACATCAGAGACGCCATCTATGAGTCAGCTTTGACCACCTACGGCAAAAGTGCGAAGAGAAATGCAGACTGGTTTCAATCTCATAATGAAGAGCTGGAACCTGTCATAGCCGCTAAGCGCATTGCACTGTTGAACTACAAGAAAGCCCCCAGCGATTTAACATCCGCAGCACTTAAAGCAGCCAGAAGTACTGCACAAAGAACAGCTAGGCGTTGCGCAAACGACTACTGGCAACACCTATGCAGTCATATTCAGCTGGCCTCAGACACCGGAAACATCAGAGGAATGTATGATGGCATGAAGAGAGCTCTTGGGCCAACCATCAAGAAGATCGCCCCCCTCAAATCTAAATCGGGGGACATAATCACTGACCAACGCAAACAAATGGACAGCTGGGTTGAGCACTACCTAGAACTGTACTCCAGGGAGAATGCTGTCACTGAGACTGCCCTCAATGCAGCCCAGCCTCTACCAGTCATGGATGAGCTGGACATACAGCCAACCAGATCGGAACTCAGTGATGCCATTGATTCTCTAGCCAGCGGAAAAGCCCCTGGGAAGGACAGCATTACCCCTGAAATAATCAAGAGTGCCAAGCCTGCTATACTCTCAGCACTACATGAACTGCTATGCCTGTGCTGGGACGAGGGAGCAGTACCCCAGGACATGCGCGATGCCAATATCATCACCCTCTATAAAAACAAAGGTGACCGCGGTGACTGCAACAACTACCGTGGAATCTCCCTGCTCAGCATAGTGGGGAAAGTCTTTGCTCGAGTCGCTCTGAACAGGCTCCAGAAGCTGTCCGAGCGCGTCTACCCTGAGGCACAGTGTGGCTTTCGTGCAGAGAGATCGACCATTGACATGCTGTTCTCCCTTCGTCAGATACAGGAGAAATGCCGTGAACAACAGATGCCCCTCTACATTGCTTTCATTGATCTCACCAAAGCCTTTGACCTCGTCAGCAGACGTGGTCTCTTCAGACTACTACAAAAGATCGGATGTCCACCAAAGCTACTAAGTATCATCACCTCATTCCATGACAATATGAAAGGCACAATTCAACATGGTGGCTCCTCATCAGAGCCCTTTCCTATCCTGAGTGGTGTGAAACAGGGCTGTGTTCTCGCACCCACACTTTTTGGGATTTTCTTCTCCCTGCTGCTTTCACATGCGTTCAAATCCTCTGAAGAAGGAATTTTCCTCCACACAAGATCAGGGGGCAGGTTGTTCAACCTTGCCCGTCTAAGAGCGAAGTCCAAAGTACGGAAAGTCCACATCAGAGAACTCCTCTTTGCTGACGATGCTGCTTTAACATCTCACACTGAAGAGTGCCTGCAGAGTCTCATCGACAGGTTTGCGGCTGCCTGCAATGAATTTGGCCTAACCATCAGCCTCAAGAAAACGAACATCATGGGGCAGGACGTCAGAAATGCTCCATCCATCAATATTGGCGACCACGCTCTGGAAGTGGTTCAAGAGTTCACCTACCTCGGCTCAACTATCACCAGTAACCTGTCTCTAGATGCAGAAATCAACAAGCGCATGGGTAAGGCTTCCACTGCTATGTCCAGACTGGCCAAGAGAGTGTGGGAAAATGGCGCACTGACACGGAACACAAAAGTCCGAGTGTATCAGGCCTGTGTCCTCAGTACCTTGCTCTACGGCAGCGAGGCCTGGACAACGTATGCCAGCCAAGAGCGACGTCTCAATTCATTCCATCTTCGCTGCCTTCGGAGAATACTTGGCATCAGGTGGCAGGACTATATCTCCAACACAGAAGTCCTTGAAGCGGCCAACACCCCCAGCTTATACACACTACTGAGTCAGCGGCGCTTGAGATGGCTTGGCCATGTGAGCCGCATGGAAGATGGCAGGATCCCCAAAGACACATTGTACAGCGAGCTCGCCACTGGGATCAGACCCACCGGCCGTCCATGTCTCCGTTATAAAGACGTCTGCAAACGCGACATGAAATCGTGTGACATTGATCACAAGTCGTGGGAGTCAGTTGCCAGCAATCGCCAGAGCTGGCGGGCAGCCATAAAGACAGGGCTAAATTGTGGCGAGTCGAAGAGACTTAGTAGTTGGCAGGAAAAAAGACAGAGGCGCAAGGGGAGAGCCAACTGTGCAACAGCCCCGACAAACAAATTTCTCTGCAGCACCTGTGGAAGAGCCTGTCACTCCAGAATTGGCCTTTATAGCCACTCCAGGCGCTGCTTCACAAACCACTGACCACCTCCAGGCGCGTATCCATTGTCTCTCGAGATCAGGAGGCCCAAAAGAAAAAAAGAAGAAAGAAAGAAGAAAAAAAGTAGCTCCGAGGACCTAGATGCAGTGTTGAACAAAGTTCAATGATCTTACACAAGGGGTGAAGGTTGGTGAATGCATCTTCAAATGCCATATTCCACCAACTGCACAATTGGCCTCAGGCAATGCTCATTGTGCCACAACCCCATCTCTCAGCTACCAACAGTCTCTATCAAACATGACTCATACCTAAAATTCATAGCCTCACCTTCATGTACTTAGTACTGCTGAAAGCCTTATGTCCACATTTCACAGCCAGCTGTACATCGATGACGGCCACATTATCCGAATACATTGCACTCCACTCAGTGACACACTTCCCTCTCTCTTGAGGACAAAGTGATGCACAACCGAAGGTAACAACAGCTAACTGGTGGGGGTCAGGCAAGGCGACATGTCCTCAACCTGTTGGAGGAGATGGTGGTCGTGATTATTGATGCAGCCACGACTGAAGCCATGGCCAGTGGCAGGGCATAAAGGATCAAAGATGACGGTATGCTTTTACCTAGTCCTCCTTCTCACATTCCAATTTCCCCTCATCCCACTTTCCCCTCATCCTGCAAACTCCTCTAATTCCCAAGCTGCAAATAGTGTATTCATGCACCTTTTGCTTTCCCTCCTCTCCTCACTACAATCCTAACCTTGTGCCTTTCTCCTTTCAGATACTGAAGAACAGGCAGTGAAAACTAAGCACCTCCCCTTGACATTCACTGGCATTACCATCGCTGAATTGCTGAATACACACGCTCAACATCCTGGGGGTCACCAGTGACCAGAAACTTAACTGGACCAGTCACATAAATACTGTGGCTACAAAAGCACGTCAGTGGCTTGAAATTCTACAGTGAGTAACTCACCTGCCTGACTCCCCAAACCTTGTCCACAATCTGAAAGGCACAAATTAGGAGTGTGAACAGTTCCAACAACACAAGAAGAACAAACCATCCAGGACAAAGCTGCCTGCTAGATTGGCACCTCATCCATAACATTAAACATTCACACCCCCCACCACTGGTGCACCATCGCAGCAGTGTGTACTATCTACAAGATGCACTCTAGCAACTCGCCAAGGCTCATTCAACAGGACCTTCTAAACCCATGACTTCTACCATGTAGAACAAGGGCAACAGGCGCATGGGATCACCATGATGAACAAATTCCCCTCAAGTCACACACCATCCTGACATGGAAATATATTGCTGTTCTTTCACTGTCACTAAGTCAAAATCCTGGAACTCCCTCCCTTACAGCACCGTGGATATAGCTATACCACGCAGACCACAGTGGTTCAGAAGGTGGCGTGCTGTCACCTTCTCAAGAGCAATTAGGCAAGAGCAATAAATACTTGCCTCGCCAGCCACGCCCACATCCAAGAACAAATTAAAAAAACACGGAAAAGTTTGGTACATTGGCAGACCTGCCAGAAAAACTGGTCACTGTTAAGAAACATAGAGGAATCCGGCAACAATTTGGCATAAGACTTTGCACTGAGATTGGAGCCCATCTTCTCCAGCGAAGAAGCGGTGGCCAACTCCATGAGTACAATTGCAGACCCAACCATGATGCAGCGTCTGATGCCTGAAGACTCAGCTTCCATTGCCACACAGGCAGAAGCAACCTAAGGTCTGAGTGTTGCAGTGGAAGCTCAGACTGGAGTCATGGAATCTCAGATTTTTGATCTACAAGAGAATCAAGGGTTATGGGGGTGGCAGGAAAGTGGAGTTAAGGCCACAATCATCAGCCATGAGCTTATTGAATGGCTGAATGGCCTACTCCTGCTCCTATTTCTTATGATCTTGTAAGCTTGTTGCCGTGCAAGGACAGCTTGCTACCACGCAGGCTCAGACTGCTGCCATCATGGCTACAGATACAAGTGCTCAAATGAGCATGCAGGTTCTTACAGCAGTTTAGCAATCTGTCCTCCCACAGATTACTAGAATTGCTGAGGTACCACCCCAGTGGAGTGTTGGTGGATCCATGCAGCATGTACCTGCTCTCCGCTCTCTGGATGACAGCTTTCGTCCTCCCACCACTGCACTCCACTAGTGCCATTACTGTTGCCTGTCAGCCCAGACTGCTGCCGCACATACCGATGTGTTGCAGTCCAGAGTTGGGTCTCCTAAGGCCAGAGCTGCTCAAGGTTGTTCTACAAGGCTATCTACTGTCTCCCCTACTGAAAGCCAGCAGCTTTCCACCAGCCTTGCTGCAGCCACTGGGTGGCACTGCAGAGGAACATTAGGCCCTGTGTTGGTCACCTCCTTCTCCTCCTCCTCCGCCTCAGCTGCTCACCCTATACCAGGTGGCAAGGGCTATGCTGTCAGGGTGGTGAGGTCATGCAGGATGCAGCAGCCCATGAAAAATTGTGCCACTGCGGTGAGTCCTGCTGGGCTCCTTCAGACCACCAGGCAGTGTATGCATTGCTCAAGCATCCCAATGGTCTGCTGAATGACATTTTGTATGACAACAAGACTCTCATTATTCACATGCTGCCCACGTGTGCTTGGGTGCGCATTTGAGTCATGAGCCAGGAGTCAGCCCAGTAGCCACCTTCTAGTATAGAGTTTTCCAACATATGGCCCGAAGGTCAGAACCTGGCCTGCCAAAGGTTTCAATCCTGCCCATCAATCCAGTGTGACTGACAGCCAGCTGCCCCATGGCTTGGCTTTGATTGATGGCAAGATCTCTGGGACTTGCCAATAACTATTGGAAGAGGGGCAGAGGCTTTGATTGACGGCTTTCCTATTAAAGTGTATGTCAGGTGGAAGGGGTAGGGAGGACCTGCGTCTGACAGATGGCGAATGTCTGTCTGTGTTTCATCACTATCTGTGACTGACAGTGGGCTGACTGGGTGGGGTGAGCGCTGATGTGCAGTGCAGGCACGCTGGGGTCGACTGCCCCTGCTGTTTTCGGTTCAGGGAGTGAGCAAGTGAATGAGAATGGCTGCTTTGGGGGAGAGGGAGAGAGAGGCTGAGGGGAGAGCAGGAAGCGGGCCTGCACACAGGCAGAGGCATGGTGGAGCGGTGCTGAGAGAGCACAGAGACAGAGAGAGAGACAGGCTGCCCTTTAAACCAGCACCGGTATGGGGAACAGAGAGAGAGGGAGGAGAGAGATAGACACAGAAAGGGGGAAGACTGAGGAGGGAGAGAAGTGGGAAGAGGGGGGAGAAAGAGGGGACAAAGATGGACACAGAGCAGGGAGAGAGAGAGAGAAAAGAGGGATAGACAGAGAGGGGGAGAAGAGAGAGATGGACACAGGATGGGGGAGAGAGAGCGGGGGGGAGAGAGACACAGAACGGGGGGAAAGAGAGGGACAAAGAGAGGGGAGGGGGAAAGCGGGACACGTGTGGGAGAGAGGGGGGAGAGGGACACAGAGGGGGAGAGAGAGAAGGGACATGGCGGGGTGAGAGAGAGGGGGAGAAAGAGAGGACACAGGGGTGGAGAAAGAGGAGGGAGAGAGATGGACACAGAGAAGGAAGAGAGAGGGGGAGAGGGATGGACACAGAGAGGAGAGAGAGGGATGGACACAGAGAGGAGTGGTGGGTGGTGGCAGAAAGATCACGATCACTCCTGCCAGATGGCTATCTATCCGAATACTCTGCATTGCTACATCAAGTGTGCAGACAGAGATGAACACAGAGATGGGAGAGAGATGAATACAGAGAGGGGAGAGGGAGAGAGGGGAGAGAGATGGACATAATGGGGAGAGAGAGAGAGCAAAGGGAGAGGGTTGCACACGGAGAGGGGAGAGGGTCGGACACAGGGAGGGGAGGGGGGGTGGGGAAAGAGAGATCATGATCAGTCCTGACACCTGGACATCTATCCAAATATTCTGCATCACTACATCAAGTGTGCAGGCAGACCTTATGTAAATTATTTGTTATTTTGATGAATAGTAAGAAAAATTTACATAGCCTTTATCTTTCTGAAATTTGCTCACCGGCCCCCCATGCAGGACAAAAATTGTAAAGTGGCCCCTCACACGAAAAGATTGGACATCCCTGTTCTAGTATGACATGATGGCTCAAATACTGATGGCACAGCGTATTGGCGCAGAATAAAGACATCATGACTGTTGCCAGGATAGCAGGCATTCACCTTCCTGACTCAACAATGAGTTCAATAATTTCAGATCATAACCTTTGTGCCCATTTTTTTCGGACAACAGCTACTGATGATGATTCTGCTATTCACATTCACACCTCCTCTCGACCCATTTTTTGTTTCTTTACTCGTCCCTTGACCATCTCCTTTAGCCTTTGCCATTTCATCTCTCTTGCCTTCCACACCATCACAGGCCTTCCCTTTTATTCTTCCCTCAACCTTTCCCTACCTCTGTACTTGCTTAAAACCTGTTCCACTTCTAACTGTTTCCAGTTCTGATGAAAGGTCATCAACCTGAAACGTTAACTCTGTTTTCTCTCTCCACAGATGCTGCCTGACCAGCTGAGCATTTCTAATTTTTTCTATTTTTATTTCAGATTTCAGCATCTGCAGTATTTTGCTTTTGGAAGAGCAGATCAGAAGTTTGGCAAGAGCTTTAAAGTAGCATTCTTTTGCAAACTTAAACTAAACAAAGAAATGGAAAATAAGACATATTAAATAAGAATTCTGAAAGGTACGTAAAGAGCAGAAAAAATGTTTTCATTGTGGATGTTAATTATGATGGGGTTAATATAAAAAGAGTGAATGCTGAGACATAGGGCTGGGTTTTCACATTGGGGCAGGAAACGGAAATCAGGATCATTTCTAGGCCCTGAACCCGTGACAGGATAGGCACCAACATGTTGCACCATGGACATTAGACAAAATTATTGACCCTGCTACGGACATGAGGGCAATTAACCTGTATATAAAATGTATAGCCAGCTTATAATGCCATCAAAACGGTCTGATTTAAAATGCATTTCTCCCTATTTAGCGAGATACCTGACATTGTTTTTGCTTGCACAAGTAGTCAATGTCTGCCCACACACTTAATGTAGCAATGTGGAGAATCCAGATAGATGTCCATCTGTCAGGAGTGATCGTGATCTCTTTCTCTCCCCTCTCGCTCTCTCTCCCCCTCTCGGTGTCAATTCCTATCCCCTCTCTGTGTCCATCTCTTTCTCCCCTCTCTCTCTCCCACATCTCACTCTCCCCCTCTCTCCCCCTCTCTTTCTCCCTCTCACTCCTCCATCTTTCCCCTCTTTCTCTCCCTCCTCCCCTCTCTCTCTCCCCCCTTTCTCTCATCTCTCTCTCCCCTCTATCTCCTCCCTCACTCTCTGCCTCTCTCAATCCCCCTCTCTCAGTCCCTCTCTCATTCTCTGACAGTTGCAGAGAGTGGGAACTCTCAGCTTTGTGGCTGGTCAGTTTAAAAAAAAAATCATAGCCATCAGTTTCACAGCTGACAGTTGCTTAGAGCAGGGATCGCATTTCTGAACTTTAGACATGTTCGGGGTTTTCCGCCAGCTTTAAAAAAATCGAAACCTGACGGAAAACCACGAACTTGTGGGTGTGGGGCGGGGGAGAAACGGAAAATAGCCCAGCGTTTCACGGGGTGACGCTTTAATTAATGTGCAGACGGGTTTGGCGGCCAGTTAGTGGCTGTGGGAGTGGGAAAAGAGGCGGGCCAACTCAAGTGCGAGCTTGATTTAAACTCACCATGGCAACGATTACTGTGGCTGCCGTTTCAGTGCTGAAAGTTGAAATTTAAGAGTCACAGTGAAGTTTAGGCTGGACTTCTCATATCAATGATGTTTCAGGAGAGCCGGTGCTGTGGAACCCACAGTAGGCGGCACAGTGGCGCAGTGGCTAGCACCGCAGCCTCACAGCTCCAGCGACCTGGGTTCAGTTCTGGGTACTGCCTGTGTGGAGTTTGCAAGTTCTCCCTGTGTCTGCGTGGGTTTCCTCCGGGTGCTCTGGTTTCCTCCCACATGCCAAAGACTTGCAGATTGATAGGTAAATTGGCCATTATAAATTGCCCCTAGTTTAGGTAGGTGGTAGGGAAATATAGGGACAGGTGGGGATGTGGTAGGAATATGGAATTAGTGTAGGATTAGTATTAATGGGTGGTTGATGGTCGGCACAGACTCGGTGGGCCGAAGGGCCTGTTTCAGTGCTGTATCTCTAAATAAAAATAAAATAAAAATAAAAATAGGACCGGCCTTTGTTTTTTGCACACTGATCCGGAAGTCATGCTGGAAGCTGTGAGGGAGAAGAGGGAGGTCCTCTTCCCGGAGGGTGACAGGAGGAGGCTACCCACATAGAGTATACAGGCCTGGGTAGAAATTGCTGTGACTGTCAGCAGCAGAAGTGTTGTCAGAAGGAGCTGGATACAGTGCAGGACAGAGATCAATGACCTCATATGCTTTGACAAGGTGAGTGCTACCCCCTAACCCTCAGGACAGGTCTCAGCAGCAGAGCACATTGGGAGAGAGGAGTTTAAAAAGAGCATGGGACCACCGGCAGAGACACAGCGGCAGAGCACATCTCCAACAACACAGCACGTGATCGGAAAGAAATATCGAGGTGTGACATTACAGGGAAGCAGGTAAGTGATTGACTGGGTGAGACTTTGCAGCTACAAACAGCGCGAGAGGGGAGAGACAGTGGCACGGCACAGAGAGCTAGTTGGAGCATCTGGTGGGTATTTTTTTACTTTCTTATTCTTTTTTTTCTGCTGATTTTTATTTTTTCTCAAACAGTTAAGTCTATCTACTAAGTCGAAGCTACAATACCAGTAGTCAGTCGGTGGTTACTCATTTGTTTGTTCTATTTATAACCATTTTACTGTGTTTATTTAACTTCCAAATTTAGTGCAGTAAATAAATAATTCGAGGCATGGCAGGGCTGCTCATGCCCACCGAGTACACATCCTGTGCCATGTGGTGATTCCAGGACCCTACCCATGTCCTGGACAATTACATGTGCAGAAAGTACCACCAAATGCAAAAACTCGAGTGCCGAATCTTGGAACTCGAGGAGCAGCTGGTGTCACTGAGGTGCATTTGCGAGGATGAGATATGTGGATGTTTCAGAAGGAGGTCACCCTGCAGCTTAAGAGAGCACAGGTAGAGAGGGACTGGGTGGCTGCCAGACAGACAAGAAGGACAAGGCAGGTAGTGCAGGAGTCCCCGTAGGACATCCCACTTTCTAACCAGTATTCAGTTCTGAGTACTGATGGGAGAGAGGGTTTCTCTGGAGAGTGCAGCGAGAGTCATAACCAGAGTACCATGGGTGGCTCAGCTGTGCGGGGAAGGAGGAGAAAAGACAGAAGAGCAATAGTGGTAGGGGATTCTATTGTTAGGGGAACAGACAAGCGTTTCTGTGGTCACAGACGTGATTCCAGGGTGGTATGTTGCTTCCCTGGTGCAAGAGTCATGGATATCACTGAGCGGCTACAGAGCATTCTGGAGGGCAAGGGTGCACAGCCAGAGGTCGTGGACAACATTGATACCAGCGGCATAAGTAGAAAAAGGGATGAGGTCCTGCAGGCTGAGTTTAGGGAGTTAGGAAAGAGATTAGCAAGCAGGACTTCAAAGGTAGTAATCTCTGGATTACTCCCAAGGCCACATGCTAGTGAGTATAGAAATAGGAGAATACACCAGATGAATGTATGGCTGGAGAGATGGCGCAGAAGGGAGGACTTCAGATTTCTGGTACATTGGGACCAGTTCTGGGGAAGGAAGGACCTGTACCAGCTGGACGGTCTACACCTGAACAGGACCAGGACGAATATCCTAGCAGGAAGGTTTGCTAGTGCTGTTGGGGATGGTTTAAAATAGATTGGCAGGGGGATGGAAACCTGAGGGCAGTTTCAGATAGGACAAATTCAGAGCAGGGAACGGGAGGCAGAAAATGAGTAAGTGACTCTGAAAGACAGAAGAAGCAAAGGTTAAAAAGTGTACAGGAATTTGGCAGTGTTGAAAGGTATTTATAGCAAATAAAACCGATGAGCTGAGAGCACAGATAGACACATGGTAGCATGATATCATTGCTATAAAGGAAAAATGGCTTAAAGAGGGGCAAAAATGGCAGCTCAACGTCCCAGGGTATAGTGTTTTCAGGCAGGATAGAGAGGGGGCTAAAAAAGAAGGGAATGTAGCATTATTGGTTAAAGAATCAATTACAGCTGTGAGGAGGGTTATGCTAAATGAATCATCAAAGGAGGCCATATAGGTTGAGCTCAGAAATAAAAAACGGGCAGCCACATGATGAGGAGTGTACTATAGACCCACAAATAGTAAGAGGGAGATAGAAGAACAAATATGTAGGCAAATTTCTGAGTGCAAAAACAATACGGCAATAATAGTTGGGGATTTCAACCACCCTAATATCAACTGGGATACAAATAGTATGAAGGGCACAAAATCTTTGAACTGCATTCAAGAGAACCTTTTTAGCCAGCACATAACAAGAGGGGGCACAATTATAGATTTAGTCTTAGGAAATGAAGCTGGGCAAGTGGATGAAGTAGCAGTGGGTGACCATTTTGGAGATAGTGACCATAATACAGTTAGATTTAGCATTATTAGGGAAAAGGACAAAGAAAAAACAGAAGTAAATGTTCTAAATTGGGGGAAGGCAAATTTTATGAAGTTGAGAGGTGATCTGCTGAAAGTGGGCTGGATTCAGCTACTTGAAGGAAATTCAATGGCAAAGCAGTGGGAGGCATTCAAAAGTGAGATTCTATGGGCACAGTGTGGACATATCCCCACAAAGAAAAAGGGTGGTACTGCCAAATATAGAGCCCCCTGGTTATCTAGAAGCATACGGGGCAAGATAAAGCAGAAAAAGAAAACTTATGACAGTCACAAAAAACTAAATACTTTAGAAAGCCTAGAGGAGTATGAAAAGTGCAAGGGTGAAGTAAAAAAGTAAATTAGGAAAGCAAAGACAGGACATGAAAAAATATTGGCAAATAAAATCAAGGAAAACCCAAAGATGTTTTATGAGTACATTAAGAGCAAGAGGATAACTAAGGAAATGTCAGGGCCTATCAGAGATGTACAAGGTAACATGCATGGATGCAGAAGATGTGGGCAGGGTTCTTAATGACTACTTTGTCTCTGTCTTCCAAAAGGAGATGGATGATGCAGATATTGTAGTTAAAGAGGAGTGTGAAATATTAGATACGATAGGCATAATGAGTGAGGAAGTACCAGAGGGTCTGACATTCTTTAAAGTGGATAAATCAACAGGGCCGGATGGATTGTATCCCAGGCTATTAAAGGAAGCCAGGGAGGAAATAGCAGATGCTGAGGATCATTTTCAAATCCTCACTAGATACAGGCGAGGTACCAGAGGATTGAAGGTCTGCAAATATTGCACCATTGTCTAAAAAGAGTGTGAGGGATAGGCCAAATATTTATAGGCCGGTCAGTCTGACCTCTGTGGTGGGAAAATTATTAGAATCAATTCTGAGAGATAGGATAAACTGTCACTTAAAAAGTCACGGATTAATCAGGGATAGTCAGCATGGATTTGTTAAGGGAAGGTCCTGTCTCTCCAACTTAATTGAATTTTTTGAGGAAGTAACAAGGAGGATTGAGGAGGGTAGTGCAGTGGATGTTGTCTACATGGATGTTAGTAAGGCATTTGACAAGGTCCCACATGCCAGACTGGTCAGAAAATTAAAAGCCCATGGGATACAGGGGAATGTGGCAAGTTGGATCCAAAATTGGCTTAGTGACAGGAAACAAAGGGCAATGATTGACGGATGTTATTGCCAATGGAAAGCGGTTTCCAGTGGGATTCCACAGGGCTCAGTGTTGAGTCCCTTGCTGTTTGTGGTATATATTAATGATTTGGACTTAAATGTGGGAGGCATGATTGGGAAATTTGCCGTGTAGTTGATAGTGAAGAGGATAGCTGTAGACTCCAGAATGACCTCAGTGGTTTGGTTTAGTGGGCGGAAAAGTGGCAAATGGAATTCAATCCGGAGAAGTGTGGGATAATGCATTTGCGGAGGGCAAACAAAACAAGGAAATACACAATAAACAGGAGGATATTGAGAAGGGTAGAGGAAGTGAGAGACCTTGGAGTGCATGTCCACAGGTCCCTGAAGGTAGCAGGACAGGTAGATAGAGTGGTGAAGAAGGCATATGGAATGCTTTCCTTTATTGGCCAAGGTATGGAATACAAAAGCAGGGATGTAATGTTGGAACTGTATAAAAATGCTGGTTAGGCCACAATTCTGGTCACCACATTACAGGAAGGACATAAGAGAGAGGACAGAGGAGATTTACAAGAGTGTTGCCAGGGCTGGAAATTGCAGCTATGAGGAAAGATTGGATAGGCTAAGGTTTTTTTCCTTAGAACAGAGGAAGCTGAGGGGTGACTTAATTGAGGTGTACAAAATTATGAGGGGCCGAGATAGAGTAGGCAGGAAGGATCAGTTTCCCCCAGGGGAGAGATCAATTATCGGGGCAAAGATTTAAGGTGACTGGTAGAAGGATTAGAGGGGTCACGAGGAAAAAGATTTTCACGCAGAGGGTGGCGGGTGCCTGGAGTTTGCTGCCCACATTGGTGGTGGAGGCAAAAATCCTCAATGCATTTAAAAGGTACCGGCACCTGCACCTGAAGTGCTGTAACCTGCAAGGCGACGAACCAGGTGCTGGAAGGTGGGAGTAGAATGGGCGGCTAGCTTTTCCAGCCTGCGAAGACACGATGAGCTGAATGGCCTCTTTCTGTGCCGTAACTTTTCTATGGTTCTATGGTCTCTGGGTATTCACCCTCCAGCAGACACATCAGCTGAGGAAGCCTCAAGGCACATGCTGTACCTGAACATGGGAGGGGTGTGTGTCCAGGGTACTTAATAACCCTTCAGAATGACTCAGAATAATAGTGATGCTGAGGACCTGTCAGCACTGAAACATGAACCCTCCAATCAATTGTAGCAGATGCACTGGCCATTGACGACAGCAGTGCCTTATCACCCTCTCTTTTGTCCTTGCAAGAGGAAAAAGCACGTAATGTCATAGAGTCATAGAGTCGTACAGGATAGAAATAGGCTCTTCGGCCCACCGCATCCATGCGGACGTAATGTCCATCTATACTAATCCCACCTGCCTGCATTAGTTCCATATCCCTCTATGCCTTGCTCATTCAAGTACCTGTCCAGATACCTCTTAAATGTTGCTCCTGTTCCTGCCTCCACCACCTCCTCAGGCAGCTCATTCCAGATACCCACTCTTTGTGTGAAAAATTTACCCCTTTGATCCCCTTTAAACCTCCTCCCTCTCACCTTCAATCTATGCCCTCTAGTTTTAGTCACCCCTACCATGGGAAACAGACTCTGGCTATCTACCCTATCTATGCCTCTCATCATTTTATATACCTCTATCATGTCCCCTCTCAGCCTCCTTCGTTCCAGGGAAAACAGACCCAGCCTATCCAACCTCTCTTTATAACTCAAGCCCTCCAAACCAGGCAACATCCTTGTGAATCTTTTCTGCACTCTCTCTAGCTTAATCACATCTTTCCTGTAGTGCGGCGACCAGAACTGCACACAGTACTCCAAATGGGGCCTAACCAACGTCATATACAACTGTAACATGATGTTCTAACTCTTGTACTCAATGCCTCGGCCGATGAAGGCAAGCATGCCATATGCCTTCTTTGCCAACCTGTCTACCTGTGTTGCCACTTTCAGGAAACTATGTACTTGCACCCCAAGGTCTCTTTGCTCAACAACACTCCACAGGGCCCTGCCATTCACTGTATATGTCCTGCCCTGGTTTAACTTCCCAAAATGCATCACTTCGCACTTGTCTGCGTTAAATTCTATTTGCCAATCCCTTGCCCACTTTCCCAGTTGATCTATATCCTGTTGTAACCTTAGATAACCTTCTTCACTGTCCACTATATCAACCAATTTTGGTGTCATCTGCAAACTTACTAATCATGCCCCCTACATTCACATTCAAGTCATTAATATATATGAGAAACAACAGAGGGCCCTGCACCATTCCCTGCGGCACACCACTGGTCACAGGCCTCCAATCTGAAAAACAACTCTCCACTACCACCCTCTGCCTCCTATCACCAAGCCAATTTTGTATCCAATTGGCTAACTCACCCTGGATCCCATGTGTTCGAACCTTCTGGACCAGCCTACCATGAGGGACCTTATCAAAGGCCTTGCTAAAGTCCATGTAGACAAAGTCCATCGCCCTGCCTCTTGGTCACCTTCACGAAAAACTCAATCAAATTCATGAGACGTGATTTCCCACGCACAAAGCCATGCTGACTATCCCTCATCAGACCATGCCTTTCCAAATGCATATAAATCCTGTCTCTCAGAATCCCTTACAATAACTTTCCCACCACTGATGTAAGGCTCAGCAGCCTGTAGTTCCCTGGCTTATCCCTGCTCCCCTTAAATAAAGGCACGACATTAGCTATCCTCCAGTCTTCCGGTACCTCACCCGTGGCTAACGATGATACAAAAATCACTGCCAGGGCCCCAGCAATCTCCTCCCTTGCTTCCCATAGCATCCTCGGATACACCTGGTCAGGTCCTGGGGATTTATCCACCTTAATGCGCTTCAAAACCTCCAACACCTCCTCCTTTGTAATGTTGATATGCTGGTAGAGGGGCCCAAACAGGCAGAGGGGTATATACTTTCAGATCATCATGGCGATGGAGGATCAAGCGATACAAATAGCGAGGATCACAGACCAGGAGGAAGTTGGCCTTGACAAAATGGGCACTCATGGTGCAGATGGTGATTACAGAGGGAAGTGTGCTCATTAAGGAGGTGCATTATACTCTATCTTGTCCAATAACATGCCTAACACTGAGTTGCATTGGGAAGCTTCAGCACTGCAGTTTTCTGCCCTCCAAGGCAACCTCATGATCTCTTCTTGTGTTTTCCCCAGGTGCAGACGCCCACCCCACGATACCTTCTCCCTCTCCCTCAGCATCCCCAGAAGAACATCACGTAACTGAAGGAGCGCCGTCTCACCTGACAAGCACACTGTCCACCAGCGCAGTTTCTCGCACCTCGGTGGGTCCCCGCACGTGTTCATATAGATGTCACTGGGTAAGGAGCATAACACTAGTATGCAGGAGGAGGTGCCAGAGGCAGAGGCAGCTGTGGTCAGGTTCTCTCTGAGGACAGAGGACAGACATAGCCCTGTTCAGCAGTGCACAGATGCAAGGCCTCAGGAGCCACCTAGACCAGCAGCAGGAGATGTGCTCCCATAAGTCGGAGTACCCTGAGGCAGTGCGGGGACATAGGCAAAGGATAGAGGAGTCCATCCAGCTCTTGTGCGGCACAGTCGTTCAGGGTTATGAGTGTATGAGCTCCTCCTCTGAGACAGCGCCCAACCTCATGGAGAGCCACATGCGGCAACACTTGGAGTGCATGCAGGAACTGCACACTGATGTCCACGCTGAGTAGCCTGGAGCGGTCAGTGGCACTGTTGGTGCAGAGATGATTGGAGGGGATGCCATTTTCACCCCAGCTGGTGCTCCTCTTCAGCCATTCAGAGCGCATGCCAGGAGTTGAGGGTGTCATCATCCTCGGCCTCCTTGGCTCTTCGACAGTGGAAGTCTCTGTGCAGCAGGGCCAAGTGATGGAGGCTGCTCCACCAATGGTCCAGTGCAGCTGCTTCTGGAGATGCCCTCACAGGCACCTCCACGACGAGGATGACTGCCGCAGGCAGACACAAATGAGTAGGTTGCCTCCACTTCCTCCAAGGTCCCGGGGAAGACCCGCGTAGAAGTAGTTGAGTGTAGAGGCTACTGCGTTTTGTGGAGCACTGAGTGTGTCACTGGGTGTATTCTTGCTGTAACTGTACTGTTTTCCTTTGTGAGTGCTATGTAAATAATGACATCTGAAGCACATGCATGAGACTCCTTTTATTGACAGCAGGACAAGAAAAGAGGTATGAGATGCTGAAGGACATTGAGAGTTCCTCAATGGCGACAGCAACGTCCCTGGGCAGATGTGTTGCCTTCATTGGCAGTAAGAGTTTAGATGTCCCAGGCTATGTTTTCATAGATGTGTTAGCACAAGTACCTCAGTCTGAGTTCTACGCCAAGCCCTGCATCCTAGGTCAGAGGGGCTCAGTTGAAACACTCCTGAATTAAATGATTCCAGACATTCATGGCATTCTGAGACCGTCACACCCCATGCCATGCCCAGCCACGTCCCTGTGCAGCCAGAGCACATCAGTGTTCTGCATCCTCACACTCAAACTCCTCTTCCTCCTCCTCTCCCACTTTCTGTTCTTCCTCCTTCCAGGGCCTCACTGGCTTCAAGATCCACACCTCTCTGGAGGGCCATAGTATAGAGAGCGCAGCAGACCACCACAATGAGTGAGACTGTTGTGGGAGTGCACTGGGGGGCGCCTACCGGGTACAGCTGCGACTTGAGAAGCCCGATAGCCTGCTCAATGGTTGTCCAATTGAGCAAGTGGCTTTTGTTGTAGCGCCTCTGTCTGGGGCTCTTGTAGAGGGATGAGTAGCCAACTCTTCAAGGGACATCCCTTGTCCCCTAGGAAACCGCTTTTCACAATCGCAGCATTTAAAATCTCTCTCATCAGTGTGAACCCGCTGGTGTGTCCAGAAATGAGAGCATCCCTTACCACACATCCATCCACGGACTTTGAGGGTTGGAGTAAAGAGCCACGGCAGACAGCCTGGTGGCTACCAGGAAGGTGAGCACACACATGGAGGAAGCTCTTGTTGTGGTCGCAGACCAGCTGAACTTGAGGGAGTTGTGTGCAGCCATTTGCGAGATGTCACTAAGGTCCGTAGCTGGTTGTCCACTTTGGCAGGAAGAACAGAAAAGCAGAATATAATTTAAATGGAGAGACTGCAGAATGCTGTGGTACGAGGGATCTGGCTGTCCTTGTATATGAATTACAGAAAGTTAGCATCCAGGTACAGAAAGTAATTCAGAAGGCAAATGGAATGCTGGCCTTTATTGCAAGGGGGATGGAGTATAAAAGAAGGGAAGTCTTGCTACAATGTACAGGGCATTGGTGACACTGCAACTGCTGTGTACAGTATTAGTCTCCTTACTTAAGGAGAGATGTACTTGCATTGGAAGCAGTTCAGAGAAGGTTCACTGGGCTGATTCCTGGGATGAATGGGTTGTTTTATGAGGAAAGATTCAGCAAGTTTGGCCTATACTCATTGGAGTTTAGAAAAATGAGAGGTGATCTTATTGAAATATATAAGATTCTATGGGGGCTTGACAGGATAGATGCTGAGAGGATGTTTCCCCTTGTGGGGTATCTACAACTGGGGGACAGTTTCAAAATAAGGAGACTCCCTTTTAAGATGGAGAAGAGGAAGAATTTCTTCTCTCAGAGGGTCTTTGGAATTCTATTCCCCAGACAGCAGTGGAGGCTGTATCATTGCATATATTCAAGGCTGAGTTAGACAATTTTTGATCTACAAGGGAGTCAAGGGTTATGGGGGGCAGGCAGGAAAGTGGAATTAGGGCCACAATCAGATCACCATGATCACATTGAATAGCGGAGCAGGCTCAAGGAGCCGAATGGCCTACTTCTACTCCTAGTTCTTATGTAACAAGCTCTCAATGAGCTCCTCAACTACCTTAACTGGCCATAATCAGGGGTTGGACAGCATCGCGATCCTGCCTTCCTCCCACCTTGGCAAACATGACATTGCTGGGAACTGCATCGGAAAACTGGCACATTGTTCGGTGCCGGTATTTTCGGGTTCCATATATGTCCATTACCCCCCTCAGCCAGACCTGAAAATTCAGCACATAGTTGTTGACACGAGAGCTCTCTTACCTGTTTTATATGATTGTATGTTGAGGTAAAGACCAGTTCTTCCATCAAAAGGTGGCTAAAAGGTTGTTCAAAGAGATGGGTTTTCAGGAGGGTCTTAGTGCAGGGAAGTGGAGTAGTAGAGGGTTTTAGGGAGAGAATTCCAGAGCATGAGGCAAGGGCAGTTGAATGCAAAACTGCCTGTTGTGGGATGAAGGGGGTGGCGAGGAAGGGTGCACAAGAGGCCTGAATTAGAGAATTGTTACGACCAGGTGAGAAAGGTGTCTAGGGGTCTGTTACTTATCTTCACCTGGTTTTATTGTAACAGGGTTTAATTTTAAACACACTGTTTTGAGCTCCCCCTTTGTGAATCTTTGTTCACCGTTTTCCAATTATAGGACAAAGAAACCAATTCACACAGGCTTTCTCAAGTTTAAACAAGAAAGATGAAATTTTATTAAACCTTAAAACTTAAACTCTAATACAGTTCACATCTACGGATATACGATGCGCCCACGCTAGCATGCACATGCAATACACACATGCAAATAGGGACAGTAACAAATCTTTTTATGGTGCTTCGAGCTCACTGTAGTCCTTTTGTCAGTAGTCTTGCTTTTTGTTGGGGCCCAGTAGTCTTCTGAAAACTGTGTTAACGTAGGAAACCTTTCTCTCTTTGAGTTTCACGTGTTTTCACAAGATTCAGTTCCCTGGGAAGGAGATGGAGGCAGGCAGACAGGAGAGATGTTCTCAGTCCATGAGCACATGGTGTTCTCTTGAAATCTTTTGTTGGAAGTTCAAATTCTCTGCAACAGCTAGTTAGTCATGTGACTAAAACTGGTCTGATCACTTCTGTGTATTGGGAAAGCAACTGCTGGGTCCCTTTTGTTTCAACATTGTCTGGTACTATGCAAATGTCCTTCCAGTCAGGGCTTGCAATTTTAAGTTTTTGTTCATGTGGTGAAATAATGTGTGCCTCAGTCTTGGCAGGTTGGGAGGTGTGGGGGTTTGCCTGACAGAATCAGATAATTGTTGGTGTTGGAGGATAGAATAGTGTTGGAGGAGGTTACAGGAATAGGGATGGGCAAATCCATGGAGGGACTTAAATACAACGATGAGAATTCTAAACTAGTGGCACTGGAGCGCAGGAGTTTATGTAGCTCAGTGAGGACTGTGGTGATGGTTGAGCTGGAAGTTCAGGATAGAATACAGGCGGAAGGGTTTAGGATAAGATGAAGCACGGAAGATGGAATGCTGCAAAAGGAAGCATTCGGGTAATTGGGTCTGGAAGGGGCAAAGAAATGATTAAGGGTTTCAGTGGAAAACGGCTGAAGTAAGGACAGAAGTGGACAATGTTACCGAGGTAGGAGTAGGCGGTCTTTGTAATGGAGAGGATGTGCGATCAGTTCAGGATAGAACAGGACACCAAGGCTGTGAACTGCAACCTTCAGCCTGACACAGTGAGTTTAATTTTATGCAGTCGGAAGGGTCCTGACACCTTGCCAAAATGGGGAGGGGGATTGCATCTCAGCTGTTTGGAGGGCCCTCGGCTGTATTTCACAGCATTCGGGCAATTAACTGCTTGGCGATGGGATCCCCATCCCTTTAAGGACAGGGATCCCGCCTCCAAGAGCTGCCAGCCAATCAGAGCTGGCAGCTCAGCAGTCCAGCAGCATTGGGAGCAGTGGTCACTACTGGAACTGCAACAGTCACTGGACCAGGAGCAGCCATGGAGCCCTGGACTGCAGGTAAGTGGCAGTCAGCTTGCCGGGGCCAGTCAGGCAGGCACCCCACTAGCCTCAAATGGCCTCTGGATGGGAAGGCCATTCTCGATCTTCCCTGCCTCAGATTAAATTCAATGGTGTCAGGAAGGCGACGGGCACTCTATCCCCTGCCTCCCCTTACAATTTTATGGGGTTCCTCCCCCCCCACCCCCACCCCCACTCCCCCACCACCCTGCCAGTCCCTAGAGGGATTATAAAATTCACCCAAGTGACTTGAAAGACTGATGGAGTCAGGAGGGAGGGTACAGGTTCTGTGCTGCTGGCTGAAGATGATTTCTTCAGTCTTCTCACTATTCAGTTGAAAAAAATTGTGGCTCATTCATGATTGCATGTTGTAAAGCAGCATCTGATTTGACTTACTATGACACACGTAACAGGAGATCTATCAATATGCGTGTTAACTTATATTCATAAAATCACAACAAATCAGACAGAACAAATCACAACTGAACAGGAACTCAAAACAACCAATCGTGAAGTTCGAAAAACAGCTTTGTACCATCTTCACTGGTAAACCTGTAACATTTTAAACAACTCTCATTCTATTTAAGTACATTAATCCACTTCCATTGGAATTTTTAAAATTAAATTATAGTTCAATTCAATAATCATGAATACAGAATGTCTTAACTTGCCTGAGCTGTAGGTTGCTTCCACAGAGAAGTTATGCAGAGATTTTCCTTAACTTTTCACATCGTTGTCGATCAACTGTGTTAGTTGATTTCATTGGAGGGCCTGGAGAATTCAGCCTAATTTTATATAAAATGATGCTCCACAGCTAATGCTACCTGTGAGCAATGCCACAAAGAGTATACTAAATCTAAAAATGTTGTTTCCAGCAAATGTTGTGTCCCTCACATTTGGGGTGTCACACCTTTGATTAGCAAATTTTTATATCACAATTACACATGACATATGGGCAGGAATTTTATGGTGGGTGAGGGGAGCCGTCCACCGACCGAAAAGTCAGTGGCGACCCCGCCTCCACCGGGCCTGGGGATCCAGAGATTTACGGTCCCCAGGCCCTTAATTGGTCTTAGGCAGGACTTCGACCTCATTGAGGCAGCAAGTCCCACCTAATGGAGCTGCTGGCCAATCAGCAGGCCGGCAGCTCTTAGTCCTAGCAGCACCACCGGGAGTCGTGGCCACTGCCGGGACAACAACCCAGCTGAAGAAGGAAGATGTCGGGGAGCAATGGAAAACAGGTAAGTTTTTGGGGCCTCGCCGAAGGCGCTCGGTCGGGCCCCGGCGAGACAAGGGGTTGGGGGGGGGGGGTGTGTTTGGCGTTGGGGCATCGGGAGAGACCCTCCGTCGGGCACAGGGTGCCAATCAGGAGGGCCCCCCACAGCCCACCAGAAGGCTGCCTACCTTTGTCAGGCGGCTTTTTTGAGGAGTCATCCACCTGCCAGCCAAGGGTAAAATACCTGTCGCGGCGGGTGGAGGCCCTTAAGTGGCCATTAATTGGCGGTTGGCGGCGGAGGCGGCAGTGGGTTAGGAAGGGCCCCCCTGCCACTAGCCCACTCTTTGGCCCCATCACCAGCCCGCTCTTTGGAGGGGTGTAAAGTTACAGGTCATGATATAATTTGGTCAGAAATGACAAGTGGATGATCCATCTCAGTCTCCTTTTGTGGTCCTCGTCATCACAGATGCCAGTCGTCAGTCCATTAGATTCACTCCATATGATATCAAGAAATGGCTGAACGTACTGGATACAGCAAAGGCCTCGACAACATTGCAGCTGTAGTGCTGAAGACGTGCTCCAGAACTAGCCATGCCCCTAGCCAAGCTGTTCCAGTACAACTGCAACAGTGGAACCTACCAACAAAGTGGAAAATTGCTCAGGTGTGTTGTTCACGAAAAGCAGGGCAAATCCAATTATTGGCCATCAGTCTACTCTCAATCATCAACAAAATGGTGGAAAGTGTCATTGACAGTGCTATCAAATGGCAATTGCTCACCAATAACCTGGTCACCAATATTATCTTGGGTTCTGCCAGGACCAGTTGGCTCCAAACCGCATTACAGGCTTGATGCAAACAAAAAAGCTGAATTCCAAAGGTGAGGTGAGAGTGACTGCCCATTTACATCAAGGTAGCAGTTGACCGACTGTGGCATTAAAGCTCCCTACTAAAATTGAAGTCAATAGTCAACAAGAACTGGGGGGAAAACTCTCCATTGGCACTACCCTGAAGAACCCCTGCAGTAATGTCCTGGTACTGTGATGATTGACCTCCAATAACCACAACCATCTTCTTTTGTGCTAGTTATAACTCCAACCAGCAGAGAGTTTTCCGCCTGATTCCCATTGACTCCAGTTTTGCTAGGGCTCCTTGATGCCATACTCGGTCAAATGCTGCCTTGATGTCAAAGGCAGTCATTCTCACTTCACCTCTGGAGTTCAGTTCTTTTGTCCATGTATGGACCAAGGCTGTATTTAGGTCAGGAGCTGAATGGCCCTAGTGAAGCCCAAACTGAACGTCAGTGAGCAGGTTATTGCTTAACATGCCGCTTGATAGCACTGTTGATGACCCCTTTCATCACTTTGCTGATGAGTGAGAGTAGACTGATAGGGCGGTGATTGGCCAGCGCTGGATTTGTCCTGCTTTTTGTGCACAGGACATATCTGGGCAATTTTTCACAATGCTGGGTAGATGCCAGTGTTGTAGATGTACTGGAACAGCTTGGCTAGGGGTGTGGCTAGTTCTGGAGCACGTCTTCAATACTATTGCCAGAATGTTGTCAGAGCCCATAGTCTTTGAAGTATCCAATGCCTTCAGCCGTTTCTTGATATCACATCGAGTGAATCGGATTGACAGACTGGCATTTGTGATGCTGGGGACCTCAGGAGGAGGCCGAGATGGATCATCCACTTAACACTTCTGGCTGAAGATGCATGCAAATGCTTCAGCTTGTCCTTTGCACTGATGTGCTGGGCTCCTCTATCATTGAGGATGGGGATGTTTGTGCAGCCTCCTCCTCCTGTCAGTTGTTTAATTGTCCATCACCATTCATGACTGGATGTGGCAGGACTGCAGAGCTTAGATCTGATCTGTTGGTTGTGGGATTGCTTAGTCCTGTCTATTGCATGCTGCTTCCGTTGTTTGTCATGCAACTCATCCTGTGTTGTAGCTTCACCAGGCTGACACCTCATTTTTAGGTATGCCTGGTGCTGCTCCTGGCATGCCCTCCTGCACTCTTCATTGAACCAGGGTTGGTTCCCTGGTTTTATGGTAATGGTAGAGTGGGGGATATGCCGGGCCTTGAGGTTACAGATTGTGGTTGAATACAATTCTGCTGCTGATGGCCCACTGTGCCTCCTGGATGCTCAGTTTTGAGTTGCTAGATCTGTTTAAAATCTATCCCATTTCGCATGGTTGTAGTGCCACACAACACGATGGTGGGTACCCTCAGAGTGTTGACGGGACTTCGTCTCCACAAGGACTGTGTGGTGGTCATTCCTACCAATATTGTCATCGACAGATGCATCTGTGACAGGTAGATTGGTGGGGACGAAGTCAAGTAGGTTTTTCCCTCTTGTTGGTTCCCTCACCATGTGCCGCAGACCCAGTCTAGCAGCTATGTCCTTTAGGATTTGGCCAGCTCGGGTCAATAATGGTGCTACCGAACCATTCTTGGTGACGGGCATTGAAGACCCCCACCCAGAGTACATCTTGTGTCCTTGTAATTGGTGTTCAACATGATTGATCAGCTGACGGGCGGGGTGGGGGGGGAGGTAGGTAGTAATCAGCAGGAAGTTTCCTTGCTTATGTTTGACCTGATGCCATGAGACTTCATGGGGTCCACAGTCAATGTTAAGGACTCCCAGAGCAACTCCCTTGCGACTACATACTACTGTGCCGCCACCTCCGGTGGGTCTGTCCTGCCGGTGGGACAGGACATACCCAGGAATGGTGATGGTAGTGTCTGGGACATAGTCTGCAAGGTATGATTCCATGAGTATGACTATGTCAGGCTGTTGCTTGACTAGTCTGTGGGACAGCTCTCCCAAATTTGGCACAAGCCCCCAGATGTTAGTAAGGAGGACCTTGCAGGGTCAAGAGGGCTGCAATTGCCGTTGTCGTTTCCGGTGCCCAGATTATTACTGGGTGGTCAGTCTGGTTTCATTCCTTTTCTTAAACTTTGTAGAGGTTTGATACACTGAGTGGCTTGCTAGGCCATTTCAGAGGGCATTTAAGAGTCAACCGCATTGTGGTGGGTCTGCAGTCACACGTAAGTCAGACCAGGTAAGAATGGCAGATTTCTTTCCCTAAAGGACATTAGTGAACCAGATGGGTTTTTACAAGAATTGACGGTGGGATTCAAACCCATATCCCCAGAGCATCAGCCTGGGGCTCTGTGTTACTAGTCTAGTGACATTACCACGATGCTACCGCCTCCCCAGTAACTTCCAAATCTGTGACCTCTGACACCTAGAAGAGGAAGCACAACAGGTGCATGGGAACATCATGACCTGCAAGTTCCCTCCAAATCACACACCACCCTAACTTGGAAATATGTCGTCATCCCTTCATTGTTGCTACGTCAAAATCCTGGAATTTCCTACCTAACAGCACAGTGGATGTACCCTACACCACATGGACTGCAGTGGTTCAAGAAGGCATCTCGCCACCACCCTTGCTAACAAGGGCAATTAAGGATGGGAAATAAATGCTGGCCTTCCCAGTGCCACCCACATCACATGAATAAATACAAAAAAAAATCGAACAGTAACAAATTACAACTGAATAGGATGCCAACTGAACAGATGTTGCCAGACCTCCTGATATTTCCAGCATTTTCTGTTTTTATTTCAGATTTCCAGCACCCGCAATATTTTGCTTTTGTAATTCAGAATGAGCAGTCAGGAGATGCTACCATTAAAATCAATAAATCATTCTGAACATTTTTAAATCATAAAGGACAATAAGGGTAAAGAGTTTGTCCCTAATATTACGATGTAATTATCTATGTAAGTACAAGTATTTATTTTCCTGCAGTGTGTACAGAAAATATATATTTTTCAGATACCAGTTAAAACCCTCTAAGGAGATCTCATACAATGTTCTTTCCAAATATTTTAGTATGGATGTACAACCCTTCTATAACTCAGCATCTGCCCTGCTCCCCAACTCCCCAGCCTTGCAATATAACTAGAAAGTAAAACTATCATTCTACATATTTGGACAGTATAATATGCAACTAATGGACATATCAGATATTTTATTGATTCCCATTCCTCCTTCAAACCACTTAAGACTAACATTTTCTCTTGACCTCCACTGCCCAATATCAAAATTATCAAAATAAGTAATTTCAAATGTTGTTCCAGCATCTTCCTTTAAACATTCTAACAGTTTTGTTGCCACTTCAAAACTCTGTGTGGAATGAAGAAACAATACTCCATTGTTAACAAATACCTAAGAGCACTGAAGAATACTATGCATTTGAAAATACTGCCAAACTAAATTTAAACATCTAATTGAAACTAACATTGTGCAATAAAAATGAATGTATTCCATTTTGTTGTAAAAAACTGTGCATTTCTGAATGGTTGATTCACATGGAGGTATAACACTTTAACTGCACTGCAATTTTCACACATAAATCGTTCTGTTATTTTATGCAGTGCATACTCATGTCAGAGCAATCATTAAATAATACATTTGATTTGAAGCTAATTAACCTTGTGTCAGATAAATGTGAAAGATAGAACTATTTCAAGCTGCAAATCAGTGTAGTAACTGACTTGTGTTGCAGCTATTGAAAGTGGGAGTGGAATGAGGATTGACCTTCATTTATATTCTGCTCTGCATCACATAGGGCATACAATCTTGACCTATCTATTTAAGTAATTAAACCTTCCATTTAGAAATATCCTGCAGGAAGAGGCGAAGCTTGGGAGATAAATGCCTGCTTACTTGATGCATTTAGCTAATTCCATCACTTGATGCACTGTTTTAAATAGCCTCGGTTGCCAGGTTCTCATAAAAATGGAGATGGATTGGCCAGGAGAGAATACTCTCAAAGGAAAGCTGACTCTCTCATCTCTTTTGCTGGATATAATTTAATTGTTAGCAAGGGTGGACAGCTGATTCAGGAGAACATGTCTTTTTCCTGGCCCCTATTTATGGAGAAATGACTTTACTTGATTAATTTGTAACCTAACCTTGTTTGGCAATCAGAAATGTTACTTTCAGTGGTGCACTGCTTTTCATGACTATACTCCAACTCACCTTCCAGGCTATTCGATTTCCTTGTGAGCCATGTTCCAGGGCAATAGGGAAATCACCTCGTTTATAGCACTTGCGAAATGCTGTAGGTGCACTGGGTCTCTCTCGAAAAGATCCTGCAGATGAAGGACCAACCACCTTGAAAAGCAACAAAAAATTGTACCTTTACAATCTTTGCAATTATCCTGACAACTACTGTTCCCACAATTGTATAAACTTGATAAAAGCGTTGAAGATGCAAATGCAGGCTAGGAACTCGCCAATAAAAGTCCAATTTTATAGGAATTATCAGAACTGTAGAAATGAAATAAAATTCGGTTTATTTATTTCACACAGTAAAGGACAATTTTCTGCTCGGTCCTTTCTCGCATTGCTTTTGCCTAATATCATTCTTCCTTCCTTAGAAAAAATCTTGTCCACATGATGGCTACAATGTTGTCCCAAAATTAAGAGAGCATGGGGGTAATTTTGACTTTGGGCGATAGTGTAAAATGGGCTATATTAGATCAGTTGCCTGTTATACATCTCCCTCAACTTTCAGACCAGGAAAGATGTGTAACACACAGCTGATTCAATATCACCCATTCTACACTATCATCCAAAGTCAAAACTACTCCCTCTGTCAGCCTCAGCCAGGGAGTTAAGTACCAGGACACAATTGAAAGAAAACTGCAAATTTGAAATGTAAGGTTCAATCCTGGATGGTTAGGACTGGTAACAATTTGTTTTATACACAAGCATATGTTTCCTATGGCAGGTGGCAACCAAAGAGAAGATGTCTATTTCTAGCAATGGAGCATGTTGTTCCCTGTGGCCAAATTGGGAAAGAGAATTGGGTCACATTATAGCAGTGGGAAATTCATCAGTTATCTCTTTTGCATGTTACTGTGTTGACAACTGTTATGAAGGAGAAAATAAATTTGCATCCATGTTTTGGAAGTGAAGAGGCCTGTGCATTTTTGTCATGTTGATGTAATATGAAGTTAAGTAGTAGACAAATGTCATTTTTTGCGACCAATTTCCAAGACATGTACAATGGCCAGCGTGATGTGATCTGGAGTCCAAAAGACAAATTTCCAAAAGCAAAATAAAACGTTACAGGATGGATTTAATTTGAAATGGCTGACAGATGCACCTATTAATTCTGACAATAGTCCAGGTGGACTGGCAGCAAACTTCTGTAATATTGTCCGAAGGAAGCTTATCTACTGAATTCCTGCAGCTGCTTATAATAAATATATGGAAGCTACCAATGCAGCCTCTATGGCCAGAGGCAGTGAATCATGGGGCAATCTCAGTGCAGTGCGGAAGGTTTACATCTGCCCTGATTCTTGTTGGGCAGTGCTGACATGCACACAATAGGTTAATAAATGGATGCCTCCAATGTGAAACGGGATGTATATTTCCCATTATTCCTTATGACGTAATGTGGCTTGGTCTGCCTTGTGTATACATATGGACACAGAAAATTGATGGGCAGGAAAAGACCAACTGTTCCATCAAGCCTGTCCCACAGTCATGATGGTGAGAACATCATCAGCAGAGACACCATCCCCCTCCTTCCACCACAGCCATGTAATATCCTGAGAAAGACAAAAGAAAACAGAAAACCCAGGCCTCAAAAAGGGAAAAATAACCTGGAAAATTCCTCTCCAACCCTCTCAGGCAATCAAAACCAGTTCAGGAGATCTAAAGTGACTTCCTAATTAAAGAAGTTGGCATGCTTGTCTAGAGGATGCTAAGGGATTTTTTTGGGATTCTGATGGGCCTCCATAGAAACCTAAAGAGTTCTGCATCAAATTGTCTGAATTCTGTTTCCAGGTTCTTGAAATCTGTCACTATTGAGTCTTACATTTCAGACCTCAAGAACAGCCAGCATTTGCCCTCAACTTCTTTGCCTCTAGATCCTTCCGGGCCCTGCTGGACACATTTGCAGGATCTCCCAGTCGCTAGCACACAAATGCATAAGAGGTGACTGATGGCATGTTTATCAGGGCAAGCAATTATGTCAACTTTGCCACTGATGATGCCAGTCAGAACGACCAGGTGTTTGGGTTTGATTCTCTAGCTGCTTCCCTCAGGTTCAGGGTGTCATCGACTGCACGCGTGGCAATTAAGGTAGCCCCAGATCATCCAGGAGTGTTCATAAACTGTTAGGGCTTCTACCACATCAATGTGCAGATGGTGTGCAACCATGAATAGATGCGTATACAGGCAGATGTGTGCAAGATTCCAGGCAGCTGACGTTATGCTTTCGACCTGTGGCAGCCGACCCTCCCTAATTTCTTTGCACCTTGAAGCAGAATTAACGGCTGGCTGCTTGGAGACTTAAAATGTGGCTGATAATACCCTTAAGGAAACCAACCAATAAGGCTCAAGAGTGATACAGTGAAAGGCATATGACAACCAGATGTGATACTGAACAAACCATCACCATGCTGAGGATGCACTACAGGTGCCTGGACAGATCATTAGGTGCTCTTCAGCATGCATCAGCAAGGGTCTCCAGAAGGGTCCAACGTGTGCTACACTCTGAACAACATTGCACAGCACAGTGCCTCTGCAGACGATTCCGAGAGAGGAAGCCGTGTAGTCAGTGCTGCAGCAGCGACACACATTGCTACCCAGGATGCCCAATATACCCTTATTATTGCGAGGTTTACTTAGGTTCCACCACCCATCTGACAGGCACATGGAAAAGCCACTTCCCTATTCCCCCAACACAAAGCAGTTCTGCAAACAGCCAAGCATCCCTTTCACAGTGCTCAGCATGAATTTCTTGCCTTACCATTCGTCACAAGTGGAAAGGCCACTTGCCAGGTAGCAAAATGGGGAACACAGGAAAGTGCGAGAAACAAATAATATGGCTTAAAAATAAAACAGAAATTTACCAATCTAAAATTGTGTAACACACCCATGTGCATATCTTTGTGGAGCTACAAATCTTTACTCTTCTTCTTCCTCACACTTCTATGTAATGCAACCTCTGTAGTTTCAGCAGGTTGTTTGGATCCCTGCTCTGACTACTGAGATGCTCTTGGCTGATGTCCTCTGGGTTTTGGAGCCCCTGAGGACCCCACCAAAGACTCTTCCACTGCACCTGTGCAGGGGCAGACTCAGCCATCGGGACATGTGGAGCCTGTGGAGTACTGACTGAGGGAGGGAGTAACGGGTGAGAAATGGAAGCATTTTGAGCTGAGTCTTCACTTCCAGGTCCCCTTTCACCATCATCCCTCTCATGACCCACAAACACTTCCATGCTAGCAATGAGCTGGAGAAAACTTTGCTGCAGATCCATAGGCTAATGAAGGCTAGGGTCCCATGTATCCTATTTAAGGTGGCTTTCATATTGTGAGGGACTCATTTGATTGCCACATTTGTTGCTCCATGCAGGTGGCCATTCTTTCCATGGACGAAGCCATCATTGCAAAGGCCTGAAACATCATGCCACTCATGCTTGAGACAAACTCCTCCAATCTCTCTCCAAATGTGAACAGTATGGTTGGAACTCCTGCCAGTACATCACTTGTTCTTTGTTGCTGTTCCAGAAGTATCCTCTTTATCAACAGACCCCGAAGTACAGCATCTGCATCCAGCTAAGCAGAATTTGATGTGTCCTGCAGCCTCTGACATGGACTCTCCACTGTTGTCCCCGTCTGTACTGCTTTTGCTCACTTGTGATGTGTGAGTCACCAGGTGGAAACCCACCTATCTGCCTTACCAGTGCCATTGAAGTATGAGTATCTATACTGTTGCATGGCTTGCATGAGTATTGTGACACTGCACCCTGAGAGGAAGTACCCTACTCTGTGAAGTTGTCATCATCCTCCTGGTTCACCTTCTGCAGGGCGCCCGAAGGCCCTGCAGGAGATTAAAGACATGAATTAAACTGTCCAGGTCAGTATGTTTTAAGCGATCGTTATGCACATGATCATATTTCACTTGCTGCTGACATCAATTTAATATGAGTGAGTGTTGCCCTGTAGCTATCTGACATTTAATTCTGTCACCCGGCAGCTGGAGGCCTCCATCTCTGACAGCCAAGCACACTGAGACTCCACTGATGTCCAGCACTTCCTCCTCTGCAGCTGTCAATTGAGAGATGTCTGGAGGTTTGCCTTTCCCTCATATTCTGTGCTCCCTTCTGCAAAACGGGAAAGAAGGGATCCATGAGTGAAAGTAATAGCATGTGTTAAATAGATGGAGAGTATTTGTGAGGGGTCTTGCTGCTGACCTCAAGGGTAACCTCCAGCCTTCTTTTTTTCACCAGCAGGCTTCTTCCTCCGGTCAGCTGGAAAGAGTATCTCACTGTGGGCCCTTATAGACTCCAGCATCACCTCCAGGGATGCATCAATAAAACAAAGCACAGCCTTTGAACGTGTGGACTCCATTCCATTTGTTCCTTCTGTCCTGCTCCCAACTCCAAAATCCATCAAATTTCCTGTTTGGAATGTTCCTTAAATACTGGATCTGCAATCGCCTCAAGTGGGTCATTATCACTCCTTCTGAAGCTAATTGGTCAGGAAACCTGGAACTAATATGGTAATGTACTGGCTGAGTTAAAAAGCCATTGGCAGATATGCTGCACTTTACTAAAAGCAAAATACTGCGGATGCTGGAAATCTGAAACAAAAACAAGAAATGCTGGAATCACTCAGCAGGTCTGGCAGCATCTGTGGAAAGAGAAGCAGAGTTAACGTTTCGGGTCAGTGACCCTTCTTCAGAACTGGCAAATATTAGAAATGTAAAAGGTTATAAGCAAGTAAAGTGGGGCTGGGGCAAGAAATAACAAAGAAGAAGGTGTAGATAGGACAAGGTCACAGAATAGCTGACCAGAAGGTCATGGAGCAAAGATATGTTAATAGTGTGTTGAAAGACAAAGTATTAGTACAGATAGGGTGTTAACGGACTGAAAATTGAACAGCTGCAAGTACAAACATGAAAAAAACAGTGGGCAAGCAAACTGAACAACCTAAGATGAAATAAAATAAAATAAACACAAAAAAATATCCTTGACATCAAGTCAGCATTTGACCAAGTTTGGCACCAAAGAGCCCCAGTAAAATTGAAGTCAATGGAGATGAGGGAAAAAGCTGTCGACTGGCTGGTGTCATACCTAACACAAAGGAAGATGGTTGAAGTTGTTGGAGGCCAAACCTCTTAGCCCCAGGACATTGTTGCAGGAGTTTCTCAGAGAAGTGTCCTTGGGCTGGAATTTATACTTGGCTGCAGATGAAAACAATGGTGGTCCGCCCGTGCGTATTCAGTGCGGCGGGTTATTTAAATAGCCGTGGCGGGCCGTACGTCCCGTTAATGGCATCAGCCGCCTTGGCGCAGGCGCTGGCACCATTTTTAAAGGGCTTTGAGCCCTAACATTCAATTTAAATATTTAAAGGTAATAAAAAGATTTAAATCAATTTAAATTGCCCCTCTCACCCCCTAAAAAAACATAAAATTAATCACTTGCCCTCTCCCCTCCCAAAACACTTCCCCTGCCCTCCTGACCTTCCCCCCACAAAGTACAGAAACTTAACACTCTAACCCTTCCCAGCATCCCCAACACCAATGATATTATTTTATCCCTGCCCACCCACTCTCACAGAGAAACTTATCTGCTTCCCCTCCCCACCAGTGTTCCACCTTGGACCCCCGGATGGGGATCCAAAGGTGTAGGAGTGCTGGCCACCGGCAGCAATATCACACTGGGACAGACAGTGGGAGCGTGAAGGGAATTTATTCTTTATTTAAATTAATTAAAATATTTAAATTTGTCTCCCATTGCCGAGTAGCGGGGGGGCGGGGGGTCGGGGGGGTGCTTCCAAGAGGCCTCACTGCCGCCGGCAATATCGGACTGGGCCTTCCCAGCATCAAAGCCTGTGGTGGGCCTCTGCCGGAGGCATTTTACTGCCCCACCCTGCCACAACCCCGCGTTGGGGTTCTGTAAAATTCAGCCCCTTGGGTCAACCATCTTCGTTCAGCTGCTTCATCAATGACTTTTCCTCCATAATAAGGACAGGGGTGGTTGCATAATGGTCAATTCCTTCATAACATAAATCCTCAGATACTGTAGCAGTCTGTGTGCACGTGCAGCAAGAACTGGACAACATCCAGGCTTGAGCTGATAAGTGGTAAGTAACATTCGTGCCACACAAGTGCCAGGAAATGGCCATCTCCAACAAGAGAGCACCAAAGCACTCCCCATTCACATTCAAAGGCATTACCATCATTGAATTCCCACCAACATCCTGTGGCTCACAATTGGCCAGAAACTTAACCGGACTAGCTACATGAATACTGTGCTACAAGAGCAGTTCTGAGGCTGGGTATTCTGCAGTGAATACTCCCTCTCTCTACTCCCCAAAGACATTCCACCCCTGTAGCAACTCCTCAAGGTTTCTTTGATAGCATCCCTGGAAGGGCAAGGACAGTAGGCGCATGGGAACACCTCCAAGTTACCCTCCAAGTCACACACCATCCTGACTTGGAAATATATTGCCAATCCTTCACAGTTGCTGGGTCAAAATCCTGGAACTTCCTACCTAACAGTACTGTGGGAGTACCCTGACTGGGCTGCAGAGATTCAAACAGGCAGCTCAACATCACCTTCTCAAGGGCAATTAGGGAAAGGCAATAAAAGTTAGCCTTGCCAGTATTGCCCACATCCTGTGAATGAAGTAAAAAAAAGTTAGTATAACATTGGTGGTAGGAAATGAATTGGTATTTTTACTCAAAGATGTAATAGCAAAACATCTAGAAACCAAGAATATAATGAAGAACAGTCAGTCAGATTTCAAAAGGCAAAGTCATGTTTGAGCAAAATAAAAACAGAAATTGCTGGAAATATTCAGCAGGTCTGGCAGCATCTGTGGAGAGAGAAGCAGAGTTAACATTTCAGGTCAGTGACCTTTCATCAGACTGGCAAGGATTAAAAATGTAATAGTTTTTATGCAAGTAAAGCGGGGGTGGGGGAACAGAGAACAAAAAGGAAAATGTTGGTAAGGACAGAGGGCCGGAGAGAAAACTGACAAGGAGGTCATGAGGCAAAGGCAAAGAGAGTGTGTTAATGGTGTGGTAAAAGACAAAGCATTAGTGTAGAGAGGGTGTTAATGACAGAATAATGAACAGCCCTAGCCAAAAGCACAAACATGAAAAAAACAGTAGGCACAGTCAAAAAAAAATGATGAAATAAAATAAAATAAAAATAAAAAAGGGCCAGTCATGCTCTGAAATTATTGAACTCAATGTTCAGTCCGGTAGGCTGTTGCGTGCCTAATCAGAAAATGAGGTACTGTTCCTTGAGCTTTCGTTGATGTTCACTGGAACACTGCAGCAGGTCCAGGACTGGAATGTGGGCATGAGAGCAGGGGGTGTGTTGAAATGGCAAGCGACCGGAACGTGGGGTCATGTTTGACCAACCTTTATCGAATCCTTTGAAGATATAACAGAAAGATATGGACAAGATTAATGCAGTGGGTTTAGTATCCATGGATTTTCAAAAGGCCACAGTACTCTCCAGGCTAAAGCCAGAGGATGTGGAGTCAGGATAAGTAGCAGAATGGATAGCAAACTGTCTCCAAAACAGAAAACAGTGCTTAAGGGCTAAAGGTACTTGAACTGGCAGTGGTGTTCCACAGGATTGATGTTGAGACCATTGCTGTTTATTATTTACATAAATAATTTGGACTCCAGAATTGGATGTTGTATTTCAAAATTTGTGAACAACACCAAATTGGGGGTGTAGTTAATAGTGAGGAAGACTGCGACAAAATATATTAACAGACTTGCAGAATGGGTGTGTAAATCCCAAATAAATTTCAATATAGATGTGAGGTGGTACATTTTGGTCGAAGGAATAAGGAGACCACCTATGGAAAAAGGGTTTAAATGGGGTAGAGCAGCAAAGGGATTTAGGGATACTGATAAACAAATCATTAATTGGAGCAACATAGGTTAACAAAGCCATAAGAAATGCATACAAAGGTAATTGGCAAAAGAAGCAATGGCGACATGAGGAAAAATCTTTTCACGCAGTGACTGGTTAGGATCAGGAATGCACTACCAGAGAATGTTGTGGAGGCAGATTCAATCAAGGCATTCAAGAGGGAATTGGATTGTTATCTGAAAAGGAAGAATGTGCAGAGCTAGGGGTTGAAGACAGAGGAGTGGCACTAGGTAAATTGCTCTTTTGGAGAGCCAGCACAGACACGACAGGCTGAATGGTCTCCTTCAGCGCTGTAACAATTCTGTACTTCTGTGATTCTATGTTACTGGTATATCGTCACAGAAGTCAGGTAATGCTAACTTCTCTGAAGATTAATATACTTTCCAGTGAGGAGTAAACTATTACTTGCTTATTTTCACTGCATGAATATTTTGGGACAAGGTATTGCAGCTCTGCCCCTGATCACACTAAATAAAACCCCACTGGAAGTGGTTAGGAAATTCTGCTACCTTGGGTCCACAGTGACAGACAATCTGTCCCTTGATGCAGAGCTCATTACATGCATAGGGAAAGCAGCTACCACCTTTGGCTGACTCGTGAAACACAAATGGGATAACACCAAGCTGACCCTTAGGACAAAGCTGATGGTTTATAAGGCCTGTGTTTGCAACACCTTACTGTATGCCTGTGAAACATGGGCGACTTACAGTTACCAGGAAAAAAAGCTCAATAATTTCCATCTTTGCTGTCTGCGGAGTATTATGGATATATCCTGGCAGGACAAAATCATAACTGCAGCAGTCCTCCGAATGGCAGAGCTCCCAAATGTGTTGCCATTAATCAAACAGAGATGGCTTCGGTGGATCGGACATGTCCGCAGTATGGAAGACAGTCGCATACCCAAGGACCTTCTGTATGGTGAGGAGGTAGCCGGGGCCAAACGACCAATAGGGCACCCAAAGCTCCGCTTCAAGGATGCTTGTAAGTCTACCATGAAAACCTTAAACATCAACTGTCGCACCTGGGAGTCACTAGCTGGCAAAAGAGGGAAATGGTGACACGTCCTGTGGCCTGGAGTACACTACCATGATTACCAGTTGCTACAGCAGCTTGGCCAATGGCACCAATGCAGAAAATAACAACTCACGGCGTCACTTGGCAGCTTCATATGCGGTGTTTGTGACAGAACCTGCCTCTCCAGGATTGGCCTTCACAGCCATCAGCAAAGGTGCACCAAGAGAAGACACCCCACCAAAATGGTTTGTTTGCTGCATGCCCATCATCTTTTGTAGATGGAAGGATGCCAACAAGAAAAGAATATTTTAACAGTAGGACTCTTTGCAATTGCTTCTTAAATACAGGACACATGGACACTGGCAAAAAAAACTATGTAAAAGAAAGAAGGAGCTTGTATTTGTATGGCACCTTTCACAACATCCCAGTGAGGAGTAAAATATTACTTGCTTATTTTGCGCAAGTAAATAACAACCCTGAACTAATATCAGGAAGTGTCCAAACAATCCCTCCAAACCCAAGAGCCTGGCTCCGAGTCCAGTCCCTCTCCACTACATTTGCCTGATTACTCATGCAGCTTTGACCTCTAACACACAATCCTACCCTGCTGAACACCTCAATGATTGTGCGGCTGCCATCTAGGCCCATCCATTCACTGCCCTGATGCACTGGGAGCTTCAACCCTGTGATTCTGCAGCCACCTCAGGTATTATCCAGGCTTCGCTAACCACTGGTTGCTCTCACATAAAGGTGTAAGACCTGAATTTTTGCAAGGGTTGTCCCAATCTCTTGCCGTAATTTTGTGGGCTATCAACTGTAATTACACCCATGGCCCAGTGCAGATATTACGGCCGGAAAATTGGGTTCCGTAGCACAATTGGTGCCTGCGCAACAGAAGCCATGAAAATAAATAATGATGGCAGGAACGCTTCCAGCAACCGTTTCTAAAATGATAAGGACAATTAAGAGAGGTTCAAGCTGGTTAAGGATAGCCAGTATGAATTTGTAAAAGGCAGATCATGCTTGACTAATCCAATTGAATTCTTTGATGAAATAACAGAGAATGGTTGATGAAAGGAATGCAATGGATGTTGATTATATGGATTTTAAGAAAGCATTTGATAAGGTACCATATAAAAGGCTGTTTAACAAAATTGAGGATCATGGAACGGGGTTGGTGGGGGGGGGGTGGTGGTGGTGCGGTCAGTGTCCATTGGATAAAAATTGGATTAAGGATAGCAAACAGCGAGTGGTAGTAAATGGTTGCTTTCCAGACTGGAAGACGGCAGACAGTGGTGTTCCCCAAGGGTCAGTACTGGGACGACTGCTTTTTCTTGCTATGTATAAATGAATTGAATCTTGGAATACAGAGTAGAACCTCAAAATTTGCTGATGATACCAAACTTAGAGGTAAGGCAAACAGTGAGGATGATATGAGTCGCCTGCAACAGGACATAGATAGGCTAGCAGAATGGGTAGACAGGTGGCAGATGGAATTGAATACTGATAAGAGTGAGGCGATGCATTTTGGCAAAGGAATAAGGAGAGGCAATATATACATAATGGCATAGTTCTAAAGAGTATGCTCGAACAGCGGGACCTGGGGATGCTAGTGCATAGATTTTTGAAGGTGGCAGGACATATTGAGAGAGTGGTTAGTAAAGCATATGGGAGCTTGGGCTTTATAAATACAGGCATTGAGAACAAAAGCAGCGAAGTTATGATCAACCTTTATAAAGCTCTGGCTGGTCCCCGACTGGAGTACTGCATCCAGTTCTGGTCACCACAGTTTATGGCAGTTTGCGGTGTGTTCTTGGAGGAGTTTTGGTGATTTGTTAGATTTTGAAGGCAGCATTGCTGCATGCTGACAGGGAGGTCAGAGGAGGTTTCTGCCCTGTCAACAGCAAGTCTTCTAAATTATAGGGGATATCGTTGCAGCTCCACTGAGGTTGCAACACGACATAGAACACAGGCTGCAGAAAGAGGAAACTGTCATAGAGGGAGAAGGAGGAGGGCTCTCCACAGAAGGCCCTACGCACGCTGTAGTCATTGATTGACGATATGGTCTTGCATTTGGCTGGGGCCCAGCAGTCCTCTTAAAACCGTCATCATGTACGAAACCTTTCTCTCTTTGAGTTGACATGTCTTCACTAGATTCAGTTCCATGGGAAAGAGATGAAGGCAGGCAGAGTGGGTTCTGCTTCAGTTTCAGGAGCACAGCCTTCTTCAATCCATGAGCACACGACTTTCTGAGTTCAAATCCTTTGTTGGAAGTTCAAATTCAAAAACTCCAGCCAGCTAGTCATGTGACTAAAACTGGTTTGACCACTTCTGTGTATTGGGGAAGCAACTGCTGGGTCCCCATTGTTTCAACGTTGTCTGGTACTATGCAAATATCCTTCTAGTCAGGGCTTGCAATGTTAGGTTTTTGTTCATGTGGCGAAATAATGTGTGCCTCAGTCTTGGCAGGTGGGGGGTTTGCCTGACACCTGTCCAACCTTTTGCCAGCCTGGCCCCTTTTGTTCTCAGCGAGGATCCCTTATAGTCCACCAGCCCTCTACTGGAGGGTTCTCCTAACACCGGTACAGGCCTTAGGGGTACAGGTTTCACTGCAGGTTGGGGTTTCCCCTCAACCTGACACATGTGGCAAATCCTGCAGTACTCCACCACATCTTTGTGGAGTTTTGGCCAGTCAAACTGCTGTCTTACTGTGAATTTGGTCTTTCGTATACCAGCATGTACAGCCACTGTAGTTTTGTAGGCACTACTTAATATTTCTCTCCGGCACTTCTGAGGCACCACTAACTAGTGAACTACTGTTCTCAGGTCTGTGAGAAAAACTCCATTTCCTCATCAGTACCTCATTCTTTAAATAGTAGCAATCAGGGACTCCATCTGCTTCACTTTCAGACTGGGCAGCCTATGCTTCCCTGGGTCTCCAAACTTTCCAAAGAAATTCTCGAACAGGCAGACCTCATGGTCATCTGCCTTCAGTGCCAATGCAGTCTCCTCTGGGGGAGCTGGTTTGATCATGGCCTGATCCACTACACATTCAGAGAAACTGCAGGTGTCCGTCTCCCGCCACTGCCCTGTCCCTCTGACCTCCTGCGGTCTTCCTTTCACTACTGGGGGGGCTACCACCTACACCCCCGCCAGATCATTACCGAGGACCAGGTCAACCCATCCACAGGCAAATTAGGGACAATCCCTACAGTCACCGTTCCCGAAACTAGGTCGCACTCCAGGAGCGCCCAGTGTACAGGTAAGGGCATACACTGCCCTCCAGTACCATTCACCACCATTCTGGTGTTCACTGCACTCTCTGGGGGAAAGTTCTGGCCTTTTCCCAGTAAAAGGGATCTGGTGGCCCCTGTGTCCCTGAGAATTACTTTTGGGCTTGCTTGTCCCACTCGAAGGTTATGGGGTTATTTTACCTTCAGACACAAAACCCTGATAACCTTCAGGAATCCTATTACATTTCCCTGCACTTGCAGCCATAAGCTTCCTGGGTCTCACTCTTACTGCAGTTAAAGCCACAGCTTGTTCTGCTGTGCTTTCCATCAGGTTCACTTCTTCACTGAGCGGGTGTGCCCAGATTAACCCTACCGTCTCTCCCTTTAGTTTCCAGCAGTCAGCTTTTAAATGCCCTGCATTATTACAATGGAAGCATACAGGTCTCTGGGTCTCACTCTTGCTCACAGCACCTTCTTTTTTAGCAAAGGAGGGCCTGCTGGTGTCTCCTGTTTTCCTTTCTCTCCCAGGACTGCTTGGGCTTCTATCATATTCCCACCCTTTGTCCTTTTCGGATTTGTGCGGATGTTTAGGAAAGGTTCTCCCCTGAGAAACCGACTTCTAAATTAAAGCAAACTCATCAGCTAGAACGGCCGCTAGCTGGACTGTCTGGACCCGCTTCTCCTCTGCAGGGGTCTTTATGGAAAGTGGGAGAGAGTGTTTAAATTTCTCTAACAGAATTACTTCTCTGAGATTGTCTTAGCTGAGCTGTACTTTAAGAGTCCTCAGCCACTGGTCAAAAGCCAGCTGCTTACATCTTTTAAACTCCAGATAAGTTTGATTAGCTTGTTTCTTGAGGGTTCTAAACTTTTGGCGATAGGCTTTGCGTACGAATTCATATGCCCTGAGGATAGCACTTTTTGTCAGTTCATAATTTGATGAACTCTCATCTGGCAACAGGGAATAATCCTCATGGGCTTTTCCAGTTAGCTTGCTTTGGAGTAAAGGAGGCAGGGTCTCAGCTGACCATTTTAGCTGCCATGCAAGTTTCTCAAAGGACACAAAAGTGCTTCTACAACTTCCTCATTGAATTTTGGAATTAATTGAGCTAGTTTTAACAATTCTGTACCCAGCCCTGAATTACGCTCCTCCATATTGGCCGTGCTTTCACTGGGGTTACTCTGTCACCCCCTGCTTAACTCAAGCCGCCTTCTCTCTCTTTCTTCGCATTCTTTCTGGAATATTCTTTCTCTCTCTCTCTCTCCTCCCTCTCTCGTTTCTTCTCTTGTCTTTGTTTTTCTTCACGTTTGTTCTGGAAGGCTCTCTCTTTCTCCCTCTCCTGTCTCTGTCTTTCTCTTTTTCTTTCCCGATCTTCTAATTCAAGTTTCCTTTGTTCCAATTGTATCTTTGCTCGCAGTACCCTGTCTGGGCCTGCTTCTAACCCTGTTTCTGCTTCTTCAGATTCAAGGGAGTTCTGATTTCCTAGCCTTGCCACGTACAGTGATCCCACACTGCTCAGCAATTTTCCTCAACTCCTCCATAGACAGTGCTTTTAACTTATCCCAAGTTACTTCACGCTGGCTTGGAGAGCTACTAGCTTCAGTTACAGACATGTTAGTATTCAAGCATACACACAACCACAAGAAAACCTGTAATGAGATCTTGTTCTTTTTATGCTTGGGAACAATTTGGCTTCCCCCTTACAATTTCTCTCATTTGTCTGTGGGTCAATCCCAGATGAGCCCACAAATGTTGTTACGACCAGGTGAGAAAAAGGTCTAGGGTTCTCTTTCAGCCTTCAGCTGGTCTTACTGTAACAGGGTTTAATTGTAAACACACTGTGTTTTTAGCTTCCCCTTGGTGAATCCTTGTTCACTGCTTTCCAATTATAAGGCAAAGAAACCAGCACAAACAGGTTTAAAGAAGAAAAGTTGAAATTTATTAAACTTAAGCTTAAACTCTAATTTGGTTATTGCCAATGGATACATGCCACGTCCCACGCTAGCATGCATATGCGATACACATGCAAATAGAGACAGAAATGAGCAGAAGAAAAACAATGTGGAAAGGTTTGAGGCAATATCTGAAGAGTTGTTACGCTTTTCGAGCTCACTGTAGAGTCCTTGATTGTAAGTAGATCTTGCTTTTCGTTGGGGCCCAGTATTTTTCTTAAACCTTGTTTGCTATAGGAGACTTTTCTCTCTTGGGATTCATATGTCTTCAGCGGATTCAGAGGCTTGTGAGAAAGTGATGGGAGCAGACAGGAGAGAGATCTTCTCAGTTCAGGATCAATCAGCTTTCTGTGCAAACTGTTTGTACAATTTCAAAAAACTCAGGTTGCCCAGCAGTTAGTCATGTGACTATGGTTTGACCATGTCCATTTGTGTATTCGGCCATCTTAGCAGTCAACCTGGAATGCGAGCTCCCCCACCTTCAAATGTCTGGTGATCAAAAGTCCATTGTCGGTTGAATGTCAGGGAATGGCTGCTTTGTCCTTCCAAACACTGTCTGTTAATACGTAAATGTCTTTTACAGCCACGGTTTATTTGTTTAACAAGTACTTTCTTAACTCCAGCAACAGTTTAAAATCAATGTTCATGACAAAATCAATGTGCCTCGTTCTTGGCAGGTGGGGGGGGGTCCAGCAAGACACCACCTTCAACAGGACCTACAGCCTCATAGCAGGGCTATGGTTCACTGAAGAGTACAGCATGAGGTATACTTAAAATGAGGTGTCAGCCTGATGAAGCTACAACACAGGACTACTTGCATGCCAAACCGTGAAAGCAGCATGGCAATGGACAGGGCTAAGCGATCCTACAATCAGTGGATCAGATATAAGCTCTGCAGTCCTGCCACATCCAGTTGTGAATGGTGGTGGACAAGGAAACAACATACTGGAGGAAAAGGCTCCACAAATATCCCCATCTTCAATGATGGGGGAGCCCAGCACATCAGTGCAAAAGACAAGGCTGAAGCATTTGCATCCATTTTCAGCCAGAAGTGCCAAGTGAATGATCCATCTCGGCTTCCTCCTGAGGTCCCCAGTATTCAGCCTATCCGATTCACTTCAAGTGATATCAAGAAACGGCTGAAGGCACTGGATACTGCAAAGCCTATGGGCCCTGACAACATTCTGGCAATAGTACTGAAGACATGCTCCAGAACTAGCTGCGCCCCTAGCCAAGCTGTTCCAGTACAGCTACAACACTGGCATCGACCTGGCAATGTGGAAAATTGCCCAGGTATGTCCTGTGCACAAAAAGCAGGACAAATCCAACCTGGCCAATTACCACCCCATCAGTCTACTCCCGATCATCAGCAAAGTGATGGAAGCGGTTATCGATAGTGCTATCAACGGCACTTGCTCAGCAATAACCTGCCTACTGACGCTCAGTTTGGGTTCTGCCAGGGCCACTCAGCTCCTGATCTCATTACAGCCTTGGTTCAAACATGGACAAAAGAGCTGAACTTCAGAGGTGAGGTCAGAGTGACTGCCCTTGACATCAAGCCAGCATTTGACTGAGTATGGCGTCAAGGAGCCCTCGCAAAACTGAGGGTAAATGGGAATCAGGGGGAAAGCCCTCCACTGGTTGGAGTCATACCTAGCACAAAGGAAGATGGTTGTGGTTGTTGGACATCAATCATCTCAGTCCTAGGAGTAGTGTCCTAGGCCCAACCATCTTCAGCTGCTTCATCAATGACCTTTCCTCCATCTTAAAGTCAGAAGTGGGAATGTTCGCTGATGATTGCACCATGTTCAGTACCATTCGCGACTCCTCAAATACTGAAGCAGCCCATGTCCCTATGCAGCAAGACCTGGACAACATCCAGGCTTGGGCTGATAAGTAGCAAGTAACATTTGTGCCACATAAGTGCGAGGCAATGACCATCTCAAACAAGAGAGAATCTAACCATCTCCCCTCGCATACAATGGCATTACCATCCCTAAATGCCCCATTATCAACCTCCTGGGGGTCACCATTGACCAGAAACTGATCTGACCAGCCACATAAATGCTGCGGCTACAAGAGCAGGTCAGAGGCTAGGAATTCTGTGGTGAGTAACTCACCTCCTGTCTCTCCAATGCCTGTCCACCATGTACAAGGCACAAGTCAGGAGTGTGATGGAATATTCTCCACTTGCCTGGATGGGTGCAGCTCCAACAACACTCACAAAGCTTGACACCATCCAGGGCAAAGCAGTCCGCTTGACTGGCACCTCATCCACCACCTTCAACCTTCACTCCCTCCACCACTGATGCACAGTGGCAGCAGCATGTACCATATACAAGATGCACTGCAGTAACTCACCAAGGCTCCTTCGACAGCACCTTCCAAACCCGCGACCTCTACTACCTAGAAGGACAAAGGCAGCAGATCCATGGGAACACCACCACATGCAAGTTCCCCTCCAAGCCACACACCATCCTGACTTGGAACTATATTGCCGTTCCTTCACTGTCGCTGGGTCAAAATCCTGGAACTCCCTTCTCAGCAGCACTGTTGGTGTACCTAACCCCAAGGACTGCAGCGGTTCAAGAAGGCAGCTCACCACCATCTTCTCAAAGGCAATTAGGGATGGCAATAAATGGTGGCCTTGTCAGTGACAGCCACATACCCTGAACGAATAATAAAAAAAGAGGTCAGCATTGCTGATATCTATTAAGGACATGTCACCCTCAACTTCTACACAAATGGATCCTTTCAGGCAGGAACTGGTGACATAGCCAACATTTCCCAGATCGCTGTCTCTTGCTGCATCAGGAAGCTGACGGAAACCCTGTTCGCCAAGAGAGGGAACTTCATAGTCTCTCTTACTAGAGAGAAGGAGGAGATTTTCCAGGTTAGCAGGATTCTCGATGGTGCAGGAAGCCATGAAGTGCAGCTGGAAACGGGGAGATGCACAGGAACAGCAAGGATTACCATTCCAACAGTATGCAGGCTGCTCTGTGCAAAGCCCTCTGCCACGTTGTAGCTGGGCTCCTCCATGCTCCTTGACCGTTACAACAGGCTGTCCGGCAGGCCTGCCAATGCAACAAGCATCTTGATATGGAAACTCCTCAAAGTTCTCCTTTACACCGCCCGATCAAAGTCCTCATCTAAGTCCGCTGCAGCAGAACTCATCTGCAACTTCATCCTCTGGAGAGCTCGCACATGAACCTGCCATTTGCCTCTGGCCTGGCTGCCTTCTTCCTGCCCTGTGACTCCCTACATGCGGTTCCCTTTATTACCCTCTAAGGTGCAAATATCTGAGCTGGTGGCTGCAATTTTCAGATCAAGTGACAGTGTTTCTTTCTCAGAAGTTTGCAATAGCTCTCGCCCCCGCACCCCCCCCCCCCCCTCTCATGAAGCTGCAGTGGTTGGTCAGCTGGCAGTTCTTGAAGCAGAAATGCATAAGGGGAGGGTTAGGGTGAGGAAAGGGGGATGAGGTAGAAAGAGTCATGGTCACACCATCTACAGCTTTCACTTCATTCCAGTTGGAAGAATGAGGGTGAAGTGGGCATAAGACAGGAATATACCATCATTCTGAATGTTTTTGGTGATGCTGAATGCAACAGGCTTTATCACAGCCAGCCTCATGATGTGGAGCACCATTTCCTCCAGAGGTCTCAAGTGATGCAGGTTTACCTGTCCCCCTCCGGTTCTAATTTGCTCCCTTCTGTATGGGCCACCTTGTCCTGCGAGAGAGAGGGAAGAATGTCAATGAATATGTTGCAATATGTTTGGATGATATTCCTGCCATAGCTGAATAGCTGGAGGTATGTGTAAGCAGTGAGAAGTGGATGAGAGGCTGCAGCATTGGTATATATAAAAGGGTAAGGTGGAGTCTCTGACTGTTCGGCTTGAGTCCTAATTGTTGATTGTTGATTAATGGGAGTTTTGTGTTTTGAGCAGCAGGAGTGACTGGTGGTGTGATGGGTAGGAAATGTCATGTGAAGATCCAATCACTGACCTTGACCACCCTTGTGGGTCACTGAACCTCTTGTGGCACTGCTGATAGGTTCTTGGGGTCATATCCCAGGAATTGATCTCCCTGGCCACTTGCTTCCATTCATTTCTCAGGGTTTGTAGTGAGGGTCACCTGCTCCCTGTGGAAAGATCACTTTTCTCCTTCTTTCCACCAACTGCTGCTCCATTTGGTGTGCTCCTTGTAGCCATTTCCTCCACAGACAGTCAGCAGAAGCTTCTATAGAATGAGTGCAGCTCCCCTTTAAGAGCGGCAGGCTGCATTTAAAATTTGCAGGTTAGCTGAAACATGTGCTAACCATGCATGCTGCTTGGCCTCCTGAGTGTGCAGCCAGCCGCCAGCCCATTCAGCGCTGGGCTGCATGCTGCAATAATTGAAATGAGGAGGCAGCACAAAGTTTGTGTGCTCCCTGCCTCAACAGGACCAGGTGCTGGGGTAATCACGAATCATGACTTCTGCGCCCAGAATTTTTTCCCCTATATTGTTACTATCAGTAGGAGGATATTATTACAGCATTCCAAGTTCACATAGAAAGTTTCCATTACAAATGGGGACATAGAGATTTACAATAGAAATATTAAAATAAGACAGAGTGCATGGTGATTGAATTACATCAGTGCAGTCTGATCAAATTATGCCTTGCTCTTTAAACATGCTTCACCTAGACTTCATCACTCTCTGTGCAATGCTGCTGAAGATCAGCCAGTAACAAATGTTTTCAAAATATCATTTAAAAACAAGCTGCATTTATGACTTCTGCTCAGAAAAAAAATGCATCTTAAACTTTTTAAAAGCAGTTTACTGTACTTCAAAAGTCCCCATGTCGTGCTTCACTGTTTACAGCAATGCTGTCACTGTTTCACCTGATTTTTCAACTACTCTAGTTGTTTAGTAGGCAAACAAATATGTGATGTTCTGAATTCGAAAGTGTCAGATGACAACACATTTTCTAATCATTGATTTGTAGCTCATTAATAGCCATAGATTTCACACCTTGCGCACATTTAGCTGCTAAACTGGCCTCAGTTACTGGAAAAAAATGTGATTAAGGATTGAGATCAATTCCCTATATTTCAGCTGCAGTTGGAGTGGAAAAGTGTGAAATGTAAGGAAATTAATGAATATGAATATCAGTATCAAAAGGGATTAGAAAATGGCTCCATATAGCGAAATCACAAGTCTTGGCTGGAATGGAGATAATGGGTAATTGCCCCCGTCAATCACGTCTGGAAACTTCATGACTGTAATTGGGATTGATTTTACGAACATAATTTTTATTATGTAACTATCCTGCACTCACTGCATTTTGCTGGAGAAATAATCCTGCACTACTTGGGAGACTCTGCTGTAGTTCTAGTCATGACTTTGGAGACTCTAAACTAAAATCACATGTCCTGCCCCTGCTCCAACTCATTGGCTGACATAGTGGTATCAATATTTACCCCATTATAAAATCGGTGTCACTTGACACCATTTAGAATCGGAACATCAGGTATTGGTATATCAGGTATTTGTTTTGGTACAATTGTATTGGGGGGAAATTGTTTGGGGAAGTTAAACAAGAGGAAAATAAATGGTAGGAGGGGAATTTCATAGTGGGCAACTTCTGTGGGCACAGAATCATAGAGCACTAGGATTTCTGACCATCTTGAGGAAGAAATGATGAGAAATAAATGTGCAATGTTCAATCAATGTTAGACTGGAATCCATCAGGAGATGGAAAAATGCTGTAATTACCACAAATATTTAACAGCAACTTACTTTTATATAAGCATCTATATAATGCAACAAAATATTCCAACATACTTCACAGGAATGTAATCAGACAAAAACTGACCCTGAATCACATAGACAGGTCTTAAGAAAGGCAAGCAAAAGCTTGGTTAAAGAGGTAGGTTTTAAGGAGTGTCTTAATGGAGGAGATAGCAGTATAGAGGGAGAGGTTTAGGGAGGGTATTCCAGAGTTTGGGACCTAGGTAGCTGAAGGCAAGGCCACCAAAGGAAGGGTGAAAGAAATTTGGGATGCATAAGCGGCCAGAGTTTAAGAAAAATATATACTGCTGAAAACAGAGACATTTTGTCTGACAACCAATTTAAGATTGTCAGTTGGGCTCGCTGTAGGGCATATTGGCACATACAGGAAGCTACATATATTAATACACAGGGCCCTGTTCTTTGCAGACAGAAAGAACACACATTGTGCCTGCTTCAGCTAAACAAAATAAGTGACAGCCATTCGTTGGTTCATTCCTCAGGGCAATGCCTTGACCAATCAGAGTCAAGCTGCCTGGTTTCAATTTCAAACAAAGCTTGGCAGTTAACTGTCAGTCACCATAAACTGGTGCATTCTCCATGGCAATGCCGCTACCAATCAGAGTCCACTTGCTAACCAATCAACATTCTCTTTTCATATAGTATAAATGTGTTGCTTCCCTTACATTGGTACTCTTGTGATTTGTCCTGATGAGTGTAAAACAAAAAGCTTTGACAAAATGTCTCTGTTTTCAGCAATGCTCAAGTTTTGTACTTCCAAATGACTAAACATTTATATGCTAAGACACTGCTCCTGTAGTTTTAAGTAAAGTCATTTCGACCTAAATAAAACAAAGCCTAGTCTACTGCCAGCCGCAGAACTCACATTGTGCTGTCCATTTCCTGAGGTTGACCACACTGTAATGTAGCTTTTTGTCAGTTTTCATGAGACTGAGGGTGGTGCCAGAAGCTGTTGAGCCTTGTGTAAAACGTTCCAAGGACCAGGAGGTCGTTGAGTGCAGATGAAGATAGTTCACTGATGTGACATGTGAATTGCAAACTCTACTTCCTTATTTTATCCTGGGGTGTTTACAGACGTGCCCGGGAGATTAATTTTTCATTCCAGGCAGCCCGAACAATACTGGGGTTCCCGATTTGCATGGGGGTTCCTAGATAAGAGCTCCCTAGGCCCATGCTTCAATCTGCCCCTGCCTAATTTGCACTAAAGTAGGAAACTCTCATATTCCACAGGATGTTTGGTGTGGGAAATGGAAAATTGTCACCCAAATGCAGTATTTATGAAGCTGGAGTTGAGATAAATTGTTCAGAATAAAGTTGCATGAGCTTTAGTTGCATCTATGCATGCTATATTTGATTTGTGGTTAACCCAAAACAAACTTTGCAATGTGTTGTGGCCTGGAATTATAATATGTAGGTTCAAGCATATGGTTCCCCACTCAATGGGCTGGATTTTTGCTTGAGGCAAGGCTTCCGGCACCCGGCCGACAAAGCCGGGGGAACCCTGCCTCTGCCTTTCCGCGACCCCCCTGGAGCAATCGTCCGGTCTTTTTAAATTAAAGTTTCAGGAGCTGGGATCCCCGTCCCTTTAAAGACAGGGATCCTGCCTCCAAGAGCTGCCAGCCAATCAGAGGGCTGACAGTTCAGCAGTATCGGCACTGCCACTGGGAGCGGTGGCCACTGCTGGTACTGCAGAGGCCTTGGACCCAGGCCTAGGCTGGAACCCCAGACCTGAGTAGGTGAGGCGGGGTCGCCGGGGCCTGTTCAGAAGGCCCCAGTGAGGGGGGGAGGCAGCGGGGTGCAGTCTAGGGTGAGGGGGGTCCTGCAGGATAAAGTTGTTCCCAGTGGGCATCCTCCATGGGCCACAAATTGCCCACGAAGGAGGGACGCCCCTGACTCCGCAGGGAGGGTGCCTTATGTTACAAGGCGACCTCCCAACACGGTGGAGGCTCTCCTCCCACCACCGCTGTTAAGATGCCAGTGGGGAGGGAAAAGGCTCTTAATTGGCTGTTAATAGGCCACTTAACAGCCTCAATTGGGCTCTGGGCAGGAAGGCCATTGTCGGCCTATCCGATCCCTGGGAAGATCGCTTGGCAATGGGGCCTCCGCCCTACCGCACCCCTCCCACCATCACCACCCATCGCGATACTCCGTGCCTGCCTCCACCTCAGGCGGCCAAACAAAATCCAGGCCAATGAGTTCCCAATCTGATTTGTTCTATTATAGGAAGTTGAAGTGTAGAGGCCAGGTCACTACTGCACAGGGAATAGGGTACATTGGATGGAAGGTCATCAAAGGCCTTCTAATACACCTCATAAGAGAAGGTTATATGAAAAATACTAGGAACAGCTTATCTCCCTACCTCTTGGCTGGAATTGGTGCATGGCACTAGGAAATCAATGGAGGAAAAATCAGAAGAAAGTACAAAAACAAAATGCAATTTAACTGTTCCTATAAACAGAAGGATATTAAAGCAGTTTTGATGTCATATGATGCAGGTTTAATTGCCAAATGATTATAGGGAAATTTAATCTGTGATAGAAGATATGCTCAGGATATACATACACAGCTGGAGGTAAGTGATTCTTTTAAATGTTTCTGAAAACATTAAAACGACAGGAATATACCCCAATATAATTTTTGACTGTCAATGAATTGCTGCACTTGAATTACAGCCTTAAACTAACTATCTGATGTGGAAAGTAAGTAATTCATGGTGATTCACATTTTCTACTTTTATTGTTATGCAGTAACTGTTTTATTTGTTTCACAACAGTGATTGCTTAATGTAGGTGGAAGAATAATGAAGCTCTAATGGTGTAGAAACTGAAGGCATATGGTACATTAAAAGTTTTTCCTCCAAAAAAGTAACAAGCTATAAATAAACTATTCTGTGTATATTACGTAGATAATAACTGACAGCTTGAGGTAGTATACAAGTACAAAGGATTTGCATGGCATCATGGTGCTATACAGGAGGCTTGTTCAGAAGATGGAAGCCCATGGAATTAAGAAGAAAGTTAAAGTATGAATACAGAATTAGCTCAGTGACAGGAGGCACTGGTGGTGGATGGATGTTTTTCAGACTGTGAAGTGGTTTGCAGTGTTATTGCCAAAGGTCAGTTTTGGGTCCACTACTCTTTGGAAGTTTTATCAACAACCTGGGGTGAGATTTTAACTCATTCAAAACCCAGCTACTTGCACAGAGTTGAAATCAGGCCCCGAGACTCAGGATGACATAGATAGGATAGTGAAATGGACAGAAGCATAGCAGATGCAGTTCAATGCAGAGAAGTGTGAAGTGATACAATTTGGGAGGAATAATATGGAAAGATAGTGTACTGTAAATGGCATGATTTTGAAAAGTGTGGATGATCAGAGAGACCTTAGTGTCCATATACAGAAATCCTTAAAGGTAGCACGGCAAGTTGATAAGGTGGTTAAAAAAAGCATATGGGTAACTTAGGTTTATGAATTGAGGTACAGAATATAAAAGGAAAGAGAAATAAAAACAGAAAGTGCTGGAAAAACTCAGCAGGTCTGGCAGCATCTGTGGAGAGAGAAGCAGAGTTAACGTTTCAGGTCAGTGACCCTTCTTCAGAACTCAGAACTCTGAAGAAGGGTCACTGACCTGAAACGTTAACTCTGCTTCTCACTCCACAGATGCTGCCAGACCTGCTGAGTTTTTCCAGCACTTTCTGTTTTTATTTCAGATTTCCAGCATCCGCAGTATTTTGCTTTTATAAAAGGAAAGAGGTTATGCTGAAACTGTATAAATCACTAATTAGGCCTCAGCTGGATAATGATGGACAATTCTGGGAACCACCCTTCAGGAAAGATGTATAGGCCTTTTAGCAAGGCTACAGAGGACACTTACCAGGGATGAGGAACTTTAATTATGAGGAGCAGTTGGAGAAGTTAGAACTATTCTTCTTAGAGCAGAGAAGGCTAAGAGAGGTCGAAATTGAGGTTTTAAAGATGATGAAAGGTTTTGGTAGAGTAGATAGAGAAAAACTAGTCCTTCCGGCAAGTGGGCCAGTAACCAGACGCCATAGATTTAACATCATTTGTAAATAATCTGGAGGGGAGATAAGGAGAAACATTTTCATTCAGAGAGCTGTCCGAATCTGGAATTCTCTACCTGAAAAGGTGGTGGAAGCTGATTCTATAAATAATTTTCAAAGAGGGTTGGACAGGTAATCGAAGCGGAAGAACTTACAGGTTACTGAAAAAAAGCAGGGGTATGAAACTAAGCATGATCACTCTTTCAAAAAGCCAGCACAGGCATGACTGGTGTATGACAAACTGCAGGAATGATCTCTGAACCTTGTAAAATTCTGTAGGAATCAAACCAAATTCACACCCCTTTTCTAAAGAATGTACTGACAGACTGGACCATGTAAAGTTCCTATCTTAAACATGATAATATAGGAAAATAGAAAATTAAAAAACAATATGTAGAGAGCTTTATATAAATGCCAAATTACTTTTGTAACACATCAGAAAACATAATGGACCAGATTTTGCTGAAAAAAATAACCATGTCTGAACAATGCATACTGTTATTAATGTGCAAATGACAGTAACTTCTAGCGAGGAAGAGATACCCTGTGAATTGTGAATCACCTCAAGTTGCTTGTCTGCAGTAACATTATGGGCAAGTATTTTTCAAACCAAAACATGCAACTATAAGCCAAATTAACAGGGCATGCAAGAAGATGCAGCGCTCCAGTAAATCTGGCCTAGACAATAGCACCAATATTTTTTCCAAGATCTATTCAATATAAAAAGATTGGTTTACAAGATTTTGCTTATTCAGATATCAGTCTTATAGCTGCAGAATCAATTTTCAAATGGACTCGTCAATTGCCCAGATTAGCTAATATACACCTTTTGATTGTTTCAGTTGAGTACATCACAATTTTGATGACTGACTTCTACTTTTGAAAATTCACAAGATTGATCTATATTTAAAAGGGATCCTATTGAAAGATTTTCAGATGGTGCAGTCTAGAAAAGAACGATTGTTTTTTAGTCAATTTCACATTTCCAATTACTTTGCAGTCTGAATCACGTGCTGCTTTTTACAAAATTTTCTCATGAAAAAAATGGCATGTTTTTTGTACATGGAAGAAAAGCTAGTTGCATTAATGTGCTTCAATATCAGTCAATTTATTACATTATTTGTAAACAGATAAAAAAAGATTTACTGAAGACTAGAATACCTCATGTCATTTTGCTCACAGTAAATTGGAGATTAATCTATTTTAAGTGGACAGAAGGAAATATCATTGCAATTCACAGAGTATTATTTTGTGTTTGCGATAGAGCTTTGTTTAATCTGACCTGTGCATTTAATGTTACAAAGTCTAATTGGTGTAAATATCCTGAAGTCAATTACAGGGTAATTACCGCTAAGGCAGACCCTGAGGTTAATTGGAGGATAACAACAGGCTTTCTTTTTCTTTCTGTATATTTTTTAAAGCATGCTCCATTGTGATTTATTGGTGAATTATGCAGTGTGTTGTCAAAATATAAAATTTGAAGTGTGACAAATTTTTATTTATGTGCAAATGAATTTCCTGTGGCATTGCTCAGAATAAGAAGGAATGGTATCGATGTCTTTCCAGATGTGCATGTTGTACCAGCTTGAGAGAGGTTACTCCGCTACCCCTGGAGCAAGAGGGAATAATAGGTGTACTTGTAATAATTTTTTTTCAAGGTACAGAGCCACCTCTGGAGGTGTTACCATTACAACAATAAAGGAAAGATGGAGGCTAACTAAAGGAACACAGGTGTCATCCATCAATACAAAGTGCTTAACTCCCAAGCTGCTAGCAGCAGTGCTTGGAAATTGTGGGAATTGATCCTCAGTTCTACAAGACTCTTGGCCAATCCAAGAGACAGCACCTCTGATAGTGCAGTCCTCCTTCAGTAGTACATTGAAGGGCTGGCCTAGATTATGTGCTCAAATGTTTGGAGCAAAGCTAGAACTAGGGTTGCCTCTCAGAGGAAGGAGATCCTGTTTTGAGTTGACAGAAGGGTCTCAAGGCAACAATGATCAGAAGTGGCTGAGCAGCTGAATGCATGTAGAATTGTGCTCAGTCAGCAGTGTTGAGAAAACGATTTGACCAGAGCTGTTGAGATAAACTTGATAATCACAACTCTTAATCTCTCTTAGCCCTGCACTATAGTTGCCCCTGCATTCACACGCCCACCTTCCTCTGTTTCCTGTCACTATCCTTTGATCACAGCAACACATTTCATTCCTTCTGCTGCTACTCATACAGGGCTGAATTTTATGATCCTCCCATCCTCCACCCCATGCATCCTGAAGACTTCACTTGATTAAACTCCTATGTGCATAGCTGGGGAGATGGTGGTGTATTGGTAATGTCACTGAATTAATAATCGAGACGCCCAAGCTAATACACTGGGGACATGGCAGCTGGTGGAATTTAAATTCAATTAATTAATCAAATTCTGGAATTGAAAGCTATTCTCAGTAATGGTCCAATGAAACTATCATTGATTGTTGTAAAAAGCCATCTGGTTCACTTATGTCCTTTAGGGAAGGAAATTTGCTGTCCTTACCTGGTCTGGCCTACACGTAACTCCAGACCCATAGCAATGTGGGTGTCTCTTAACTATCCTCTGAAATGGCCTAGCAAGCCACTCAGTTGTCAAGGGCAATTAGGGATGGGCAACAAACGCTGATCTTCCCAGTGACATCCACATCCCATGAAAGAATAAGAAAAAAGGAGACAGCTATACATCTGAAGGCAATAGTTAATAGTTTTAAGGAACAAATTTAAAATTAGCTAGCCATTCTAACAAATCTTTCCCAAGGCAATCATGGAGTTAGAGTACAGCTGTTAAAAGAATCATGATACAATGAATCATCGAATCATTGAATGCTTACAGCACAGAGGGAGAGCATTCGGCCCATCTTCTCCATGCTGGATCTCTGTAACAGCAACTCAGCTATTCCCACTCTCCCACCCTTTCCCTACCGCCCTGCATTTCCTTTCTTTTCAGGTACTTATCCAATTCCCTTTTGAAAGCAACAATTGAATCTGCCTCCACCACACTCTTAGGCAGTGTATTCCAGATCCTAACCACCTGCTGTGTGAAAAAAGTTTTTCCGCGTGTTGCCGTTGGTTCTTTTGCCATTCACCTTAAATCAGTGCCCTCTGCTTCTCGACCCTTCCACCAATGAGAACATTTTCTCTCTATCTACTCTGCCTAGACCCTTCGTGATTTTGAACACCTCTATCAAATCTCCTCTCAAACTTTTCTTCCCCAAGGAGAACAACCCCAGCTTCTCCAATCTATCCATGCAAATGAAGTCCCTCATCCCTGGAACCATTCTTGTAAATTTTTCCTGCACCCTTTCTAAAGCCTCCACATCCCTCCAAAAGTGTGGTGCTCAGAATTGGACACAATACTATAGTTGAGACCGAACCAGTGTTTTATAAAGATTCATCATAACTTCACTGCTCTTGTACTCTACGCATCTATTTATAAAGCCCAGGATCTGGTATGTCTTTTGAACCACTTTCACATCTAGCCCTGTCACCTTCAACGATTTGTTCACATATACCCCAGTTCTCTCTGTTCCAGCACTCCCTTTAGAATTGTACCCTTACTTTATATTACCTCTCCTCATTCAGGATAGGCATCGACATGTTGCATCACGGACATTTGACAAAATTATTGACTCAGCCACAGACATGGGGGCAATTAATCTGTATAGAAAGCCAATCTAATACCATCAAAACACCATCCAATTCAAAACACATTTGCCCCTATAAATAAAGTAGTACACGTACAAACTTCAATAGAGAACAGCACAACCCCAAACTAGCAAGCAAAATAGTATACAATGCCAATGCGAATTACATTTGTTGACAGAATAGTGCTAGCTACACCATGTCACGGGGTGGTAGATGGACCTTATCGGATGACCTCTGTGGATTCACACTGTGGCAGGAGTGCAAATTCATCCAATAAACTATGAAATTCAGGGAGAGGATTGTTGTTATGGTTATTGAGGTGAGGCAGTAGAAAAATCAGCAATAGGAAGACAGAGCATTTCTCACACTGCTGTTGTCAGAAGACAATTTAACCCGTGATGGTCTCTGTTTGTACAACTTCTCCACCTGCTTGTAATATGTGTCTGAAGACAGGGCAGCCAACAAAAGGGCAGTAATCTCCAAATCAGGAGAATTTTATAGGGTGAACCAGATCGTACTTCAGAAGAGTCATGGAAAACAGAAAAGCAGAGTGGGCAGGAGGGACAGAGAGATTAATGGTAGGTAGCCAAGACAAGTCCAAGACTAGACTAAACAGACTATGACAAGAAGGGACGGAGCATACAAATGTAAGAGTAAATCAACAGATAAGGCTTAGAGATTACAAAAATAATAAAAGGACAAAACTAAAGGCTCTGTATCTGAATGCATGTAGCATTTGAAAGAAAACAGATGAACTGAGTGCAAATAGAAATAAATAAGTACGACCTGATAGCTATTACAGAGATATGGCTGCAGGATGACATGAATTGGGACCTGAATATTGAAGGGTACTTGGCATTTAGGAAGGACAGGAAGCTAGGAAAATGTGGAGGGGTGGCTCTGTTAATTAATGATGGTATTAGCACAATAGAGAGAGATGACCTAAGTTCAGGAAACCAGGATGTAGAAGCAGTTTGGGTAGAGATGAGAAATCATAAAGGCAAGAAGTCACTTGTGGGAGTGGTGTACAGGCCACTTAACGTTAACCACACCATAGGACGGGGTACAAGGGAAGAAATAATGGCAGCCTGTCAGAAAGGTACGGCGATAATCATGGGGGATTTTAAACTACATATAGACTGGAAAAATCAGATGGGCAGAAGTAGCCTAGATGAGGAGTACATAGAATGTTTTCAGGATAATTTCTTGGAACAAAATGTTCTGGAGCCAACCAGAGAGCAGGCGACACCAGACCTGATATTGTGCAATGAGATAGGATTAATTAATGACCTCATAGCTAAAGCGCTCCGAGGTAGCAACGATCATAATATGATTGAATTTTACATTCAGTTTGAGAGAGAGAAGAGTGGGTCGAAGACCAGTATTTTGAACTTAAATGAGGGCAATTATGAGGACATGAAAGCAGAGCTAGCTGAAGTAAACTGGCAAATTAGGTTAAGGGATAGGACAATAGAGATGCAGTGGCAGACATTTAAGGGGACATTTCAGAATACACAGAATAGATACATTCCAATGAGAAAGACATTTCCAAGGGGGTGGGGGGGAACCTGCCATCCGTGGTTAACTAAGTCAATTAAAGATCGTATCAAACTTAAAGAAAAAGCATATAATTGCGCAAAGATGGGTAGCAGGTCAGACGATTGGACAGAATATAAAAAACAGCACAGATTGACTAAAAGATTGATAAGGAAGGTAAAATTGGAGTACGAGAGAAAGCTAGCTAGAAATATAAAGACAGATAGTAAGAGTTTCTATAGATATTTAAAAAGAGAGTTAACAAAGTGAACGTTGGTCCTATCGAAAGTGAGTTTGGGGAATTAATAATGGATAATAAGGAGATGGCAGATGAATTAAACAGGTATCTTGCATCGATCTTCACTATTGAGGCTACAAGTAACATCCCAGAATTAGCTGTAAGTCAGGAAATGGAAGGGAGGGAGGAACTCAAGAAAATTACAATCACCAGGGAAGTGGCACTGAATAAATTGTTGCAGCTGCGGGCTGACAAGTCCCCGAGTCCTGATGGACTTCATCCTAGGGTCTTAAAAGAAGTTGCTAGTGAGATAGTTGATGTGTTAGTCTTAATTTTCCAAAATTCTCCAGATTTGGGGAAGGTTCTGCTCGACTGCAAAACAGCGAATGCAACTCCTTTATTCAAAACCACCCATTTATACTAATCCTACATTAATCCCATATTCCCTACCATATCCCCACCATTCTCCTACCACCGACCTACACTAAGGGCAACTTACAATGGCCAATTTACCTATCAACCTGCAAGTCTTTGGCTGTGGGAGTGGGCCAAAGGGCCTGTTTCAGTGCTGCATCTCTAAATAAATAAATAAAATAAAAAAGGGAGGGAGACAGAAAACAGGTAACTACAGGCCAGTTAGCTTAACATCTGTCACAGGGAAAATGTTAGAAGCTATTATTAAAGACGTTATGGCAGGGCGCTAAGAAAAATTCAAGGTAATCAGGCAGAATCAACATGATTTTGTGAAATGGAAGTCATGTCTAACCAAGTTATTGGAGCTCTTTGAGGGAATTACATGTGCCGTGGAAGAAGGGGAACCAGTGGATTTATTGTACTTAGATTTCCAGAAGGCATTTGATAAGGTGCCACATCAAAGGTTATTGCAAAAAATAAAAGCTCATGGTGTAGGGGGTAACGTATTGGCATGGATAGAAGATTAGCTAGCTAACAGGAAACAGAGAGTCGGCATAAATGGGTCATTTTCTGTTTGGCAAGATGTAACAAGTGGTGTGCCACAGGGATCTGTGCTGGGGCCTCAACTTTTTACAATTTATATAAATGACTTAGATGAAAGGACCGAAGGTATGGTTGCTAAATTTGTTGCTGACACAAAGATAGGTAGGAAAGTAGGTTGTGAAGAGGACATAAGGAGGCTACAAAGGGATATAGATAGGTTAAGTAAGTGGTCAAAAAGCTGGCAGATAGAGTATAATGTGGGATAATACAAAGTTGTCCATTTTGGCAGGAGGAATAACAAAGAAGCATATTATCTAAATGGTGAGAGATTGTGGAGCTCTCAGATGCAGAGGGATCTGGGTGTCCTAGTGCGTGAATTGCAAAAGGTTAGTATGCAGGTACAGCACGTAATTAGGAAAGCTAACAGAATGTTATCGTTTATCGCAAGGGGAATTGAATACAAAAGTAGGGAGGTTATGCTTCAGCTATACAGGGCATCGGTGAGACTACATTTGGAGAACTGTGCACTGTATGAATCTCCATATTTAAGGAAGGATGTAAATGCTTTGGAAGCAGTTCAAAGAAGGTTTACTGGACTGATACCTTGAATGGGTGGGGTATCTTATGAGGAAAAGATTGGCCAGGCTAGGCTTGTATCCGCTGGAATTTAGAAGAGTAAGATTGAAACACATAAGATCCTGAGGGGTCTTGACAGGGTGGATGTGGAAAGGATATTTCCACTTGTGGGAGAATCTAGAACCAGGGGTCACTCTTTAAAAATAAGGGGTCACCCATTTAAGACAGAGAGGAGGAGAAATTCTTTTTCTCAGAGGGTTGTGAGTCTCTTCCTCAAAAGACGGTGGAAGCAGGGTCTTTGAATACGTTTAAGGCAGAGGTAGATAGATTCTTGATAAGCAAGGGGGTGAAAGGTTATCAACGGTAGGTGGTAATGTGGAGAAATCAGTTCAGCCATGAACTTATTGAATGGCGGAGCAGGCTCGAGGGGCCAAATGGCCTACTCTTGCTCCTAATTCGTATGTTCATATGTACTAATTTATCATCTTGACAGGTTGTGATACTAGATCCTGGATTCTAAAATACAGAAACAACAAAATCTCTCATGGACAAAATGTCATTTGCGCACCAAAGCTGGTGACAAAATTAGATAAACACAATTATAAATAAAGAGCACCCTTCAGTTCCTCCAATAATGCAATTCTCTTAAATTCACTTATGTCTGTATCTCAGTCTATTACTGTCCATTTCAATTCAGCTCTGACAGGATAATTATTAACCAAAAGCTTTTCTGCAAAAAGTTGAGTGGTTGTTACTGCATGTATTATTCACTTACAAAATGTTTAGATACAATCTGTAAGATTGTACTCCAGACTAAACAATTTATGCCAAAGCCAAATCTATTACCTGTTACCAAAGGTTCACGTCTCATGTAATATAATTATATGATGCAGACAACTTTCAAATGACATTGGCCACTCAGGTTATCTGCCCTGAAATTGGATCGTAAATGATGCACATTGTAGTTACTAATCTTTAACATACTTGTAAAACTTGTCCTTTAATCCAATTTGCCAAAATAAAAATCAGTTAATAATTGTTTCTAACATGGTCATTGAATCATAATAAATTTTTACTATGTCTTCCTTGGGCAGTTTTCAAAACTTCAAATGCAGCATAGATTTTGTGAAGAAATCATAGACAGTTCAACATAGATTAAGGTTTATTAAAGCTATCTGTTATATTGTATTGATTAACTATTGTATTTGGGTCAGCAGCACCCTGCTTTTGCCAGTATCACTCAGCCCCATTACACAGTCTTGTATTCATGAGGAACTTACTGTACTGACTTCTGGAGATTCCATGGATTTTGTTGCCTGTTTTCCCCTCAATAAAAGTTCTGGAGCATTGTGATTCAAAATGGATAGCAGCGGAATTGTAACATTTATAATAGAAGTAAAAGTCCAGCCACTTTCAACAGGTCACTGAGCTTGTGTTCCAAGTGAAAGTAATGCATGCTAGAGCATAGATATTGAGACATTCCCTAAGTGACTTTTGCCATTTTAAAATGAGTTTATGTAACAAAAGCCTTTAAACTTGTGTTTTAAAATAACCCAGCTGTTAGATTATTTTAAAACACAAGGTTAAAGGCTAGAAGCAGGGATATCCAACTTTTTCACATGGGGTCCACATTACAATTTTTATTTTACGTAGGCAGATGGTGAGACAATTTCAGGAAGATAAAGGCAGTAAAAATATGATCTTATTATCAATCAAAACAACAACAAATGTGCATTTTTGTGAAAAAACTTTAAATGAGACTTACGTTCTCGTCACTATGTTGGACACTGATTTAGTGAGAAAAGTGGCACTTTTTTGCTTCTACAAGTAGTCATTGTTTGCCTGCAGACTTCTTGTAGTGCTGCTGCGTATTCCAGATAGATGACCATCTGTCAGGAGTGGTCTTGCTCACTCTCTCTCCCTCCTCTTTCTGCATCTGTCTCTCTCTCTCTCCCCTCCTTCTCTGTGCCCCGTCTCTGTGTTATCTTCCCTTCTTTGTGTTGTCTCCACTCTGTCATCTCCTCTTTCTCCCTCTGTCCCGCTCCCTCTCTCTTTCCCCCCTCTCTCTCTCTCTCCCCCTCTCTCTCTCTATCCCACCCTCTCTCTCCATCCCCCTCTCTCTCTGCCCCCTCTCTCTTTTTCTACCCCTCTCTCTCCCTCTTCTCTTTCTCTGTCCCCCCGGCAACCCACTGGAAATCCACAAAACTGTCCATGGTTTGGAAACGCTGTTTCTGTTCTAAGCATCTATCAGTTGTGAAACTGATGGCTGCGGTTCTTTTTTAAAAACAGTCTAGTCAGAAAGAAGAAGCCAATGAGAAATTTGTTATCCCTGAAATTACCAGTCATGGACCTCAAAATCTTTTACCATGGACACTGCATGTACAGACACGTTGCAGACCCCTGTCCTCATTCCGACTACCAAAATGTATCGCTTCACATCACCTTCTCAAGGGCAAGTAGGGATGGGCAGCAAATGCTGGCCTGGCCAGTGACACACCCATCCCATTAAAGAATAATAAAAAAAATCTTCACAACATTCAATTTCATCTGCCATGTGCCCGCCTATTCCACCAACCAATCTAAATCCTCTTAAAGTCTTACATTATCCTCCACATAATTCAAAATACTTCCATGTTTTGTGGCACCTGCAAATTTTGAAATTCTCTACATCCAAGACTAGGTCATTAACATAGATCAAGAAAAGCAGTAGTCCTAGGACTGATAGAAACTAGCTGGAAATGTAAAAATGGAAAGCAAGAGTTTTTAAAAAGTTTATTCATGGGATGTGGGCGTCGCTGGCCAGGCCAGGATTTATTGCCCATTCCTAATTACCCTTGAGAAGGTGGTGGTGAGCTGCCTTCTTGAACCGCTGCAGTCCATGTCGGGTAGGTACACCAACAGTGCTGTTAGGAAGGGAGTTCCAGGATTTTGACCCGCCGAAAGTGAAGGAACAGTGATATAGTTCCAAGTCAGGATTGTGTTGGCTTGGAGGGGAACTTGCAGGTGGTGGTGTTCCCATGCAAATGCTGCCCTTGTCCTTCTAGGTGGTAAAGGTCATAGGTTTGGCAGGTGCTGTCTAAGGAGCCTTGGTGCGTTGCAGTAGTGCTTCTTGTAGATGGTACACACAGCTGTCACTGTGCGTCAGTGGTGGAGGGAGTGAATGTTTGTAGATGGGTGCCAATCAAGCGGGCTGCTTTGTCCTGGATGGTGTCGAGCTTCTTGAGTGTTGTTGGAGCTGCACCTATCCAGGCAAGTGGAGAGTATTCCATCACACTCCTGACTTGTGCCTTGTAGATGGTGGACAGACTTGGGGAGTCAGATGAGTTACTCGCCGCAGGATTCCCAACTTCTGACCTGCTCTTGTAGCCATGGTATTTATATGGCTACTCCAGTTCAGTTTCTGGTCAATGGTAGCCCCTAGGATGTTGATAGTGGGGGATTCAGCGATGTTAATGTCATTGAATGTCAAGGGGAGATGGTTAGATTCTCTCTTGTTGGAGATGGCCATTGCCTGCCATGTGTGGCGCAAATGTTACTTGCCACTTTTTTTTTTAGAGATACAGCACTGAAACAGGCCCTTCGGCCCACCGAGTCTGTGCCGACCATCAACCACCCACTTATACTAATCCTACCCTAATTCCATATTCCTACCACATCCCCACCTGTTCCTATATTTCCCTACCACCTACCTATACTAGGGGCAATTTTTATAATGGCCAATTAACCTATCACCCTGCAAGTCTTTGGCATGTGGGAGGAAACCGGAGCACCCGGAGGAAACCCACGCAGACACAGGGAGAACTTGCAAATTCCACACAGGCAGTACCCAGATTTGAACCCGGGTCGCTGGAGCTGTGAGGCTGCGGTGCTAACCACTGCGCCACTGTGCCGCCCTGCCTGCTTATCAGCCCAAGCCTGGATATTGTCCAAGTCTTGCTGCGTTTCTAAACGGACTGCTTCAGTATCTGAGGAGTCACGAATGGTGCTGAACATTGTGCAATCATCAGCGAACATCCCCACTTCTGACCTTATGATTGAAGGAACGTCATTGATGAAGCAGCTGAAGATGGTTGGGCCTTCTACACTACCCTGAGGAACTCCTGCAGTGATGTCCTGGAGCTCAGATGATTGACCTCCAGCAACTACAACCATCTTCCTTTGCACTAGTTATGACTCCAGCCAGGGGAGGGTTTTCCCCCTGATTCCCATTGACCTCAGTTTTGCTAGGGCTCCTTGATGTCATACTCAGTCAAATGCTGCCTTGATGTCAAGGGCAGTCACTCTGACCTCACCCCTTGAGTTCAGCTCTTTTGTCCATGTTTGAACCAAGGCTGTAATGAGGTCAGGAGCTGAATGGCTCTGGCAGAACCCAAACTGAGCATCACTGAGCAGCTTATTGCTGAGCAAGAGTCGCTTGATGGTACTGTTGATGACACCTTCCATCACTTTACTGATGATTGAGAGTAGACTGATGGGGCGGTAATTGGCTGATTTGGACTTGTCCTGCTTTTTGTGCACAGGACATACCTGGGCAATTTTCCACATTGCAGGGTAGATGCCAGTGTTGTAGCTGTACTGGAACAATTTGGCTAGGGGCATGGAAAGTTCTGGAGCACAGGTCTTCAGTACTATTGCCGGAAGATTGTCAGGGCCCATAGCCTTTGCAGTATCCAGGGCCTTCAGTTGTTTCTTGACATCAAGCGGAGTGAATCGAATTGGCTGAAGTCTGGCATCTGTGATGCTGGGGACTTCAGGAGGAGGCCAAGATGGATCATCAACTCGGCACTTCTGGCTGAAGATTGTTGCAAATGCTTCAGCCTTATCTTTTGCACTGATGTGCTGGGCTCCCCCATCATTGAGAATGGGGATATTTGTGGAACCACCTACTCCAGTTAGTTGTTTAATTGTCCACCACCATTCACGGCTGGATGTGGTAGGACTGCAGAGCTTGGATCTGATCCGTTGGTTATGGGATCGCTTAGCTCTGTCTATCACATGCTGCTTATGCAGTTTGGCACGCTGATAGTCCTTTGTTGAAGCTTCACCAGGCTGACACCTCATTTTGAGGTATGCCTGATGCTGCTCCTGGCATGCCCTCCTGCACTCTTCATTGAACCAGGGTTGGTCTCCTGGCTTGATGGTAATGGTAGAGTGGGGGATATGCCGGGCCATGAGGTTACAGATTGTGGTTGAGTACAATTCTGCTGCTGCTGATGGGCCACAGCGCCTCATGGATGCCCAGTTTTGCATTGCTAGATCTGTTCGAAATCTATCTCATTTAGCACTGTGGTAGTGCCAGACAACACAAAGGAGGGTATCCTCAATCTGAAGGCGGGACTTCGTCTCCAGGATGACTGTGCCGTGATCACTCCTACCAATACTGTCATGGACAGATGCATCTGCGGCAGGCAGATTTGTGAGGACGAGGTCACGTATGTTTTCCCCTCTTGTTGGTTCCCTCACCACCTGCTGCATACTCAGTCTAACAGATATGTCCTTTAGGACTCGGCTATCTCAGTCAGTAGTGGTGCTACAGGTATTTAAAAAGGAAAGGAGTGAGTGAAGTGAGTGTTGGTCCTCTAGCGAGTGAGAATGGGGAGTTAATGGTGGAAAATAAGGAACTGGCAGATGAAATGAACAAATATTTTGCTTCTGTCTTCACTATAGAGGATACAAGAAACATTCCAGTAATAGCTGTAAATCAGGAGGTGGAAGGAAGAGAGGAAATTACAATCACCAGGGAAGTGGTACTGTGTAAACTGATAGAGCTGCGGGCTGACAAGTCCCCGGGTCCTGATGGCCTCCATCCTAGGATCTTAAAAGAGGTGGCTGATGAGGTAGTAGATGTGTTGGTGTTAATTTTTCAAAATTCGCTAGATTCTGGAAAGGTTCCATCAGACTGGAAAGTAGCAAATGTAACCCATCTATTCAAGTAGTGTGGGGCGGGGGTGGGGGTGGGGAGGCAGAAAACAGGTAACTATAGGCCAGTTAGCTTGACGTCTGTCGTGGGGAAGGTGTTAAAATTCATCATTAAGGAGGCTATAGCTGGACACTTAGAAAAACTCAAGGTAATCGGGAATAGTCAGCATGGATTTTGTGAAAGGGAAATCATGGCTGGAATTTTACTTTCGTCAGACGGGAACCGTCCACCGATTGGCCTGGGGATTCGGATATCATTTTATGGTTCCCAGGCCATTAATTGGTCTGAGGCAGGATTTCCACCTCATTGAGGCAGGAAGTCCAGCCTCATGGAGCTGCCAATCAATCAGCGGGCTGGCAGCTCTTGGTCCCAGCAGCGCCACCAGGAGCAGTGGCCACTGCTGGGACTGCAACCCAGCACCCAGCTGAAGAGGAAGTTTGGCCCCAGGAAAAGGTAGGTTTTTGGGGTCTCGCCGGGGGTGATCAGTTGGGCCCCAGCGAGGAAAGGGTGGTCGATTGGGGGGACGGGGGCGTGTTAGGGATGGTGGGGACATCAGGGGCGGCCCTCCGTTGGACACAGGGTGCCTGATCATGAGGGCTCCCCCAGGCGGTCAGAAAGCCACTTGCTTTTGTCAGGCAGCTTTTCTCAGGCCGCCCGACCAGCCAAGGGTAAAATGATCGTGGTGGCGGGCGGAGGCCCTTAAATGGCCGTTAACTGACCACTTAAGGGCCTTATTGGCCTGGAGCGGACGGGCTGGATTTCGCTTAAAATAGTGGCAGAGGCAAGAGCGGGTCGGGAAGGGTCCCCCATTTTACGCCCCTCCCCTGCCACCAACCCACTCTTTGAGGGGGGCGTAAAAATCCGGCCCATGTTTAATCAATTTATTGGAGTTCTTCGAAAGGGTAACATGCACTGTGGATAAAGAGGAGCCCGTTGACATACTGTACTTGGATTTCCAGAAGGCATTTGACAAGGTGCCACATTAAAGGTGTGTAAAGTAGGAGCTCATGGTGTAGGAGGTAGCATATTAGCATGGATAGAAGATTGGCTGGCTGGCAGAAAACAGAGAGTCTGCATAAATGGGTCCTTTTCTGATTGGCAGTATTTGACAAGTGGAGTCCCGCAGGGGTCTCTGCTGGAGCCTCAACGTTTTATAATTTATATCAATGATTTACATGAGGGAGCAATGATATGGTAGTTAAACTTGCAGATGACATAAAGACAGTTAGGAAGGTACGTTGTGAAGAGGACATAAGGAGATTGCAGACCAATATAGATAGGTTGAGTGAGTGGGCAAAAATCTGGCAGATGGAATATAATGGGGGAAAATGTGAAGTTGTTAATTTTAGCAGGAAGAATAACAAAGCAGAGTATTACTTAAACGGAGAATAACTGCAGAATTCCAGGGTGCAGAGGGATCTAGTTGTTCTAGTTGTTGGCCAGGGGCTGCAAGGAATACAGAATCAGTTACAAACTGCTGGGATTGTTTGTGACCTGTAGTCACCTGGAGCTCGGACACTGGGCTGTGCTGGTAAAAAATCAGTTTGAACTAATTACTTTAAGAGACAAGACAAAGGATTGATCGCAGGAAAACAGCCTTATTTGGACACGGTGTGATACTGGGGTCTTTGGGCCTGGGCCAATTAGGGGAAGATGTGAATGAGGTGAGCAGGCTTAAACCAACCGGAGAGCCACAGCTCAGATTTGGAGAGATAAGAGGGAGGATAAGAAGAGAGCTTGTTGGGCATAAAGCCAGCGAAAACTCCGGAGACCAACCATCATGGAAGTGGAAGACCCTGCGTGAGCAACGCGGCGATGACGTAGAAGAGAGAGAGAGAACGGAATGCCTGGCCAGCATTAACTCTCCCTTTTTTGGGTATTATCCTCAGTTTTCTGTGACTCGGTCAGGGAAAGGTCAGAGGAACCTAGTGGGTGTGCTTATGAATTCTAGCTGGTTTTGTTATTAGCTGTATAACTCAGTTGGAGTTGCATGCTTTTGTCTAACTAAGTGTATAAGCCGTATTCTTACATTGTACAACAACGTGAATAAAGTAAATTGATAGTTAATGAAAGGACTGAGTTTCTTCCTCTTTGTACTAAGTCATTAACTGTAGCTGTGGATTAAGCTGGAGGGTGACTCTCCTGTAACCTGATATCCCAAACACCCAGCCTGAGCCTGAATTAAGAGGACTCAGTCCCACGTGATGGCCAGGATCAAGTGGGTATAGGAAATAAAGGGGACAAGGGGGACTTGACTCCGCGCCACGGTTTACATAATTGGCATCCCTGGGTGGGCTCGAGGATAAATCTCTCCATTGAATCAGCGGGAGACTCGAGCCAAACCGAATTGGCAAAGTACAGAGAGAACAGGAAATTAGGGGTTAATTTGTAGCTACTAACATAAGATGATGAAACAAAGGGAATCTCCAAACCCTGGAGACTCGGATTGTTTTGATTGGAAGGGATTCCTCCAAAAATACGTAATAGCGAAGTGGCCACAATACGGAGAATATGCCGGTCACACTAGCAACAAGGGAAAACCCGTAGGGGAAGCCCTTTGGAAGATTGCACAGGCAAAGATGTCAGCAAGGAAATTTAAAAAGATACAGACGTCAGTAGCTATCGGCTGTTTACTTGAGGAATGGATAGAATGCCAACAGCAGGCTAAAATTGAGCAGAACAGACTAGAGGAAGAGAATAAAAAACTCCGTGAGGAGGCAGCCTGCCTTAGTGAAAAAGTAACTGATTTGCAGGGACAGAGAAGTGTGGATTTGATGCATATGAACCAATATCAGTTACAGTGTGAAAAACTAGTTACGGAAAAAAGTAGGCGAGAGGGAGAAGCCCAAGCAGCTAAAGCTGAGGTGGAAGGATGAAAGCAGCAATGTAGTGATTTAAAAACTGCCATGCATGTGATTCAGAGAGCAGCTCAGGAAAAGAGAAGTAATACAGGTGATCACACAAAGTGTCAAAAATACATAGCGAGACTACAAGAGCAGCTAGTCACGCAGAGAGGGATAATCTGTGCTTTTGCACCCGAAGGAAGTGAGAAGAATGGTGAAGGGGGCATAGATTGGAATGAGTTAGCAGACGAAGCGGCTAGATACGGCCACGATGACGGAGACCCTCTACCCGAGGATCCTCCGCCAGCATATGAGTCAGAGCCAAAGGAGCCATCAGCCCGCATGGCCTCCCTTGTGACTACTAGGACAGCGATAGGGGCAGATGGCCAGGTGGCAGCTGGCCCGCGTATGACATATTCCACTCCAATGGGGGTACAGCAATTGAGGGATATTGCAAAAGATATTGGGAGGTGCGCACCCGGGGATGATCCTTGGGAGCTGTTCCAAGCGGCCAGTCAACAGAGAGGAATACACGGCTTAGATGATGCTGAAGAAAGAAAATTAATTATAATGTGCCAACACCCATACATACACAGCCCTACCGGAGGAGCAAAAACTCGGTAGAGGCACAAATGAGGATTTAAAAGAACAAGTATTAAATGTCATGGGCGCTAATAGAGGGGACCCAGTGGAGGCGCTAACGAAATGCTATCAAAGAAAAGGTGAACACCCTGTCGTCTTTGCGGCCCGCATCTGGGCAGTGTTTCAAGGGGTATATGGCGCGAACCTAGATAGAGCCAATCTAACGCCAGAGATTAGAAACCGATGGCTGAGGACGCTGGTGTCGCATGGCACTGAGGAGTCAAGAAGGGCACTAGATCAATTTTATCCCTCTGACGACACGCACACAGAGGCTTGGGTACTCAGGAGGATGGTTAGAGCATGGGCGAAGGGAAAAACAAAATTCTCCAAGGCCCCTGGGGGAAAGGCGATGCCTGTAAAAGATCAAACAATAACCTGGAGAAATGAAGGGAGGGGAACTGCACAAGGGGCATCCCACCCAGCCTTTCAGACAGGAGGAAGGGGTAGAGGCATTGGGAGAGGATCCGTCCCAGGAACAGGGAGAACGCCGGGCGGGCCGACCCACTGCTATAACTGTGGCCAGGAGGGACATTTCAAAAGAGAATGCCCAAACCCGAGACGAGAAAATGTAGGTCGGGGAGGAGGCCAGAACAAACACCAGAGCCTACCCGTGGAAGAACCGAATAGGTCAAATCCTCAATGTGATATACTAGAGATAGCACCGTCTTCGGGGTTGTACCCTGAACCACAATGACGGTCGCAGGCCTGTCCGTTATGGGTGTGTAACATGCGGTGGGATAACACAGGGAGACCCCTCGTGAACGGTAGGGTTGGAGGCCGCCCTGTCACGTTCCTTTGGGACACTGGAGGATCCCGAACCACCGTAAACACCACCAATGTTAGTAAAGTAGATTGGAAAATTCAAAGTAAACTTGTTTTACGTGGATTCACAGGACATTCACAAGTGGGATATGTGAGCGTACTGTTGGAAGTTAGTGTGGGGGATGTAGCAATAGAGCACTCAGTGGTTCTCATTCAGTTACCCAGAGAACAAGAACATATATTACGGTGTGATTACATGGCTAAAGCAGGACTCTGTTTTGACCCTGTTAATTGCGCGATTTGGCAAATGCCCTTGGGCATGGGTAGTATAGATCACACATCCGTCCCGGTGGGGGAATACCAGGATGGGATATGCACGTTCGGGGAATTGTGGACAAGACCAGAAGAAATGAGTAGCGATAGTGAAGTACAACAAATTATCACACGGAATTCAGTAGTATTTGCTAGACATAAACATGATTGTGGGAAAATGACCGGGAGTGTGTGTATACAGGGTCCAGACCCCAAAGCACAGAAACAGTATGGTTTTCCGAAACAGGCAGAAGAGAAGGTGGGAAAGGTGATACAGAGTTTGCTGCTACAAGGGATATTAAGACCGGTAGCCTCCACTAACAACTCACCTATTTGGCCGGTGAGGAAACCGGACGGTAGCTGACTAACGATAGACTATCGAGAATTAAATAAGGTAACCCCGTTAACAGCCCCTACCGTAGCAACTAGCCCAGAGACGGTAGTTAAACAAAATAAGGACGCACAGTGGTTCACGGTTTTAGACATAAGTAACGGTTTTTGGTCTATTCCACTGGAGAAAGACTGCCAATATAAATTTGCGTTTACCTTCCAAGGACAACAATATACATGGATCGCCATGCCACAGGGATTTCATAATTCCGCGTCTATATTTCACCAACGTTTAAGGGAAGGGTTAAAAAGGTTCTCAAAGCCTGAATGTCTGGTGCAGTATGTAGACGACTTACTTCTACAAACTGAAATGGAACAGGAACATTATCAGTTACTAAGTGAATTACTACAATTGTTACACAAATTGGGACTAAAAGTAAACCCTAAAAAAGCACAAGTTATGAAACAGAAGGTTACTTACTTGAGAATGATCTTGACACCGGGAAAGAGAGAAATTGACCAACAAAGGGTAGTAGCGGTTGGCAGACTCCCTGTCCCGAGGGATGTAAAAGGGTTAAGATCTTTCCTGGGTTTGGTGGGATATTGCAGGGACCACATTGATGGATTCGTTACAAAGGCGGCCCCATTAATGGAGCTATTGAAAAAGAATGTGGCGTGGGAATGGAAAACTGAACACACACAGGCCATTTCAGATTTAAAGCAGGCACTAGCTGCTGCACCTGCTCTGAAAACCCCAAATCCAACTGAGCTCTTTTCATTGGAGGTAGCTACCACAGACACCACCCTCTCGGCAGTTCTGTTACAGAAGACACACAGGAAACTGAGACCAGTAGCGTATGCCTCGCGTATGCGTTCACCGGTAGAGCAGGGGTATACGACGTGCGAGAAACATTTGTTAGCAGTTTTTTGGGCAGTACAGTATTTTACTTACATAGTGGGACTGAACCCATTTACAATATTGACAGAACATACCCCTGTACGGTTACTATTAGACGATAGGATCAAAGATGGGTCAGTAAGTCAGAACCGAATTGCTAGGTTGACACTATTTTTGCAGGGAAGAAACATAAGCATGAAATGAGTAAAAACTACCACTATGTTGGCAGACAACCTAGTGTATCAAGGAGAGAAACATGAGTGTCAAGTCATGATAGCAAATGATCCCAAGGGACCATTTGTATCAAAACAAAGAGGAGGGGTTAGGAGTGGATTGGAGAAAGCAACAGGGACAGAAAGTAAAGATGCAAAGGAAAAAGAAGAACCCCACTTAAAATTTTTTGTGGATGGTTCCTCATCAGTACAGGATGGCGAGAAGAAAACTGGGTACGGGATATATGTAGAAGACGAACACGGTCAGGAGAAGTTTAGCGCAGCCTTAAAATTACCTAAAACCATGAGCGCGCAGGCGGCAGAATTAGCAGCCGTCGCATATGTGGTTGGCCACCCAGAATACTTCCCGCCTGGATCAGTTATATATTCTGATAGCATGTATGTCTGTAATAGCCTCACGGAACATTTGCCCTTATGGGAGGCGAGAGGATTTGTCTCAGCGGATGGGAAGCCCCTTCCATCGGCTCCATTATTAAGATACATCTTTGAAGGAGCACAGGGAAAAGGATATGGGATCACGAAGGTAAAAGCTCATTCAAAACTTACTCCGGAAGGGAACAGGAAAGCGGATGAGCTAGCCAAACAAGGTGCTGTTAGTGGGCAGGAATGGCAGCCACCGATTGAGGACATTGGGGAACAGAAAGGAAAACAGGTTAAGGTAATGGATTTAACAGAGGAGCAGAAGAAAGATGAAGAATTGAAAAAACTGATAGAAGGAGTAGAGTCAGATACATACAAAGAGTACAAGGGGATCTATATTCAGGACGGAGTGGTTTTATGTGAAGGAAAATTTGTAGTGCCAGAAGGGGGACGAAAACAAATAATCCACTGGTACCATGACTTATGGGGACATACAGGGACAGAGAGTACCCTGGAAAGGATAAAGGAGGTGTGCTGGTGGCCTGGAATGAAAGGTGACGTGGGACACTACATCAAGAATTGTTTGATCTGTGCACAACACAGCCCCGATAGGAATGTCAAGAAAGGGGCCCTCCGACATACTAGACCAGTAGAAGGGCCTTGGACTAATTTACAGATAGACTATGTAGGACCCTTACCCCCCACTCCAGGAGGGTTTAAGTACATTCTAGTAATAGTAGGTACGTTTACCAAATGGGTGGAAGCTTTCCCAACCAGAACAAATACAGCCAAAGTCAACGCGAAAATTCGATTAGAAAGGGTATTCACTCGTGGGGTTTACCCCGAAGCATAGAATCAGATCAGGGAACACATTTTACAGCCCAAGTAATGCAAAATGTAATGACCCTCTTTGGGGTTAAACAGAAATTCCACATACCCTATCGACCACAGTCTAGTGGAATTGTGGAAAGGATGAATCGGACATTGAAAAACATGATAGCTAAAATGGTACAGCAGCACAAGGCAACCTGGCAGGTCATTCTGCCTTATGTGTTGATGGTAATCAGGAATACCGTAGCTTCATCAACAGGTTATACTCCCTACAAACTCATGACGGGAAGGGACATGAGAGGAATGGAGGGGTTGGTAGGTTTGGACTTGTCCGAACCCGAGGTGGACAGTATTACATCAGAAAAATGGGTACAACAACTAGTAGAAACAGTGAGGGAAGCAAATTACGTGGCAGCTCACCAACAAGGAAAGAAGGGACAGCAAAGCAAGGCTTATTTCGATGCGAAAGCCAGCCCGATAGAGTTGAGTCCCGGACAAAGGGTAATGATCAGAATATACCAGCCCACCTCATTTTTGAGTCCAAAGTTCACCGGTCCCTATGAGATAGTAGATAAAGCTAGTCCATCTGTATATAAAGTATTGACGGCACCAGATAAGTGTGGCTGGTATCACATTAATCAGTTAAAGTTAGTAGGAGAAAAACAAGATAATCACAGTTGGCATGTGATGCTTGATGCTACCAATGTTCCGATCGAAGGTCAGGAAGATCAAGAGCAGGATCAACTGCGGATCCAGGCGGAAGTGTTTGAAAGACAACCTGATGTTGTACATCCATATACAGAGGGAAATCAAGGGAAAAAACGAAAGAAAAATAAAGAAAACAGGGGAAGTAAGTGGACTAGGAGAAATGGACGGTTAGAATCAGTAACAAATTGGGAACAAGATATAGACAGTCTGGCTCACTGTATGGAGAGACTGAACTTAAAATAGGATAAGAAAGAAACTGTAAATAAGAGCAGAAATTACACTTGTATATTACAGGTCCATCCCACAATGAAGAGGGTGATACATTGCATTGCAATTGGATTGACCATATTTGGGACTATAGGTGAACCCGCATCGGAGCTATCACGACGAATGAACCCGCCTGAAGTAGTGTCGACGCGGGAAGACTATCCCGTGGTCAGAAACAGCTTTGCTCGGCAGATCAAGATAGTTCGAACCAACAAAGGAAAGCGAGAAGATTTAAATTTGTATTATGTGGGTGTGGATGGGTTGCCGTGCGCGGGAAAAACATTGGATATACCAGAGGGAACAGAAGTTTGACCTTAACTAACAGAGTGTTAGGTACCTGTGACAAGGACAGAGGAAGATATTATGTTGGGACAGTGTTTCATATTCACCGACACGGAAGCAATTTGACCTACCCTTTAAAGAGAGTCCATAAGGTGGGCAAGTACCAGGAGGGTATTTGGATATCTTTAAGCAACCCACCATCTCATGCCATTGTAATGGATGGTGTTGAGAAAGGGGTAGATTTGTCAAAATGTCATCAAGGGGGGAATCACTGGGCCTGTCCAGAAGAGACAACGAGACAGATACTTACAAATTGCGGGCTCAGCACCTATGAAAATTGTTCATTGTCTATTTTGCCTGTTAATAACCAGACCTTTTTACAATATGCCCTTGTGGGGCAAACGGATTACATAGCCACGGCTGCTATGAATTACAACAAGGGATGGAAACAGTGCCCTCTGGAGGGACACAATGTAGCCATTCACAATGTTACCTCGGACTTGGTTGTTGGTGGACAAGTACTGCCTAAGCCAATAAAGAGGATAGTGATAAAGGAGAATCTCACGATCCAACATACTGATACAGATCAAGAGGTACGGGAATATATTGCCATCGAATTACCACCCATCCCACACCTAACAGCGGATTGGGCACAAATAGCAGAAGAGATAATTCATCAATGGAATAAACACACTAAAACAATTAGAACTCATGCTGACAAGGCAAATGAACACAGGGTTTTGGAGTAAGTTTTGGAATTGGGAATCTAATGTTCCAATACATCCATGGGTCAGAATTGTATCACATATTGCTGTCATAGTGATTCTATGTGCGCTAATAATTGTTGTACTCAATGTATATCAGCTTAGAAGGTGGAAAAATGAAATTTTGCAAAGATTGGATGATGGGGTTATAATGAAACAGAAGGAACGGTTATCAATATAAACAAAAACTGTAAAAAAAAAACTGTATATACTAAATTTTATAATGTATCTTTTTATATGTAACAGTAGTGCACACTCATTGGGGGACAATGACGTTCTCAGGAATGGTTCACAGAGAAGGGAAACTTGATGATCCTAAGATAAGTATCTTTGGATCATGAGGGGGGAGATGTTGGCCAGGGGTTGCAAGGAATACAGAATCAGTTACAAACTGCTGGGATTGTTTGTGACCTGTAGTAACCTGGAGCTCGGACACAGGCCTGTGCTGGTAAAAATCAGTTTGAACTAATTACTTTATGAGACAAGACAAAGGATCGATCACAGGAAAAGAGCCTTATTTGGACACGGTGTGATACCGGGGTCTTTGGGCCTGGGCCAATTAGGGGAAGATGTGAACGAGGTGAGCAGGCTTAAACCAACCGGAGAGACACAGCTCAGATTTGGAGCGATAAGAGGGAGGATAAGAAGAGAGCTTGTTGGGCATAGAGCCAGTGAAAACTCCGGAGACCAACCATCATGGAAGTGGAAGACCCTGCGTGAGCAATGTGGCGACGACGTAGAAGAGAGAGAGAGAACGGAACGCCTGGCCAGCATTAACTCTCCCTTTTTTGGGTATTATCCTTAGTTTTCTGTGACTCGGTCAGGGAAAGGTCAGAGGAACCTAGTGGGTGTGCTTATGAATTCTAGCTAGTTTTGTTATTAACTGTATAACTCAGTTGGAGTTGCATGCTTTTGTCTAACTAAGTGTATAAGCCTTATTCTTACATTGTACAACAACGTGAATAAAGTAAATTGATAGTTAAAGAAAGGACTGAGTTTCCTCCTCTTTGTACTAAGCCATTAACTGTAGCTGTGGATTAAGTTGGAGGGTGGCTCTCCTGTAACCTGATATCCCAAACACCCAGCCTGAGCCTGAATTAAGAGGACTCAGTCCCACGTGACGGCCAGGATCAAGTGGGTATAGGGAATAAAGGGGACAAGGGGGAGTTGACTCCGCGCCACGGTTTACATAGTGCATGAGTCACAAAAAGTTAGTTTGCAGGTACAGCAAGTAATAAAGAAGGCTAATGGAATGCTATCCTTTATTACCAGAGGAATTGAAAATAAAAGTACTGATGTTACGCTTCAGTTATACAGGGCATTGGTGAGATAACATCTCAAATACAGTGTGCAATTTTGGTCTCCTTATTTAAGGAAGGATGTAAATGCACTGGAGGCAGTTCAGAGGAGGTTTACTAGATTGATACCTGGAATGAGCGGGTTGTCTTATCAGGAAAGGTTCCTCAGACTGGGCTTGTTTTTCCTGGGGTTTAGAAAAGTGAGGGGAGACTTGATTGAAGTATATAAGATCTTGGACGTCTTGACAAGGTGAATGTTGAAAGGATGTTTCCTCTTGTGGGTGAGTCCAGAACTAGGGAGCATTGTTTTAAAATTAGGGGTTGCCCTTTTAGGACAGAGATGAGGAGAATTTTTTTTCTCTCAGACGTTGTGCGACTTTGGAACTCTGCCTCAGAAGGTGGTGGAGGCGGGGTCATAGTCATAGAGAGATACAGCACTGAAACAGGCCCTTCGGCCCACCCATTTATACTAATCCTACATTAATCCCATATTCCCGACCACATCCCCTCCTACATTAATCCCATATTCCCTACCACCTACCTACACTAGGGGTAATTTACAATGGCCAATTTACCTATGAACCTGCAAGTCTTTGGCAGTGGGAGGAAACCGGAGCACCCGATGGAAACCCACGCGGTCACAGGGAGAACTTGCAAACTCCACACAGGCAGTACCCAGAACTGAACCCGGGTCGCTGGAGCTGTGAGGCTGCGGTGCTAACCACTGCGCCATTGTGTCAGAAAAACCCCATCTGCCAAGAATTACAGCTTCTCCTTTCTGCCTTCAGCTCTTCCCATGAAACTGAATCTTATGAAAAAACATGAAACTAAAAGAGAGAAAGATTTCCTATGTGAACAAGGTTTAAGATGAATCCTGGGCCCCCACTCTACGCAAGACCATACCTTCAATCAAGGACTACAGTGAGCTCGAGAAACCAGTATTGCCTCAAACCATTCTACTTATCTTTTTGTCTGCTCTTTTCTGTCCCTATTTTTGCATGTTTATATCGCGTGTGCATGCTAACATGGGCGCGTTGTATATCTGTAAGCGTGAACCATATTAGAGTTTAAGTTTAAGGTTTAATAAATTTCATCTTTCTGCTTTAAACCAAAGAAAGCCTGTTTGTGCTCAGTTCTTTGCCTTATAATTGGAAACTATGAACTAGGATTCACACAAAGGGGAGCTCAAAACACAGTGTGTTTGAAAATTAAACCCTGTTACAATAAGACCAGGTAAAGACAGCAAAAGAGCACGAGACATTGCTCACCTGGTCATAACAGAAATTGGAGGATAACATATGGGATTGTTACCCACAGACAAATGAGTGGAAATTGGAAGTGGGAGCCAAATTGTTCCCTATCAAAAAGAGCAAACTGAAACAGGTTTTCTTGTGGTTGTGCGTGATCGAATACTAACATGTCTGCAACTGAAGCGAGTAGCTCTCCTAGCCAGGATGAAATAACTTGGAATAAGTTAAAAGCACTGTCTATAGAGGTGTTGAGATAAATGACTGAGCAGTGTGGGATCACTGTACGTGCCAAGGCTAGGAGGTCTGAACTCCTAAGGCTAGTGGCCAACCATCTTTCCCTTGAATCTGACGAAGCAGAATCAGTGTTAGAAGCAGACCCAGACAGTGTACTGCTAGCAAAGATACAATTGGAACAAAGGAAACTTGAATTAGAAGACAGGGAAAGAGAAAGAGAGAGAGAGAGATAGAGAGGCAGGAGAGGGAGAAAGAAAAAGCCTTCCAGAAGGAACGGGAAGAGAAAGAAAGAGCCTTCCAAATGGAACGTGAAGACAAACAAAGACAGGAGAAGGAATGAGAGGGCGAGAGAGAAAGACAGGAGAAGGAAAGAGAGAGAGAGGAGGGAGAGAGAGAGAGAGAAAGAATATTCCGGAAAGAATGCGAAGAAAGAGAGTTACGGCGGCTTGAGTTAGCTAGGGGGCAACAGAATAACCCTAGTGAAAGCATGGCCAATATGGAGGATCAGAATTCAGGCTTGGGTACAAGATTGCTAAAACTGACCCAATTGATTCCAAAATTCAATGAGGAAGATGTGGAAGCGTTTTTTGTGCCTTTCGAGAGGCTTGCAAGGCAGCTAAGATGGCCAGCTGAGACCTGGTCTCTATTATTGCAAAGCAAACTAACTGGAAAAGCCCATGAGGTCTATTCCTCACTGCCAGATGACAGTTCATCAAACTATGAACTGACCAAAAATGCTAGCCTCGGGGCATATGGATTAGTACCCGAAACTTACCATCAGAAGTTTAGAACCCTCAAAAAAAAACAATCAAACCTGTCTGGAGTTTGAAAGAAGCAAGCAGCTGGCTTTTGACCATTGGCTGAGGGCTTTAAAAATACAGCTCAGCTATGAGACTCTCAGAGAAGTAATCCTGTTAGAGGAATTTAAAAACTCTCTCACATTCTCAATAAAAACTCATGTCAAGGAGCAACGGGTTCAGGGAGCCTGGCAAGCAGCCGTTCTGGCTGATGAATTTTCTTTAATCCAGAAGTCGGTTTCCCAGGGGAGAACCTTTCCTGATCACCCCCACAAATCCGAAAAGGACAAAGGGTGGGAAGGTGATAGAAGCCCAGGCAGTCCTGGAAGAGAAAGGAAAGCAGGAGCCACAGGGGGCCCTCCTCCAGCCAAAAAGGAAGGTGCTGTGAGCAAGAGTGAGACCCGGAGACCTGTGTGCTTCCAATGTAACAAGGCAGGGCATTTAAAAGCTGACTGCTGGCAATTAAAGGGGAAACCGGTAGGGTTAATCGGGGCACACCTGCTCAGTGAAGACGACGGCCTGATGGAAAACACGGAACGGGCTGTGGCTTTGACTGCAGTAAGGCTGCAACCCAGGAAGCTTACAGGAAGCCTGTGCAGGAAAAGTTAATAGGATTCCTGAAGGTTAGGGTTTTGTATCTGACGGGAAAGTAACCCCATATCCCTCGAGTGGGGCAAACAATTCCATAGTGATTCTCAGGACACAGGGGCCACCAGATCCCTTTTACTGGGAAAAGGCCTGACCTTTCCCCCAGAGAATGCAGTGAACACTAAAATGGTGTTGAATGGTATTGGAGGGCAGTGTATGTCTGTACTTGTACACCGGGTGCACCTAGAGTGCGACCTAGTTTCGGGACCGATGACTGTAGGGATTGTCCCTAGTTTGCCTTTGGACGGGGTTGACCTGCTCCGAGGTAATGATCTGATGGGGGTGAAGGTGGTAGCTCCCTCAGAAGTGAAAGAAAGACCGCAGGAGGTCAGAGAGACAGGCGGTGGCAGGAGACGGTCTCCTGCAGAGTTCCTATATGTTTAGTGGGTCAGTGCATGATCAAACCAGCTCCCCCAGAGGAGACTGCATTGGCACTGCAGGCAAATGACCATAAGATCTGTCTGTCCAAGACTTGCTTTGGAAAGTTAGGAGACCCAGGAAATGAATGAAATGGATTTTCCTTAGGTGAGGCTCAGTGCGCCGATCCACTATTGCAAGGGTTAAGACAAGGTTGCCCAATCTGAAAGTGAAGCAGAGGGAATCCCTGACTGCTACTGTTTTTAAAAAAATGAGGCACTGATGAAGGAATGGAGTTCTCCTCACAGAACTGAGGGCCAGGAGTGGACAGTAGTTCACCAGTTAGTGGTGCCACAGAGGTACCCGGGAGAAATATTAAGAAGGGCCTATGAGACTACAGTAGCAGTACATGCTGGTATACGAAGGACCAAAGCCCGCATAAGACAGCAGTTTGACTGGCCAAAATTCCACAAGGATGTGGTGGAGTAGTGCAGGAGTTGCCACATGTGCCAGATTGAGGGGAAACCCCAACCTACAGTGAAACCTGCACCCCTAAGTCCTGTTAGGAGGACCCTCCAGCAGAGGGCTAGTGAACTGTAAGGGACCCGTGCCGAGAACAAAAGGGGACAGGCAGGAACACGGCTGGCAAAATTTTAGAAAGAGAAGGGGAAAAAGTGACCGAGAGGGCAATTAAAGAAAGTCCGGGAACAATCCCAGATGAAAACCCTGACCGCCCGGTCAACCAAGCCAGAAAAGTGTGAAAGGTTAGACCCCACATCCTCCTTTGTAAATTCAGACTCTAGAAGCACCCCACCAGAGTTGCTAACAGCATTTACAAGAACCTGCAGAGCCAAAAAGAGACTTCTCGGGGGCAGAGAAACTGTGAGGGTGATGTCTCACCTAGTCGAAGGGTCACCGGAAAATGCAATTAAATCTGGACAAATACTGCAGGTAGGAGTGTCCCAGAGAACAGAGCAGAGAGTAACAGAGACTCGTCCCACACAGTCAGAGGAAAAGGGAAGCACACATCCCCGAAGCCAAAAATCTTTGAATGAATCAGGGAGTTGTTTATGTTTAGTTTATGTTTAGAGATACAGCACTGAAACAGGCCCTTCGGCCCACCGAGTCTGTGCCGACCATCAACCACCCATTTTATACTAATCCTACACTAATCCCATATTCCTACCACATCCCCACCTGTCCCTATATTTCCCCACCACCTACCTATACTAGGGGCAATTTATAATGGCCAATTTACCTACCAACCTGCAAGTCTTTTGGCTTGTGGGAGGAAACTGGAGCACCCGGAGAAAACCCATGCAGACACAGGGAGAACTTGCAAATTCCACACAGGCAGTACCCAGAATTGAACCCGGGTCGCTGGAGCTGTGAGGCTGCAGTGCTAACCACTGTGCCACTGTGCCGTAGGTTCAGGATAGTCTCGCCTCCCCCACCACCCCCCCCCTCCCCCCCCCACTAACTCTCCAGGAGAAAAAAAGGGGAATTAAAGCAGCCCTGCGTGCACCCCCCCCCCAAACAGACCATCTTAATGAGCTTCAAGACTGCTGAATGAGTGGAAATTAATGAGAGAAATGCATGGTTTTCATTCTGTATCTTACATTTCTCTCAAACTCTGTAATAAAATGCAACATTTTCTTCAAATTGCATTTCATTCCCCTGGGTGTGGAGGTGTCAGAAAAACCCCATCTGCCAAGACTGAGGCACACATTATTTCGCCACATGAACAATAAAACTTAAAATTGCAAGCCCTGACTGGAAAGACATTTCCATGGTAATAGACAATGTTGAAACAATAGGGATCCAGCAGTTGCTTCTCCAATACACAGAAGTAGCAGAACAGTTTTTGTCACATGGCTGTGGCAGAGAAATTTGAACCTCCACCAAAGGATGTGAAGAGACTGTTCCATATAAGGAACTAGTCACATGACTAACCTACAGGGCAACTTGGGAGTCTTATTTGAATTTGAATTCCCATCAAAGGAATTTGAACTCAGACAAAGCCATGTGCTCATGGAGTAAACACCTCTCCTGGAACTGAAGCAAGAATTTCATCCTCTCCTATCTGTTCCCACAGAATTGAAACTTGTGAAAACACGTGAAACTAAAAGAGAGAAAGATTTCCTACATGAACAAGGTTTAAGATGAATACTGGGCCCCAACGCAACGCAAGACCATACCTTCAATCAAGGACTACAGCGAGCTCGAGAAACCATTAACAAGATATTGCCTCAAACCATTCCACTTATCAATTCTGCTCTTTTCTGTCCCTATATCACGTGTGCATGCTAACGTGGGTGCGTCGTATATCCATAAGCGTGAACCGTATTCGAGTTTAAGTTTAAGGTTTCATAAATTTCATCTTTCTGTTTTAAGCCAAAGAAAGCCAGTTTGTGCTCAGTTCTTATAATTGGAAACTATGAACGAGGATTCACACAAAGAGGAGCTCAAAACACAGTGTATTTAAAAATTAAACCCTGTTAATATAAGACCAGGTAAAGATAGCAAAAGAGCCCTCAACATTGCTCACCTTGTCGTAACAAATATTTTTAAGGCGGAGGGAGAAAGATTCTTGTTAGGCAAGGGAATCAAAGGTTATTGGGGGTAGATGGGAGTGTGGAATTTGAGACACGAACAGATCAGCCATGATCTTATTGAATGGTGGAGCAGGCTAGAGGGACCAAATTACCTACTAATGCTCCTAATTCATTTGTTCGTATGTACTGATCCTTGGTGAACCCCACTGTATACCTTCCTCCAGTCTGAAAAACAAGCATTCAGCACTACTCTCTGTCTCCTGTTACTCAGACAACTTTGTATCCATGTTTTTCCTTTCTATTGCGACATGCTGTTTCCAATTTCCCTGCCAGTTAATTTAAAGCCTTCCCAACAGCACGGGCAAACCACACTGCAAGGACATTAGTCCTGGCTTTGTTGAGGTGCAATCTGTCCGGCCTCTATAGGTCCCATCTACTCCAGAACTGCTCCCAATGTCCCAGCAATCTCAAGACCTCCCTCCAGCACCAGCTTTCCAGCCATGCATTTATTTGCTCTATCCTACTATTTCTATACTCATTGGCGTGTGGCACCAGGAGTAACCCGAAAATCACTACCTTTGAGGTCCTGCTTGCTAGTTTCCTTCCTAGCACCCTAAAATTTGCCTGCAGGACCTCATGAACTCTCTGTTATCTCATCAAAAATTTCAAATCAAGTTGGTTAAACACAATTGGCCTTTAACAAATCTGTGCTGACTTTACTTAATGAATCCACAATTGTCCAATTGCCAGTTAATTTTGTCTTGGATTATTGCTTCTAAAAGCTTTCCCACCACCGAGGTGAAACCGACTGGCTTGTAGTTGCTGGGTTTATCCTTACACGCATTTTTGAACAATTTGCAATTCTGCAGTCCTCTGGCTCCACCCCCATATCGAAAGAGGATTAGAAGATTATGGTAGTGCCTCCGCAGTTTCCAAACTTACTTCCCTCAGTATCTTCAGATGGAAACCATTCAATCCTGGAGACTTACCAACTTTAAGTACAGCCAGTCTTTCTAATACCTTCTCTTTATCAGTGTTTAGCTTATCCAGTGTCTCAATTTCCTCCTATTTGACTATGACTTGGACGATGCAAAGAACTCACTTAGTACCTCAGCCCTACCCTCTGTCTCCACGTGTACATTTCCTTTTTGGTCCCTAATTGTCCCAATCCCTCCTGTCACATGCACAAAAAGTGTGATGATGAAAAAAAGAATAAAACTGAAGAGTTATAAAAAATTGACTTTACCTTTTTTTTAAAAAATGGACAATATAGCAAAAAATGGCAGCTGAAGGTAAACGACGAGGCCTTTGAATATTCAAACTGTCTGACAGGGACAAAGGAATACCTTTTGTGCTGGGAGGGGTCAATTACACCCATCTGGAAATATGCCTGAATTGAATGGGTTCTTCTGAAACAAAGAAGGTATAAAGTGGAAACATCATAACTAGATTATTCTCATCCTGAGCCCATCAAGAGACACTTATGAATTGAATGGGTTCTTCTGAAACAAAGAAGGTGTGAAGTAGCCACATCCTAGGCCATTGTTGGTTACCACAGGGAGATCAATCCACATATCCCAACAGAGGCAAAGCTGTGAAACTATTTTTGACCTTAAAGATGTCTTCCTGAAGACAGAGAGAGGGAGAAAGAAAGACAGACACCCAGAAAGAAGCATCACCAAGAAGCTTGTTGCCAGCTAAGGGGCCAGAAGGGAAACATCATGCTTATGCAACAGTGAATTCAGTGATCCACTGTCTTCAACTGAACTTTCAACCATGAGAGAAACCTAAAAACGCCTCAGACCCACAACCAATGAGAACGTGACTTCCAAGAGAATTCAACAGGTTTACGGTGACCCCCAAAACCTACCCCACTTAAAACCAGTTACCCCTTTTTCTCTCCGTCTTTTCTTTTGCGTGTGTGTGTGTGAGCGTGTGTGCTCACGAGTGAATGCGTGAGTGGATGCTGTTGTGACAATTTCGGGATAAGGCATATTGTTCAATAAATAATTAATCTTCTGTTTAAAACCCACAAGAAAACCTGTCGCTGTCTATTGAACAAATAAGACACAAAGCGGTTTGTTATGGCCAGGTGAGAGGGGTTTAGGGGTTCCCTCTCAGCCTTTGCCTGGTTTCACCGTAACAGGGTTTAATTTTAGAACACCGTGTTTTTAGCTCCCCCTTAGTGAATCCTTGTTCACCATTTTCCAATTGTGAGACAAAGAAATCAATACACAGGTTTTCATAGATTTTAAACAAGAAAGGTAGAAGTTTATTAATCTTAAACTCTAATCTGGTTACCGACTACGAATACGCGACGCGGCCAATCTAGCATGCATACGCGATCAACACACATGCAGATAGAGACAGAAAAGTAGGAAAGACTAAAGGGGAAATGTTTGAGGCAATAGATGGGTTTCTATTTTTACAGTCCTTTGAGTTTGATGTGAAGTCTTTGGTTGCTGGTCAGACTTGCAATGTGTTGAGACCCAATGCACGTTTCAACTTGTTTCGAGGTCAGAGTCTTTTCTCTCTTTAGGTTTACATGTCTTCCATGATTCTGGTGGCTTGGGAAAAAGCGAGAGAGAGAGGCTTTCTTGCTCCAGCTTCAGTTTCAACAGCCTTCTGACTTTCTCTGTGTCGCAATTCAAAAAAAAATCCTGGTTGCCCAGCAGTTTAGTCATGTGACTAGCTGGTTTGACCACTTCTGTTTGTGGATTCTGCTATCTTAGCAGTCTTTCTGGAATGTAAGCTTCCTCACCTTCAATTTCTGGTGATCACAGTCCATTTTGGATTAAGTGGACCAGGGAATAGTCCTTTGTCTCTCCAAGCACTGTCCTTTAGAATGCAAATGTTTTTCCAGCCAAGTGTCTGGTGATTTTTTTAACAAGTCCTTTCTTCACTCCAGCAACAGTTTAAAATCAATGTTCATATGACAAAATTAATATGCCTCATTCTTGGCAGGTGGGGTCTGCATGACAGGGTTAAACCACTGTAACAAAAAACACTTGTTGCAGTCAAGTGGGAGTTGTACAGTGGGAACCACCCAATTCCTTCACCACGGGGCTGTAACACTCCTCATAATCCTTTTACTATTTATATGCCAACAGAAGACTTTTGGATTCCTTTTTAAGTTAGCTGCCATTCTCTTCACATACCCTCTCTTTGCCTCTCTTATTTCCTTTATCACTTCCCCTCTGAACTTTCTATATTCAGCCTGGTTCTCACTTGTACTATGAACCTGCCATCTGTCATACACATACTTTTTCTATTTCATCTTATTCTCTATCCCTTTTGTCATCCAAGGAGCTCTGGCTTTGGTGGCCCTGCCTTCCTCCCTTGTGAGAATGTACGTCAACAGTACCCGAACCATCTCCTCTTTAAAGGCAGCCTGCTGTTCTGCTATAGTTTTGCCTGCCAATCTTTGATTCTAATTTACCTGGGACAGATTAATTACCATCCGACTAAAATTGGCTCTCGTCCAATTAAGTATTTTTTACTCTGGATTGCTCCTTGCCCTTTCCAGAGCTAATCTAAACCTTATTGAGATCAAACGAAATAGGAGCAGGAGTAGGCCGTTCAGCCCATCGAGCCTGCCCTGCCATTCAATATGAACATGGCTGATTATCTACTTCAATGCCTTTTTCCCACACTATCCTCATATCCCTATATATCATTGGTATTTAGAAATATGTCTATCTCTGCTTTAAACATACTCAATGACTGAGCTTCCACAGCCCTCTGGGGTAGAGAATTCCAAAGATTCACAACCCTCTGAGTAAAGAAATTTCTCATAATCTCTGTCCTAAGTGGCTTCCCCTTATTTTGAAATTGTGTCTCCTGGTTTTAGACGACGCCCCAACCAGGGCAAACATCTTAGGGCTGCATCTACCCTGTCTATCTCTTTAAATATTTTGTAGGTTTCAATAAGATCACCTCTCATTCATTGAAACTCGAGAGAATACAGGCCCAGTTTTCCCAATCTCTCCTCATAGGACAGTCCCGCCATCCCGGGAACAAGTCTGGTGAACCTTCATTGCGCTCCCTCTATGGCAATAATATCCTTCCTAAGGTAACGGGACCAAAACTGCACACAGTACTCCTGGTGCAGTCTAACCAAGGTTCTATCCAATTGAAGCAAGACTTCACTACTGCTGTACTCAAATCCTCTTGCAATGAAGGCCAACATACCATTTCCCTTCTTAACTGCTTGCTGCACCTGCATGTTAACTTTCAGTCACTTATTGACAAGGACTTGCATGTCCCATTGTACATCTATTTTCTAATCTCTTACCATTTAAGAAATACTCTACACATCTGTTTCTCCTACCAAAGTGGATAACCTCACATTTTTCAACATTATATTCCATCTGCCACGTTCTTGACCACTCACCAAATCTGTCCAAATCCCCTGGAAGCCACTTTGCATCTTCTTCACAACACACATTCCCACCTAGTTTTGTGTCATCCATGAACTTGGAAATATTACGATATATATTGTGAACAGCTGGGGCCCGAGCACTGATCCCTGTGGTACCCCACTAGTCACAGCCTGCCAACGCGAGAATAACTCATTTATTCCTACTCTCTGCTTTCCGCCTGTTAAACAATCCTTAATCCATGCCAGTATATTACCTCCTATCCCATGTGCTTTAATTTTACTAACCAACCTCTTGTGGGGGACTTTATCAAAAGCCTTCTGAATTTTCCATTTACGAATCCATGTTTGTATGCCCAATCAGATCATTATTACCCAAGGGTCCATTTATCACATGCTTTAGAATAAATTCTAGCATTACCCAATGACTGATGTAAGGCTAACAGGTCTGTAATTCCCTGTTTTCTCTCTCCCTCCCTTCTTAAATAGTGGGGTGGCATTTTCTAACTTCCAATCTGCAGGAACCATTCCAGAATCTATAGAATTTTGGAAGATGATCACCAATGCATCCACTATCTCCATAGCTACCTCTTTCAACACTAGGATATAGAATATCAGATCCTGGGGACTTATCAACTTTCAGCCCCATTAATTTCTCCAGTACAACCTTCTTACTAATACTAATTTCCTTCAATTCCTCATTCCCCCTAGTCCCTTGGATCTCTAATTCTGGGAGATTTCTTGTATCATCCTCGGTGAAGATAAGCACAAAGTAATCATTTAGCTTCTCTGCCATTTCTCTATTCTCCATTATACATTCTCCTGACTCTGCCTGTAATGGACCCACATTTGTCTTAGCCAAACATTTCCTTTTTACGTACCTGTAGAAGCTTTTACAGTCCGTTTTTATATTTTTTGCTAGCTTACATTCATATTCTATTCTCCTTGTCTTTATCAGTTTCTTCGTCCTCTGTGCTGTGTTCTAAAATCCTCCCAATCCTCAGATTTACTACTATTTCTGGCAACTTTATAGGCCTTTTCTTTTAATCTTATGCAATCCTTAACTTCCTTTGTTATCCACGGTTGACTGCCTTTACTTTTGGGGTTTTTGTGCCTTGAAGGAATGTATTGTTGCTGTAAACTATGTAATATTTCTTTAAAGACGATCCATTGCATATGTACTGTCATACCTTTTAATGTATTTTCCCAATCCACCTCAGCCAATTTCCTTCATAATTTCCTTTGTTCAAATTTAACATCCTGACTTCAGATTGAACTATCTCACTCTGAAACATAATGTAAAATTCCATCATATTATGGTCACTCATCCCTAAAGGTTCTTTTACCACAAACTTATTAATTAGCTCTTTCTCATTACATAATGCTAGATCTAAAATAGCCTGTTCTCCAGTTGGTTCCTCAACATACTGCTCTAGAAAACCATGCCTAACACACTCCAGAAACTCATCCCCCACACAATTAGTGCTGATTAGGTTTACCCAGTTTTTGTGCAGAATGAAGTCACTCATGATTACTGTATTACCCATGCTACATGCTTCTCTAATCTGATTAATACCATGCCCCACACTACTGTTTGGTAGCCTATCAACAACTCCTACCAATGTTTGCTGTCCCTTGCTGTTTCTTAGCTCCACTCAAACAGATTTCACATTTTGTTCTTCCAATCTGAGATCCTCCCTTATTAAAGTACTGGTTCCATCCCTTATCAGCGCAACACCACCTCCTTTTCCTTTTGCCTGTCCTTCCTAAATGTCGAAAATCCTTGAATTTTCAGTTCCCAGTCTTGGTCACACTGTAGCCATGTTTCTGTAATGGTAATTAGATCATACCCATTTACCTTTTTTGGGCCTTTAAATCATCTACCTTGTTGCGAATGCTGTGTGCATTCAGGTAGAGTGCCGTTAACCCTGCCGTCTTGACATTATTCTGCACCCTATGCCTAGTTGATGCTCGCCTTTGTTTCACCTGCCTTCTAATGTCACTTGCTACTGTTCTACCTTCTATTTCCAGCTTTACTTCCTTCCAATTTGAGCGACACCTCAGGTTCCCGTCCCCCTGACAAGCTAGTTTAAACCCTCCCCAACAGCACTAGCAAATTTCCTTACGAAGATGTTATTTCCGGTCCTGTTAAGGTGTAGCCGGTCCATCTTGTACAGGTCCCAAATGCCCCAGAACCCATCCCAATACCTCAGAAATCTGATTCCCTCCCTCCTACACCAATTCTCCAGCCACATGTTCAATCGCTCATTTCTCTTATTCCTATGCTCACTCGCACATGGCACTGGGAGTAATCCTGAGATTACTGCTCCTGAGGTCCTGCTTTTTAATTTTCTTTCTAACTCCCTAAAATCTGCTTTCAGGACCTTATCCCTCTTCCTGCCTACGTCACTGGTACCAATGTGGACTACAACCTCTGGCTGTTCCTCCTCCAGAAGGATGTCCTGCAGCCGCTCCGTGACATCCTTGACCCTGGCACCAGGGAGGCAACACACATTCCTGGAGTCACGTTTACTGCCACAAAAACGCCTGTCTGATCCCCTGACTATCAAATCCACTATCACTATTGCTCTTCCACTCTTCTTCCTCCCCTCCTGTCCAGCTGAGCCACCCATGGTACCATGGACTTTGCTCTGGCTGCACTCCCCTGAGGAACCATCACTCTCACCAGTATTCAAAATGGAAAACTGATTAGCAAGAAAGATAGACTCAGGGGCCTCCCGCACTGCCTGCCTGGTTCTCTTAAACCGTCTGGCGGTCACCCATTCCCTCCCAGCCTGCATGCTCCTAACCTGTGGTGTGACCACCTCCCTAAACGTACTATCCACGTAGTCCTCAGCCTTGCGGATACACAACAGTAACTCCAGTCCCCGCTTGAGTTCCAAAACCTGGAGCTCAAGCTTCTGCAGCGGTGACACTCCCTGCAGATGTGTTCGTCTCGGACACGTGGTGGATCTATGACTTCCCACATACCGCAGGATGTACATTCCACTCGGCCGAGCTGACCAGCCATACCATAACTTTAAAAACTTTTTATTACATTGAGTAGAATAACTTACCAGTTCCTCACCAATCAGCTTCTTCCCCTGTACCAAAGAGTGAAGCAGCTACTAGAGGCTGAAAAAAGGTAGAAGAAAGAAAGGAACCCGTCCTTCCCTCAACAAACTCCCACTTTACACTCTGTGCACTCAAAGCAGCTCTCAATGCAGTCAAATGTATTTTTTTCTTAATTTATGCTTCCCCTCCTTACTGAACTCCGTCACTTACCAAACCTCCATCTTCATACTCTGTGCCCTCCAGCAGCACTCAGTTCAGACAAGCAGCACTGAGAGTCCTCTGAATTTATACTCTAAAAACAATGCTGTGTCAACTCTGCTAGAGCTCTGCTACAGTTGAGAAACCAGTTTAATCTAGCTATCCTAATTAACCAGCTACAGCTACTCTCAGAGTGTTAGTCTCCCCCTGTTCAAAACTGCGAGAAACCTAACTTACCTCTTATTGGAAAGAGAAATTTCAATTAATTGCTAAATTTAAACAAAACAAAAATTAGTCTTGAGAGATTAACTCTTAAAATCTACTCACTTACCAAACTCCCTTTTTCACATGCAGTGCATGTCTGATCTGATTGTGCCCTTGACTCCATTTCCTGCCTGCCCCTCATAACCTTTAACACCATTGTAGGTCAGCCTAGTGAATCTTCTCTGAACTGCCTCGAATGAATTTTGTACACTCTTCTAATTTAAAGTCATTCCTGGGGGTGGGTTATTGTCAAAGCCATTAGTTCCTTAAGTAAGGAGACAACTCTGTACACGGTACTCTAGGTGCAATCTCACCAATGCTCTGTAGTTGTAGCAAGACCTCCGTGCTTTGATACTCCAAACCCCTTACAATAAATGTCATTTGCCTTCCTAATTACTTGCTGTACCTGCATGCTAATTTTTTGTGATTTATGTACAAGGACACCCAGGTCCCTCTGTACCACAGCATTCTGCAGTCTCTCTCCATGTAAATAATCTGCTTTTCTATTCTTCGCGCCAAAGTGGATAACCTCCCATTTTCCCACATTATACTCCATCTGCCAAATTTTTGCCCACTCACTTTAGCTGTACATATCTCTGCAGCCACTTTGTGTCTTCCTCACAATTTGCTTTCCTACATATCTTTGTATTGTCCACAAATTTGTCTACAATACACTCGGCCCCTTCATTCAAGTCATTAATGTAGATCTTAAATAGTTGAGGCCCCAGCACTCTTCCCTTTGGCACTCCACTCATTCCAGTTTGCCAACTGGAAAATGTCCCATTTATCTGGACTCTCTGTTTCCTGTTATGATACTATGGTCACTGTTCCCTAAATGTTTCCTTACTGATACTTGTCCACTTGAACCACCTCATTCTCTCAAATCAGATCCAGCAATGCCTTCTTCCTCATTGGGTCAGAAACATAATAATCAAGAAATTTCTCCTGAAAACACTTCAGAAACTCTTCCCTTTCTTGCCCTTTATATTTTTACTATCCCAATCTATCCTCTTTGCTGACGATGCTGCTTTAACATCTCACACTGAAGAGTGTCTGCAGAGTCTCATCGACAGGTTTGCGGCTGCCTGTAATGAATTTGGCCTAACCATCAGCCTCAAGAAAACGAACATCATGGGACAGGACGTCAGAAATGCTCCATCCATCAATATTGGCGACCACGCTCTGCAAGTGGTTCAAGAGTTCACCTACCTAGGCTCAACTATTACCAGTAACCTGTCTCTAGATGCAGAAATCAACAGGCGCATGGGAAAGGCTTCCACTGCTATGTCCAGACTGGACAAGAGAGTGTGGGAAAATGGTGCACTGACACAGAACACAAAAGTCCGAGTGTATCAAGCCTGTGTCCTCAGTACCTTGCTCTATGGCAGCGAGGCCTGGACAACGTATGTCAGCCAAGAGCGACGTCTCAATTCATTCCATCTTCGCTGCCTCCGGAGAATACTTGGCATCAGGTGGCAGGACCGTATCTCCAACACAGAAGTCCTCGAGGCGGCCAACATCCCCAGATAATACACACTACTGAGTCAGCGGCGCTTGAGATGGCTTGGCCATGTGAGCCGCATGGAAGATGGCAGGATCCCCAAAGACACATTGTACAGTGTGCTCGCCACTGGTATCAGACCCACCGGCTGTCCATGTCTCCGCTTTAAAGACGTCTGCAAACGCGACATGAAGTCCTGTGACACTGATCACAAGTCGTGGGAGTCAGTTGCCAGCGTTCGCCAGAGCTGGCGGGCAGCCATAAAGGCGGGGCTAAAGTGTGGCGAGTCGAAGAGACTTAGCAGTTGGCAGGAAAAAAGACAGAAGCGCAAGGGGAGAGCCAACTGTGTAACAGCCCCGACGAACAAATTGTTCTGCAGCACCTGTGGAAGAGCCTGTCACTCTAGAATTGGCCTTTATAGCCACTCCAGGCACTGCTCCACACACCACTGACCACCACCAGGCGCTTACCCATTGTCTCTCGAGATAAGGAGGCCAAAGAAGAAGAAGATCCCAATCTATATTAGGATAATTAAAATTCCACTATTTTAACTACTCTATAGTTTTTGCACCTCTCTTTAATTTCCCTGCAAATTTGCTCTTCTATACCTTCCCACTAGTTGGTGACCAAAGAATACACCGTTGCAGTCTATTAAATGATGCAATGATTACGAGCAAATCAAGTATGCATTTTCCTGATTATTTAAGGGTGATTAATAGCAAGTCCTTGCATCATGATTTGACCTTTTAATTATTACTTTACTTTTACTGTAAAGCAGTATTCTATACCAACCATTAGCAGAGCTAAATGACAAGTCAAATTGCAGTAGACTGTCTTGAACAAATTTGAGACTTATACCTGCTGAATTTAGAACCAAACATAAGAATCTAAACTGACTTTGTCACATGCCTTTCATACAACTAAAGGAGAACATCACAGACAGCAATCGAAAACTGGCCAACAATAAATCTTTAACAACCATGAATAGTATTTACAAATTGTTACCTGTGGGCAAATTCTATATGGTGGAGGTGAGCAAACCTGAGAAGACGTTCTAGCTAAAGTTAGCTCACATTTTAGCTAGCACTTTGCAGTCACTCTTTAAAAGGAAACATTCTTTATACATGTACCAAAAAAGTAACCATATAGGATGAATATGGCCATCTGATTGTTTTTTTGTGTCGAATGGGGTTCTCAACCAGGAGTCCGCAGACACCTAGGGGTCCCTGAGAAAGTTTCAAGGAATCTGTGTTATATTCCAGAAAAACAGTTGGTTAAGGATAGAACTGGAGTTAATCTTTACACACTTTTATGTGCACTTATTTACAGAATTACAGGTGACAAGAATAGACCTCCGAACCCAACAACCAGAGTTTCAGTTTGAGTCAATTTATAGAGGCACAAGTGTATCCCCAATTAATGCCCAGCACCTGAATATAATCAAACATAATTAATAGGTTCCCTTCTCCCTCTGTTTACAATAAAAATTTCAAACAAATTAAATCAAAAACCTCTATATGTACAAAGCATTACATTGCGAGACACCCCTCCTCTCGGACCCTTGACAATTTCTTCATACATTCATTTCTTTTTGTAAAACAAACAGACAGTTGATGACTTGCATCCAACCATTAAATTTTAGAGATTTTCTTTCTCTCCAACATTTGTTTCAATCCAGCAAGGTCAATCTGTAACTTTTCCTCACACACACACTTTTCTTACAGTGTACATGATCTCTCAATGAACAATTGTCTCCATAACATTCAATGGGTATACTGTCTTCAGTACAACCCTTGTACAGGATCACATTTAAAATATTTGTCAAACAGAATACCATATCTACTGTCTCCATAAGACCCAGTGTTTCAGCAGCTAAAGTACTTTTAACAAACCTTTTTTTTCTTAGCCTCCCAAGCTAAAGGATAACACTTTCCATTCTCATCCATAAGAAATATTATGAAATCAGCTGCACTAAAACAGACATCAGAAAGATTAGCATGTTAAACATAGCTAAAAATGACTAGTTTCATTTCTTTGAGTCACCTAAGGATGAAAGCTTAAGTATGCATATCTCCAGATTTATTTTTTTAAATGTTTCATTTGCCCTTAAGATATGCTCTATTTTGGGGTGTTTCATCATAGTATTTAACTCCAGTACATCAACACTAGCATCGGGTCTTTTCTGAGTGCCTGACCAAGTCAACTGCAATGAAGCTTCACAATTGCTCTGCCTCTTTAGATATCTCATGGGCAGGATCTTCCATTTGGGCTCAGGACCCGGATGTCAGTATCATTTCCTGGTCTCAACCTTGCTCTGAAGGGGGAAGCAGTCACAGGTTGTGATTTTCCGGTAGTCAGCCCTAATTGGCTGGAGGGTGGGTTTGGTGGCCAATTAGTGGTGGCGGGTACAGGAAGGAGGTGGGAGGCTGAAAGTGTGGGCCTGATTTAAAGGGATGACGGCAGCCATTATTGTGGCAGCCATCTTGCAATGGAATGACAGGGAGAAGTGAAGAAGAGAGGCGATGACAGGCACCTGTGGCAGGGCAGCCTCAAGGTTTAGTGATACCACCCTTGAGGTGATGCTGGAGGCGGTGCAGGAAAGGGAGGTGTCTTGTTCCTGGACAGTGGCAGGAGAAGGTCACCCAGCCAGATGACGCAGGCATGGATGGAGGTTGCAGAGCATGTGAGCAGCCTTAGTGTTATGAGGAGGACCTGGGTGCAGTAAAAGGTTCAATGAACTTCTTTATTCTGGTAAGGTGAGTGCAAGTGACATCCAGATGACAGGCCTCCAGGTCTGTAGCCACCAGCAGAGCAAAATCAGGGTGCATGGTGCTCCTGAACATGGGAGAAAAGTCTGCCGAGGATAATAATAAGGCTCAAATCCTTAGTGCGACTGAGGAGCTGGTAGCACTGATAAATGCAGCCCCTTGTTTCAATGAGCTGCTGGAATTGGTGATAGAGGCCAGCATTTCCCTATTTCTCTCTCTTTTGTCCTTGCAAGAGAAGAAATAGCACAATGCTTGTGAGGTGGCTCTGACCTGCGCAGAATCCATGCAATGTTCTGTAGCATTGACGCGTCAGTGGCATTGATGGTGCAAAAATGCATGGACTGGATGTCATTTACACCCCAGTTGGTGGTCCCCTTTAGTGATCCAGAGCCATCAAAGGGCTGAGGCAGGCACCAATGAGGATGAGGGTGCCACCCCTCACAGGCACCCTCATCATCATGGCCTCCTCTATGCAGCAGAGGCCAGCAGCCTCTGGAGGTGCCCCTACTGATGAGGATGACCACCACGGTCATCTCAGCCGCAAGCAGACACACGCGAGCAGGCTGCCTCTACCTCACCTGAGGTCGCAAGGGAGCACCGCGTAAAAATGGCTGAGTGAAGGCCACCATGTCATTCACTGCATTGAGTGGTTCACTTGGGTGACTTTCATTTGTGATTGTGTAAATTGTTATTTATTAATTGCATTGGAGATGCTGAGCCATGATCCCAGATGTGTATGCTTCCATTCTTTAATAGCAAGACTGGAAAAAAGGGAAGAAGTGGTGAAGGGAAGCAATGCTCTTTGAGTGGGGATACTGAGACCATTGGAGAGATGTGTACCATGCATTGTCGGTAGGAGTGGAACTATTCAAAGTTGTCTGTTTAATCGATGTGTTCTCACAATCAGAGCAAAGCGAGTGCCAGAGCATGCTGTTCTGCTGGATCAGTAGCACTCAGGTGAAACATGTCTGGATCAGATGTTTCCTAGTGTTCATGCCATCCTGATGAGTGATTTGACCCCTGAGACAGCCCTGGCCACCTCCCTGCACAACATGGACACTGTTCTGCTCTGCATCTTCCTCTTCTTCTTCCTCCTCCGATGAATTGTGTCAATCTAACACTTCATCGTCTTCAAGATCCACACCTCTCTGGAGGGCCATGTTATGGAGAGCACAGCAGATCATCACAATGCGTGAGACTCTTGCAGGAGCGTACTGCAGGGCACCACTCAACTGGCCCAGGCACTGCAACCGCATCTTCAGAAGCCAGATGGCCTGCTTGATGGTGGTCCTTGTTAGCAGGTGGCGTCAGTTGTAGCACTTCTGTGCTTCTGTCTCGGGGTCATGTAAACATGTGTGTAGCCATCTCTTCAAGGGATCTCTCTTGTCCCCTAGCAGCCATCCACAGAGTTTGGATGGTGACATTGAGCTGCAACACTCTGGACTGCTGGAGGACGAAAGCTGCCAGGATAGCGAGAGTACACATGCATAAAGCACTTGATGTGGTTGCATACCAGCTGAATGTTGAGGGAGTGGAAGCATGTCCTTTTGATAAATCTTACTGGCTGCTTACTTGGCACCTTGAGGGCCACATGGGTGCAACTGATGATACCCTGCACATGTGGGAATCCAGCAATGGAGGTGAGCCCCACTGTTATTTGTGCCTGCGAGGCCACATCTGTTTGAAATTGTATGTAATGCCCAGCTTTCACAAGTAAGGCTTCAGTAACTTGCGTGGTACAATGGTGTGCTGCCGCTTCAGAGACGCCACCAAAGTCCATTGCTAATCGTTGGAAGGAGTCAGAGGTGAAGACGTTCAAGGCTCAGTGAATTTAACAGAAAAATTGCATACTAGCCCTTAACAAGCTGACAACGAACTCGTTAACAGGTTTAATTAAGCATTTCTCAGAATCATAAGGGCTGCCAGGTCTTCTACCCCCACTCAACAAAATCGCTGACCGTTGGAACGGTGTCAGGAAACCGGCACAATGGCTGGCGCTGGAAACTATGCACTTTCCCACCTCCATTTGGCCACCAGAATCCTGCCCAACTTTCTGTGATGACCCAGCATGATTAACTGGGATGGGAGTAACACACTCTTAATAGGGTTGTTGATTTAAAGTTATTCCCGACCTACTCTGCTTAATAACTAAACAATATATTTATCAGCCCCACAAGCCTGACTCCCAATCTTAAATTCTACTCAAATTGATTAACATATTTCTCAAATTACACAGTACTACCCCATAAGATATCATCAACATGCATCATGAAGATGCCTGGAAGTTTTCCTTTAGAATAGCAATAAAATATTGCGGGATCTGCTTGTAGTTAAGCACAACCGATTTTCAGCAAAACAGATCCCACTGAAAAGTAACACACCCTGGAAGCTTCATTCAGGCCAAAGACGAATTTGTTTTGTTTTCATAGTTTTCCTTATGCATTTGTGCCTCTTTGGGCAGTATCAAAAACACTCCTCCCTAAAAGGTATTGCCTTGCAGATGCGGCTTTTATGTCAATTGATCTACACTCCCATGAATATGTGGCCAAAAAAGCTGAAAAGATTTTCAAGATTACATTTTCAGCTGTGGGAGAGCCCACTTTACATCTGTATCACCTATTCTTCAAAACTCCTAGCAACTATCCTTGCTTTAGCCTTATAAGTCCCATCTGCAAAGACTTTCTCAATACAAATTCATCTACGATAAAGATGGTTGCCCCTTATCTGGTCCCCTAAGAATAAACTTCAAACTTTCTCCAACTATTTAAACCCCTTTGTTTTGTCTCTTTTATTAGTTTATCATCAAGTTTATTGGCAGGCACCAAAACCTCCAGATCATGCAGACTTCTGCTTCTAGTTCTGCACCGAGACTGTTCTGTGGCCTTTACCTCATTGCACAATCTATTCAAGCTATGGCCTCCACTTGGACTTTATGTCTGTTGGGACTACCACTGCAAGATCGCTGTCTTGCACTATTGGAAGGTCTTTCTCCGGTGCGTGATGGTTTTCTGGAGCAAGGGTCTTCCAGACAAGGGTCGGCAATGTCCCCGTACACAGACACCAGTGTCCGTGGTAAAAGATTTTGAGGTCTGTGACTGGTAATTTCAAGGACAAGAAATTTCCCATTGGCTTCTTCTTTCTGACTAGAGTGTCTATGAAAAAAAATTGCCCTGTCAATTTCACTGCTGACAGCTGACAGGTGCTGAGAGCGGGAATGGCACTTCCAAACTTCGGACAGCTTCAGAGTTTTCCGGTGGCTTCCAATTTTTTTTTGAAAGCCTGCCGGAAAATGTCAAATCTGTCTGAAGTTCAGAAGCTGCTGTTCCTGCTCTCAGCAGTGGTCGGTGGAGGGGAGGGAGGGAGAGAGTGAAGATAGAGAGGAGGGACGGGGTGGAAAGAGAGAGGGGGCGAGAGAGAGAGACAGATAGAGGGGGAAGAGAGAAGCGGAAAGGGGGAAGAGAAGGGGGACGTGGGGGAGACAGAGAGAGGGGAGACAGAGAGCGGGAACAACTCAGTGAGGGGGACAACACAGAGAGGGGGGATGACACAGATAGAGGGAACAACACAGAGAGGGGTGAACAACACTGAAGGGGGGATAACAGGGAGGGAACACAGAGAGGGGGGAACACAGAGTGGAGGGCACAGAGAGGGCAGGACACAGAGAGGGAGGGGGAGAGAGAGGCAGAGAGAGAGAGGCAGAGAGAGAGGAGTGAGAGAGAGTGATCAAGATCACTCCTGACAGATGAACATCTATCTGGAATATTTCGCATCACTACAAGTGTGCGGGCAGACAGTGACTACTTATGCAAGCAAAAGAAAAATGCTAGGCATCTTACTAAATCATTGTCCAACATAGTGATGAGAAAATAAGTCAATAAATTAGTGTCTTTGAAAGCTTCTTCACAAAAATGCACATTTGTTGTTGTTTTGATTAATAGCAAGTTAAATTTTTAATGTCTTTATCTTTCGAAATTGTCTCAGCAGCCCCCTATGTAAGACAAAAATTGTAATGTGGCCCACCACACGAATAGGTTGGACAACCCTTTCTCTCTCTGTCCCCTCCCCACCCCCCTCTCTCTCTTCTCTCTCTCCCCCAGTCCCGAGCAGCTAGGCTGTTTTAAAACACAAGTTTAAAGGCTTGTGTTATGTAAATTCATTTTAAAATGGCAAAAGTTACTTAGGGAATTTCTCGATTTCTACGCTCTGGCACCCATTACTTTCACTTGGGTCACAAGCTCAGTGCCATTTTGAAAGTTGCTTGACCTTTACTTCTATATAAATGTCACAATTCTGCTGCTATCCATTTGGAATCACACTGTTCCAGAACTTGTATTGAGAGGAAAACAGGCAAAAAAAAAATCCAAGGATTCTCCAGAAGTCAGCCATGTAAGTTCCTCATGAATACAAGAGTCTGCCATAATGGGGCTGAGTGATATTGGCAAAAACAGGATGCTGCTGATCCATATACCATAGTTAGTAAATACAATGTAACGGATTACTAAATAATCCTTAATATATTGTTACCACCGAGGCGGGAGGAGTTCACTGTTCATTCTAGTTCCACTTCTCCAGCGAGGCCTGGACAACGTATGCCAGCCAAGAGCGACGTCTCAATTCATTCCATCTTCGCTGCCTTCGGAGAATACTTGGCATCAGGTGGCAGGACTATATCTCCAACACAGAAGTCCTTGAAGCGGCCAACACCCCCAGCTTATACACACTACTGAGTCAGCGGCACTTGAGATGGCTTGGCCATGTGAGCCACATGGAAGACGGCAGGATCCCCAAAGACACATTGTACAGCGAGCTCGCCACTCGTATCAGACCCACCGGCCGTCCATGTCTCCGCTATAAAGACGTCTGCAAACGCGACATGAAATCGTGTGACATTGATCACAAGTCGTGGGAGTCAGTTGCCAGCAATCGCCAGAGCTGGCGGGCAGCCATAAAGACAGGGCTAAATTGTGGCGAGTCGAAGAGACTTAGTAGTTGGCAGGAAAAAAGACAGAGGCGCAAGGGGAGAGCCAACTGTGCAACAGCCCCGACAAACAAATTTCTCTGCAGCACCTGTGGAAGAGCCTGTCACTCCAGAATTGGCCTTTATAGCCACTCCAGGCTCTGCTTCACAAACCACTGACCACCTCCAGGCGCGTATCCATTGTCTCTCGAGATCAGGAGGCCCAAAAGAAAGAACTTCTCCACAGTTCACAACATATTTTTTTTTCTCACTTACCAATATGGTCAATCATAGACTCTATTTTGATCCCAGAATAAAACACACCAACCAGGTTTCTTTAATAAACAACAAAATTATCAGTTTATTATAAAACAAGTCTTAACCTGAGATGACTGTGAAGTAAAGCATAAACACACAGAATGAAATATTAAAATTCCCTTTTTACCTTAGCCCCTCACTCTCTCTCTCTCACACACACACACACATACACCGGTTAACCAGAAAAATAAAGGGATTTACATTTTAGAGCTCTATTACAAACAAAAACAGACACAAAATACAGTTAGGTTAAATACTTGCTAATTCTTGAAGAAGAAAGAGAAGGTATGGAAAGATGTCCTTTGTTTTGGTTTGGCATCCCAAATGTGTATAGATGGCTGTCACTGGAATAGTTCTTTTCAGGTGACATTGAAGATCAGTTTGGGTAGACCTCCAGGAAATGCAGCAACTGAGGTTTCAGGCCTTACAGGAGGAATGCAGCCACAGTTTCAGTCTGCTTCTTACACCGGGAAGGCCCGGCCCGATATTGCCGGTGGCGGCTAGGCCTCATGGCAGCCTCCCCTCGCCACTCAGCTACGGGACCGCCATTTAAATATGTAAAGAGTTACTTACCATGCCCCATTATGTATCCCATTGCGTGGTATCAAACAGTTTAGAATATTGAGCTGAACGGGCGTCTCTCATGTGCCTTCCCATTCCCAACTGATAAAAGCCGGCAGAACAGAGGGTGCAGTGCTCGGAGCCTGTGAAGATGAGTGTTGTGAGACGGATCTTAACTCTACATTTGTGTATGGAGGTGGGTGGAGGAGGGCATTAAAGGGAGCACAACTCTGCATACATGGAGGGAGGTGGGCATGGATTGGTCCACCAGCGACATTACCTTTAACTGCCTACCATTGGTGGCCCCAACCCACACAAAGGGTTCCTGGAGTGCCATTGTTCTTTCACTCCCCCAATTATTCAAGGGCGTAGAGTGACCGACCCTCTTTATGGAGGGGGGGGGGGAGGGGTACGCGATGCCTCCGTACATGCATGGAGAGTTGTGCCCCCTTTAATATCATCCTCCACCCACCTCCCTACATGTATGCAGAGTTGTGCTCCCTTTATTGCCCTCCCCCACCCACCTCCATACACGAATGCACAGTTAAGACCCATCTCACAACACTCACCTTCACAGGCTCGAAGCACTGCAACCTCTGTTCCACCGGCTTTTATCAGTTGGGAACGGGAAGACACGTGAGAGACACCCGTTCAGCTCAATATTCTAAACTGTTTGATAGCTCACAGTGGGATACATAATGGGGCATGGTAAGTAACTCTTTACATATTTAAATGGCGGTCCCGTAGCTGAGTGGTGAGGGGAGGCTGCCATGAGGCCTAGCCGCCACCGGCAATATCGGGCTGGGCCTTCCCACTGTTGGGGTGCGTGGCAGCCTTCCCCGGAAGCATTTTCCGCCCCCCCCACCTCACAATGACCCCTGATGTTAGGGGGTCTGTAAAAGTCAGTCCAGTGTGAATCCGGAGGTCATCCGATAATGTCCATCTACCAATCCATGACATGGTGACATACTCTATTCTGTCAACAAAAGTAATTTGCATTGGCATTACATAGTATTTTGCTTGCTAGCTAGCTACTACAGTTGTGCTGATCGGCATTGATGTTTGCATGCTTAGTTACTTTACTTATAGGGAAAAATGTGTTATAAATCTGACTACGTTTTGATGGCATTAGATTGGCTATAACTTTACATATAGATTAATTGCCCCATTTCTGTGGCTGAGTCAATAATTTTGTCAAACGTCCGTGGTGCAACATGTCGGTGCCTATCCCTGCTTCCAGACCCACTATCAGTACTTGCGCTGTGTGTTTTTATACACGACTCTTTCACTCCATTCTGCCAGTTCATGGACCTCATATCTTGGCCATCATCCTGAACATTCAACCAATATTTAAACTTGCCAGTCGGTTTTCCTGCACGTCCCATAATTGTTGCATCCCTCCATTCACTAGACCCCTCTGGAATGTATGTCACCTGAGTACCCAGCCTGGGCAATTGGCCTTTGGATGTAATAGCTCTGTCCTGTGTGTCATGATCACTCACAGTACCACTATCCAGCTTTTGATCTACCATATTCTGTTCCTCAGGATCTTCATCATAAAACACATGAGCACTTAAGGTACAAGGTGCCTTATTTACTTCTATCAGCTGCACAGACTCCAAGGTTTTGTAACTAATTCTGATTAATCATGAGCAATGAACCTTAACAGTTTGACTGCCATGTTTGATAGCACTGTCTTACCACCATGACCTATTATCTTACCAGGGTCTTTCCATTCCCTATGACCCTCTCTTTTAAAATACACCAAATCTCTTGAATTAAGTTTTGTCTTGGATGGTCTTCTATAATATGTCAGAGCTCTCTGAGATCTCAGCCTTGATGAAAACATGTTTCCCTGCACATAAAGCATTCAGCTGTGCAGAAAAAATTTAACTAATTGTAGTACCTTCTGGAGGAGGAGGACTATCGCACAGCACAGAAGGCAATTTGGGATTTTGCCCATAGGTTAATTGATAAGATGTATACCCTCCAACTAGCTGGCATGAATTCTTTGTGTGAAATGCACATGCTGGGGTGGTTGTCAACTTATAGTCTGGTTGATCAGATACAATATTTGCAGCATTTCATCGATCACTGCACAATTAATTTGACAGAGTTCATTGCTGAAAGGACTTTCAGCTGCTGTATTCATGACCATGATGTTTATGCTTTCATTCGTGTTTCGGAACTCATCATTGACAATTTCCCCTCTATTATCAGTCAGAAGCTTTGCTGGTGCCCCAAGTCTGGTCCCTATCCATTGCTCCATGACTTTGTCTGTAATAACCCTTTTGTTCTTGCTAAGTATCATTGTAGAAAGCCTATATCTGCCTGCCAGGTCTACAAAATGTAGAATAAAAATATTTCTGTCTTTGTCCCAGGCCTTTAGATCCATGGAAAACTACCTCGTTAAAGTCACGTACCAATGGAAATCTTACACTAGGATGTGTGGTGCCCTCTAATGCGTTTTACAGATTTCACATTTCCCACTAAACTCTTCCATTAGTCTCATAAACTCTGCATCAACCACATCTGCATCTTTTAGTAGGATTTTTAACCTTAGACAAGTAGGGTTAGCAAATTGTCTTTGCACCTGAAAGAAAATGTTCTTTTTGTCTCTTTGATTCTTATCACCTGATGCCATTAATACTTGTCTAATACTCTGCTGAGAAAAGGTTTTGTTGAAAGGATACAATAATGCTCTGACTGTGTAAACTGCAGATCTACTGACTTTCCAAAAATAATTGCCTTATCATGCTCCCTGTCAATCTTTTGTGCCTTTTTCATAGAAGGTTTACTCAACCGCATAAATATCTCACTAGAGATGTGTTGGCATCCTTCCATCTATGAAAGATGATTGGCATGCAGCAAATAATCCATTTAAGTGATGTGTCTTCTCTTGGTGTATCTTTGTTGATGGCTGTGAAGGTCAATCCTTGAGAGGCAGGTTGTGCCACAAGTGCTGCATGTGAAGCGACCAAGTGATGCTGTGAGTTGTTGCTTTTGACATTGTCGCCTGTTGCAAAAACTATATCAATTCTTATAAAATGGCTTACTCCAGCTATTTTACAAGGCATTAAAACTGTCTTTAGTCACCTCAGTGTGCTGCCATGTCCAAAGCAAAAAGTAATATTTTATATTCATTAAGCTTGCATCGATCCTCACTACTTAGTAAATCAAGATAACATTTTACTCAATCTGTTCTACATACTGTTGAAGTGCAAGCACTATCTAGCACTGCATAGTTAAAGGAGTCATGACTAACATATTCATTACAGGACTAAAACTCCTGTGACCAGTATAATTTGTTCAGATTCATCATTATCTTCACCCTATTCCCCAAAATGTTATTTGTCATGTGTCATTTTGAGGACCTAGCCTCTCTGCTTTGGGCAGTTCATTGCATTATGATACTTTGAGTCACACCTGAAGCACCTATTCATGGTATCTTCGGCATTCCTTTATTCATTCATCCATTATTGCTGTTCCAATTCTGTCTTCTGCTGTAATAGCCAGATCTGTTAAAGGCCCTTTCATCCTTAATCTTCCTGTCTTTAATCCTTCCATTGTACTAATGCCGGCTTCCTGTATCTGGACCATTTCAATGGCAATCATTGAGTCCTCTATTCTATATCACCGTAGAATGATGTATTTGTTCCATGAAGGCTGAAGGAAATGACTGCTTCCCTAGGAATTATCTTAAGGTCGCAGAGATCTGATTCAACAGGATCTCCCTCTCTGAGAACCAAACACCAGTCAGAACCAGTACTCTGTCCATATGAGTTACCTGAGCACAATCCAGCAATTTAAATGCTGGTACTGAATCAGGGATCCCCAAATTTAATTTTATCAATCTTTTATACAATCTGTTAAAGTGCATGATATATTCTTCCATGGAATGAATATGTTTTCCGAAATCTATCAAAGATAGACCATGCCTCATAGGCATTTAACAAATTATCTTTCTTGTACATTTCATCAAAGAACTCGAATAGATGGTCCAAACCTTCATCACCATTCAACTGACAGGCATCCAGCTCACAACATACTTTACTTCTGATTTGACTTGTTGTAAGAAGCCAACAACAGTAAGGCCATATCTTGTTTCCGCTTTGGTAGGGACGTAACCCCTGTCCACATATCCACTTTATTTGTCAACTGATCATGTGGTTCAGACTCCGAGAACATCAGAGGGTAATCATACCCCAACAATTTACACATGCTTTCTGCCATTTTTTTCACAATGGCTACTAGGATTGTAGTTTACTGCCTGAATTTTTTTTCTTAGCTTCCAACTTCCACCTTTAAGGAACCATCCACTGCTCCCATGTTATAATCTAGAAAGCCAGCTGATAAAGGATAGAACTGGAGCCAATCTTTACACACTTTTATAAGCTTTTTATTTACAGAGTTACACATTAAAAACATGTACCTCAATTTCAAAACCACAATTTCAGTCTGTGTCTATTTATTGGGGCACAAGTGTATCCCCAGTTAATGCCCACCACCTGCACACAATTAAATTAGTACACAATTAACAGTCCACCAGTGGCTCCCTGACTCAGTGGTGCAGACAATTTAAAGTTAATTTAATGGAGATCCCCAAAGGTTACACTATCCAGGGCACAGAGTTTTACCTTCCAGCCCCAATTCAGCAATGAAAACCAGCACAGTATCACGTTAGTCCCCAGCCCCAGCCCTGCATAAAATGTGAGGAACCAGAATCCCCACTTGGTCCCAGAGGGTCATGGATATCAGTCTAGCACCATGTTGTTAAGGAGACAGCTTCCAGTCTCAGTGGGTATGCTCTCTCATTAGTAATAGACAAGAGAAGTGAGAGCGAATACAGCCATCAACACCATCGGTCTTATCAGCACTAGCAACTTCAGTGACAGTCCACCAACTACACAGTGACAGTCTTCCAGCTTCAGTATAACTCTACCAACCTCAGTGACAGTCAACTAACATCAGTGACTGTCTATTAAGTTCAGTATAACTCTACCAGCTTTAATGACAATATACTAACCTCAGCGTTAGTCTATTAACATCAGTGACAGTCTACTAACTTCAATATAACTTTACCAATCTCAGCAGCAGTCTATTAACTTAAGCAGAACTCTACCAACTGCAGCGACAGCCTACTAATTTAAGCATAACCAAGCCAGGATGAACATTGACCATGACATGCCATGTACTTATCGAAGATATCTCCACAACTTGACAGAATTGTTGTACAGCACCATCAACAAGTTTCACATTAAGTGAGTAAAACAAAAATAAAAAATATAATATTAAATTGTATAACTGATTTTTATAAAGAAAAAAATATTGGTGTTACGGACAGCAATGGAATTTTTATAACACAAGAGGGGGACCTCAGAAGCAAAAAGGTTGAGAATCTCTGGTGTAGAACATAGGATACATAGGGTAAACAAGGGCTATGAAAAATTTAGAGGCACATTTTGGATTATATATATACTTTTGGAACTTTAATAGACTGCTGTCATATCCATTTTGGTCAAATGTTGACACTAACGCTTGTTTATTTCTCTCTCACAAGATTGCTGAAAGGAACTGGCAAACTTGTAATGGAGATGTTGCTGGTCAAGATATATGATTTGGAACGATACTTGCCAAATTCTGGGTGATCACCAGTGGGATCTGAACATAAGAACATAAGAAATAGGAGTAGGAGTAGACCATATGAAGAATCTCTTGGATTTAAATACTTAAGTATTAATAGTGCAACATTGTGATAAAAACATCCAGAAAAAGCAACTTTCAAAAACTCAAGCTAGAAATATAGGTAAGTAACGTTGCTATCAGTGTACAAAGAACCTTTACTCGTTCTTAATTGGTGCTAAAACTGTTGCACTGACACTGCACTTCTATGAATTATGCCTAACTGCACCCTACTTTTAAGTTTACCTTTTCTTAGGGTCAGTGTGTTTTAAGTAACCAGTTTAATAGATTAATTATCCTATGGAGGGGGTAAAATTAGCAGAAACAATAAAGGGAGGAAGGTGAAACAGAATTTTGCAAGCACAAGATCGAAAGTTTACCTTACAAGTAATGACTTTTATTCTCCATCATATTTTCACTCTTAACAGGTCCCTAAACTGATTATGCGACCTCAAGCAAGGGTGGGGGAATTTTACCCCACAAAATAGGGTGATTTTGGAGTTGATGGGAAAGTAAAATAACTAAATTTCCAGTTTAATAGAGGCACGTTTGGATGCCTGCGAGGAAACTACTCCACAAACTTGAGGCTTTAACTAATGCAGGCTGGAAGGTAGTTATCAAAGCAATTAACATCCTTAGTCTCATTTAAGTTTTTTTCAATTGAACTTTACTTAGCATTAAATTTATGATGTCCAACATGGGTTTCCCAGGGCACAGGAAACTGACTAGTGAAATGGAGATGAGATTGAGCTACAGTTCAGATGGGTACTTAAACTTGTGATTGCCCCATCTAAATAAAAGCTCACTAATTACTGCTGGTGTCTCCATTCTCTCTGGCAAACGTTCGGTAGAGAGTTTTTATGTTGATGCAGCTTCTAAACTTTGGAGGCTTTCAAACTGACAGGATTATATGGGAGGAGCATTGGATGTGTTTGACAGCACATCAGAAGAGGCTGACCATCACCACCGATGGCAACAATGATGTTGTGGTCAGATCAGCACATGCACAGGAGGGAGGTACACAGGAGATGGGCCGAGGTGGCCGGGGTTTACAGACAAAGGTTCAGCTTCCTTGATCTCTCAGAAGAGTACTGCTTTCACAGGTTAAGATGGTCCTGACGGGTAGTTGCAGATATCTACAGACTCTTAGATGAACTGCCTCCTGCTGGACCTGGCAAACATGTATTACCAGTGTCTATGTAAGGCAACACCACCCTCAATTTTATTTGTCACTGGTTCCTTCCAGGGCCTGTTGGAGACATCATGAGGATCTCGCAGTCGGCTGCAGATAAATGCATAAGGATTGTTTGGCAGGTCTGGGTGTTATTTAAAATTCATCTGTGATGACAATAGACAAAAAGATTGAACATCTGAATTTACCTCCCTGCAGGATTCCCATATGTAGCAATCTGAGGCACCACTATAGCAAGCAGTAGATTTTATACACTGCAAGGATTATTAGTCCATCAATGTTCAGCTGGTGTCCAATCACAAGAAGAGGTTCATGCAGGTCTGCACCAGATTCCCTGGGAGCTGAACTGTCATGATGCATTCAGACTGCGGCAGTCCAACATTCCAGACTTTAGGTCTGGCTCTCTGGAGACAAGAAATGTCTGTTTCAAACTTGGCTCATGCCATCTGTGAGGAACCGGACTAATGTGGTGCAGGAGCACGACAACAAGAGCCACATAATTACCAAAAACCCATCAAAAACACAATTTTTAAATTTGCAGATGACACCAAATTGTTGGGGGGTGGGGGAATGATGGAGTGATGGTGAAAGTTAATACTGAAATGGACTGCAGCAAATTACAGGAAAATATTAACAAATTTGCAGATTGGGCACATAATTGGCAAATGAATTCCAACATAAATATTTGTGAGTTATTACATTTTGCTGAGAAAAATAAGGATGTTGCATATTACTCAGAAAATAAGTATCTAAAAGTGGTAGAAGAGCAAAGGGATGTGGGAATACAAATACACAAATCACTAAAAGTAGCAACACGGGTTAACAGGGCCATAACAAAAGCAAATCAAGCACTTGTGTTTATTTCTAGAGGGATAGGATTGAAAAGTAAAGAAGTTATGCTAAACTTATATCAATCTTGGTCAGACCACACCTGGAGAACTCCGTATAATTATAAAGAGATATAGCGGCACTGGAGAAAGTACAAAAAAGATTTACAAGGATGATACCAAAAATGCGGGGGTACATCTATCAGGAGAGGATGAACAAGCTGAGTCTCTTTTCTCTTAAAAAGAGAAGGCTGAGGGTTGACCTAATAGAAGTCTTTTGATAGAATGAATGCAGAGAGAATGTTTCCATTTGTGGTGAAGAACAAAACTAGAGGCCATCAATATAAGGTAGTTACCAAGAAATCAAATGGGGAATTCAGAAGAAACTTCTTTACCCAGAGTGGTGAGAATGTTGAATTTGCTACCACAGGTACTGGCTGAAGCAAATAGTATAGATGTATTTAAGGAGAGGCTAGATAAGCATAAGGAAGCAGGGAATAGGGTTATGCTGATAGAGCTCGATGAGGAAAAACAGGCGGAGGCTTGATTGGATCATAAATGCCTGTGTGGACTTGTTGGGCCGAATGGTCTGTTTCTGTTCTGTATACTCTACGTAATCCTACGTAACCACCAGATGTGTCATAAAACAGGGGTTCTCAACCATTTTGCTTCTGAGCCTCCCCACTTCGTGTTATAAAAATTCCACGGAGCCCTGTAACACAATTATTTCTTCTGTACAAATTTAGTTGTACAATTAAATATTTATTCATTATTATTTTTGTTTTATTTACTGATTGTGATACTTAGTACTGATAAACAATTCTCAATTTCCATGCTGGAAACACTCAGCGGGTCAGGCAGCATCTGTGGGGGAGAGAAACAGAATTAACGTTTCAGATTGATGACCTTTCAACAGAACTGGCCACCAAACTGAAAGATTAGCTCCGTTTCTCTCTCCATCTGCTGACTGTTTTCCAACATTTTCTGTTTTGATTTCACATTTCCAGCATCCACAGAATTTTGCTTGCTTGTGCACCTGCTTGTATGTGGGATCTTACAAGCACAATAATCCCTCCACTCCACTCCCCAAGAAAGGTTATACATGGGAACTTTACAGATGGAAATCAAAAAAACATCTACATTGTGGAAAGGGGTTAAATTATAAAATTATGAAACTAATAAACCTGTAAGTCTCATGCATTAGCAGTATGTCACTCTTGTTAGTTTAAACATGTAACTTACTATGGGTGCCACTGATGATTAAACACCACTTTGTGTAATGAGATGGGCTGCAATCCACCTCACTCCCTGATGATAAATCTGACGTCCACCATTTCCCCAAATGCTATCTAACTGCTTGTTCTGTGCCACGAGTGTGGCCCAATCGTCCGCGGATCAAAACGCTGGATACTGGGCACCGAAGAGCACAGTGCCCTCCTGTCCTGCACTTAAATGTAGCTGAACTGTTTCATTGAAGCTCTGCTGAGGCTGCCTCATTTGCCTTACCTACTCCTTCAAGGGCTCCTGTCTGGTTCCAGCACCACTAATATATTACCACATGGAGCATACAGGCTGCAAAAGTGTACAAACAGCAGCACTGCTGCTGTTGCTATGTATGCATGTATAGTTAGGCCAAGGAGATAGTAGCTGAAAGAAGATATAAAAAACAGGCAAAGGCTGGATTTTACCAGCAGTATTACTGGAAGTGGAGGACGAACTGCTGTTTGGATGGTGAAAGTGGTAGCATGCAGGTATGGCACATGGTAGTTGGGTTATTTTTGATATATCCCTTGAAACCATCTTGCAGAACCCTGTTTGAGAACGTCTGTCATAGAGCAGGCCATCGGAATGCTGAAGATGTCTAGATACCTCTGGAGGCACCCTTCAGTATTGTCCAGCAAGAGTGTCCAGAAGGATAGTGGTGTGCTGTGTCCTGCAAAACATTACATGGAGGAGAGGAATGCAGGTGAAGGAGGATGAAGGGGCTCATCACATCTTTGGATGAGGAGAACGTTAAGGAGGAAAGCAATGAAGATGAAGCACCAACTGCTACATAAGCCACATACATTACTGCCAGGGATGCCCTAATATTGCGACATCCACCTTGTAGTAACAACAATAAAACATAAGAAATGAAATTCTGGGGTCTTCTCCCACTAGCAGGACCCTGCCATCCAACCCTCAACCCTTTGCACCAAACCATGCATTCTCCCATTGTAACTGTGTTCATTATGAAACAAGTGAAAGGAAGATGTGATAATGGGCAAAGTATGGAACTGGTGCTGATCAATAAATTGTATGTGGCATTATAAAAAAGGGAAACTTAACAACATAACACTTTGCCAAATGCTCGTATGCCTATCCTTGGTGAATTACAATTTCTTTAACTTACATTTCCTACTGTTTCTACATGGTGCATCCCAGGTTTCAGCAGAGGTACTGGCAGGCTGCTCATGTCTCTGTCCTGATTGCTAAGATGCTTTTGGCCTATGCCTTCTGAGTTTTGAAGCCCAAAGACAATGGAAGGTCCACTAGCACCTTTGCAACAGCAGACTTGGCCATCAGGAGATGAGACAACTCGTTGGATAATGGCTGGGGGAGTGTGTTGGGGGGTGCGGCAGGGGGAGAATCAGCTGAGAAATGGAAGTGCTTTGAGTTAAGTTCCATATTCCCTCCCACTATCATCTCTCTCCTAGGCCAGCCACATCACTCCTACCACTCGGCTGCAGACCAGTTTGGTGGCAACTAGTACCACATTGCCAGGCCACAGATAAGGTATCTGCCATCTGTTTAAGGTGGCAGCAAGAAGGCATCCAAAGTCTGCATGGTCATGATCATTGTGTGCATGGACTCATTTGAGAGCTGTGCTTGAATCTCCAAAGAGGCAACCATTTTTTCTATGACAAACCATCTTGCAGTTTCCTGCAACACCAATCCTCCAGTGAACAAGTTGGACTCCTCTATTCTCTCCACTATTGTGGAGAGGTGCATGGTACATCAGCCAGAACCTGGTGAAGTTGCTGATGCACCTCTAGCATTCTCCTTCTCAATGATAGCCCTCAGGGTTCAGCATCTGTGTCCTGTTGAGAGGATTGTGGACCTGATGTGGATTCTCCACAGCTATTCCAGTCACCAATGTTTGCTTGTGCTCCCTCATGGATTGTGAATCACCAGGTGAAAACATCTAAGTGAACCTACAGAAGCGCAAGTATTTGCATTGGTGCATGGCTGCACATCCTGTGATGGGTGCACCCTCAAAAGGAACGAGGTCTTTTGAGGTATCGTCTTCATGTATGTCCTGCAATGCTTGTTGTATGCATGAAGGCCCTGAAAGACAAAAGAAAGGGATATATGATTTAGTTGTGGCAATGTCACAATCTTGACATTCACCATACTCAGTCATTGATTAAATTAAGTTAGCATATTCATGTCAAAGTTATATGTAATTCTGTCACCAGCTATCTGTGAGTTCCATGTCTCTCCATCTCCAATTGTGAGGGACACAGATATGCCACTTATCTTCCATCTCCTCTGCATCTGTTAGCTGGTCTATTTATGATGGACCACTTCCAGGCCCCTCTCTCTCTCTCTTGTGTTTTGTGCTGTCTTCTCCTACAAGGGGCAGAAAAGCACATCTGTGAGCATTCACTCGATGGATGCAGTTCATTTGATGAGGGTGATTATGAGACAGATGCATTACATTGCATAAGAATTGGGGTGAGTGGTAATGATGGATGCATAAATGGGAAAGTGATGAAGCGCATAGAAAGTGAAGGCTGGGTGCTGCTTAAATTTGAATGGGTGTGAGGATTGATGTGATGGAATATGCTCGGCAAGACAGCGTAAATGGAGAGGGGGATTTAAACCACAAGCTGTAGGTGAATCACCAAATGTACTGATTTTTCCTGACCTGATGAGGTTATTAAACCGCTTCCTGCATTGCATCCAAGACTGGGACACAATGCTGCTGCTCACCACCTCAGCTATCTCCAACCACGTGTTCTTGCTGACAGCAGCATTTCTTCCTCCAATTCAAGGGAAACGTATGCCCTTCCTGTTCCTGACAATATCCAGCAGGAATTCCTGTAATGTATCATTGAATTTAGCTGCTGCCTTTGCTCATCCAATACAGCATCCATTGTAAACACCTCCATTTCCACATGTACATTGTCCCTTAAAATAAAGTTGAGGTCATATTATGCAGGTGTACATCACACCCAATGCACAGCTTGGAGGCGATAAACATCTCAGGAGAGAGTTGGAAGCATGAAGACAGTTTGGAGCCAAAGAGAGAGGTCGGGAGTTGGAGCTGGAGCTGGAGAGAGAGCTGTGAGCAGAAGAGAGATTCGGGAGGCAGAAGAGAGATTCGGGAGCCAGAGAGAGAGTCAGAAGCCAGAGAAAGAGCCAGGAGCCAGGGAGAGAGTTGGAAACCTGAAAGAGTGTTGGGAACCAGAGAGAGAGAACCAGGAGCTGGACAGAAAGAGAGAATAGTAAGCCGGAGAGAGAGAGAGAGAGTCGGGAAATAGAGAGTTGGGAGATGGATAGAGAGTGTCGGAAGATGGATAGAGAGAGTCAGGAGGTGGAGAGAGTGAGAAAGTTCAGAGACAGAGAGTGAGAGATTCGGGAGTTGGAAAGAATCGAGAGTCAGAGAGGGAGCTGGAGCTTTAAAATAAAAAAAAAATCAAGGAGTGACATCACTGGACAACAGATAGGTGATTGTTTGGTGAGTATTGAGGTTTTTTTTGTTCTTAAAGCTAGGGAGGTGTGTCAAACTCAAAACTAAGAATCTGTAACCATTACTTTATTAAATTGAAACTAGATTGACTAATTAATTTATCGATCTAAAACAATTGATTGAAAAATTATTTTAACTTATTAAGTGAACAGGTTAGATAGCTACGGCAGTGTAGGTGGTGTGCGTAGCTGGAGCATGTGGGAATGTCTGGACTGCACTGCGGTCCCGGTCAACCATATCTGCAGTAAGTGTCTGCAATGCGAGGTACTTCAGCAAAGCGGGCACTTAACATTTTGAAAAGACAGGCAGAATGAGGTGGCCTTGATAAATAAATATGACATAAAGACAGCAGTAAGAAAGGATCTTGGCTCAGAAGGTCAGGAAGTAGAATCAGTATGGGCGGAGATTAGGAAGAAACAAGGGTCAGAAAATGCTGGTGGGAGTAGTTTATAGGCCCCCTAACAATAGTTATACTGCTGGGCAGAACATTAAGCAAGAAATAAATGAAGCTTATAACAAAGGCAATGTAATAATCAAGGGTACTTCAATCTTCATATAAACTGGACAAGACAAATTGGTAAAGCTAGTCTGGAAGATAAGTTTGTAGAATGCTTTCACGACAGCTTCCTAGAACAATATGTTGTGGAACAAACGAGGGATAAAGCTATTTTTGATCTAGTATTGTGTAATGAGGCAGGGTTAATTGGTAATCTCACAGTAAATTATCCTCTGGGGAAAAAGTCATCATAATAGAATTGAATTCCATATTGCGTTTGAGAGTGACGTACTCAAGTCCAAAACAAGAATTTTAAACTAGAATTGACTAATACAGTAAAGAGTAAATTAGCCAGGAATAAAAAAAAAGTTGTAAGAGTTTTTCCAACCTATAAAAAAAGAGTAGCTCAAGTAAACAGTGGTCCCTCGGAAGCAGAGAAAGGAGAAATTATCATGGGGAATGAGGAAATGGCAGAGATGTTGAACAACTATTTTGTGCCCGTCTTCATAACAGAAGACACAAATTACATACCAGAAATAAAGGGTAACCAAGAGGCTAATAAGTGTGAAGAGAAAAAGTAAGAAACTTAAGGAAATAAAAGCTGACAAATCCCTAGGACCTGACGGCCTACATCCTAGGGTTCTAAAAGAGGTAGCTGCAGAGATAGTGGATGCACTGGTCATGATTTTCCAAAATTCTCTATATTATAGAATGGTCTCAGCAGACTGGAAGTTTGCAAATGTAACACCTCTATTCAAGAAAGATGGGAGAGAGAAAATAGGGAACTATAGGCCAGTTAGCCTCACATCAGTTATTGGGAAAATGCGAGAATCCATGATTAAGGAAGTCTTAACAATGCATTAGACAATCAGACAGAGTCAGCGTGGTTTTATAAAAGAGAAATTGAGTTTGAAAAATTTATTGGAGTTTTTGAGGATGTGACTATCAGGGGAAATAAATGGCAGCCATATAAAATACTTGGATTGATAAGGTGCAACACAGAAGGTTAATACACAAGATAAAGGCTCATGGTGTTGAGGGTGGCACAGTGGTTAGCACTGCAGCTTCACAGCTCCAGAGACCCGGGTTTGATTCTGGGTACTGCTTGTGTGGAGTTTGCAAGTTCTCCCTGTGAACACGTGGGTTTTCGCCGGGTGCTCCGGTTTCCTCCCACAGCCAAAGACTTGCAGGTTGATAGGTAAATTGGCCATTGTAAATTGCCCCTAGTGTAGGTAGGTGGTAGGGAATATGGGATTACTGCAGGGTTAGTATAAATGGGTGGTTGTTGGTCGGCACAGACTCGGTGGGCCGAAGGGCCTGTTTCAGTGCTGTATCAATAAAAAAATATATATATTAATACGGATGGAGGATTGGTTAATGGAAAGGAAGCAGTGAGTCGAGATAAACAGAGCATTTTCAGGTTGGCAGGCTGTAACTAGTGGAGTGCCGCAAGATGCAGTGCAGGGGCTTCAGCTATTTACAATCTATATTAATAACTTAGAGGCAGATAGTAATGTATCCAAGTTTGCTGAGGATACAAAGCTAGGTGGGAATGTTAGCTATGAGGAGGACATAAAAGAGGCTGCAAAGAGATATAGACAGGTTAAGTGAGTGTGCAACAAGGTAGCAGACGGAGTATAATGTAGAAAGTGTGAGGTTATTCACTTTAGTAGTAAGAATAGAAAAGCAGAACATTCTTTAAAAGACGTGAAACTTGTAAATGTTGATGTTCAGAGAGACTTGGGTGTACTCATACAAGGAACACAGAAAGTTAGCATGCAGGTACAGTAAGCAATTCGGAAAGCAAATGGCATGTTGGCCTTTAATACAAGGGGTATGGAGTACAAGAATAAGGAAGCTTTTCTACAACTGTACAGGGCTTTGGTGAGACCACACCTGGAGTCATATTGTGCACAGTTTTGGTCTCCTTATTTAAGGAGGCGGCACAGCAAAGGTTCACTAGACTGGTTCCTGGGATGAAAGGGTCGGCCTATGAGGACAGTCTGTGTAAATATTGAGTCTTTCATCTCTGGAGTTCAGAAGAATGCGAGGTGATCTTATTGAGGTTCTGAAGGGGCTTGACAAGGTAGACACTGAGAGGTTGCTTCTCCAGGCTGGGGAATTTAGAACACGGGGGCACAGTTTCAGGATAAATGGTCAACAGTTCTGATGAAAGGTCACTGAACTGAAACGTTAACTCTGCTTCTCTCTCCACAGATGCCGCCAGACCTGCTGAGTATTTCCAGCATTTTTTGTTTTTATTTCAAATTTCCAGCATCTGCAGTATTTTGCTTTTAGTTAAGTCAATCATTTAGGTCTGACATAAGGAGAAATTTCTTCACTCAGAGGGTTGTGAATCTTTGGAATTCTATAGGCTGGAGTGTTGTGGATGTTCCATTGCTAAGTAGATTCAAGGCTGTGATAGGTAGATTTTTGGTCTCTCAGGGAATCAAGGGATATAGGGAACAGGCGGGAAAGTAAAGTTGAGCCAGATCATGAGGCGTAATCATGTTGAATGGTGGAGCAGGCTTGAGGGGCTGTATAATCTACTCCTGCTCCTATTTCTTATTGCTCTTCAAACCTGGTAGTTAATTGCTTCAATTCAGTTGCAGTCGCAGATTCCAACCCACTGAGTTGACTTCCGGGTATTGCACGTAATTCCAACTACTGCTCGGAAGCTACGTCAGGATTAATATCGGGACCAATGCTTGTTCAAAACCAAGGATTTACAATCCATTAAACTATCTTTGCAACTATATCATGCTAACTCTACCTTATAAAACAGGGGGAAACGGAAAATATCATGAATCTTAAAAGCCGGCAACAATGCAGGTTGAATTTTCATTTTTTTTAAACTGACAAACAGAGGAAGTCTGCCCTCATATAGACACTACACCATATATATCTTATCTTGTATATTTAAACACTTCCTATTGTCACAATTCTTTTGGTAATGCTTTTATGTCAACATTTACAGTGTTAAAATGGTATGTAAACGTTTATAATGCCATTTTCCGATGTAAACAGTTGCTTGTCATGATATAGTTAAAGATATCAGCTATTAATGAGCCTCTCAAATGTGTTTCCTGACTCTATCCTCTATTTTTTTCCCTTTTGTGCAGGTAAGTCTTATAAATTTTATCTGTTGCTGTGTTTTTATAAGCAAATCAAATGTACTTAAATTTATTTAATTTTAAATTTGAAACCTTTCCTGATATTCTTTCCCTGATAAATAAACTGGTGCTTCTCACTCCGATAACTTGCTCCTTTTAAATATATTGTCCTGCTGCTTATTGAAAGTTAATGCTGCTACCTGCTGCGCAACATATAAAGAATTGAATATTTCTCTGCTGCCAGCCTTTCCATTTACAATTCAATGCTTTCTGTTCCCTGACTGTAAAATAGTTAAATATTTCCTCACTGCCTGCCTTTTTTCCTGCAATTCAATACTACATGCTCCCAAAGATACAAATGCAGCTTCCCTGCCGTTCTCTGATGTTTAATGCTGGTGTCTGTTCTCCAAAGCTGTAACTAATTATTTCCCTGCTGTTTGCTAAAGTTTCCTGCTTTTGCCTGATATATAGATGTATTTCCCATTTCTCCAAAATTAGATGCTACTTCCCGCTCAATCCCTACATAAATATTTCCCCACGGCCAGCTTTTTCTCCAAAAATGTAATGATGCTGCCAGCTCACCTGATTGTAACTAATTGCCTGAACAACACTGGTACATGGCACAAAAATGGTGAAAACAAATTGTGGGGACACATCAACAAATTGGGAGACACCCGGGTGACAAAGACAGTCAAATCTGGGCAGAGACACACATATAGGGTAGCGGTAAAGAATTGACAGAGAAGAGAGGAGGAAAGGAAGAGAGGAGACCAACACTGGGCATAGCACAGCTGATGCTGTCTAACCAACGAGCTGTATAATGACAGCATAGTATCCTTTAATTTGTAATGAATGGTTCTATTAATACAACCTAATGCCCTGTTTGCTTTAGCTACAGCTTCTCTGCATTGGTTGTGAACCTTCAGTGATCTGTGCACAGTATCACCTAGATGCTCTTCTTTCTCAACAATTTCCAGTATTCTTTTCTGTAAATGATCTGTGTTCTGTGTTGGTCTTACCATCATTCATAACAGTGCACTTACTTACGTTAAATGCCATTTGGCATTATTTGGCCCATTTCCCTAGTGCATCTCTTTGCATTAGGTTGTACTCCTCTACTGTCTTAGCCCTTTTATCATTGGCACACTTACTGACCCCAAACGCCACTGTTCAGATCATTAATAAATACAGTGAAACTTAGCAAAACCAAGATCACTGGTAACATGCCTCCAGGCTATCCACAACCGTTAACTATGAGAGAGATTGATATTTGGGGCAAAAAGAGAAACCAAGGTGGAGAGACATTGGAGCACATTGAAAATGAAATAAAGCAGAGATCAGAAGAACAGAGAACAGCAACTGGCAAACCAAAATCCCTTGCAGGTCAAAAATAGTAAAACATTTTGGATTATAAAAATACTTAATGATTATTAGTGTTTTATGGTCCAAGAAATCTACAAAAGTGCTTTTCTGCAGGTGTAAAAGCTACGCGCTCTGAAACAGTACATAACATAGCAATCCTGGACGACCCAGCACTACTACTCCACCATCTCTCTCAACCTGTCCATTGTCTGGGTGTTGTTGGACTGTTTGTATGATTTCAAATCTTGTATGAGCATAATTACCTCCTGTTAAACGCTGGGAAAACTTCAGCCCCCAGCCACAAACTCAATGCTGTTCGCAATCTCAGCATCCCATTTGACCCAGAGCTGAAGCTCTTGAATCAACCCAAAATGGCAGCCACTCAACCCAGCTGGTGGTGTGTTTTCACTGCTGTGATGTCACCAGTTGCCTGGAGATATAGAGACTTGACACTTCAAATTTCCATGGAAAAATTGGACTTTTTAAAATAAACACCAATGAGTATTTTGCTTCTCAGTAATTTTTCTCCCCTCCTGACATTTCCTTGCCAGGGTATGGCCTTGCAGACAGCAGTTGCCGTATGGTACCTCGCTAAATGTGAATGCTGAGAATTAGTATCAGGCTACGCAACAACATCCCGTTTTGCAGGAAAAGAAAACTACGAATTTTGCTCTTCCTAGCCTGGAGGTGCTGAAGCCAACTGTAGCAGGAAAGAAACAGAGTAGAAAGGTCATTGACCTGATATGTTGACCTGAATTTTATCAGCCCCAAAGTCCTGCCACTGGGGCCAAAACCGGGAGCCAGCTGAGTTTCGGCAGGCAGCGGGAATCTGCGGCAGCATTTTGCTGGCAGCAACCAATTAAGAGGCTCAATCAGAGCGTCAGCAGCGCTGCCGCCAGCGATAGTCAGCAGGGAGAGGGTGCATCAATGTCGAGGCACCTTCGAAGATATGCAAGTGTTGCTGAGAAAGCCGGGGCTAGGCAGGCAGGAGCGGGAAGTGGCACGTATTTGGGCCCTGAAGTGGTCACCCAGCAGGTGGCCACACCACTGTTTCCACTGCTAGGGCGAAGACATCAGGCTCCTTTTCTGACGCAGTCCCCCACCATCTACAAAGGGCTGGGAAAATTCAGCCCGTTGACTGTTTCTCCACAGATGCTGCCTGACCTGCAGTATTTCACACTTTCTGTTTTTATTTCAGATTTTTAGTAATCGCTACATTTTCCTTTTGCGTATCTTGAAAACCACTGCTGCCTGACATTGATTAATTCAAGACAGACTGGAGTCAGAACCTGGGATTTTCTATGTCTGCAAGATTCAGTTACTCACTAAATAAGTTTGATGTGCCGTCAGAAGCTCAAAGAGTATTTTAGTGAACTTTTCATTTCTTGCAATGGTGTAATAAAATGTATCTTGTCTTTTGTTTAACCCAAAACAGAAATGATTTTATTTCACAGATAGTTTCACTGATTGTTTCAACGTCTGAGAATAACATTTGTGAAACTTTTCTGAACGTACAGTTTGAAGTTTTGCTTTTAATCTTGGCCTTGGTCATTGAACGCAGATAAGCGCGGTGGGACATTTCACTACTTTAAAAGGTGCTATAAAATTGCATGTTCTCGTCATAAAATAAACTATCGTGGTAATTTGAACGTGCTGAGTTCTGACAACATAAAATTGTTGCAGTTATAGTGACACAGTGTTAACCTCAGCTTTATCAAACTTCCTAATAAAAGGGAGATTAAAGTAGTCTGTAGTGTGCGTTTATGCATGTGATGCAATGAATATTTAACTACTTACAATGGAATTTTTCATCATGGCTTTCACTGTGAAACCTTCAGTTACTCTATGATCCTTCTTGGGTCTTTGATACATTGCTGCCAGAAGTTTCTGGTTGCCCTTTTCCAGTGCGTAGGCAGCTGGCATTTTATTTGTTGTGAGAACAGGGTAGCAGTAAGACACCTCCTACTGAACAAATTCCGCTGTTGTTATTTTCCTCTTGCGGCGGTTCTAACAAAATCTTTGTTCACAAACAGCTGATGGGTTTCCCAGCAGCTCCGTTGCTAAGGGAAATATTAAACAAACGCCGTCATTTCCGTCGGCTCAGAACCCTTCCCGTTATTTCAGTTGACAGATATCACGTGACTTGACAGTGTGGCGTGTTTATTTTTGAATCCGGGTGCCTGTACAACACGTTCAGACAACATCTTTTTTATTCTGTAAATGTTAGCAGTAAAAGTAATTTTAACTGTAGAGAACACATTGCTAGACATTTTGCTTCCTCTCTCCTCGCACAGAAACTTCTCTGCCCTCAACTCTTTCTTAACTCTCTCAATCCCCTTCTTGGGTTCGTTTCTTGGCTACTGCTCTGTTACGCCTCGATTTTAATATCCCTCGCGACCTCCACCACCCCTCGTTTTCTTTTTTTCCTGTTCATGGGATGTGGGTGGGCAGCGCGTATTACCCATCCATCGCACTATAAATCACTTTATTTACAAATATCCCACGCGCTCTTTCTCTAACCCGCTTTCCGCTCGAGCCCCTCTCGCTCTCTCTTTCTCTAACCCGCTTTCCGCTCGAGCCCCTCTCGCTCTCTCTTTCTCGAACCCGCTTTCCGCTCGAGCTCTCCACCGAATTGGTAAACAATCCCAGCACTCACTGATCAAAAAGAAATGCACGCAGGCGCAGAATTATTAGGCCTACAGGCTTTGCTGAAGATACGGTCAGTTGACACGGCATAAAATCCGGCTCCACCCAAATTACAAGACCAACCCACTCCCCACTTTCATGGTACTGAAGTGATCAAAGAAATGATCGGTAGGTGACTACTTGAAACACATCTTGCTTTGAATGTACCACTGATCCACGTCTTATGCACAGGATCTGTAAAGTCAATAACTACCTGCTTTGACTTGCGCAAGCATAATTTTTAAAGAAAAAAGTGAGAAACTGCCAAATGTAAAATATATAAACATATTTCAATTCTCAGTTTTTTGTGGGGGAAAAATACACTCCTCCCCGGCGGGGAATTGAACCCCGGTCTCCCGCGTGACAGGCGGGGATACTCACCACTATACTACCGAGGATTACGTACTGCTGCTTTTGTATTAGTGTAGAAGAAGGATAGTGGTTCAAATGGCATATCTCTTGTATTTGGAAATTCATTACGTGCAGGGATTTTTCTAGACAGAAAATCAATTAAGCATAATATATCCTGGTGGTTTCATTAGTTTTATACATTAACGTACTACTTAACTATATAAACCTCACTTTTTAGTTGAAATTCTGTGCCAGGAAAATGAGCAAAACAGCCCCGAATGGAGCTGCACAGAAAAGGTCTATATTCCATGGGCCAATCAACTAGCTCTAAAGTGACTCACGAGCCACTCAGTTTTAAAAAATATATGGGTAGAATTTGATAAACATATTCTGTTCCTTGCTATTTATTTTTGATACAATCTGCATTGTGTTATGCCACTTGAGGTATAAATGTGTTGACCAGTAACATTTGATGCATAATATTGTAATATGTAAATTTGCAGAAATGAATAGTGCTGCTGTGTGTTTAGTTCTGCTCTGTATGCACTCTGGAAAATTTTTTTGTTCTTAAGAATTGAAGTGGGCTTCTTGCGGGTACAGAGCTCTGGAACTCCAGTTGAGCAACTTACATGGTCCACAAGGACTATGATTAAAGTACCCTCCAGCAAGCCATAAATGTAGAAGAGATTCCCATGATAATGATTTTGGTGAAGCGCTGAGATTCTACTAGAGAAACTTCCAGGACATCCTCTATTTTTTCATTGAACATGCTTTTATATATATATATATATATATATATATAAAGTTTTTGATGTAATTTGCATGGGCACAGGGCAATCATACTAATTGGCAAAACAAGATGTTATGTTTACAGATTTTAGTCCTGTGTAAAATGCATCAATGGCAGCTTGTTGTTGCAACAAGGACCTCCTGTAGTTAGTCCTCAATCAGATCTGATTATGGAATGGATCCAGAGCCATTTAGCTTGGCGTTGTAAAGCCTGTTGATGAGTGAGACCAGTTAACAGGAAGAACAATCAATGCCCTGTTGATACCCCGCCCAATCCATGTTTACAGTGCTTTAGATTCCTGATAGGACATTTCAGGATCCATATCTTGGTTAGAAGTCTTATCATAGCAAAATAGTACTTAATATGTGGATCTATCAAACACTTCGATGCATGAGGGTTAAGATTAGGGATGTCACCCTCCTGTTCTTTTCAAATGTGAGAATGCCTCTCGTATGCATCAATTGGGTTGCTCTGAGATGGGTTCTGATATTGAAATCACCAAAGATACTACATGAGGTATATTTTAACTTTGTTGTGATAGTGTAAAATGGGTTGATAGCGAGTTGGCAGCCTGGTTTACGTCTCCCCCAATTTTTATTTCCATTTTATCTAAGGTATCACTTGATGGAATGGAACATGGTACAGTACTGGAAAGCTGGTGTCATACATGTAGGCAGGATCAGACTTCTGCCTTTTTCTTCTTTACTCTTCTGGAGTTTCCTAAAGAATCTTTCTAAAACTTGAAACAACTGAGGCAATTGCTAATGAAGGCTGATTGAAATAACCTATTTATTCATATATTTCTTTTAAAAACAAGTAACACTTGGAAACTTACATCAAGCTAAATCTATCCACATATTGATGCACAATGACAGAAGTACCACTTGTATTACTCAGAGGGAATGCTTGGACTGATCACATTAAGTCTGGCTGGGGAAAAAGGAACAGTCCCTCCAAACACCTGAGAACTTTTACAGATACCAGAGCAAGAGTGAGACTACATGGAATGATGGTACTGACCTTGCTCAACCTAATGGCATCAAAAAGGCCACATGAATTGACGGCCATCCTGTGGTGTTCCTAATGTGATGCAAGCCTAGCTTACCTACTGTGGCAGTGGTGGTGGTGGTGGTGGTGGGGGGGTGCAATGGAGAATGCTGAATAAGGAAAAATTAAGTTTCAGTATAAACAAAAACAATCCTTTTCAAAAATGGAATGAACTTGTTGCTTTCACAGTTGCCCTAATTAACTGTGGAAATGTTAAGTGTGTTGTTTGTCAAAAGCTGGGCGAGAAAAATGTTGATCTTGGGGCAAAAGAGACATGAAAGGTGACTGTGACTACTAAAATGTCTAAACTGTTTTACTGCTATTATGTGTAATATTTTATGAAAATTGTCATTGCCTGAGTTTAGTGGGCTGATTATTCAACCATCACTTAAGTAACATCCAACTCAATATATATATTTATGGGTAATTCTTATTTCCTCTCATCTTGCAATTTTACAGTGGATGTTATATAGACGGAGTTTTTCCAAATTGTCTTAATTACATTGCTTGCACACCTACATGCGTGAAAAGCAAGCAAAGTAGCATGTTTTATTATTTTCATGAAATACTACAGAAATGGATAGAATTGGAAAGTATACAGTCTGTTGGTAAAAGGAAAATGACTAACAATAGTGCAAGAGTGTCTACTGACTAAAAGTACACAATTTTACATTCTTCTTTTTAAAGGAAAATGTAAGGTTAGGGAATAACACTTGAACTCCCCAAATGTCATTTGTAAGAAAAAAATGACAGGTGCAAATTGGCATTGGGCAACAAGATTAGGAAATGAAACATGTGGCTGAAAGGAGAGTGATTCCATTTCATGGGACACTGGGACAGGAATGATCTGTATTGCTGGGATGGGCTGCACCTAAACCAGGCCAGGACCGAGATGCTAGCTGAAAGGATCAATAGGGCTGTAAAGGACCCTAAACTAATAAAGGTGGCGAGGACTCAAGCAGAAAGAAAAATAAAATAAAAGTGAATTAGCATCTTCTAAACCCATTCGTCTCTTTAAATATTCCTCCTTATCCCTTCAACAAGCTCTTAATGAGCTTTTTACCGATTTAACTGCCCTCAATTGCAATCCTGACCCTCCTCCTCCTCCCACCACCCACCCCCCACCCCTCCCCCATCACCCCCACCCCTCCCCCATCACCCCCACCCCTCATCTTTTTATTCTGTGGGCCCTCCGTAGAGCTGCCTGCTCCAATCGGCAAGGTAGTAGCAGGCCCCATTATGGCTATTGCCGTTATCGCTCTGAAGGCATCTCCCACCTCCTGCAGATGCTCGGCATCACTATTTGGGTGTTTAATTCAGCTTCTATCCAGTTAGGGCATTTACATTTCATGATTGCGTTGTGTTCGCAATGAAGCTGAGGCGCGGTGTCGGGATTCGGAAATTATTTGTTTTTTTTTAAAAATTCAACCCGCTTTGTCAGAACCCAAAATCCAAGGGTTCTGATGAAAGATCATAAAACTTTAAACATATGCAATATTTTGCTTTTTAAAAAAAAAATGTGGTTACATCTGGCATTTATACAACTTGTGAATCTGGTGTCATAATACGCTGGTGATTTCATGTTATATATTGTATTAATACTGGTTGCTCGTGGCCGCAACTGGAAAGAGTACATGTGCAAGTGTCAGATGAGAATATCATCAGATTATAAAATGGAAAACCTCCATACATCATCTTTTGTCCTGGCTTTAAGAGAACAGGTACGTCAATTGTTTGAAATCCATAATATCACGTTTTAACTATTGTATTAAGATTCATTTAATAATCATGTAGATGGCTCAACTTGCTTGTTAAATACTCGTTTATTGATTGGGGCCACACAGAAACCGTCACCGTGTTCTTATAATAAAGCAACATGATACATTCTGCCGGCAGAAAATAACTTAGTTTTTAATTCTTTGAGGTAAATGTATCATCCTGATAATTAACTAAACAGTCCAGGATCTATATCCAGTTTGGTGAGTTTCAATTTCCAATATCCTTGCCATTTTGTAGTGAATTGACAAGTTAATGGAGCTTACAGACAAATTAAAGAATTAATGGAAGTGATGTTCTGCATTCTAAAGTTGCACAAACTATATACAAGCAAGATTCTGTGTTCTCTCGATGGCCTAATAGATCGAGGTGTGGACTATAGTTCTGCACTAAACCATACAGACCAAAAGTCCCAATTTGTGCTGAGTTAGCACTTGGGTTTGTACAGTTGGCCCCAGCACCATGGAAATTAGTAAGTCTTCACACTTCTGATTGCTTGCCAGTGATCCCAGCTGAAAAGAGTGCTTGTGCAAGTGTCAAATGAGAATATCATTAGACTGTAAAATATAAATAAGAAAATGCTAGAAACTCTCAGTAGGTCAGGCAGCATCTGTGGAGAGTGTAACAGAGCTGACAGCCTTAATGTTAATCCCCGATGGGAAGGAGAGGGTTTTGGGTGGTTGAAATGTGAAAATTGCCCAACCTGCAGCAGCTGCAGTCAGCACAATTTTCACAGGCACTATCAGCAAGTCCGACAAGTGTCCCCCTACGCGGAGGTGGAAAGGTGAGAAACATATTTAAATCTGCTGGCTATGCTGCAATAAGGACTCCAAAGTGAGTTTAACCACTGGAGCATGGGTTTTCTGTGGGTCAGCAAGGTTGCCAGGGAAATGCTGGTGGGATTAGCAGGATGTTTATTTAGGTGCTTCATGCTCCATGTGAAAGCTTCTGGACTCTCAGGTGCTTCCTCAGTTCATTGTGGGCTACAGCTTGGTGACAGTTTCATCTATTTACTGATTTTGAGACTCTAGAGTTGGTAAGGAATAAGTTTGTGATAGGTGCTGTCATTGCTGCAGTGTTCTGGACTGATGAAGAGGAACATCAGCAGCAAGAGTGAGCTAAGGAGGGATCTGCAGATGGGCAGCAAAGTAGACAGCAACATAGGGCCCCATGTTCACACAAGGTCATATCCACTCAACAGGGTGTTCAGGCAGAGGCTGTTTCCTTCACTGTGTCATAGGAGGCTCCGGATGATATGACCTCTGGTTGCTGACCTGTGCAAGCTCCTAGAGGAAGACCATCTGCCAGATAGACCTGGCAGTCATGCCATGCCAAAGACAGTTAAAGTAACCACTGGCCTGAATTTCTATGCTTCTATCCCATTCCAGGCTGCAACAGGAGATGGATTGAGGGTGTTGCATTTGGCAGCACACTAGTGCATCAGCTAGATGACAGAAGGATTGTTTTCAAGTGTTAATGTGATGAAACCAGTTAGAGCGAGCATTGTAATTTTCATCTCTGATGGGCTTCCCAGGGGTGCAGGGTACCATGGATTACACACATGTAGCAAACGGAGCACCCTCTGACTAACCAGGAGCATTTGCGAACTGCCCGAGCTACCACTCCAGCCATGTTCAGTTCATCTGCAACCATTAAAAGGGGTTCATGCAGGTCTGTGCATGATTTCTGGTGAGTTGCCATGATGCCTTAAAACTATGGTGTCATTATACCCACAATGTTTGTATCTGAGACAAACGTGGCAGGATGGCTGCTGGGGACAAGGGATACGGCTTCCAACTGTGGCTCATGACATGTCAACCACGAGAGGTACAACGCCATCCACATCGCCATGTGATGCATCATCCAACAAGCCATAGGAAAGCTCAAGCTAAGATTCAGTTGCCTTGATAGGTCTGGAGGTTCTCTACAGTATTTACCAGGCAAGTTGTCATGAACCAATGTTGTATGCTGCAACCTATATAACATAACCCACATTTTTCAGGGTGAAGAAGGCGCTTATGACTCCTTATCAAATGAGAACAATGATAATGGAAACGATGGGTCCAGGGACAAAAGGCCACCAGAACATATTGCTGCCTGGGACATAAGGAATGCTTTAATAGCAAGAAGATTAAGTAAGACCAGTGTCAATTGCACTATTGTCGCCCTACCAACCATATCCCCTTGCACAAGCAGCCATGTGACTCACTGCAGTGGTCCAACATCCCCCAATTTATAACATTCAAATTAACTTTTCACCTTCCATACCCATTAAATTGAAATCTTACGGTGAAGTCTGCATTCACTAATGGTAAAGAATGGAATGCTGTTACAAATTTTTAATAGTGATCAAATTAATTGGATTAACAAAATGTGATACCCATATGTTAACCCTCTGCATTCTTTCTCTTTCTATGCCGACCACTTCTACGTGGTTGTGCCCCTATGGCTTCAGCAGAGATGATGGGAGGCTCCTGTTCACTTTTTTCAGTGTCTCAAGTTGCTCTTGCCTATAGCCACTGGGTTTTGGAGCTCCTGAGGACCCTGTCACTGACTACTATTCCTGCACGTGCTGTGGTGGTGTAGGTCAGCTGGACTGGAGGTACCATGTCGGGTATCGGTTGAATGGATGGCAATAGATGAGATGTGCACATGCTCTGAGAACGGTCTGCACATGCTTTGCCTGCTCCTCTACTCCCTGGGGTAGCACCACTTCAGTCCTACCAGTATGGGGGAGAGCCAAGTGCAGATCAAGCACATCTTGGTAGCTCTGATCTAGTCTGTCCACGATCTTGTCAAGACCAGTGGAGACACCAAGCTAAAGAAATATTCACCTTACAGTTGACTGATTTGGTGATAAACCTTGCCAAAAGTGAATTTGCAAAAGCCAGAGTAACCTATCTCGGGCATCTAGTAGGGGAAGGACAAGTGTTGTCAAGTACAGCAAAAGTACAAGCATTGATGGAGTTCCCTGTTCCTAAGACTAAATAGGAAATCATGAGGTTTCTGGGGATGTGTGGTTTCTACCGCAAGTTTGTACCAAATTTTAGTACTATAGCTGCTCCACTGATGGATTTGCTACAAAAAAAGAAAGCCAAGATAGTGTGATCAGGAGAGTGCCAAGCATCTTTTGAGAGGCTAAAAACCATTTTGATCAATGAACCAGTGTTGGCTCCCCCAAATTTCACTCAGCCCTTCAAGGTAGCAATTGATACTAGTGACCTGGGGGTTGGTGCAGTCCTGTTACAAGACAATGAATTGGGCATAGAAAGACATGTGGGATACTTTTCCAAAAAGCTAAATCGACACCAAAAGAGATACTCAACAGTGGAAAAAGAAACCTTGGGCTTATTACTAGCTCTTAAACATTTTGAAGTCCATTACCGCCATGACTACAGAGAGATGCTGATACTGATCATAACACCTTAGCCTTTGTGGAAAAAGTCAAAAACCAGAGTGCCAGACTATTCCAAATGCAACCTTATCACTTAAAGATGATCCACATTATGGGGAAAAACAATGTTTTGCTGATGCTTTGGCTAGAATTTAACTTTGCTTTGAGTTATCTGAGTACAAAGATGGTACAAAGCAGAACTGTATTAGTTGCAGGTAAAGAATGGATGAGAATGAGTGTGTAAATGTGTTTTAATATTTTTTTCATCTTTTTTCCACATTTTGTAGTGATGAAACACATTTAAAAATGATATTTCATTCCTCCAAGGATGGAGGTGTTATGAAAGTGCTTCCATTTTTAAATTTTTTTTTGAGAACTTGTGTTTTTGGAGATGGATTCAATGGAGGACTGAAGTGATTCCATAGATGCTGGACCTTTTTTCAAGGGTCGCTGAAAAGTCCCTGTTTAAAAACATTTACTGCATGTCACATGTCTTCAGCTAAGTAAACAACAGGTGCCTTCTGACTCTGGGAGTTGTGTACAAGAGAGGTTGCATGTCAAGATTTATGGTGCTCAAGAGTAGGTTTCATTTTTGAAGACTGTTTTGAGTCAGTTGGGTTTGTAGCCTTCTGAACGGAACACTCATCTCATCGTTTCTCCACCTCTCTGAGAAACTGTTTTTTAAAAAAAGTCCAGTGTGTGATAGCTGCAATGCCTGATGCCATATTTCTCCTGAGAAGCTTTTGGAAGACTTCCTCTTGACATGTCCTGAACCAACTGCTTCTGAAAAGATCCCAGAAACCCGTCGGCTCGAGCGCCAGACTGTATGCCATCTTGAACATAACATATCTTATCCTTTTTCTTCAAGAATTAACAAGTACTTTGGCCAAAGCATCTTTATTTTTCCTTTTAAGCAGTGGGTGGGTGTAAGTGTGTGTTGGGTATTTAGAAGGGAATGTATATATATTTACTGTCATCTTTTAAACTGTGTTAAAGCTTTGCATCTTTATTGAATGAGTCTTGTTTTATAATTTATTACTTTTGTTGTTGGTTAAAGAAACCTGGTTGGTAGATTTAGTTCTGAAACTAAAATAAGTATATAATTGGCCACATCGGTAACTGAGTAAATTTTTAAATATATGTTGTGACCTGTGGAGAAAGACTAGAGAAAGACAGTGCACTCCTCCCACCTTGGTCATAACACTGCACAGACACTACTTGCCATGCAAAGTGTTTCCAACATTTTTCTGTTGATGTTTCAGATTTCCAGCATATTGCTTTTGCATCATCAAATCAGAGGTGAGTGTTGCAGGAGACCCAACCAATATTAATGGCCAGGCTTCATTAACAAGGCCACTGACCAACTTCATGACCAAAATGAATGGGAAGTTGTTGAAACAGCAGAAAATGTGATGGTGGGAGTTGGGGTTTGTTGAGGAGTTCTGAGGCGGTCAGTGGTTCAGGAAGGGATGGGGAGGGAAGGGTATGTTTTAGGGACTGGGAGGTCTCCACTTCCTTTGTGGGACCTGGAATAGCGCTCCATCTCTTCATTGCCAGCAAAACTTTTAAACTTATGTAACAGGAACTTTTTGGGGGCCTAACTATGTCCTTGCTGATGGGCGGCCACTGCAGGAGTCACCTATTGCCACCTCTGGTTGGGTGTATCCTGAACGTTTTATCACATGACCTCTGCCTCAAACCACCACACCCCACACTCCCGCCAGGTGCACTGCTTTCCCATGCTAATTGGAAAAGGAGCAGACTCCTTGGATAGAATTTTACGCTCTGCCCCGCGGTGGCTCGGAGGTGGCGAAAGCATAAAATCAGGTGGGATGGTGGTGTGGGGGGAGCCCCCCCACCATCCCACCTGTGCCGAAATTTAGTCCAGGTCGGGAAGGCCTGTGAACGGCCTTTCTGTCCAACTGCCGATTGAGGCCCTGAACTGGGTAATTAACCCCCAAATAAGGGCCTCTTCCCATGCAGCCACAATTACCCTTGCGGCGGGTGGTCCTGTCGCTGCACAGGAAGCACAGCACAAAAACCTATGTGGCTGCTTCCTGGCTCTGCGGGGGGGGGGGGGGGGTCCCTCATTCAAAGGCACGGTGCCTCAACAAGGGACCCAGTATCAGGAAGGGGAGGGGCCCACCTGAGAGTGGAACCCCCTCCCCCATGACCCCCACCCCACGAGACCCCTCCTACCCTGACCTACTTTAAGCCTGGTTTCAGTACTGCTCCTTGGTGCCTGGTCACTGCAGCTACAGCAGCAGCCACCACCTCTGTGATGCAACTGCTGGCCTCTGATTGGCCAGCAGCTCTGCAAAGACGGGACTTCCGGTGATGGGGTCCTAAATCCTATGGAAGGCCCGCCACTGTCCATTTAAGTGCCTGATAGGCACTAAATTTGGCGGGCCTACCGTAGAAGATCGAAGCAGGGACCTCGGCGTCACTTTACCCTGACGTCAAGACCCCTGCCGCCAGCATAAAATTCCACGCCTTGATCTCTGTTAACTGTATCAGGATGGGTGGGAGCGGGTCAGTGGTGGTGGGGGAGGGGTAAGTGGTGAAAAAGGTAAATAAAGGGAACTCAACTCAACAGGCAGTTTGTCTTATTCACAGCAGTTATCCATGGTTAGGTGGGACACATGTAGTTGGGAGTCCCTTTAAAAATTTATTGTTGTTGCTTGGGTTTTCCAGGGATCGGGAACCCCGGCAGCGAAAGGGAGGTGGGAGTTGCTGGCTCCATGAGGGATGTGCCTCTTACAACATTCCTTGTTTGGAAGGAGGAGTAGGAGTGCTCTTGCTCCTGCCTTCGGCCTCCCACAACCCCATCTCATGCCTCTTCCTCCCCCCCTCTCCCCATCTCCCCCAGCCTGATCGCAGGCCTGTCCCAATCATGGGCCACTTTGACCTCCCGATTTCTGGGGACAGTCTCCAAAGATCCTTGACTGCGGCCTCCTGCTGCTGGTGTTCCCTCCCACCTGCCAGCCAGGCGGGAGACTGAGCTAAAAATGTTAATGAAGTCCTGCCATTAAGTTTGACTTCCACATTGCTGATCATGCTGTGTTTTTTTGGGCTGTTTTGAGACTGTTCCACATCCTCCCCATCTCCCTGTAAATATTGGGGCTTTTGTTACTCTGTTGGCTTAATCTTGACTTTTAGTGAAACAGCCTTTTATCCCCCATCTCTAATGTTTTTATAACAAATAAATGAAAGTGTCCAAAGCAGGGGTCGACAAATTGTCCGTACACGGACACCAGTGTCCGTGGTAAAAAGGTTAAAAACTGGTGATTTCAGCGGTGAGAAATTTCCCATTGTCTCTAGTCTGGCCTTAAAAAAATCTCAGCCATCAGTTTCACAGCTGACAGGTATTTAGAGCAGAGTCAGCGCTTCCAATTCAGACAAGTTCATGGTTTTTCGGTGGGTTCCGATTTTTTTTTTTTAAAGCTCGCCGAAAATCCCGAAATTGTCCAAAGTGGAAGCGCTGTTTCTGCTCTAAGCACCTGTCAGCTGTGAAACTGATGGCTATGATTTTTTTTTAAAACTGTCCAATCACAAAGCTGAGAGTTCCAAAACTGCAACTATCAGAGAGAGAGAAAGAGAGGGACAGAAGGAGAAGGGGGAAGAGAGAGAGAGAGAGAGAAAGGGGGGGAATAGGGCACAGAGAGAGAGACACACAGAGGGGGAAGAGAGAGGGGGGAGATGACACGGGGGGGGGCAACACAGAGAGGAGGAGACAGACAGAGGAGGGAGAGAGCGATCAAGATCACTCCTGACAGATGGACATCTGTCCGGAATACTCCGCATTGCTACAACAAGTATGTGGACAAACACTGATTACTCGTTCAAACAAAAGATTGCCAGTATCTCACTAAATCAGTGTCCAACTTGGTGACGAGAAAGTAAGTTAATAAATTAGTCCTCATTTAAAGCTTCTTGACAAAAATGCACATTTGTTGCTGTTTTGATTAATGGTAAGATACATTATTATTGCCTTTATCTTTCCGAAATTGTCTCACCGGCCTCCTATGTAAGACAAAAATTGTAATGTGGCCCCCACACGCGAAAAGGTTGGACACCCCAGTATCAAGCCTTTAACCTTACAGCGAGGTTATTTACTTTTACCTGAGACACAAGCTCTTTTACATCTATATAAATGTTGCAATTCCGCTGCTATCCATTTGGAATCACGTTGTTCCAGAACTAGTATTGAGGGGAAAACAGGCAAGAAAATCCAAGGAATCTCCAGAAGTTAGCACTTTAATTTCCTTGTGAATACAACAGTATGGTGTAATGGTATTGTGATATTGGCAAAAACAGAATGTTGCTGACCCATATACAATATTTAGTAAATACAATGTTACGGATAGCTTTAATAAACCTGAAGCTATGATGAACTGTTTACAATTCCTTAACAAAATCTATTCTGAATTTGAAGGTTGAAAAACTGTCAGGGAAGACATTGTAAAAATTTATTATGTTTCAATTACCACATTAGAAACAGTAATTTTATTTTGCTGCAAATTGGATTAAAGAACAAATTTTACAGGTATGTCAAAGATAAGTAACCACAATGCACATCATTTATTATCCAGCTTGAGGGCAGATAACCTGAGTGGCCAATGTAATTTTAAAGTTGTCTGTATCATCTAATTATATTATGTTATAAGTGCACATTTGCTAGCAGGTGGGTGATTTGGCTTGGACATAAATTGGCTAATGTGGAGTACAATCTTACAGATAGTGACGAAACATTTTGTAACTGAATAACATATGCAGTAACAACCGCTCCACTTTTTGCAGAAAAACTTTTTGTTAGTAATTATCTTGTCAGAGCTGAATCAGAATCAACAGTGATAGACTAAGATATAGACATATGTGAATTTAAGAGATTTGCTTTATTGGAGGAACTGAAGGTGCTCTTTATTTGTAATTGTGTTTATCTAATTTTGTCATTAGCTTTGGTGAGTAAATGACATTTTGCCCATGAGAGATTCTGTTGTTTCTGCATTTTAGAATCCAGGACCTGGTTTCACTGCTTGTCAAGATGAATAAACTAGGCTTGGCTACCTACTGTTAATCTCTCTGTCCTTAGATGTCATTCTCTACTTTTCTGTTTTACATTACTCTTCTGATGTATATCTGTTTCACCCTATAAAATTCTCCTGATTAGGAGATTACTGCCCTTTTGTTGGCTGCCCTGTCTTCAGATACATACTATACACACAGGTGGAGAAGTTATGATCACTGACCAACGCAAGCAAATGGACCGCTGGCTGGAGCACTACCTAGAACTGTACTCCAGGGAAAATGTTGTCTCTGATACCGCCCTCAATCCAGCTCAGTCCTCTGCCAGTCATGGACGAACATTAACAAAATCGGAACCCAGTGATGCCATTGATTCTCTAGCCAGTGGAAAAGCCCCTGGGCAGGACGGCATTACCCCTGAAATAATCTAGAGTGCCAAACCTGTTATACTGCCAGCACTCCATGAACTGCTTTGCATGTGCTGGGATGAGGGAGCAGTGCCACAGGACATGCGCAATGTCAATATCGTTGCCCTCTATAAGGACAAGAGTGACCGCGGTGACTGCAACAACGACCATGGAATCTCCCTGCTCAGCATAGTGGGAAAAGTCTTCACTCGAGTCATTTTAAACATACTCCAGAAGCTGGCTGAGCGTGTCTACCCTGAGGCACAGTGCGGCTTTTGAGCAGAGAGATCCACCATTGTCATGCTGTTCTCCCTTCTCCAGCTACAGGAGAAATGTCGTGAACAACAGATGCCCCTCTACGTTGCTTTCATAGATCTCACCAAAGCCTTTGACCTCATCAGCAGACGTGGTCTCTTCAGACTACTAGCAAAGATCGGATGTCCACCAAAGCTACTAAGTATCATCACCTCATTCCATAACAATATGAAAGGCACAATTCAGCATAGCAGCGCCTCACCAGACCCCTTTCCTATCCTGAGTGGCGTGAAACAGGGCTGTGTTCTCGCACCTACACTGTTTGGGATCTTCTCACTGCTGCTCTCACATGCGTTCATGTCTTCAGAAGAAGAAATTTTCCTCCTCACAAGATCTGATGGCAGGTTGTTCAACCTTGCCCATCTTAGAGTGAAGACCAAAGTACAGAAGGTCCTCATCAGGGAACTCCTCTTTGCTGATGATGCTGCATTAACATCTCACACAGAAGAGTGTCTGCAGAGAGTCATCGACAGGATTGCGGCTGCCTGCAACGAATTTGGCCTAACCATCAGCCTCAAGAAAACGAACATCATGGGACAGGACGTCAGAAATGCTCCATCCATCCACGCTCTGGAAGTGGTTCAACAGTTCACCTACCTAGGCTCAACTATCACCAGTAACCTGCTCTCAATGCAGAAATCAACAAGCGCATGGGAAAGGCGTCTGCTGTTATGTCCAGACTGGCCATGAGGGTTTGGGAAAATGGCGCACTGACACGGAACACAAAAATCCGAGTGTTTCAAGCCTGTGTCCTCAGTACCTTGCTCTATGGCAGCAAGGCCTGGACAAAGTATGTCAGCCAAGAGCGACGTCTCAACTCATTCCATCTTTGCTGTCTCCGGAGAATCGTTGGCATCAGGTGGCAGGACCGTATCACCCAGCACAGAAATCCTCGAGGCAGCCAACATCCCCAGCATATACACCCTACTGAGCCAGCGGCGCTTAAAATGGCTTGGACATGTGAGCCACATGGAAGATGGCAGGATCCCCAAGGATGCATTGTATAGCGAGCTCGTCACTGGCATCAGACCCACCGGCTGTCCATGTCTCTGCTTTAAAGATGTCTGCAGACGCGGCATGAAGTCCTGTGACATTGATCACAAGTCTTGGGAGTCAGTTGCCAGTGATCGCCAGAGCTGGCGGACAGCCATAAAGGTGGGGCTTAAGAGTGGCGGGTCGAAGAGACTTAGCAGTTGGCAGGAAAAAAGACAGAAGTGCAAGGGGAGAGCCAACTGTGTAGCAGCTCTGGCAACCATTATCTGCAATTTTATCTTCCTGTGGAAGAGTTTGCCACTTTAGAATTGGCCTTTATAGCCACTCCAGGCGCTGCTCCACAAACCACTGACCACCTCCAGGCGCTTACCCATTGTCTCTTGAGACAAGGAGGCCAAAGAGAGAAGCAGGTGAAGAAGTTGCACAGAGACCATGAGTTAAAATGTCTTGTGACAACAGCAGTGTGAGAAATGGTCTGCTTTCCTTTTGCTGATTTTCTACTGTCTCTCCTCAATGACCACAATAACAATCGTCTCCTTGGGTTTCATGGTTTATTGGATGAATTTGCACTCCTGACAGTGTGAATCCACAGAGGTCATTCAATAATGTCCATCTACCACCCAGTGACATGATGTAGCTAACTCTATTCTGTCAACAAAAGTCATTTGCATTGGCATTGCATATTCTTTTGCTTGCTCGCTAGCTAATACAGTTGTGCTGCTCTCCATTGATGCTTGTATGCATAGCTACTTTATTTATAGGAAGAAATGTGTTTTGATTCCATTAGATTGGTAAGAGCTATATACAGCTTAATTGCCCCCATGTCCATGGCTGAGTTAATAATTGTGTTCAATGTCCATGGTGGAACATGTTGGTGCCTATCACTGGTCCAAAAAAGTTTTTTTTTTTCTCCTAGGTTCCTTGCAGCACTGTACTAGAAATTTAATTTTCAATTCTTGGAATATCCTGGATGGTTAGCAATCCTTGGCTGTACTGACTTCCTGATTATGATGAAATAATAGGTCCTCAATCTGCATAAGGTGTGTGCCCCATAAGAGTGAAAAATCAGACATTTTAGTATCCTACCTGTTCAGGGGTGGAGCAGGATTCACTCATTCTAACTTAACTACCACCACCTCCCCCACCCCGCTTAGTGTCTGTCAGATGGGAGGAGTTAAAATTCCCCTTTTCTGTCTCGGCTGAGATATGAAAAACGGTCGCTTGGGTGAATTTAAGATAGCTGCTGGCACCAAAGGAACTGGGTGGTGTATTTTATTGGCCCCCTGGAGACGGGCTAGAAGGCGGCGGGGAGCCCATAGAATTGCGACAGGAGGCAGCGGAGCGGAGGGCCTGTTGCATTTCTGTTGTGCTGTAATTTAGTCGGGGACGGGATTGGTTGAAGACGGCCTTCCCGTCCAGAGGTGAATTGAGGCACTTGAGAGGACTGTTAACAGCTACTTAAGGGCCTCTTCCCCTGCCACTAGCATTAATCCAGTGGTGGGGGTGCCTCCGCTCTGCAGGGAGGGCACCCAGTAAAATGAAGGTGACCTCTCTGTGGACTTGGGAGGGGGATCCTCCACTGAGGGCAATCTGTGGCCCATGGAGGGCACCGGCCAGCAAACAACCCATCTCCCTGGACACCCCTCCCCCTGTACTCAACGCCCACCCTCCCCCGGACACCCCCTTTGCTGGGGGCTGCCAGACTATCTCAGAACTGGGCCTCTAGCGCTGGTCCTTTGTCCAAGGCCTGGTGCATTACTGGCAGGGGCCAGCGCCTCCAGTCATGTTGCCAATACTACTGAGCTGCCAGCCCTGTGATTTGGCCAGCAGCTTTTTGAGGTGGAATCCCCGCCTTTAAAGTAACGGGGATTCCATCACTGGGTGTTTAATTGGCCTGTGCCTTAGAATCGCGCCGGTGGAATTTCAAATGGCGGAGGCGGGATTCCCACCGCCTTTTTGGCCCGGCTTCGTGAGCCCCGCCAGTGCCATTAGATTCAGCCCAGTGAAACAGAGGAAATTGATAAAGATCATTTTATGTTTAAAGAGCGAGATACTCTTAATCACTCTGTTTTGAAGGGGGCTGCTTGTAATGCACCACTGTAGTTTAGGTTGTGCCTTGATTTTTCACATTTTCTTTTTAATCTTTCTCTACTCTAAATTCCCTATCAACCAAGGCTTGGAATAGTTTCATTCAATTACTTGTCTAATTCTGGGAATTCTATAACAGGTTGTTGTGCTACATGTTCTCTGTGGAATACTTGCAGTGGTAACATATCCTCAAACCATTGGAGTAATTACAATATCAGTAAAAGGTCCAAGATGAGATTACTGAAAGTAAATGTTCAAAAATGGGATTTTACTCGATCCAATTGGTTGGATTTGATTGCAGAATGTGAGTGAATTGATTGAGGGCTGAGGGAGCATTGCAAGATAAATTGAAGTTCTTTGGCAACTGAGTTGAATATCAAAATTGTTTTGCAGATTTTCTGACAGTGTGGTTGAAAAAAAAGTAGTAGAACAGAGTGGTTTTGAAAAGAGTATGGTGTTAAGAGTGTTAAAGTCAGGAATTTGGGGCAAGTGGGAATTTGGTACAGAGGGAGAAGGAGGTGCTTTTTTTAACCTCCAATACTGGAAGTGGTTCATGTAAATTTACAGAGTATGAATATAACATGTTTGTCCACTGCTTCATGCAAGTTAGTGTGAAGAAAAAGAAAAGAAAAATTAGAACAAACTAAAAACTAGATATAAAGAATATAAATAATGTAGAATAAAAACAGAAAATGCTGGAAATTCTCAGCAAGTCTGGCTGCATCTATGGAGAGAGAATCAGTTTTACTGTTTTAGGTTGATCTTTCATCAGAACTGGTAAGGGTTAGAGATATAACAGGTTTCAAGTAGGTACAGAGATGTCCAGCTGGGGGAAGGGAGACAAAGAACAAGGGAAGGTCTGTGATAGGGTGGAAGTCAGGACACATTAAATGACAAAAGAGATGATGGTGCAAACAAACCCTGAGCTTTCAGTCACCTGTCATTTTTAATACTCCGCTCTACTCCCCCTGTCCTCTGTCCTCGTACACTGTTATAAGGAAACTCAATATAAGCTGGAGGAACAGTGCCTCATTTTTCGATAAGGCACTTCACAGCATTCTAATCTCAGCAATCAGATCATAACCTCTGCCACAGTTTTTTTTTGTTTGTTTTGGCTGTTGGGAATGATTTTGCATTTTACAATTAATACCTCCTTAAGATACTTTCTTTTTGTTTCTTTACTTGATCCATTACCACCCCACTTTTGCCTAGCAGCATCATCTCTTTTGTCTTTTAATTTTCATCCCATCACAGATCTTCCTTTTATTCTTTTTCTTCTCTTCACCCGCTTTCTTGGTTTCTGTACTTGCTTTAAACCTGTTACATCTCTAGCTTTTTCCAATTCTGATAAAGATCATTAACCTAAAACGTTAAGCAGGGTATTTAGCCCCTGCCAGGGCTGGGAACGCGGACAGGTGGGCAAAGGCCATCTTGCACTTACCTGCTATGGCATCTTGTTGCTGCTTTTAAGCTGAAAGGCCTCCTATTGGTCCTCCAGCTTCGAGAGCCCACACAACATCCTTAATTGGAGAAAGCCCGCCCTGTGTCCACAAATTGGCCAATTCAGGGAAAATCACAGGTGACTGACTATTTCCCACACAATGGACTGACTTTTGTTCAGCTCCCGTTGTCAGGCTCCGTAACAGAGGGGGCTGGAAGGTCGGAGCAGCAGCGGCCCACCACAGAGTCTGCACCTGGATTACTGAGCCTGATCTTCCCGACGGTGGTGAGGCTCTGTGGCGGTACCCCCTACTGCTTGGCGATGGAACCCCACTTTAAATATTTCAACAAACCTCATGAATACATTTACCTACAATTCCCCGTGATCTTACCGGCTCTCCGGGATCTTCCCTGCAACGAGTGGCACTCATGAGCCTTCACTTTCCCATCCGGAGAAAGCTGGCACCACCGAGGTGGGGAGCTTAGGATTTTTAGTGAAGTGGTGGGGCAGAGATGGGGTCAACTCTGCATTTCTAGCGTGGGGAGATGGGGGCGGGGAGGGGCACCTCTGCAGTTTGTGCAGTTGGGGGAGAGGTCAAATCTTCAATGTAAGTGTTTTGGAATTGTGCAGGGGAATGGGGCGGCCATTTATTTTCATTGTATTGCAGGGGAGCGAGTCATAAATGTATTTACAGTGTAGTGGGGGTGGGGTACAGGGGTCAACTCTGTAGTTTCTGTGTAGGTCTGACAGCCCTTTAAAAATGACGCCAGCGCCTGCGCAGAGGCAGCTGACGCTATTCACGGCATTGCATGAGGCCACCCCCACCACATGATTGAGGAGGGTGGCCCGCCCTGCATATTTAAATGAGCCACCGCGCGCTAGATTGCGGTGGCATGGCGGCGTGTGACCTGTGCATGCGGGCCGCCATTTCTTTCGCCCATTGCCACTCCCGGCCACCTGCCACCTCTTGAGAGGGAGGAAGGAGCCTCAGAGAGTCCATCGGCACCTCATACTCATCCACCCTTCACCAGCACAGCTACTTGCACCTTGGTGGGATTGCGCACGAGTTTAGATCTGGGCGCAGAATCTGGTGAGCATAGCATACAAGTGTCCGAGCAGCTGATGGAGGCGGTGACAGCCCATACCTCTGACAGTTGGTGGACTTTAGGAGGCCAAGCTCATGATGTGCTTCTGGTTTTGGCAGCAACAAGGGAAATCACAGAATCATTACAGTGCAGAAGGAGGCCATTCGGCCCATCATGTCTGCACTGGTTCTCCGAAAGAGCAATTTCCTCAGTTCCATTCCCCTGCCTTCTTCCCATAACACTGCACATTCCTCCTTTTCATATAACCATCTAATTTTGAATGCTTCAATTAAAAAAAAAAATGGAACCTGCCTCCACCACACTCTCAGGCAGCGCATTCCAGACCTTAACCATTCGCTGCGTGAAAAAGTTTTTCCTAATGTCACTTTTGCTTCACTTACCAAATACTTTAAATCTGTGCCCTCTCGTTCTCGATCCTTTCACGAGTGGAAACAGTACCTCTCTATCTACTCTGTCCAGTCCAGAAAGTCCATGTACGCAACATCAACAGCATTGCCCTCATCAACCCTCTCTGTTACCCCCTCAAAAAAACTCCAGCAAGTTAGTTAAACATGATTTTCCCTCAAACCCATGCTGGCTTTCCTTAATTAACTCGCATTTGTCCATGTGACTATTGATTTTGTCCCGAATTATTTTTCTAGAAGTTTTCCCACCACTGATGATAAACTGACTGGCCTGTAGTTGCTGAGCTTATCTTTACACTCTTTTTTGAACAAGGATGTAACTTTGCAATTCTCCAGACCTCTGGCACCACCCCCGAGTCTAAGGAAGACTGAAAAATTATGGCCAGTGCCTCTGCGATTTCCACCCTCACCTCCCTCCGTATCCTTGGTTGCATCTCATTCGGTCCTGGTGCTTTATCCACTTTAAGTACAGACAGCTTATCTAATATTTCCTCTTTATCAATTTTAAACCCCTCTAGTGTCTTACCTCCTCTTTCAACATTGTCTGGGTTGCATCTTCTTCCTTGGTAAAGACAGATGCAAAGTATTCATTTAATAATGCCGGAGCTGCAGTAAGAGATGCGGCAACATCTAGCAGAAATGCAAGAGGCTATGATAGCCCAAGCGTAGTCGATGGAGGAGTCTATCCAAGCCTTGACCTCAACATTGTCTCTGGCTGGTACGAGTGGCCTCCTCCATTGAGAAGTTGGCAGATCTAATGGAAAGCCACATTCAGCAGAACTCTGTGTTTGATGGATATTTGTACAGACCTCCATACCCTCTTCTTGACCATGGGCACAAGGCAACAGTGCCAGGGCGAGAGGGGGCAGGGACCTTCAGTCACCACCAGGTCCTCTGTCCTCTGAGGTTAACAGAGAGGGAGGTGGAGTCTATGCATCCTGCCGCTAGGTGCCCTTCTCAGGGTGACCCTGGTGCAAGCAGCAGCTCCTCTGCCCCTCTGCTGGTGTCACCAGTTCACCCAACATCCCAGCTGTAAAAAGGCGATACTGCTTCTTTGCGGGAGGCCTGCTGCATGCCGGGGCTCTACAGCCCTAAGGTATCTCGAGGACGGCAGCCAAGGTCATCCATAGCCACAGGGCACCAAAGTCAGCAGGCATCCTCCATCTCAGTTGACAGCATAGGGGCAGCACCACGTAGGAGTTCAGGTAAGTGAATTAAGAAGTGCACTTAGAATCACTGGGCTGAATCTTCTGTGCCTGCTGCCGATGGTGGTGGGCGAAAAAAAACAGTGCCCCACCTGTGCGGGCTGCATGTCGCGGAGCTGCCACAATCTTCCATATGGCAGCTCATCTAATAGCTGGGGCGGGCCGGCACCCCCCCGAACACATGGAGAGGGCTGGCTGTTCGTCCCCGGCAATTGCGCCAGTTGCCTATGCACAGGCGCTGATGCCATTTTTAAATGGCTATCAGCCCTACTGGAAAATTTAAGTATTTAAAGATAAAGTTGGAGAATTATTCTAGAAATAAATTTTAGAGCAAGCTTTCTATACAAGCAGATTAGATGCAATGATGGTCTTTTTGATGAACTCTGTACAAGATTTATTGTTAACTACTTCAGCAATATTTCTTTATATTACTAGTGATGATAGTGAAGAGACCGTGGGTATGTTCTGAGGCTGAAACCATAAGACCAGTGAAGAAAAAGTGTAAAGTTACATCTACGAGAGATGTACATTCTCTATTTGTGACGGATAAAACAGGTTATGGAATACTGGAATAGGGGTATTCTTCATTCACTTATTTATGACCAACAGAGCAGTGTTTTCACTAGAAGTGGTTGGCAAATTCTGTTACTTTGGGTCCATGGTGGCAGACAATCTGTTCCTTGATGCAGAGCCCTATACGCGCATCGGGAATGCTGCTACCACCTTTGGCTGACTTGTGAAACACGCATAGGTTAACACCAAGCTGACCCTTAGGACCAAGCTGATGGTTTATAAGGTTTGTGTTCTCAGCACCTTTCTGGATGGATGTGAAACATGGGCAACTCTCAGCTACCAGGAAAACAAGCTCAATAATTTCCAATTTCGCTGTCTGCAGTGCGTTATGGGTATATACTGGCAGGACAAAATCTCAAATGTGGCAGTCCTCTCAAAGGCAGAGCTCCCAAGTGTATTGGCATGAATGAAACAGAGGTGGCTTTGGTGGATGGGACACTTTCGCAGGATGGCAGATGGTCGCATACCCAAAGGCCTTCTGTATGGTGAGGTAGCCGGGGCAAGATGACCAGTGGGGTGCCCAAAGCTCCTCTTGAAGGATGTTTGCAAGCATGACATAAAGGCCCTATCGCATCTGGGAGTTACTAGTTGGCGAAAGAGGGAAATAGCGACACATCCTGTGGACTGCTGCTGACGTCAATAACAACTCACAGCGTCACTAGGCAGCTTCACATGCAACACTTGTGGCAGAATCTGCCTCTCAAGGATTGGCCTTCACAGCCATCAGCAAAGGTGTAACAGGAGAAGACACCCCATCTAAATGGATTGTTTTTTGCATGTCCATCATCTTTCATAGATTAAAGGATGCCATCTACTATTTATGACCAGTGGGTAATTCAAATGTAACTTCTATTATACAGTATTCTGTGATTTTTTTAAACCTCTCTTTTGGGTAGTACCATTCTGCGATTGGATCCATTTTTCTTTGAAACTAGAAAGCTGGACATGTTTGTGGCTCAGGGGAAGATCTACTTAGTCCAAGAGGTACTCTATAAGATAAGCCAGGGTCAATGTGGTCTTCTGGACTAGTTCCAATTATCTAAAGGGGTTGGAGACGAATTTTCCAGATTTTCTTTTTCCCCAATTAGCCTGGGTTTTTATTTGTTTCTTCATCTTTCCCAGAAGATTACATGCCTCTGATGGGTAGGGAGTCTCTGTACCATGGTCTACTGGGCATCATGACTGTATGGGACAAGCAGGATGGACCAATGGGTCTTTTCCTATCTTGACACTTTCAAATGTTCGTATATAAATCACTGGTCTTACTGAATAGTACAGTGAATAGAGGTGTGGAACAGGGATATTAGCTCATGGCATATGAAGGGAGTTTGGTAAGTGGCATTTTAAGGGTTACTCTCTCGTCTTTCTGTTTAAATTTAGCAATGAACTAAAATTACTGTTTAACTTAAGAGGCGAGTTAAGTTTCTTCCAGTTCTAGATAGGGATATACAAGATCTCAGAGTAGCGGTAGATAGCTAAAACTGGTTTCTGAGCTCCAGCAAAGTTGATTCTTCATTGCTTTCAGAGAGTATATATTCAGGCGTCTCTGAGTGCTGCTTGAGGGCACAGTGTGTGAAGAAAGCAGTTTGGTAAGTTCACAAGGAGAGGAACTACAAATTAATTAAGAAAAATCAATTTAATAGAGAGAGAGAGAGCACAAGCAGGAGAGTTCACTGGGAATCAGCAAGGGAGGAGTGGGGCTAACTGCTGCTGCCGCTGCCGCCAGTCTGCTGGTGTTTGGAAAGAAAAATCGAGGGGTGACATCACAGGGAAGCAGATAGGTGATTGGCTGGGTAAGACTTTGGAGCCCCAAACAGCACGAGAGGGGAGAGAGAGCGGTGAAGCACAGGGAGCTAGTTGGTGAGTATCTGGTGTGTATTTTCTTACTACTTTTCTCTGCTGATTTTTATTTTTTCTCTAACATTTAAGTCTATCGACTGTGTAGAAGCTAAAATATCAGTAGTCGGTTGGCGGTTACTTGTTAGTTCTATTTATAACCATTTTATTGTGCTTGTTAAACTTAAAATTTTAGTGCAGTAAATAAGCAATTTGAGGCATGGCAGGACTGCTCCCACCCGTCAAATGTACATCCTGTGCAGGACACATGAGACTCCAGGACCCAACCCATGTCCTGGCCAACTATATGTGCAGAAAGTGCCACCAAATGCAAAAGCTCGAGCGCCGAATCTTGGAACTTGAGGAGCAGCTGGTGTCACTGAGGTGCATTCGCGAGGATGAGAGATAGGTGGATAGCACGTTTCAGGAGGTGGTCACCCTACAGCTTAAGACAGCGCAGGCAGAGAGGGACTCGGAAGCTGCCAGACAGACAAGAAGGACAAGGCAGGTGCAGGAATCCCCGAAGGGCATCCCACTTTCTAACCAGTATTTAGTTCTGAGTACCGATGGGAGAGAGGGTTCCTCTGGAGAGTGTAGTGAGCATCATGACCAGAGCACCATGGTGGCTCAGCTGTGCAAGGAGGGAGGAGAAAAAACAGGAGAGCAATTTTAGTAAAGGCTTCTATAGTTAGGGGAGCAGACAGGTGTTTCTGTGGTTGCAGATGTGATTCCAGGGTGGTATGTTGCCTCCCTGGCGCAAGCGTCATGAATATCACTGGCTACAGAGCATTCTGGAGGACGAAGGTGCACACCCAGAGGTCATGGTCCACATTGGTACCAGCGGTATAGCTAGAAAAAGGGATGAGGTCTGCAGGCTGTGTTTAGGGAGTTAGGAAAGAAATTAGCAAGGTAATAATCTCCGGATTACACTCAAGACCATGTGCTAGTGAGTATAGTCACAGGAGAATCCACCAGATGAAAATGTAGCCAGAGAGCTGGTGCAGGAGGGAGGGCTTCAGATTTCTGGGGAAAGTGGGACCTGTACAAGCTGGAAGGTCTACACCTGAACAGGACCGGGACGAATATCCTTGCAGGAAGGTTTGCTAGTGCTGTTGGGGATGGTTTAAACTAGATTAGCAGGGGGATGGGAACCTGAGGGCAGTTTCAAATAGGACAAATTCAGAACACGGAACGGGAGGCAGAAAATTAGCGAATGACTCTGAAAGACAGAAGAAGCAAAGGTTAAAAAATGTGCAGCACAGGAATTTGGCAGTGTTAAAAGGTATTTATTGAAATGAAAATAAAGCCGATGAGCTGAGGGCACAGAGGGCACAAAGACAGGTGGCAACATGATATCATTGCTATAGCTTGGCTTAAAGAAGGGCAAAAATGGCAGCTCAAGATCCCTGAGTATAGGGTTTTCAGGCAGGGTAGAGAAGGGGATAAAAAAAAGGAGGGGGTGTGCAGCATTATTGGTTAAAGAATAATTACAGCTGTGAGGAGGGATGTTATGCTAAATGAATCATCAAATGAGGCCATATGGGTTGAGCTCAGAAATAAAAATGAGCAGCCACACTACTAGGAGTGTACTATAGACCCCCAAATAGTGAGAGGGAGATGGTAGAACAAATATGTAGGCAAACTTCTGAGTGCAAAAACAATAGGGCAATAATAATTGGGGATTTCAACTACCCTAATATCAACTGGGAGACAAACAGTCTGAAGGGCACAGAGGGGACTAAATTCTTGAACTGCGTTCAAGGGAACTTTTTTAGCCAGCACGTAACAAACCCAATGAGAAGGGATGCAATTCTAGATTTAGTCTTGGGAAATGAAGCTGGGCAAGTGGATGAAGTAGCATTGGGTGACCATTTTGGAGATAGTGACCATAATACAGTTAGATTTAGCAATATTATGGAAAAGGACAAAGATAGAACAGGAGTAAAAGTTCTAAATTGGGGGAAAGCAAATTTTATGAAGCTGAGAGGTGATCTGGTGAAAGTGGACTCGATACAGCTACTTGAAGGAAAATCAGTGGCAAATGATTGGGAGGCATTCAAAAGTGAGATTCTATGGGCACAGTGTAGACATGTCCCCATAAAGAAAAAATGTGGTACTGCCAAATCTAGAGCCCCCAGTTGTCTAGAAGCATACAGGGTAAGATAAAGCAGAAAAAGAAAGTTTATGACAGTCACAAAAAACCTAATACTTTAGAAAGCCTAGAAGAGTATGGAAAGTGCAGGGATGAAGTAAAAAAGGAAATTAGGAAAGCGAAGAGAGGACATGAAAAAATATTGGTAGGTAAAATCAACAAAAACCCAAGGAAGTTTTATTAGTACATTGAGAAAGAGGATAACTAAGGAAATGATAGGGCCTATCAGTGATGTACAAGGTAACTTTTATGTGTGGATGCAGAAGATGTGGGCAGGGTTCTTAATGAGTACTTTGTCTCTGTCTTTGCAAAGGAGAGGAATGATGTAGACATTGTAGTTAAAGAGGAGGAGTGTGAAGTATTAGGTACGATAAGCATAATGAGAGAGGTGGTACTCGAGAGTCTGACATCCTTGAAAGTGGATAAACCACCAGGGCCGGATGGATTGTATCCCAGGCTCTTAAAGGAAGCCAGGGAGGAAATAGCGGAAGCTCTAAGGATCATTTTCAAATCCTCACTAGATCCAGGCGAGGTACCAGAGGATTGGACGTCTGCAAATGTTGTACCATTGTTTAAAAAGAGTGCGAGGGATAGGCCAAATAATTATAGGCTGGTCAGTCTGACCTCAGTGGTGGGCAAATTATTAGAATCAATTCTGAGAGATGGGATAAACTGTCACTTAGAAAGGCATGGATTAATCAGGGATAGTCAGCATGGATTTGTTAAGGGAAGGTCGTGTTTTACTAACATAATTGAATTTTTTGAGGAAGTAACAAGGAGAATTGATGAGGGTAGTGCAGTGGATGTTGTTTACATGGATGTTAGTAAGGCATTTGACAAGGTCCCACATGACAGAGTGGTCAGAAAAGTAAAGCCCATGGGATTCAGGAGAATGTGGTGAGTTGAATCCAAAATTGGCTCAGTGATAGGAAACAAAAGGTAATGGTCGATGGATCTTTTTGTGAATGAAAAGTGGTTTCCAGTGGCGTTCCACAGTGCTCAGTGTTGGGTCCCTTACTGTTTGTGTTATATATTAATGATTTGGACTTAAATGTGGGAGGCATGATTGGGACATTTTCAGATGACACAAAAATTGGCCCTGTAGTTGATAGTGAAGAAGATAACTGTAGGCTCCAGAATTATATCAGTTGTTTGGTTGAGTGGGTGGAAAAGTGACAAATGGAATTCAATCCGGAGAAGTGTGAGGTAATGTATTTGGGGAGGCAAACAAAGCAAGGGAATACACAATAAACGGGAGGATATTGAGAGGGGTAGAGGGAGTGAGAGTCCTTGGAGTGCATGTCCACAGGTCCCTGAAGGTGGCAGAACAAGTAGATCAAGTGGTGAAGAAGGCATATGGAATGCTTTCCTTTATTGGCCAAGGTATAGAATACAAAAGCAGGGATGTAATGCTGAAACTGTATAAAATGCTGGTTAGGCCACAGCTGGAATATAGTGTGCAGTTCTGGTCATCACATTACAGGAAGGACATAATTGGTCTGGAGAGAGTACAGAGGAGATTTATAAGAATGTTGCCAGGGCTTGAAAATTGCAGCTATGAGGAAAGATTGGATAAGCTAGGATTGTTTTCCTTAAAATAGAGGAGGCTAAGGGGTGACTTAATTGAGATGTACAAAATTGTGGGGGTCCTAGATAGAGTAGACAAGAAGGACCTGTTTCCCCTAGCTGAGAGGTCAATTACCTGGGGGCACAGATTTAAGGTGATTGGAGAAGGATTAGAGGGGACATGAGGATAAACTTTTTCACCCAGAGGGTGGTGGGTGTCTAGAATTCTCTGCCTGGACCAGTGGTTGAGTTAGAAACTCTCAACTCCTTTAAAAGGTACCTGGACCTGCACCTGAAGTGCTGTAACCTGCAAGACTATGGACCAGGTGTTAGTTTTTTCAGCCGGCACAGACACGTTGGGCTGAATGATCTCTTTCTGTGTTGTAATTTTTCTGTGGTTCTATGAAGCTTGTTTGATATTGTAAAGCAAAGATATTCTGGGCTTAATTGTCAGTTTTCCTAATTATAACGTAGGTTGAAAGGGAAACACAGGCAAAGTAAGTTCCAACATTGAATTTGCTTAGAGACTAGTCCATCTCCTGCAGTGTTACATATGTATGTCAGAGAATTTATTTGCCTGCTTGTAATGCATTGTGTTGCTAATTCTCTCGGTCTGTTTATCTGTCTTTGTTTCTCTTTTTTTTTTCTGTTGCTTCTCTCCTATTAACTCTTCTTGCTTCTATTTCTGTCCTCTTCTGCTTTTCTCTGTCCCTTACATTCAGGTTGGTGGTGGTGGGTATCATGGTGTGATGCTCATCAATGGCTGCAGGCTGCATTTGGTGTGGGGGGTTGCAAGGAAAATGTGGCCCTCAGCCACTTCTTTTCCATATCCTCCCATAATCATTCATGCTTTCTCCACCCACTTGTTCCCATCACATTCTCTACCCCTTCACCTTCCCACTACCCTTTCCCCTTCCTACCAACCACTCACCCCATCACTATCTCTACCTTTTCTTCTTTGATTCATCCACTCAACACACATTCTTCACTTCCCTTACTCCATCGATCACCTCACCCTTAACTATATCCACTAAACCCTAATCCCATTGCTATCCTTAAGTGGGTAGCATGAGATCAGAGGCTCTCGCCCTCGACCAGTTTCCTTCCTCCCTTCTCTTCTTGCTTTCTCTTTTTATCTGATACCCTCAAAGGTCCTTTGTTTGCTTTCAGAATTAAACTTTTTTAGCTAATGTGGGAACAGTGAATGAAGGAGTTTGGGCATGGAAAAACTGGAGCACAAAATTTGTAAATATGTCCACATCAGGGAACAGGCCTCCAACTTCCACATCTCGTATTTTCTGTTTAATGTCCGTTCCCACGATTTCTAGTGCAACTTAATCATAAGGGATGAGTGTCTATAGTTTAGGGAAGGGACATTACCCCTGTGTACTGTCTTCCCTGCTGGATAACTAACAACCATGTGAATCCTCCAAGAACACGGCTGATTGTGAGGAGGTGAAGTTAGGGTCATGCATTGCAGAATTAAAACGATGAAAGCTGTGGGCTAGATTTCCCCAGCTCTGTGGCTGTCCCACGTTGGAATGGCTACCCAATGCATTCCCTCCTCCAGGCGACTTTACTGGGCTGGGTGGGCTGGGAACTGGGTTGGCTGCCGGCTCCAATTAAGGCAGCTCCAGAGGGCTATTTTGCTCCGGCAGCAGTATTTTACCGATGTCAGAGTGGCCCACTGCCATGTGTGGAGGCCACCAGCTCAATCAAGGCAGTCTCCCGGTGACAGGCCAGAGGTAAATGGGGCTGGAGATGACAGGCCCCAACGACGGATGTGCAGGGATGAAACGCTGCAGCCCTGTCCACGAATAAGCCTGCAGAGGGGTTTCCCCTCCAACCCAATGACTATACTGGCTTTGGGTGTTTTAATTTATAATTTCAGTGCAGGCAGCCGAGTGACCCCTCACACCCACCTGCCTGCCTCTGCAGCGCCCATCTTTCCTGGTGGAACTGCTGCCCTGACATCACTGCGGGACCTCTGATTGGGCCTGCAGTGTAAGCACCTCAAGAGAAACAATTGGCAGGGCTATGGGAAAAGAACAGGGGAGTGGAACAAGCTAAATTGCTCTTGCAGAGAGCCAGCACAGGCTCAATGGGCCAAATAGCCTCCTTCGGCACTGTAATCATTCAATGCTTCTGTGATTGGGAGCCTGTCTGCTATCTTTAATAGGATAGTGAGTGCAGAGGCGGCCACTTAGGAGGTTGCCTCCCAGAAGGTTGTACTGGAAAGCCCGCTGATGACATGGGCGTGATGTTGGGATCCTGACACCTGCTGGAAAATCCAGCTTTATGAGTGGGGTTTCCTCCCTCAGTATAATTGGTGAAGTGTTTGAGTTGTTTTCTGAACTTGGTCCACTAAGATCTCCACAGTCCTGTCTGTGCTTTACCAATCACTGGACTGACCATTCATATTCCTTCTATGTGGAGTTCTCTCTTTGTCCAGGAAAATTGCATGGTTACCGAATGGAAAAGTTGCCACCTTGGGTACTTTTCACACCTGTAGCTTGCCCAAAAAATGCAAAGAAATAATGTTTTTCCCTATCCTTTGTTCAAAATGTAAAGCTCAAGGCAATAGCTGAGACTGTTAGTTTTGCCAAGGTGTGGGACACAGGGAGTTGGCCATCCTGTGCAGATGGCTTTTGCATTGTAGCTGTGTGTCTGGTTATATGTCCAGATATGTTTTCTGTTTTTATGGTTGGATCTTGACAAGAACCTTTCCAGAGTAGTTCTGCTGATGGTCTTCAAGGCACACGTGGATAAATTGAGTACTTTGTGCAAAAAAAGCGTCTTTGATTTGCAGGATGCAACTATGCCTTGAACCATGAAGCAAATAATGCATCCTGTGCCATTGTTCAAAGGAGCAAAGTTTGAGGCAGCAGTTACCATACAGGCACAAATGGGGACATCCCTGCCATGGAAATGGGGTACAGGATTGAAGCAACTACTCTGATTCCTTCCTCGGGACTACATTGTCTTTGCTTGAGACTGAGTCAGACCGGCAGAGTTTAAAAGTGCAGTGGCAGCGCACCGGAGTTTAAAAAAAAGCCAACAGTGATGTCACAGAAGAGCTGCAAGGTGGTAAGTCACTGCTGTGAGGGAATAGCTCTAAATAGCTGGGTAAGTATCTCAGGTAAGAAAAGTTTAAAAGTTTAAAGTTTATTTCAAATATAGTAAGTAGTGCTCTTTTTTGTTTAGGGAGTTCTGCAGGAACGAGGACCAGGGAAGAAGGGCCCCAGAGTAACTGATATTATTGGACATTAAGATCTTCCAGAAGGTTTAGTTTAGTTTAATTTAAAGGGTTAAGTCATGGCAGGAGAGCTCAAAGCCGTGGTGTGCTCCTCATGCTCCATGTCGGAGGCCGGGAACAATTCTAGTGCCCGGGACCAGCATGTGTGTAGGTAGTGTCTCCAGCTCCTGGAAGTCCGGGTTTCGGAGCTGGAACGGCAGCTGGGGACACTGTGTGGAGCATCCACGAGGCGGAGAGTATTGTGGATAGCATGTATAGAGGGGTGATCACACCGCAGGCTCAGACCCCACAGGCAGGAGGGGAATGGGTGACCACCAGGCAGAGCAAGAGGTCTAGGCAGGCAGTTCAGGAATATCCTGTGGCTATTCCCCTGCAAAACAGGTATACTGCTTTGGATACTGATGGGGGGAATGGCTTCTCAGGGGAAAGCAGCAACAGCCCAATTCATTGCACCATGGTTGGCTCTGCTGCACAGGGGAGGAGTAAAAGTTGTGGGAATGCAATATATAGGGGATTCAATTGTAAGGGGAATAGATGGGCGTTTCTGTGGCCGCAAAAGAGACTCCAGGATGGTATGTTGCCTCCCTGGTGCTAGGGTCAAGGATGTCTCAGAGCGGTTACAGGACATTCTGAAGGGGGAGGGTGAACAGCCAGTGGTCATGGTACACATTGGTACAAACGACATAGGTAAAAAAAAAAGGATGAGGTCCTAAAAGCAGAATATAGGGAGCTAGGAAGTAAGTTGAAAAGTAGGACCTCGAAGGTAGCGATCTCAGGATTACTACCAGTGCCACGTGCTCGTCAGAGTAGAAATAGCAGGATATATTGGATGACTACGTGGCTGAAGAGATGGTGTGAGGGGGTAGGGTTTTAGATTCCTGGGGCATTGGGACCGGTTCTGGGAGAGGTGGAACCAGTACAAACTGGATGGGTTACACCTGGACAGGACTGATGTCCGAGGGGGAGTATTTGCGAGAGTGGTTGGGGAGGGCTTAAACTAAAATGCCAGGGAGATGGGACCCTTTGCAAGGAGTCAGAGGAGGGGGGGATCAAAGACAAGAACAAAATACAGGGGAATAAGAAAAGTGATAGGCAGAGAAATCAAGGGCCAGAATCAAACAGGGCCACAGTGAAAAATAGTGGGAAGGGGACAAATAATGTTAAAAAGACAAGCCTTAAGGCTTTGTGCCTTGACGCGCAGAGCATTTGCAATAAAGTGGATGAATTAATCACGCAAATAGATGTAAACGGGTATGATATAGTCGGGATTACGGAGACATGGCTGCAAGGTGACCAGGGATGGGAAATGAACATCCAGGGATGTTCAGTATTTAGGAAGGACAGACAAAAAGCAAAAGGCGGTGGAGTTGCATTGCTGGTTAAAGAGGAAATTAACGCATAGTGAGGAAAGATATTAGCTCTGACAATGTGGAATCTCTATGGGTAGAGCTGCGAAACACTAAGGGGCAAAAAACCTTAGTGGGTGTTGTATATCGACCCCCAAACTGTAGTGGTGATGGGAATTGCATTAAACAGGAAATTAGAGATGCATGCGATAAAGGAACATCTGTAATTATGGGTGACTTTAATCTGCATATCTCCTTCTCCTCCTTCTCCTTCTTCTTCTTCTCCGTCTCCTTCTCCGTCTTGAGAGACAATGGGTAAGCGCCTGGAGGTGGTCAGTAGTTTGTGAAGCAGCGCCTGGAGTGGCTGGAAAGGCTAATTCTAAAGTGACAGACTCTTCCACAGGTGCTGCAGATAAAATTGATTGTCGGGGCTATTGCACAGTTGGCGCTCCCCTTGCGCTTCTGTCTTTTTTCCTGCCAACAGCTAAGTCTCTTCGACTCGCCACTCTTAAGCCCCGCCTTTATGGCTGTCCACCAGCTCTGGCGATCACTGGCAACTGACTCCCACGACTTGTGATCAATGTCACAGGACTTCGTGTCGCGTTTGCAGATGTCTTTAAAGCAGAGACATGGACGGCTGGTGGGTCTGATACCAGTGACGAGCTTGCTGTACAATGTGTCCTTGGGGATCCTGCCATTTTCCATGCGGCGCTCGTGGCCAAGCCATCTGAAGCGCCGCTGGCTGAGTCGGGTGTATATGCTGGGGATGTTGGCCACCTCGAGGACTTCTGCGTTGGAGATACGGTCCTGCCACCTGATGCCAAGGATTCTCCGGAGGCAGTGAAGATGGAATGAATTGAGACGTCGCTCTTGGCTGACATACGTTGTCCAGGCCTTGCTGCCGTAAAGCAAGGTACTGAAGACACAGATTTCCAGCATCCGCAGTATTTTGCTTTTACTGAAGACACAGGCTTGATACACTCGGACTTTTCTGTTCCGTGTCAGTGTGCCATTTTCCCGCACTCTCTTGGCCAGTCTGGACATAGCGGACGCCTTTCCCATGCGCTTGTTGATTTCTGCATCGAGAGACAGGTTACTGGTAATGGTTGAGCCTAGGTAGGTGAACTCTTGAACCCCTTCCAGAGCGTGGTCGCCGAAATTGATGGATGGAACATTTCTGACGTCCTGTCCCATGATGTTCGTTTTCTTGAGGCTGATGGTTAGGCCAGATTCATTGCAGGCAGCGGCAATCCTGTCGATGAGTCTCTGCAGACACTGTTCAGTGTGGGATGTTAATACAGCAACATCAGCAAAGAGGAGTTCCCTGATGAGGACCTTCCGTACTTTGGTCTTCACTCTAAGACGGGCAAGGTTGAACAACCTGCCATCTGATCTTGTGTGAAGGAAAATTCCTTCTTCTGAAGACATGAACGCATGTGAGAGCAGCAGTGAGAAGAAGATGCCAAACAGTGTAGGTACGAGAACACAGCCCTGTTTCACGCCACTCAGGATAGGAAAGGGGTCTGATGAGGCGCCGCTATGCTGAATTGTGCCTTTCATATTGTCATGGAATGAGGTGATGACACTTAGTAGCTTTGGTGGACATCCGATCTTTGCTAGTAGTTTGAAGAGACCACGTCTGCTGACGAGGTCAAAGGCTTTGGTGAGATCTATGAAAGCAACGTAGAGGGGCATCTGTTTGCGGCATTTCTCCTGTAGCTGGTGAAGGGAGAACAGCATGTCAATGGTGGATCTCTCTGCTCGAAAGCCAAACTCTGCCTCAGGGTAGACACGCTCAGCCAGCTTCTGGAGCCTGTTTAAAACGACTCGAGCGAAGACTATCCCCACTATGCTGAGCAGGGAGATTCCACGGTAGTTGTTGCAGTCACCGCGGTCACCCTTGTTCTTATAGAGGGTGATATTGGCATTGCGCATGTCCTGTGGTACTGCTCCCTTATCCCAGCACAGGCAAAGCAGTTCATGGAGTGCTGAGAGTATAGCAGGCTTGGCACTCTTGATTATTTCAGGGGTAATGCCGTCCTTCCCAGGGGCTTTCCCACTGGCTAGAGAATCAATGGCATCACTGAGTTCCGATTTTGTTGATGTTCGTCCAGCTCATCCATGACTGACAGAGACTGGACTGCATTGAGGGTGTTCTCAGTGACAACATTTTCCCTGGAGTACAGTTCTAGGTTGTGCTCCACCCAGCGGTGCATTTGCTTGCGTTGGTCAGTGATCGTGTCCCCGGATTTAGACTTGAGGGTGTGGGGCGGGGGGGGGGGGGGGGTGGTGCAGGGGGCGACCTTCCTGATGGTTGGCCCAAAAGCTCTCTTAGTGCCATCATACATTCCTCTGATGTTTTCGGTGTTGGAGGCCAGCTGAATACGATTGCATAGGTGTTGCCAGTAGTCATTTGTGCAGTGCCTGGCTGTTCTTTGTGTGGCACTTCTGGCTGCTTTAAGTGCTACGGATGTTAACTCGCTGGGGGCTTTCTTGTAGTTCAACAGTGCAATGCGCTTGGCGGCTGTGACAGGTTCCAGCTCTTCAAAGTGAGATTGAAACCAGTCTGCATTCTGCTTCTCACGTTTGCCAAAGGTGGTCATTGCTGAGTCATAGATGGCGTCTCTGATGTGGGCCCACTTGGTCTCTGCATCCCCTGGAGGAGTGTTTTGCAGGGCTTTTTCAAGTGAATTTAGAAACTTATGTAACAGCTGTGGATAAGAAATTCTGTTGGTGTTGATGCGCTGGCTGCCCTTCTGCTTGGAGTGAGGCAGCTTCTTTGGTTTGAGTGTAACCTTGCCGCATACCAGGGAGTGGTCGGTGTCGCAGTCTGCACTGTGGACGCTGCGTGTGATTTGAACGCTGTTTAAAGAGGCTCGTCTTGTGACGATGAGGTCCAGCTGGTGCCAAGAGCGTGATCTTGGGTGCCTCCATGAAACCTGGTGACCGGGTTTAGTATGAAAGAACGAGTTGGTGATGCAGAAGTTGTGGTAGGTACACAACTCCAGCAGTCTCTATCCATTCTCATTCATACCTTTCAGTGCCATAGCGGCCATGGCAGGAGGGCCATGAGTCATGGTCGGCCCCGTCCCCCAGCAGGAACAAATGTTCGGTATTGGGAATGCTGCTAATGATATTATGGAGTTCCTCGTTGAACTGGTCTTTAACTTCAGGTGGGGAGCAGAGTGTTGGTGCATAGATGCTGAGTAGGTGTACTGGACCAGAGGCGGTGAGCAGTCGGATGGACAGTATGCGTTACGAGCCATTTGAAGGTGGCTCTATCATGCTGAGCAAAGAGTTTCTGATGATGAAGCCCACTCCATGCTGTCTTGGTTCTTCAGGATCCCTACCCTGCCAGAAGAAGGTGTAGTCTTGCTCTCTTAGAGATCCACTCGCAGGGAGGCGTGTCTCCTGAAGTGCTGCAATGTCTACATTGAGTCTACTGACCTCGTTGTTAATGACGGCAGTCTTCCGAGAATCATTGATTTGTGTAAGGTCTTCCGACAGGCCACGACACATAGTTCTGACGTTCCAGCTTGCAAAACGAAGGGCTGGTACCTTTCCTTTTTTTGTCGTGCTGTTTGGTGCAGTGTTACAGTCCACTTGTCGGGCAATGACCCTGAGCTCGAAGCACCCATTGAAGCAGGTGGACTGTGGCGGGACAGAACCTTACTGGCCAGGGGCTGCCCAGTTTGAGGCGAGCAGTAGCTGTCCAGTGAGATGCAATGACCTTTCCCACCGACAAAGGCAACCCGTGGCGCCCAATCTCTACGCCAACTGCGCTGGATGTCTAACCCATAACTGCTGCCTTCCATGTTGTTTTGGTCGCTGTGAAGCGATTATGGAGTGACCTCCATGGCGCATGCCTGGGCAGATGTATGGAGGTTGTGAGTTGCCCAAGCATCAAAACCCCTGTCTCGGCCTTCCTGGTGGGGTCCAAAGGAGCGCAGAGCATGACGTTTGGCACCAGTATGGCTGCAGGAACTGCCAGAAACATGCTAAAGGTGACATATGACCGTCTTCGGTGTTCCGCTCCGGATTTTCTGTTAGCGTTTACTCTATTAGCCTTGGCCTCTTCCGAGACGCCCACAAGGCAGTGGGGTTGTTTGCTGCTATCCCTGATCAGGGGCCCTAACATGCAAGCTGTGTGATTTCATGGAGGGAGAGGGAAGGGGGTGAGGTGGATTCCGGGGGGAGGGGGTAGGCGGATGGGGGTGCGAGGAGGAGCTGGGAAGGGGAGGTGCAGTGGGGGTAGAGGAGGGGGTGCAGGGGAAGCGGGTGCGAGGGGAAATCTGCATATAGATTGGGCAAATCAAATTAGTCACGATACCGTAGAATAGGAATTCTTGGAGTGTATACGGGATGGCTTTCTGGACCAATACGTTGAGAAACGAACTAGAGAACAGGCCTTCCTAGACTGGGTATTGTGTAATGAGAGAGGAATAATTGACAATCTAGTGGTGCGAGACCCCTTGGGGGTGAGCAACTATGATATGAGACAATTCTTCATCAAGATGGAGAGTGACGTAGTTGATTCTGAGACAAGGGTCCTGAATCTTAGTAAAGGAAACTATGAAGGTATGAAGCGCGAGTTGGCCATGACGGATTGGGAAATGTTACTGAAAGGGTTCACGGTGGAAAGGCAATGGTAAACATTTAAAGAGCGCATGGATGAACTGCAACAATCGTTTATCCCTGTCTGGCGCAAAAGTAAAATGGGGAAGGTAGCCAAACCATGGCTTGCAAGGGAAATTAGAGATAGCATTAGATCCAAGGAAAGGGCATATAAATTTGCCAGGGAAAACAACAGACCTGAGGATTGGAAGCAGTTTAGAATTCAGCAAAGGAGGACCAAGGGATTGATTAAGAAGGAGAAAATAAAGTACGAGAGCAAGCTTGCGGGGAACATAAAAACTGCCTGTGAAAGTTTCTATAGGTATGTGAAGAGAAATAGATTAGTGAAGACAAATATAGGTCCCTTACAGTCAGAAACAGGGGTATTTATTATGGGAATAAAGAAATGACTGACCAACTAAATGCATACTTTGGTTCTGTCTTCACAAAGGAGGACACAAATATCATACCAGAAATGTTGGGGAACACAGGGCTTAGTGAGAGAGAGGAACTGAAGGAAATCAAGATTAGTAGAGAAATGGTGTTGGGGAAATTGATGGGATTGAAGGCCGATAAATCCCCAGGGCCTGATGGTATGCATCCCAGAGTACTTAAGGAAGTGGCCCTAGAAATAGTGGATGCATTGGTGGTCATCTTCCAAGATTCTATAGACTCTGGAACAGTTTCTACATATTGGAGGGTAGCTAATGTAACCCCACTATTTAAAAAGGGAGGTAGAGAGAAAGCAGGGAATTATAAACCAGTCAGCCTGATGTCGGTAGTGGGGAAAATTCTCGAGTCCATTATCAAAGATTTTATAGCAGAGCACTTAGAGAACAGTGGTAGAATCTGGCAGAGTCAGCATGGATTTACGAAAGGGAAATCATGCTTGACAAATCTACTAGAATTCTTCGAGGATGGGGCGGCATAGTGGCGCAGTGGTTAGCACCGCAGCCTCACAGCTCCAGCGACCCGGGTTCGGTTCTGGGTACTGTCTGTGCGCAGTTTGCAGGTTCTCCCTGTGACCACGTGGGTTTCCGCTGGATGCTCCGGTTTCTTCCCATAGCCAAAGACTTGCAGGTTGATAGGTAAATTGGCCATTGTAAATTGCCCCTAGTGTAGGTAGGTGGTAGGAGAATGGTGGGGATGTGGTATGGAATATGGGATTAATGTAGGATTAGTATAAATGGGTGGTTGTTAGTTGGCACAGACTCGGTGGCCCGAAGGGCCTATTTCAGTACTGTATCTCTCTATGACTCTATGTAACTAGTAGAGTTGATGAGAGGAGCCAGTGGATGTGGTTTATTTGAACTTTCAGAAGGCTTTCAACAAAGCCCCACATTAGAGATTAGCATGTAAAATTAAAGCACATGGGATTGGGGGTAGTGTATTGCGATGGATAGAAAATAGGTTGGCAGACAGGAAACAAAGAGTAGGTATAAATGGGTCTTTTTCCGAATGGCAGGCAGTGATGAGTGGGGTACCGCAGGGATCGGTGCTAGGACCCCAGCTATTCACAATATACATTAATGATTTAGATGAGGGAACTGAATGTAATATCTCCAAATTTGCAGATGACACAAAACTGGGTGGGAGGGTGAGTTGTGAGGAGGATGCAGAGAGGCTTCAGGGTGATTTGGACAAGTTGAGTGAGTGGGCTAATGCATGGCAGATGCAGTATAATGTGGATAAATGTGAGGTTATCCACTTTGGTAGCAAAAACAGGAAAGCAGATTATTATCTGAACTGCTATAAACTGAGAGAGGGGAATATGCAGTGAGACCTGGGTGTTCTCGTACACCAGTCACTGAAGGTAAGCATGCAGGTGCAACAGGCGGTAGAAAAGGCAAATGGTATGTTGGCCTTCATAGCGAGAGGATTCGAGTACAGGAGCAGGGATGTCTTGCTGCAATTATACAGGGCCTTGGTAAGGCCACACCTGGAATATTGTGTGCAGTTTTGGTTTCCTTTATCTGAGGAAAAATGTTCTTGCTATAGAGGGAGTGCAGCGAAGGTTTACCAGACTGATTCCTGGGATGGTGGGACTGACATATGAGGAGATATTGAGTCGACTAGGATTATATTCACTGGAGTTCAGAAGAGTGAGGGGGGATCTCATAGAAATCTATAAAATTCTAACAGGACTTGACAGGGTAGATGCAGGAAGGATGTTCTCTGATGGGGGAGTCCAGAACCAGGGGTCATAGTCTAAGGATACGGGGTAAACCTTTCAGGACTGAGATGAGGAGAGATTTCTTCACCCAGAGAGTGGTGAGCCAGTGGAATTCGCTACCACAGAAAGCAGTTGAGGCCAAAACATTGTACGTTTTCAAGAAGGAGTTAGATACAGCTCTTGGGTCTAAAGGGATCAAAGGGTTTGGGGCGAAAGCGGGAACAGGCTACTGAGTTGGATGATCAGCCATGATCATAATGAATGGTGGAGCAGACTCGATGGGCCGAATGGCCTACTCCTGCTCCTATTTTCTATGTTTCTATGCTTCAGGTGCGTTGCATTGCCTGACCCTATACTGATGAATAAAAACATAAGGATGGATCATCCATGAGTGCAAAAGTTGCCAATGTATCTGTTTGCCATGCCTCCTCGGATCTTCCTCCAAACTAAGGAGTAACCAAAAGAATTCCTGTGTAGGCAGCACAGAATGGGCAGATATTTTGAGCACCACAGAGCACTGGTCAGTTTCCCACCATTTCTGCAGTTTGTATCACAGTACCCATTAGGGCATTGACTTGCTGGGTAAATCTGGAGCTGTGACAAAAACCTGAGCTCCGAGTGAGATTTAACTAGATTAAACAGATACAACCTACCCTTTACAATCCATGCCGACTCTCTTTTGATCAGTTAATACCTGTCCAAGTGCTCAGTCACTCTGTCCCTGATGATGGATTCCAGTAACTTCCCTACAGCTGACATTTAATGACAGGTCTGAGGTTACTTGGTTTCTGTCATCCTTCTTAAATAATGGAAAGACATTTACAATTTTCCAATCCAAGGGCACGATTCTTGAATCTCGAGAGCTTTAGAAAATTATTGCGACCACACCTGCAATTTTCTCACCTATTTCTCTTAATACTCTGGAGTTGAGATCATCAGGCTTTGCAGATTTATCTACCTTAACTTCCATTACTTTCTGCAATAATTTTTATTTTACTTCCAGTGAGTTCCTCCCCTTGAGTTATTTTTCGGTTCTCTTGATCATTTTCAATGTTTTGTCCATTCTGTGAAAATGGATACAAAGGCCGGAATTTTACGTTGGGCTGGAGACCCCACCCACTGGCCGAAAAGTCAGGGACTGGGGAGCAACACTGGGAATTTTCGCTCCCCAGGCCCTTAATTGGCCTTGGATGGGCCTTCCTCCTCCTTGAGGCAGGAAGTCCTGCCTAATGGAGCAGCCGGCCAATAAGCGGGCCGGCAGCTCTTCGTTCCAGCCGTGCCACCGGGAGCGGTGACCACTACTGGTACTACACCCAGCCATCGCAAGCAAGGGTGAAGGATGGCTCCGGAATGAAGGTAAGTTTATGGGGCCTCGCTGGGAACAATCAGCCGGGCCCTGGTGAGGAAAGGGGCTTCGGTTATGGTGGGGGGGGGGGGGGGGGGCGGGGGGTGAGTGTTTTTTGGTGGTGTTGGTTGGGGCTTTGAGGGCAGCCCTCCGTGGGGCTCAGGGTGCACGATCAGGAAGGCTTCCCCCCCAGCCTGCAAGAAGGCCGCCAGCTTTTACCTGGTGGTGTTCTTGGGGCCTTTTCATCCACCTGCCGAGGGTAAATTACCTGCAACAGTGGAAGGAGGCTCTTAAGTGGCAATTAATTGTCCAATTAAGGGCCTTAATTGTCCTGGGGTGTGTGGACCATTTCTCGCCATTGCCGTGCTGCGTAAAATTGCCGCGGGGATGGGAGGAGGTTGGAAACGGCCCTCCCCCGCCTCCCACTCATTTTTACGCCCTCCTTGCCGCCAGCCTGCTCGTTGGGGGCCGTAAAATCCCGGCCAAAGTATTCATTTAAGAAGTTCTCATGATCCATTATAGTCATTATTGGGCCCACATTCACTATTACCTTTTCTTTCTTTTAATGTGTGTTTGTGTATGTATATGCATAAAATATATAAATTTTTAAGTTAGCTTTGAATATCCCTTGCAATTTTTTTTCTTGTTTCCTCTTTGCACATCTTATTACTTTCTTTGTATCCCCTAGTTGCTTTCCATAGCTCTTCCAGTCTTTTAGATTTTCACTTTTTCTTGCATTTTGTTTAAGTCTGGTCTTTTAGCTTGATACGACTCTTGGCTCATCTGTTGACCATGGTTGCTTAATTACACAAGTAGGGCCTTTGCCTTTTCGTGGTGTGTACTGCTTACCAAATATAACTTTGAATACTTCCTACTGTTTGTCTGAAGGTTTACTATTTAATGATTCAGCACAGTTTCCTGCAGTTAATTTATCATCCAATTGAAGTTTGCCTCGCTTAAATGTAAAACCTTGGTTTGTGATTCTTCCTTCTCCCTCTCAAACCTAATGTTAAATTCAATCATATTATATTCCCTTACCATCAGATTGTTAGCTCATTTTGGTTCATTACTAGTCACTGAAGCCAGAAACGCCTGTTCCCTTGTCAGTTCCAAAACATTTTTTGTTGACGTTCAATGTCATTGCAGATGGTAAGCTGTTCTTATATGTCTTCACAGACTATCGCACACCTGAGCTTCACCCTCCTTTAGCACTGCTACTCTACTGTGCACAGATAGCTGGCTCTATTGTATGCCTAGGATAGTACTGCTGTGAGTTATTAGTGAGATAGATTCATTGTGTTTGTGTACATTTGACATAGATTTTGGTAGTAGCAATAATAAAGTATTAAAATTTCCTTACTTTAGTTTATATTGCAAAGATATAATTTACAGAGTAGAACAAATCAGTGCAGTGCTCAACTAGGGAATATCAAAAAAGGAGTTTTTGGAACAAGTTATTCAAGAACTGATCCTGCTGTTAAAGCTTTTCAGGATGATAACCTGATCTCTTTCAAAACTAATTGAATAAATGGAATGCACTTTTCAATATTTTTTATTTTCCTCCATGATTTTATTTTAAAGTAATAAAATTGAAGAAGGATGAGTTTTGGCAAACTGTTCAGGTATGCTTTATTGGGCAAAACATTCTGATTCATTGGTTTAAAAGATCTTCTTTCTTTCATAGTGCTGGGAAAAAATAGTGCATTTCCACTGTTAGACTGATTTATGATGATTATTGTGGAGCTCAGCTGTTTTTGGCAGATTGCTCCCATTTGTACAGTGGGGTCTCGGCCAAGCTGCTACTATCACTATAAGCTACTCCCATGACATGTCTTGTTTTTTGTACTCTGTACAAGTTGAGAACATTATCTTTTTTCAAGCTAAGTTTGTCCATTGTCACTAGTGAGAATGAAATGGCTCTATAACCTATACTAGTTACAAATCGTGGGAACAGAAATGAATCTAAGGCCTGGTTTTTGGAAATGACCAGATGTAACCACATTGGAAGCTGAGTGTTGAAGAGTTAAAAACAGGCAGAAGAAACATAATCTAAACTGAAATAGAGACATTGTATTTTTTTCAATCAAGAATGATGTAGTGAAATCAAGGGCAAGAAGTGAAGTGATTACATGTAAAAGACATTGAAAGAAAATTGAATCTGGGAGATGAATAAAAAAAGAAAAAGCAAATCAAATGTGAAACATTCAATGAAGAAAATAGAAGTGATAGGAAGGAAATTAAAATGAGAAAATGAAAGATAAAGAAAAAAGTAAAATTATATCATAATTGTTGAAACTATTGCAACTGCATAGTTGAAAAGGCTGCTGCTTAACTCCTAAACATAAGAAATAGGAGGAGTAGACCATTTGGCCCCTCAATCCTGCTGCACTATTCAATACGATCATAGCTGATCTTCTGCCTCAACTGCACTTTCCCACCTGCTCTCCATATCCCTTGATTCCTGAGAGATTAGAAATCTATACCCCTGGATTGAATATTCTCAAAGATGGAGCAACATGCTATCGATTCCAAGGACTCACAACCCACTGATTGAAGAAATTTCTCCTCATCTTAGCCCTAATTAATTGATCCCTTATTCTGAGGTTGTGCCCTTGTTCTAGATTCCTCAGCCAGGGGAAACAACCTCTCCGTGTCTGTCCTGTTGGCCACCTTGTATGTTTTAATGAGATCACCCCTCATTCTTCTAAACCCCAGAGAGTATAGACCCAGTTTACTCACCCTCTCATCATAGGACAATCCTCACATTCTAGGAACCAATCTAGTCAACCTTAACTGTACTGCCTCCAATGCAGGTATATTGTTATAGAGTCATAGAGTTATACAGCACAGAAACAGGCCCTTCGACCCATCATATCTGTGCCGGCCATCAAGCACCTATCTGTTCGAATCCCATTTTCCTGCACTTGGCCCGTAGCCTTGTATGCTATGGTGTTTCAAGTGCTCATCTAAATACTTAAATGTTGTGAGGGTTCCTGCCTCTACCACCCCTTCAGGCAGTGTGTTCCAGATTCCAAACACCCTCTGGGTGAAAAATAATTTCCTCAAATACCCTCTAAACCTCCTGCCCCTTACCTTAAATCTGTGCCCCGTGGTTATTGACACCTCCGCTAAGGGAAAACGTTTCTTCCTATCTACCCTATCTATGCCCCTCATAATTTTGTATACCTCTATCAGGTCTCCCCTCAGCCTTCTCTGCTCTAAGGAAAACAAGCTTAGCCTAACCAGTCTCTCTGCATAACTGAAATGCTCCAGCCCAGGCAACATCTTGGTGAATCTCCTCTGCACCCTCTCCAGTACAATCATATCCATCCTCTAGTGTGGTGACCAGAACTGCACACAGTACTCCAGCTGTGGCCTAACTAGCGTTTTATACAGCTCCATCATAGCCTCCCTGCTCTTATATTCTCTGCCTCGGCTAATAAAGGCAAGTATCCCCTATGCCTTCCTAACCACCTTATCTACCTGTGCTGCTGCCTTCAGTGATCTATTGACAAGTACGCCAAGGTCCTACCAACCATTGTATATTCCCTTGCCTGGTTAGTCCTCCCAAAATGCATCACCTCACGCTTCTCAGGATTAAATTCCATTTACCACTACTCTGCCCATCTTACCAGCCCATCTATATCATCCTGTAATCTAATGCTTTCCTCCTCACTATTTACGACACCACCAATTTTCATGTCATCTGCGAACTTACTGATCATACCTCCTATATTCACGTCTACATCGTTATATCTATAACATTATAGATAAGTGGGAAATGATAGGTTTTGTTTCCACTTTTCACCTCTCAACTGACCAAAGACAGTGGGCTGAATTGTGTGCTCTGTTGAAGGCAGAATCGTTGGCTTGGAGGTGCTGGAGAATCCCCGCGGAGTCATCCGCCACGGAACCCGGTGCCATAACACTCTTTTACGATTTTGTCAGAGGTGGGGAACTACCGTGGTGGCACTGATGCCCCAAAGTGATGGCATAATTTAAATGTTTTACTGTTACGAGAGTGCTTCTACTTTTTGTAAAATATGTTTTTAAGGACTTCGAGTTGAATTATGGACATTGATTCATCTGGAAGCTTGAAGAGATGCTGAACGTCGTGTTTTTTTAAGTCACCAGAAGATTCCTGGACTTGGCTTGGAAACAAGCCCTTCCAGGAAGGCATTTGTTTTCAGATCAAATACGAGCTGCTGACAATGTTGAAACTGCAGGTCCCTTTAATGAACCAGGTCTTATTTCAGAGTTAATAGAGAGCAGATAATGCTCATTGCAGCTTGTATTTAAGGGTTTTTCCCCAGTCAGGGAAGTTACTTCTGGACAGGGAGTTAGTCCAGAAGGGAAGAATGGAAACTGGTATTTGTATTGAACTGTGGATTGGGAAAAAAACAGTTGTGGATCCCAGACTGTCTCCTGCTTCCTGATTTTGTTGAATGGATATCTGCCAATTGATCATGCTAGCAGAGATTAACTTCGACCTCTTCAGGTGGGAAGATAAAGAAAATAAGTAATTTCTTTTTCTATCAAAAAGAAAGCTCCTGGCGGCTTTCAAGGTGAAATGGTTGAGTCACGCTGCAGGCTTTCAAACTATGATTACCCACCAGTCTTTTTGGAATTGGAACTATACAAACAATGGAAGAATGAGGTGGCAATGTGGACTCAGGTCATTCCCTGACCCAAGAGGAAGGAAGGTATGGCCTTGGCTGTGTCTTTACCAGGAAAAAGTAAGATTAAAAATAAAGTATTTTCAGAACTGGATGTTACTGACTTGGGTACTGAAGAGGGATTGCTGATCCTAATACAATTTATGGACAAGATTTACAAAAAAGATGATTTGTTGGAAGCCTATGAGGCATGGTTGACTTTTGATAAATTTAAGATGGACAATCAGTCTATGGAAGAATATGTCGTGGAATTTGATAGGTTATATAAAAGACTTTAAAAAAAATTTCAATCTAGGAATTCCTGAGTCTGTGCTTACATTCAAATTGTTAGGCTGTGCACAAATCTCACATATGGATAGACTTTTGGTTTTGACAGGGGTTCAATTTCATGGTAAAGATTCCCTTTTTGAGCAAATGACTCCTGCCACTAGCCCGGGAATTTAATGAAATGGTGGCTTTGGACCTGAAAGTATGGGACAAAGATAGAAGTATACATCTGTTACATTTTGGAGATATGGCAACTACGTTCAGTATATCTACGGTAATGAACAACAAGACAAACCGACAATAGTAGATAAAGTTATGGAAAAGTGGGTTGGCATAGCCTTGGAACGCCAACAAAATTTCTAACAGATAACTGAGGGGAATTCGCAAATGACAAGTTTAGGGACATGTGTGAGAACTTAAATATTGTCATTATGAACACTGCTGTGGAAAGTCCATTCAGCAATGGCTTGTGTGAAAGCAATTTTGCGATTGTTGATGAAATGTTACACAAGATACTGGCGGGTCAACCAAACTGCAAGCTGCAAAGTGTTCTGGCATGGACAGTACATGCAAAAAATTCTTTTTACCCCCCCCCCCCCCCCAATTTGTATAGCCCAAACCAATTGGTATATGGCTGTAATTCAAAATTTCCTTCCATGCTATGTGACGATCCTCCAGCCCTGGAGGAAACGACTATTAGCTCTACTTTCTCTGCATACCTAAATGCGCTACATGCTGGCAGGAAAGCGTTTATCAAAACTGAAGCATCAGAAAAAATTCAGAGTATTAAGACAATGCATAAGACAGTCTGGGGAAGACTTTAGTTTAGGCAACCTTGTTTATTATAAGAGAGAAGAGCATAGAGATCCAGGAAAAATTATAGGACCTGACTGGAAAACTCTACTATTACAACATGGGAATCAGACCATAAAAGCACATTCTTCACGAGTAATAGGGATGCGTTCTGGATTTTCAGATACTGAGAAGGTGATGCTCATGAGGCACCTTGTACTTCGCAGACCCATGAATTCTGTTTTTTTTCCAGAGGGGCAGGATCTGAGAGCTCAAGAAATAGATACCGATACGTGTACTGATCATGAAGAACAAGAAAAATCAATCACATCAGGGAATTGTTTGCCGAAAGTAGGTTCCTGGGTGGTGTACTGGCTAGAAGGGTCAGATAACTGGAGGGAGGCAACGATAGTTGGTCGAGCAGGGAAGTCTACGGGCAAATACAAAAAATTGGTTAAGTGCCCAAGAAGAGGGACAAGAAGTGAAGGCCATGGATTGGCGAGAGGGATTCAAGGATGGAGAACAAAACATGGCTCAAGTTCAAATAATGATTCAGGAGATGCGTCTAGCAGGAGGAAAAGATTGCATACAGTGGAAAGGACCTCGAGTAGACATTGTGATAGGAGTATTCCAAAGAGACCTCAACAAGAGAGAAGAGGCCGCAGCCTAATGAGGTTACAGTGTAGCATGGATAATGCAGAGCCTTCTCGGGTTAAGGACAGAAGCAGAAGTCCCCGTGATCGAGAGGTGTTTGTAGCTGCCAATAGATTAGAAGATGGGGTGATAAGAGAAGCTAAACTGTTAGAAAGTTGGACAGAATTTGGGGTATATTCTGAGGTTGCAGATAGAGGCTAACCTGCTCTATCTCAGATGGATCTGTACCGAAAAGGTTCTACCAGATGGGAACTATAAGGCCAAGGCTAGATTGGTGGCCAGAGGTTTTGAGGAGTGCTTGGAGGATAAAGATATCAGTTTAGACTCTCCCACAGCAGGCAAGGTGATTTTGAAAATCTTTTTGGCCATTTTAGCAACCTATTGTTAGAGGTGCAAGTCCATAGATATTAAAGTGGCTTTCCTTCAGGGTGACCTGTTTCGGAGGGAAGTGTTTCTCCAGCCTCCGAAGGAAGCATCAGACACAGAAGGGAAGCTCTGGAAGTTGAATAAATGTTTTTATGGGTTAAATGATGCTTCCCCGTATTTTTTCACTGAGGGCAGTCTTGTTACAGGTTAGGGTGTTCACAACTGAAGGCGGACCCTGCAATGTTTTATTGGCACTATATTGGAAAACTTTCAAGCATCTTTATCATGCATGTGGACGATTTTTTGTGGGGTGGCACTAATGAGTTTGAAAAGAATGTTATTCATTGAATTAGGAAAGAGTTTAAAATTGGCAATGCAGCTTCTGGGGCTTCTAAATATATTGGTTTGGAGATAAAACAGGGTGAGTCAGATGTAATTTTACATCTACATTCTTGCTTGGATAATGTCAATCCCATCACGATTGGTAGCACCAGATCCAGACAGAAAGGTGCAGCTGCTTCCAAAGATGAGATGGAACAGCTGAGGAGTCTTGTGGACAGCTCAATTGGTTAGCCACACAGACAAGACCAGATGAAAGTTTTGATGTGCTCGAATGTAGCCTTGTGATGAAAAATCCTGAAGTTGAGGACATCTTGAGGGCGACCAAAACTTAAAAAAAAAACTTAAAAATAGAGAAGTGTATGCTGAAGTTGCCAGCTTTGGGTGATCCCAAACCTATGAAATTTAATCATTTTTAGTGATGCCTCGCATGCAAACCTTGGTGATGGATTTTCCAGTGCAGGAGGGTTTGTGATATTCCTTGTGGGAGAGAATGGGAAAAGCTGCCCTTCCCTTATGGGAAGCCAAGTAGATAGGAAGAGTGGTGATGAGCACACTAACCACTGAAACTCTTGAACTCGTTGATGCTGTTGACATGACATTCTATTTATCCAAGATCTTGGAAGAAATGTCATATAACAAAGAGATTGAAAGGAAAATACCAATAGAATGTTACATAGATAATCTATCCCTGTGGGATAATGTACATTCTACAAAAAGCGTAAATGGAAAAAAGACTGAGGTTAGACATAGCCAGTTTAAAGTAAATGTTGAAGAGGAAAGAAATCTCTAAGCTAAGGTGGGTAAATAGTCATCAACTATTGGACTGCTTCACTGAGAGGAATGACTCTACTGAAAAAGTTGTTGAAGGTTCTCGAAGGAGGATACCTCACCATGTAACATTTGGGAAACTGAATTTTTTTTGATATACATATACCTCTTGTCTGTAAATGTGTTTTTTTTTCTCTTAAAAGAAAGGGAATGTGACAATGTTGAAAATGCTGGTCCCTTTAACCAGGACTTACTTCAGAGTTAATAGAGAGCAGGTGATGCTCATTACATCTTGTATTTAAGGGCTGAGTTTTTCCCCAGTCAGGGAAGTTCCTTTAGGACAAGGAGTTAGTTCAGAAGGGAAAAGTGGAAACTGGTATTTTGCACTAAAATGTGGATTGAGAATAAAACAGTTGTGGATCACAGACTGTCTCCTGCTTCTTGATTTTGGTGAATGGATATCTGCCAATTAATCACAGGGAACTTGTTTAGACTTGGGAAGATGTTCAGGAAGAAGTGACATCAAAATTTAGAGGTCAGGAGGCTTGACTTCTGGAATGTTTTTGGTTTCACTTTGAATTGCTTAAAGACAGTTGGTTTTTGCCTGCCAAGAAAACCCAGCTCATCTTTTTTCTCTCTTGGAAAGAAACCCTGTGTATCCAGTGTGTCAGTCTCCTCTTTCTTCCTGTACTTGAAACTCTGTGTATTGAATGTAGGTACCCACCCACAGTGCCATTTGGCCCCTTGAGCTTGCTCTGCAATTCAATATGATCATAGCTGATCAGATTGTGGCCTTATCTGCACATTGCTACTGCCCACCCCCCCCCCCCCCCACCCCCCCCGATAACCCTTGACTCCCTTGTAGATCAAAAATCAGTCTAGCTCTGCCTGGAATATATTCAATGACCCAGCCTCCATTGCCCTTTGGGGAAAAGAATTCCAAAGATTAATGACTCTCTGAAAGAAGAAATTCCTCCTCATCTCCATCTTAAAAGGAAGACCCCTTATTTTGAAACTGTGCCCCCTAGTTCTAGATTCCCCCTTGAGGGGAAACATTTTCTCAGCATTTACCCTGTCAAGCCCCTCAGAATCTTATATGTTTCCATAAGATCACCTGTCATTCTTCTAAACTCAAATGAATATAGGCCCAACATGCTCAACCTTTCCTCATAAGACATCCCCTTCATCCCAGGAATTAGCCAGGTGAACCCTTCTCTGAACTGCTTCCAATGCAAGTATATTCCTTCTTATGTAAGGAGACCAAAACTGTACGCAGTACTCTAGATGCAGTCTAACCAATTCCCTGTACAGTTGTAGCAAGACTTCCCTAATTTTATACTCCATGCCCCTTGCAATAAATGCCAATATTCTATTTGTGTTCCTACTTACTTGCTGTACCTGCATGCTAACTTTTTGTGATTCATGTACAAGGACACCCAGATCCATATCTGTATTGCAGCATTCTGCGGTGTCTCTCCATGTAAATAATCACATTTTCCCACATACTCCATCTGTCAAACTTTTGCCCATTCTCTTCCCTATCTGTATCTCTTTGCAGACACTGTCCTCACAACTTGCTTTCCTAGCATTTTTTAAATTTGATCTTGGTATGTAGGCGTCGCTGGCTAGGCCAGCATTTATTGCCCATCCCTAATTGCCCTTGAGAAGGTGGTGGTGGGCTGTCTTTTTGAACCACTGCAGTCCATGTGGGGTAGGTACACCCACAGTGCTGTTAGGAAGGGAGTTCCAGGGTTTTGACTCAGCGACAGTGAAGGAAAGGCAATATACTTCCAAGTCAGGATGGTGTGTGACTTGGAGGGGAACTTGCAGACAGTGGTGTTCCCATGCATCTGCTGCCCTTGCCCTTCTAGGTGGTAGAGGTCGCAGGTTTAGAAGGTGCTGTCTAAGGAGGCTCAGTGCATTGTTGCAGTGCATCTTGTAGATGGTACACACTGCTGCCACTGTGCATCAGTGCTGGAGGGAGTGAATGGCACCCCATTCACAAACAATCCCGCGGGCTGCTTTGTCCTGGATGGTGTCTAGCTTCATGAGTGTTGTTGCAGCTGCACACATTCAGGCAAATGGAGCATATTCCATCACACTCCTGACTTGTGCCTTGTAGATGGTGGACAGGCTTTGGGGAGTCAGGAGGTGAATTACTTGCCACAGGATTCTTACCCTCTGACCTGCTCTTGTAGCCACGGTATTTATATGGCTACTCCAGTTCAGTTTCTGATCAATGGTAACTCCCAGGATGTTAGGAGATTCAGTGATCGTAATGCCATTGAACGTCAAGGGGTGATGGTTAGATCCTGTCTTGTTGGAGATGGTCATTGCCTGGCACTTGTGTGGCGTGAATGTTACTTGCCACTTTTCAGCCCAAGCCTGGATATTGTCCAGGTCTTGCTGCATTTCTACGCCTATCTTTGTATCGTCTGCAATTTGGCTACAATACCCTCAGTCTCTTCATCCAAGTTATTAATATAGATCGTAAATAGTTGAGGCCTCTGCACTGATCCCTGTACCACTCCACTAGTTACAATTTGCCAACCTGAAAATGTCCCATTTATCCCACCTCTCTGTTTCCTGTTAGTTAGCCAATCTTCTTTGCATGTTAATATATTACCCCAGCACCCATGAGCTCTTATCTTGTGTAGTAGCCTTTTATGTGAGACCTTTTTATTGAATGCCCTTTTGGAAATCCAAATATACTACATGTAGTGGTTCCCCTTTATCTACCCTTCTTGTTACATCCTCAAAGAACTCTAATATATTCGTCAAACACGGTTTTCCTTTCATAAAATCATGTTGACTCTGCCTGATTTCATTCTGATTTTCTAAATATCCTGCTACTACTTCCTTAATAGATTCTAGCATTTTCCTCATGACTGGTGTTAAGTTAACTGGCCTATAGTTTACTGCTTTCTTGCTCTCCTTCCTTGAATAGAGGTGTTACATTTGCGTTTTTCCAATTCGCTGGGACCTTTCCAGAATCTAGGGAAGTTTGGAACATGATAACCACTGCATTCACTATTTCTGCAACTACCTCTTTTAGAACCCTAGGAGGTAGGCCATCAGGTCCTGGGGATTTGTCAGCCTTTAATCTCTTCAGTTTCTCCATTTTTTTCTCTTCTGATATTAATTACTTTAAGTTGTTTACTTTTATTAGCCTCTTGGTTACCCTGTATTTCTGTTGTGCAATTTGTGTCTTCTACTGTGAAGATAGGCACAAAATATTCATTCAACATCTCTGCCATTTCCTCATTCTCCAAAATAATTTCTCCTATCTCTGCTTTAAAAGGACCAATGTTTACTTTAGCTACTCTCCTCTATTTTATATACTTGTAAAAACTATTACAATCTGTTTTCATATTATTGGCTAGTTTACTCTCATTTTATTTTCTTTTTTTATCAACTTTTTGGGTGTCCGTTGCTGGTTTCTAAAACTCTTCCAATCTTCAGGCTCACTACTATTCTTTGCAGCATTGTAAGCCTTTTATCAACCTAATACAGACAGCTGACATGGACTTGATGGGCTGAATGGCTTCCTTCTGTGTTGTAATGACTCTATGGCCAGGATTTTATACCACAGCAATGGCAGCAGGGGACCTGTAAAATTGCATGGGATGGTATTGGCTGCCCTTCGTCACCACACCGGGCCCAAATTTTATTATCAGCAGATGGGAAGTTATATGGGGATGCTGCTCGTGTTTTCAAAATGAGCAACTGACAGCCATTAAGATATTTAACAAGGCAATAGATTGCAATTTTACAGGCCCCTCCGTATTTAACGGTAAATGCATGGGGGACACAGGTCATCAGAGTCTCAGCAGGTTTTAAAGGGTTGTAACTGTTGTCATTGCTGTATTTAACAACTGTAGAGTGAGGCATTTTTCATTCGTAAGTAGGATGGAGTTGGCAGCCATTAATCTGGGCTTGAACCCCCCCCGCCTTGATGTCATGTGGTCCTGGCAGGGGTATCATTTGAAGAGGGGCCTGAGAGGGGGTGGGGGGGTGGAGTCGGCTGCATTGCAGCAGCTACTGGCAGGGTGGCCCAGTCAGAACAGCAGTGCCCAAGTGCTGTGCACATCCTTCATTCAGGAGCAGAGTCCTCCAGTCAGGAGGAATAGCATAGAGGGTGGGAGATGAGAATTTCTTCTGAGGATGCTGGAGGGTTGAATGTTCAGAGGATGGTTACAGGCATGAGTGCTGCAGCAAAGGATGTTTGCAGCAGGACGCGGGTGCTGGCAGCCCTTTGAACATAGCATCAGCACTTCCCTCCATGTGATGACGTGGCTGCCGCCTCAATGTCTGCCTCCGGCCACTGAGTGGTCGGCCACCCTGCCTGCTGGCCGTTACTTATTTGGCCAGCGTGAGATTGCTGTGGGAATAAGAGTCGGAGCGGGAGGGAGGGAGCATTCATCGTCTTCTCATAGGCCTCAACAGGCTATTTTACCAGGCACACCTTGGTGAGGCATTCAAGGGTGGCATTTAAATTCAAAAGTTGGGGTCTAATGAATTTAATCAAACCATGGCATCATTTTAACTTTGAGATCAACAACTGGTGCCAGAGTTGAGAAGGTTAGTGTTTGTGTGTTTTTTTTTAGTTTTAATTGTTTCTTCTCCCTGACCATGACTGCAACCCTACAATCCACTTATGTGACTCTTCCTGTAGGTCCCTGGCTTCGACCTCCTGTAGCACTCATCTGACTCCCGCTTGCCAGCCTCCCAGTAGGAACACCAGTTTTTGGCGAATGTTATGTATGGCGTATTTAAATGTAGCCTGAGAGTTAAAATAGCCTAGCCTTCACATCGCCACCAGCTCCACCCTCAACCCTCGTTTCCAGTTAAAATTGGAGCTAGACTGTTCAAACTTGAACTCAGCAGTCTAAATGTGACCTCACTGATCATCCATAGCTGGTTAAAATAGGTTATATTCCTTCCATGGCCCCTCACTTTCTCTGTCACCTCTTTCAGCCCCACAACCCTTCAAGATCTCTGCATTTCTCCAATTTAGGCTTCTTGTGCATTCCCAATTTCCTTTGTTTCACCATTGTCTGCCAATGCCTTCAGTTGCCTAGACCCTAAGCTCTGGAGTACCCTTCCTAAACCTCTCCACTTCTCCTTTTAAGACGATCTTTAAAGGCTGCCTCTTTGACCAAACTTTTGGTCACCTGTCCCGATATTGTGTGGCTCAGTGTCACATTTTGTTTGATAACCTCCCTGTGAAGTGCCTTGGGATGTTTTGCTACATTAAACGTGCTATATAAATGCATGTTGAGATAGGTCCAAATATTTGATTAACTAATGATAACAGCTTTACATTGGTTGGAAACTTTCAGTGAATGATCAATAATTCTGCCCAAATCTTCCTGTTTTCACTTTTTGTGAAAAAACACACTTTCACTGTATATGTTTGGCAGCCAGTGTTCCAATATATGCTATCAGCATCAGTGGCAGCAAGCAGAAACCCATGTAATGGTGATTTTTAAAAACTAAATAACGTTAATGGTGATCTCTTTTCATGTTCAGTTCTTTTCAGAGTGTTCTGCTGCTAAATTCTATTTGTGCTGATAGTGCACTTCATGTTAGGAAATACAACTGCCTGATCTGTAGGATCAGCTGTTCTTTTCTATTTTGAAATGCATGTGTTTTGTGTGTAATTTATTCTATGAATTAAAATCTATTGACTACACCGATACTAGTTGAAAACGGGAGGTTTGCAGTGTCCTGAAAATATATTGCTTAGATCAATATAGCATGTTGTATTTTGATTCAAGGGTGAAATGTGAGAGGGAATCTCACCCTTAAGACTCCTTTTAAAAATTAGATTAAGGAATCATAATTATCCTTAACTTATTTATTTGATTTTCTATTTTGATTTACTCAAAGTTTTATTTAAATCTGAATGCTGAAGACCTTACCAAGGGAATTGGTTAGAAAAAAATGATAAAACCTAACACTGAGAAAGACATTTATTAATAAGCACAATAGAAGTGGCATTAATCACTGAAGCAGCCAAGGTTTATTATTTGAACATAAGCTTATCATCTTAACAGCATACAGCATATCTCTCCACTGATCAATGAAGAAGCCATCATGAAGGCTACTTGGGCACCTGCCTTGGTCTTTGTTTTTTATAAATAAACATTGTGTGCAAAAAAACCTAGCCGTTTTCCACAGTACTTGCAGCGGAAATATCTTAATTTTATTTCTAATGTCTTAATTCTAACGTGCTGGGCTAGTGCTCTCCCCATGATGAGTTTATGATATCTTGAGAGACATGTTCTCTGCATGCTTAGGCTTGTCTGTGAATTATGCATGCACAGAAACCCATCATAAGTAGCCCACAAGAGGTAAGCAGTGTATACAGTGTGGAGAAAATATGACAAGCCCATCATTTGAATTCAGACTTGGGAGTGGCAAACATAACTGGCAGATCAGGAGCAAAAACCAAACAAACCTTTTTTTCCCCCGATCCCTTCACATGTACATGTTCAAAGTGGGGTGGGGAAGAGGGACAAAAATTTAAATTTTTTTTTTCAGATTTTACTGCAAGTAGAGAAAATTTCCAAATAATTTAGAAGTTAGAATCTAAACAATATCTTGGTTTTATGCAGGATTTAGAATTACCTTAACAACACAACACCTGCTTCTGAATTGCCAAACTACACAACCTTCTGGAAATCAAATGTCCTGGACTAACCCACAACTAAAGTTATGATTGGCTCAAACATGTCAAGTAGGTTCCAAGTATTTGGATGGACACATTTATTGTAACATCGCTTTCTCTTCTAACCAGGACATCTCAGTCACAGGCCTGCATAGACATGGAACTTGTGAAGTAGAGAGCCATTAGGAAGATACCAGGTGAGGTGGTGCTACCAGGAAGTGAGCAGTTGCAGTAGAGCTGTGTCTCTTTCCACCCTGACTTCTGCCTACTTTTAAAAGCCCTTTTTTAACATCGTACAACAACTCTGGGGCGGTGGCTTGTCACTAGGTTCCTATAAATATGATCCACTTATTGACACTTTACTCGTTTTCTCTGTGTCCACAAGCTAATATATGCAGCTATTCAAAGTGATCTCCAACCAACCTGGACTCATTCTTGCTGCCACGGTCAGCTAGTCTCTTCTGTGTGTTCTTTTCCAATATGTCCACAACGTAACCAACTTAATTCGGTAGGTGTTCAAATGACCTTTTTAAAAGTCCTTTGCCTTCAGACATGCTGAAGGCGATTTAATGGCAAGTTTTTGTTTATCATATGAATTTTCCCTGTCTTGGGCCTCAGTCTTGAAGAATCAAATGTTAAATGTAATACATCATAACTTTCTAAATACGCTCGTCCATATAACTGGAGGTGAGTTGCGTGCTGATGGCTTCATTGTAGAAGGTTATGGTAGAAGCACCTCAGAGTCACATGGCCAGTGTATTTTTCTATAATTTAATTTCCTTTTATAATCTTACAAAGCAAATAGGGATGGCTATTTTGGCAATAATAGTTCATCCATCCACAAAATCCCTACAATTTCAATAATTCTATGATTTTCATCTCCAGTTCTCTTCCATTCCATGGTTGAGATTTAACAGAGCTCCTGAAGTCAGGCTCCGTGCTGGCGGGGTGGGTGGTGCCGGAAGATTGTTCCTGTAGCAGCCCACCACGGAGCATGGGACCAGGCCCAATCTTCCCACTGGTGGCGAGGCTCCGTGGTGCACCCCCCACCTTCCCGCCGCTGGGCAATGGGTCCCAGATTAAAATATTCAAATTACCACAATGCATACATTTGAATAAAATTGACTCCAATCTTACCATCGGGCTTCGATCTTCTGAGCGACAGCTGGCACTCGTGTGCCTTCACTTTCCCATCCGTGGACAACAGGCACTGCAATGGTGGGCAAGGGGGAAACTTATCATTTTTAGTGGGGCGAGGGGGACGGGGTCAAATTTTCATTAGTGTAGGGGATGGTGGGAAGGGGTGACCTCTGCACTTTGTTCAGTTTGGAGAGGGGGGGAAATGTCAAGTGTGGAAGGTAAGTGTTTTGAGGGGAGAGGCCAAATAATTAACTTTGGTATTGGGGGTGGGAAAGGGGTAGCAGATTTTTTACTGGTACAGTTGGGGGGGGGGGGTGGGGATAACCTTAAAAATGTAAATTAGCCAGCCACCCTTTATAAATGGCGCCAGTGCCTGCGCACAGGCAGCTGACGCCATTGCCAGCATCAGAGAGCCTGCGTCCTCCAGCTGATTTGGGGGGGGGGAGGCGGCCTAACTGGGTCATTAGCAAAGCCCACCGCAAGGAAAATCGTGGCAGCATGAATCCAGCCCCATATATGGTTTACTGCTTGTTTAAAGAACTTCCTGACATCAATCCTAAATTTTCTTTTTATAAGTTTTAACCCATGTCCCTTTGTCTTACTTCCTCAATTTAATTTGGATTTTCTGCATCTTCCTTTTCCACTTTCTTTTGTACTTCCTGTAAGATGACTTTTGAATCACCTTCTTCCAAGGCTGTAAAAGCCATGTGCTGAATTTTCATATGGATGCAGTGGCGTGGCCGGAAGCAGGTGAGGCCGCAATTTCATGTTCCTGAGCGGTGTGCTGGTTTGCTAGCACATTCCTGCCTTTGGGCCATTTTGGAACAGGCTGGATCAGGAGGGTGGTGGCTACCTGCCTGCAAGCGTCTAAAAATTGTCTAAATGACATAGGGTGTCAGAAGAGTCACAGATGTAAGTGGGAAGAGACTGGACCAGGGGAGAAAAGATAGTCAACATAGGAAGAAATAAGTTCAGTGGGACAGGAACAGGCGGAAACGACGGGTCTACCAGGACAGTCCTGTTTGTAGATTTTAGGAAGGAGGTAGAAGCGGGCTGTCCAGGGTTGCAGGACTGAGTTTGGAAGCTCCAGGGAAGATCTCTGGAGGAGATGAGGTCAGTGACAGTCCTGTCGACAATAGCTTGATGTTCGGTGGTGGGGTCATGGTCCAGGGGGAGGTAGGAAGAAGTGTCAGAGTTGGTGCTCAGTCAGGTAGAGGTCGGTACACCAGACAATTAGGGGCATTTAAGCGACTCTTGGATAGGTACATGGATGATAGTAGAATGAAGGGTAGGTAGTTACTTAGATCTTAGAGTAGATTAAAGGTTCAGCACAACATCGTTGGCCGAAGGGCCTGTACTGTGCTGTACTGTTCTATGTTCTATGTTTTAACAACAGCATCACCCTTGTCAGCAGCTACACTGCTAACGTTGGCATTGACAAATGGTCACTAGCATAGGGGAACAAATAACAAAATGCATGGAGAAAATAATATTTCTTATGAAAGAAATACTTTGGACTAACTTTTTCACCTTGGCACAAGAGGGCAAACATATTTTCCCCAATATCATTGTCAAGCATAGAGGCTCTATTGACCTTGAGCTGGAGCATCAAACTCCACATCTTATCCACCACCAAGTTGCCTCCACCCCACTGCTGTTGAAACCCTCAGCCGTGGTATAATCATCTGCAATCTTGGGAAGCAACAACTAATTTTTAGTAAAAAATGGGTGTAAGAATTGCTTCCATTAATGTGCGTAGCATTAAATCTACTACGCGATGTGTTTCAACCTTGGATTACCTTGCCAAGGTCAAAGCTGACCTACTGTTTCTGCAGGAGTGTGGAATACCACACCTCAGCACCTACAGGCAGTGGTCGCGATGGTGGTCCCACGGGCCATCGATCTGGTCGGGGGGTAATGACTGCCGTTCCTCCGGCCTGGGTATTCTGCTGCGGGGAGGTAACTTCACCATCTCCGAAGTTAAGGAGGTGGTGGGCGGCCGCATCCTCGTAGCAGACGTGATGTACAACAACGCTCCGCTCCGGTTGATCAACGTGTACGCCCCGGTACAACGCAGCGAGCGGCTGACCGTCTTCCAGCAGCTCCCACTGCTGCTGGCGACGTCCAGGCCGGTCATCCTAGGCGGTGACTTCAACTGCATCATCGATGCGGCTGGACGATCCGGCAGTGACGACAGCAAACTGGACGCTACGTCCAGATTCCTAGTAGAAACAGTTTATGATGCCAAACTGCACGACGTCTTCAGCAAACCTGCAGACTGAGCGCAGCGCAGATACACATGGTCAAGATCGGACGGGTCTGCCCGTTCCAGGATTGACTTCCTGTTTGTGTCCCGTGCTGTCACGGTCGGATCCACCGACGTCAAGCCGGTGTTCTTCTCCGACCACTGCCTCTTACTGGCCGACTGTCACTTACAGGACGACCAGCGGGTTGGCAGAGGGACGTGGAAGCTCAATGCGACACTGCTGACCCCAGAGAACGTTGAGGAACTCAAAAGGGATTACAAAGGTTGGAGGACCGTGAAACCCCTCTTTGAGTCTCCAGTTCACTGGTGGGAAGCGATTAAGGAGAACATCAAGAGGTTCTTCATCCACAAAGGTGTTCAGAAGGCGAGAGAGAGACAGAGGGAACTGTCCCGACTCCAGAAAATTATGCAAAATCTACTCCGGTTGCAGTCAATGGGGGTCGAGGTCAAGGAGGACCTCCAAGAGGTGAAGAGCCAGCAGGCCTCGCTCTTTGCCAAGGCGGCCTCCAAGATCATCTTCCGGTCCAGAGTCCGCTCCATCGAGCAGGATGAGACGTGCTCGTGTTACTTCTTCCAAAAGGTACACAGAGAGAGCTCTGTTATCAGCAGCCTGAAGGAAGAAGATGGCTCGGTAACGTCTTCGCAGTCCGACATACTAAGGATCAGCAAATCCTTTTATGCTGGGCTGTATGACGCGAAGCCCACAGACAGCAGAGCCTCCCAGTCCTTCCTGTCATCTATCACAGAGGTCTTAGATGACAGCAGGAGGGAGAGACTGGACAAGCCGCTAACTCTGGACGAGCTGACAAAGGCCGTCGAGTCTTTCGAGACGAGTAAAACTCCCGGGAGCGACGGCTCACCGTTCGAGTTGTACTCGGCCCTGTGGGACTGGGTCGGCCCGGACCTGCTGGAAGTATACGAGAGTATGCTCCTGGCCGGCAGCATGTCTGAATCCATGAGAAAAGGCATCATCACCCTCATTTACAAGCAGAAGGGGGAGAGGGCAGAAATCAGAAATTGGCGGCCCATCTCACTGCTTAATGTTGATTACAAGATTCTGTCCAAAGTCATAGCCAGTCGAGTCAAGTCTGCTCTGGAGTTGGTGATTCACCCCGATCAGACCTGTACTGTACCCGGCAGGAAGATCTCTGATAGTCTTGCGCTACTCAGGGATACGATCGCCTACGTACGGGACAGGAGGGTGGACACCTGCCTCATCAGCCTGGACCAGGAGAAGTCTTTTGACAGGATATCGCACACCTACATGATGGACGTGCTTTCCAAAATGGGGTTTGGGGAGGGAATCTGCAATTGGATCCAACTGCTCTACACAAACATCAGTAGCGCAGTCTCAATCAACGGGTGGGAATCTGAAAGTTTCCCGATCAAATCTGGAGTCAGACAGGGCTGTCCTCTGTCCCCGGTCTTGTTTGTTTGCTGTATTGAACCCTTTGCTGAGTCTATTAGGAAGGATGCGAGCATAAGAGGGGTGACAATCCCAGGCAGCGGAGGCACTCAGGTCAAAACCTCCCTGTACATGGATGACGTCGCCGTTTTCTGCTCGGATCCGCTGTCTGTGCACAGACTGATGAGCATCTGCGACCAGTTCGAACTGGCCTTGGGAGCCAAAGTTAACCACGGCAAGAGCGAGGCCATGTTCTTTGGCAACTGGGCTGACCGATCCTTTGTCCCCTTCACCGTCAGGTCAGGTTACCTGAAGGTGCTGGGGATATGGTTCGGAAGGGCCGGGGTGTGCACCAAAACATGGGAGGAGCGAGTAGCCAAGGTACGACAAAAGTTGGGCATGTGGGGGCAGCGATCTCTCTCCATTGTGGGTAAGAACCTGGTCATCAGGTGCGAGGCGCTCACGTTGTTGCTCTACGTGGCGCAGGTCTGGCCCATACCTCACTCCTGCGCCGTGGCAGTCACCTGAGCCATTTTCCGCTTCGTCTGGGGATGTAAAATGGACCGGGTCCGGAGGGACACGATGTTCAAATCTCTGGACAAGGGCGGGAAAAATGTACCCAACGTGGCCCTCATCCTGATGACCACCTTCGTGTGCGGCTGCATCAAGCTGTGTGTAGATCCCCAGTACGCAAACTCCAAGTGTCACTACGTGCTGAGGTTCTATCTGTCCCCGGTGTTGCGAAGGATGGGCCTGGTCACATTGCCGCGGAACGCTCCGTGCAGTTGGGCGGTGCCGTACCACCTATCCTTCGTGGAGCAGTTTCTGCAGGAAAACACCTTTGACCACCGGTCCATCAGGCAGTGGTCTGCACGGAATGTCCTCAAGGCCCTACGGGAAAAGGAAACGGTGGATCCTGTCGGATGGTTCCCCGAGCAGACCGTCAGTCATTTGGCGGAATGCCTCATCACCAGAACTTTCAAACAAGCACCAAGACGTAGCTTGGCTGGTGGTGAGAAGGGCCCTCCCCGTCAGATCCTTCATGCACACCCGAAGTCTCGCCCCCTCCGCACAGTGCCCCCGCGTTGGCTGTGGTGGGGAAGAGACGGTCGCCCACCTCCTCCTGGAATGTGCCTTTGCAAAGCAGGTGTGGAAAGAGATGCAGTGGTTTTTGTCAAGGTTCATCCCAAGCAGCTCTGTAACACAGGAGCCTGTGCTCTACGGGCTGTTCCCAGGGACGCACACCGAGACAAACATCAACTGCTGCTGGAGGACTATCAATTCGGTGAAAGACGCCCTTTGGTCTGCCCGAAACTTGCTGGTCTTCCAGCGCAAAGAGTTGTCCACCACCGAATGTTGCAGACTGGCACATTCCAAGGTCCAGGACTACGTGCTGAGGGACGCACTAAAGCTTGGGGCAGCCGCAGCAAAGGCTCAATGGGGAAAGACCACAGTGTAAGGTTCCCCCACCAAGCTGGACTGAGGGGCTGGATCCATGGGAAACCCCTCGAACTGGATCGTTAATATTCTCAATTGCTGTAAATGTAAAACTGTAATTGACATGACAATTGTGAAACGGAAGGGTTGGGAAGAAACTCATGACAGTATTGAAGGAAACTGATCTCCCTTGCAATGTTTGCATTTTTTGGTGCTGTTTGGAAACTGTTTGGCAATGTAATTTTTACAGATTTTTATGAATAAAGTATATTTTGGAAATAAAAAAAAATCTGCAATCTTGGCTTCTCCAATACTTTGCTGCTGGCCTCCCATGTTGCACCCTACATAAACTGCAATTCATTCATCCTATCCTGCAGATACTTACCCTTCCACTTACCCTTCAATCTTGTCCTCAGCAACATCTGTTGGCTCTCCATTCTCTAACATATTGAAGTCAAAATCCTCATCCTTGTTTTTAAAACTTGCCCCCATGACTTTACCTCATTCCAATGACTTTACCTCATTCCAATTCTGCAACCACCTGTACTCCATTTTTCCTTCTGACTTCCTCTGCAGCCTCGTGCCTCCATTCCATCATCAGTGTATTGCATTTCACTTCAGTTTCCTTAGCTCTTTATTGTGGAATGCTTTGCTTGAATCTCTCTGCTTTGTGACCTGTTCCTCAACCTTCAAAAGCTGCCTGAAAGCCCCTTATCTTTGACAGTGCTTGTAGCCACTTCCTCTGATTCCTGTAGTTCAGTGTCCATTTTTGCCTTGTGAAGCACCTTGAAGTTTTCTACAATAAAATGCAATTTAAATGCATGATTTTTGTTCTTTATTAGCAACAAATGCAGCAGAGATGTTTCTCTACTGGTCTAGATATAGCTATGTATCTTCTAGGCATGCAGAAATAGCTTGCAAAGCAGGAGTAGATAATTTCATATCATAGGAGCGTAGGAACAGCCCTTTGAGCCTGTTCTGCCATTCAAATGAGATTATAGCTGATCTGCAGCCTAAATCTACATTCCCTGCCTTTGCCTCATATCCCTTAAAATATTTTGTTAACAAAAATCTATCCATCTCAATTGTCATGCTAGGCCCCCACCTGCCACGAATGAGGCACATTAATTTTGCCATGAACATTGATTTTAAACTGTTACTGGAATGAAGAAAGGACTTGTTAAACAGATCAGCTGTGGCTGGAAAATACATTTGCATATTAACAGACAGTGTTTGGAAGGACAAAGGACCATTCCCTGACATATTGAACCCACAATGGACCTTGATCACCAGGTATTGTGTGTAAGAGGAGCATTCCAGAGATTGCTAAAGTGATACAATCCACGATGTGGTCAGTCCAGTTCGTCACATGACTAACCTGCTGGGCAGCCTGGGTTTTTATGAATTGTACGAACAGTTTGGACTCTGTGTCTGTTTGCTCCTGGACTGAGAAGATCTCTCCTGTCTGCTCCCATCTCTTTCTCACAAGCCTCTGAATCCACTGAAGACACATGAACCCAAAGAGAGAAAAGTCTCCTACAGCGCACAAGGAGTTTAAGAATACTGGGCCCCAACGAAAAGCAAGATCTACCTACAATCATCAAGGACTCTATTGTGAACTCGAAGACCCATAACAAAAACTCTTCAGATATTGCCTCAAACTTTTCCACTTTATTTTTTTTCTTCTCTTTTCTGTCTCTATTTCCATGTGTGCATTGCGTATGCATGCTCGTGTATCCATAGGCGTTAACCGAATTAAAGTTTAAGTTTAGGTTTAATAAATTTCAATTTTTCTTCTTTAAACTTAAGAAAGCTTCTTTGTGCTGGTTTCTTTGCCATATAATTGGAAAGTGGTGAACAAGGATTCACCAAGGATGAGTTAAAAACATGGTGTGTTTAAAATTAAACCCTGTTACTGTAAGACCAGGTGAAGGCAGAAAGGGAACCCTAGACCGCTTTCTCACCTGGTCATAACAGTTTTAAAATTAGCAATTGATCTTGCGTCAATTGCTGTTTGTAGAAGAGTGTTCCAAACTTCTAACGCCCTTTGCGTGTAGAAGTGTTTCCTAATTTCACTCCTGAAAGGTCTGGCTCTAACTTTTGGGGCTGAGATAGAAACTGAAGTTGGGTTTGTTTTTGGGTCAGGAGCCTGCCTCCGTTGGGAAACTGATTAAAATCACAATTTTCACATTGGTGAGCCCTTAATTGATAGGGAGATAAGTTCCTTGTTCAATTAGAGCCAGTGAGGACGGGAATGGAGGCGGGCCAGGGGAAGTGTGGGACTGATTTAGATTTCCCATGGCAGCCATCACTAAGGCCGCTGGTTCTCCTGAGAGAGCTCTGCAGAATGTGCCAAAACCTTCCACAGCACTAGAGGGAAACGAGGTCAGTCAGGAGAGCCAGAGGTCTGGCACCCAGGGCAGGGCTGCTTCTCAGTTAATCATGCCAAATTTGATCTAATGTTGGAGGCTGTGAGGGAGAGGAGGGAGGTCCTATTCCTGGAAGGTGGTATGAGGAGGCAACCAGCTGAAACCAAAGAGGCCTGGGTCCAGATTGCTGCTGCCATCAGTAGCAGAAGCGAGATGAGAGGAACCTAGATCCAGTGCTGTAAAAGGTTCAATGACCTCACACATTCTGGTAAGGTGCGTGCAACCCCCAACACTCCGGAAAGATCTCAGGGCTTGCACCCTGCAGCAGACACACTACCTGAGAAGCCTCAGGGCGCATGTTGCTCCTGAATATGGAAGGGATGTCTGCCCAGGCCATCTATTACCCCCTCAGAATGGCTGACAGCCAAAGAGTTGCTGATGACCAGTCACCACTGAGTCATGCAGCTCCTAATGCATAGGAGTTGATGACATTGGACACAGATGATGCCAGTGCCTTAGCTCACTCTCTTTTGTCCCAGGAGAAACAGGCACACAATGTGAGAAAGAGGGTGAGGGTGTTTGTTCTTCTACTGAATTACCCCAATGAAGCAGACAGCAATGGAGATTGCCAGGATATTGGAAGAGGAAGCAGTCGGGCCTGGCAAATGGGAGCTTTTGGTGGACCTGGTGAGTTCAGACGGAAAGTGATCATCATGGGGTGCAGTGCACTCCACCCCAAATGATAGTGTATCGTGACCGTGTAAAATTGGGTAACCTTAGCACTACAGGATTTTCTACTCTCCTAGGCTAGCTCTCATCATTTCTTCATGTGTCTCCCGCAGACGTCCAACCCATAGCATCCTCTCACTCCGGGGGGCCCAGAGCAGTACAAAGGAGAAGAAGCACCATCACAACTTTCGAGCACACCATCCACCAGTGCAGATACTCTCACCTCGATGGGTTCTTGCGCAGGCTTAGATATGGTGGCATAGTAAAGACAGTCAACCGTGGCTAACAAAGGAAGTTAAGTATTGTATAAGATTAAAAGAAAAGGCCTATAAAGTTGCCAGAAATAGTAATAAACCTGAGGATTGGGAGGATTTTAGAATACAGCAAAGGAGGACCAAGAAACTGATAAAGAAAGGGAGAATAGAATATGAATGTAAACTAGCAAAGAACATAAAAACGGACTGTAAAAGCTTCCATAGGTACGTAAAAAGGAAACGTTTGGCGAAGACAAATGTGGGTCCAGTACAGGCAGAGTCAGAAGAATTTATAATGGGCAATAGAGAAATGGCTGAGAAGCTAAATGATTACTTTGTGTCTCTTCACTGAGGATGATACAAGAAATCTGCCAGAATTAGAGATCCAAGGGACTAGGGAAAATGTGGAATTGAAGGAAATTAGTATTAGTAAGAAGGTTGTATTGGAGAAGTTAATGGAGCTGAAGATTGATAAGTCCCCAGGACCAGATATTCTACATCCCAGAGTGTTAAAAGAGGTAGCTATGGAGATAGTGGATGCACTGGTGATCATCTTCCAAAATTCTATAGATTGTGGAACGGTTCCTGCAGATTGGAAGGTAGCAAATGTCAACCCATTATTTAAGAAGGGAGAGAGGGAGAGAGAAAACAGGGAACTACAGACCTGTTCGCCTTACATCAGCAGTAGCGAAAATGCTAGAATCTATTCCAAAGGATGTGATAAATGACCATTTGGATAACAATGATCTGATTGGGCATAGTCAACATGGATTTATGAATGGGAAATCATGTTTGATGAGTCTGTTGGAGTTTTTTGAGGATGTTACTAACAGAATTGATAAAGGGGAGTGGGTGGATGTAGTATACTTGGATTTTCAGAAGGCTTTTGATAAAGTCCCCCGCAGGAGGTTGGCTAGCAAAATTAAAGCAGATGGGATAGGAGGTAATATACTGGCATGGATTATGGATTGGTAAACAGAGAGTAGGAATAAATAGATCATTCTTACGTTGGCAGGCTGTGACAAGTGGGGTACTGCAAGGATCAGTACTTGGGCCCCAGTTGTTCACAATATATATCAATGATTTGGATGTGGGGACCAAATGTAATATTTCCAAGTTCACGGATGAAATAAAACTAGGTGGGAATATGTGTTGTGAGGAAGATGCAAAGCAGCTTCAAGGGGATTTGGACAGACTTGGTGAGTGGGCAAGAATGTGGCAGATGGAATATAATGTGGAAAAATGTGAAGTTATCCACTTTGGAACAGATGTACAGAGTATTTATTAAATGGTAAGAGATTAGAAAGTGTAGATGTACAAAAGGGACCTGGGTGTCCTCGTCAATAAGTCACTGAAAGCTAACATGCAGGTGCAGCAAGCAATTAAGAAGGCTGATGGTATGTTAGCCTTTATCGCAAGAGGATTTGAGTACAGGAGTAGTGAAGTCTTGCGTCAATTGTATAGAACCTTGGTTAGGCCGCACCTGGAGTACTGTGTGCAGTTTTGGTCCCCTTAGGAAGGATATTATTGCTATAGAGGGAGTGCAACGAAGGTTCACTAGACTTGTTCCCGGGATGGCGGGACTGTCCTATGAGGAGAGATTGGGGAAATTGGGCCTGTATTCTCTAGAGTTTTGAAGAATGAGAGGTGATCTTATTGAAACCTACAAAATACTTAGAGGGATAGACAAGGTAGATGCAGGTAAGATGTTGGGGAGTCCAGAACTAGGGGACACAATTTCGAAATAAAGGGGAAGCCACCTAGGACAGAGATGAGGAGAAATTTCTTTACTCAGAGGGTTGTGAATCTCTGGAAATCTCGACCCCAGAGGGCTGTAGAAGCTCATCACTGAGTATGTTTAAAGTAGAGATTGGTATTTAGAAATCTGTCAATGTCAGAAAGGGATATGGGGATAGTGTAGGAAAAAGGCATTGAAATGGATGATGTTAGGGTCTGAGGTTCTGCTAATGGATGATAAATACCTGGTAGTTCAAGATAATAGGGTGAACAGGTGTAAAAAAGAGCCAGTCAGCACTGGCTGGTGGTGTTGTTTGGAGAGCAGAACTAAACTCTGTGACAAGCAATAAACAATCTACACCAAAGTATCCTAGTGTCAGTGTCTTCTTCACAAACAGGCTTGGAGATTTCTCTAACATTGGTAGCAGAGGTTGGTTGCCTGAAAGTGAAGATTGGAGACTAAGGTTTGATTTCAGACAGGAGATTAGAATTAGTTATTTTTTTTCGAAAAGGCTGTAATTGGAGTTTTTTATTTGAAGAACGATGACTGAAACCAGATGTAAGGTGTCTGGATATGATTTTCCACTGCTGTTTTGTGAAGCAAAACCTTAAGATCAATGGAAGAATGAAGTTGATCTATGGACACAGGTTACGTCTTTACCAAAAAGGAAGCAAGGAATAGCTCTTGCACGTTCACTTCTCGCCAGAAGTAAGATCGGGGCAAAGTCTTCTCGGAGCTAGAGGCTCATCATTTGGACTCTGAGAAGGTTTGGACAAACTCTTGAAATATATGGATAAAATTTATATGAAAGATGACTTACTGTTTGCCTATGAGGTGTGGTCGGACTTTGATAAATTTAGAAAAATAGATGGTTCTTCCATAGAAGAATATATTATGGAGTTTAACTGACTATATGCAAGGTTGCAGTGATTCTGCTTTGAAATTCCTAGATCGGTACTTGCCTTCAAATTGTTGGATTGTGCTCGGATATTGAACATGGATAGGCTCTTGGTATTAACCGGAGTTGGATTCAATGAAAAAGATACGCTGTTTGATCAGGTATTGTTGGAGAAATCCAGATTATGCCAAATTGTTGAACAAATTCTCCGGACTCAGACGTTGAGAATAAACACTTTATTGAATGATATCATGGGATGCACACCTTACCTAAAGGCGGTCCAGTGCCACTCCACCGAACAAAGGAAAATCCACAACGGATATACAGTTACTCAGCCCATCCTGGCTGGACATAATCCAATCATAACGGTTATTGATTACATACATTACACATATTACCAATTAGATTACTCATTAGGCATCATGTGGCTACGTGATCAGCTCGTGCAAGCCCTTGATCATCTTGTGATGTTTCCTTCTGCCTTTATCAAGCTTGCATTCCTGAGTGCTTCGTGCAGTCTGCAGTTACACTGATAAGAGGGGCCCTGCTTGGTGTTTGTGCTAAGCCGTACCATGGTCAAGGCTGAAAGCTAACTAACTTGTCCCACAATGCCTTGGGTAAATACTCCATTTTGTAACAATATGTGGCTATACTTTCAACTTGTATATCAGTGTATATATATATATTCACTAGGATTATATTAATCTACTTACTCAAATAACAGTTATAGAAGCAAAAGCTCAGCAAAACTGCTACCACAGGTATCTGATGCCCTATAAAAGTTTTCGGGAAAACATTCCTTTCTGGCTGCTTTCATGGCACAGATGGGCTCTTTAGCGGTGACACCAAAGGTAGAGGATACAATGCTAGCAACATTTCGAGGCCATTCATGTATGGGGCCCAGACGTCAGTACGAAAGGAGAAACACACACAAAATGAATGCGAATAGAGACCCTTTTGGCAGCTAAAACAGACGGCATTGGGTAATTGTGGCAGAAGGATGAACCCCAGGAATAACCAAGGGTTGGTCAACAGGTGTTTCCGATGTGACTCAAAGTATCACTATGTTGCATTGTCCAAAAAGGAGTAACAGGTTTTTTGAGATGACACATGACGTGGAAGGTTCGGAAGGCAAGGATGACGCTACTGATCAATCAGAAGGAATTGTACTGGTCACGAGAAGCTTCAGTTCAGTAATGAGTGTCCTGGTTGAAGATTTGTTCAATTGCGCAGTACTAGACAGTGGGTGTACCTCCACAGTAAAGGCCTTCTCGGGTCTGCAAATAAGACCTGACCTGAGCCCGACAGAACCCCATCCAAGCCAGAGCCCAAGCCCGAACTGGCCCAGTACCTCCAATTTTTTTCTCCCTGCTCGGCCTGACCATCAGTTAACTTGCCTTCTGTTTTTCACTTTTTTCCTTACCTGCACAAGCTTAAAATAACTAACAAAACCACCTTTAAAGTCCAAAAAGTAAATTAACATAGTCACTTACCTGAGGTGGTGATACAGCGTGCCCGGTCTGACCCGAGCCCGAATGTTGGACCCGGAAGTGCGACCCGACCCCGACACATGTCATCGGGTCCCTTCGGGTCGGGTAGCAGGCCTTTACTTCACAGTACGTGGAGTGGACTGGTTAAGGTGTTACATGGATTCTTTAAGTAAGGAAGACCAAAATAAGGTCAAAGAATAAAACAGTTCTACCTGATTCAGGTTTGGTGATGACATTACATTGAAATCACTAAAAAAGAGTGGTAATTCCGTGTAAAATAGCTGGGGTAAACCATTTTATTAGTATGGATATGGTATCCATTGATGGACGGTTTACTTTACAGCAAAAAGTATATGAAAAAGGCTCGGATGAAATTGGATATGAAACATGATAAGGTGATTGTCTTTGGGAAATCTGTAGCTTTGTGGTTTATGCAGTCGGACGTTATTGTATTCCTTCAGCGAGACCTAACATCTGTAAGCAGGATATTAAAGAAGTATTAGTGGCATCTGGGGGTAGGGATTTAAAGGAGAAAAGGCAAATTATTTCAAAACTACATTGACAGTTTGCACATCCACCTTGTCATAGGTTGAAGATTCTGTTGAAACATGCAGGGGTAATAGATGATTACTACAGTAAACTTATCGAAGATATCAGTGGAAAATGTGATATCTATAAAAAATACAGGAGGATGCCATCATGATCCATAGTGAGTCTCCCATTAGCAAGGGACTTTAATGAAACTGTAGCGATGGACTTGAAGGTATGGGATCAAAGAAAAACATTTTTTATTCTACACTTTATAGATGTGGCGACGAGATTCAATCTATCGACGGTAATTTATAGTAAAGAAAAAAAGTAATAGTGGACAAGATAATGGAAAGGCGGATAGGAACAGGACTGGGAGCACCGGCTAGGTTTCTAACTGACAATGGAGGAGAATTTGCCAATGATGAGTTTGGGAGTATGTGTGAAAATCTGAAGATTGTAGCAATGCACAAGGGGGCAGAAAGTCCTTTTAGTCATGGGATTGTCCCAAAGATGGATCAGGACACAGAAAGTACTTCCCGATGGTACGTATAAAGCGAAGGCCAGACTTGTACCTCGGGGATTTGAGGAACGACTAGGTGACCAGGAAGTTAGAGTGGACTGCCCAACAGCAGGAAAAGCAAGTTTGAGGATTTTCCTACTCCTTTTAGTGATACACTCATGGGAATGCAAGTCCATTGACCTCAAAGCAGTATTTTTGCAAGGGGAGAAATTTCAAAGGGAAGTATTTTTAAAGCCATCAAAAGAAGCTGGAGATATCGAAGGGAAATTATGGAAGCTGAACAAGTGTGTCTATGGGCTAAATGATGCATCCAGGGTGTGGTATTTTGCAGTTGGGTCCGTCCGACTAAAAGCTGGTTGTGTTCAACTAAAGGTGGATCTGATAATGTTTTATTGGTACTATGAAGAAAAATTAGCAGGCATTTTCTTGATGCATGTGGACAATCTTCTGTGGGGAGGATCTGAGGCATTTGGGAAATTTGTGGTCGATAAAGTTCTGCAGGAATTTAAAATTGCAAGTCAGGCTTCCGGAGCTTTTAAACATATCGGGTTGAATATTAGGCAGACTAAGTTGGGGTAACCCTAAATCAACAGTCTTACCTGGAGAATGTTAATAGGATTGCAATAAATCAGGCCAGATCTTCAAAAGGAAGAATCTGCAACCAAGGAAGAAGCAGACCAGTTAAGGAGCTCAGTCGGGCAATTAAACTGGTTGTGCTCATAAACTAGGCCAGATACTTGTGATGATGTATTAGAATTGATCACCATGTTGAAACATGTTATTGTTGGGGAAGCGAGTTCTGATGAAAGGTCACTGATCTGAAACGTTAACTCTGCTTCTCTCTCCACAGATGCTGCCAGACCTGCTGAATATTTCCAGCATTTTTTGTTTTGTTTTTATTTCAGATTTCTAGCATCTGCAATATTTTGCTTTTATTATAGACATTGAAGAGATTGAGTTTTGATAAATGTACACTCAAGTTTCCAGCATTGGGTGACCCAGAAGAGATGAAATTGGTCATTTTTAGTGACGCCTCACACGCTAATCTTCCTGATAGTTATTCGAGCGCAGCAGGGTTCATTATATTTTTTGTGGGATGAAATGATAAGCTGTCTCATTCCAGGGCCTCACCATCTTTCAGGGTCCGCACCTCTGAGGAGAGCCATGTTATAGGGAATGCAGCAGACCAATGATACCGACCTTTGCAGGAGGGTATTCCAGAGCGCCAGGCACTGGAATTGCATCTTGAGAAGCCCAATGGGCTGCTCAATGGTGGTCCTAGTGAGCAGGTGGCTTTGGTTGTAATGCCTCTGCGCCTCTGTTTGGAACTCCCGTAGAGGTGTGAATAGTCATGCCTTCAAGTGATATTCCTTGTCCCCTCGGATCCATCCACACACTTTGGGGGTTGGAGTGAAGATCTGAGCTAGAGTGGACTGCTGGAGGATGAAGGAGTCATGGCAGCTGTCAGGAAAGTGAGCGCACACATGGAGGAAGCTCTTGTGGTCACAGACCACCTGAACGTTGAGGGAGTGGGAGCACTTCCTATTGATGAATCTCACTGGCCAATCACTGGATGCCTTGATTGCCACATGGATGAAATCGATGATGCCCTGCATTTGGGGGAATCCAGCAATAGTGCTGAAACCCACTGCCCTCTGTGCCTGCGAGGCTGCGCTTCTCGTGAAATGAATGTACTATCCAGCTTTGGCAAAGACAGCATCAGTGACCCGCAAAATGCAGTGGTGTGTTGCCATTTGCAAGATGCAACTCAGGTCCGCAGCTGATTTTTGGAAGGAGCCAGAATCAAAGAAGTTCAAGGCCACAGTGACTTTGACGGTTACTGGCAGGGTATGGCAACTAGTGCTGCAAGGTGCAAGGTCCTTGGTGACGTCACAGATGTCTGTGCCCATCTGCCTGGAGAGTCACAGTCTCCTGAGGCACTGGGTCTTGGTCATCTAAAGGTAGCTCCGTCTTTGGCGGTAGATCCTGTGTTGAGGGTATGGGTCCATGCCCTTCCTGCTCCTCTTTCCTCTCCCATGCCCTTCAGCTGCTCGGCTTCCAATCTTTCTGCGGAGTGTGTTGCCCCTCATTGCCGCTGGGCTCAAGATTTGACAGTTTTGCCCCCATTGCCAGTTGCAGCCTTCCTTTAGGACAGGGGGCCACCCTATTGTGATTGGCAGCCGTGCCCCCGCTCTTCTGCCCCCATAATGCTGGCGGGGAGACAAACCTGTTCAATGCCCAAGTGCTGAGTGCCCACTCTTCCTGCACAGCGCCAAGGGCAGCTCTTTTCTAACGGCCGAGCCCCCCTTTGTCCTGCTGACCCTCCTATAGGCCAGGGTGACTCCCTGGGGCAGCCATGACTGGCTCCCCATTCTGTACCTCACTCCCTTCAGCAGGTTAGCAACAGACGGCGTGTGCAACCGCACACCCTCCTTCAAAATTCGAACCTTCCCCTCCAACAAACTCTGATCTGTTTAAGTACTTTAATTGGCCACAATCGGGAGGTGGATTGGATCACTGCCCCGCCCTCCCCCTGCCTGCTGAACATTGCTGGCTCCGGGAACATTGTCACGAAATTGGCATGCCAGCTGGCGTGGGTATTTTTGGTCCCCCCCCCCCCCCGCCCCCGCTTCTGTTCCTTGCCTCGGTGGGACCCAAAAGTTCAGCCCTCTGACAATTCCACCTAATCCTCAGCTCCCCAACCAGCAGAAATAGTTTCTATCTACTCCTTCTGTAAAAAAAAACTGTTTCATTCAGAAATTTTTCACTCATTTAACTCGCATGAGCTATTTTACCTTACAACAAAGCAGCATTTTAAAAGGAAATATTGCAATTTTAAGAAAGCCCAGTTCCTGGAGCAGTGCACTTTGAAATCTCCAGTTCAGAGCTGTCGTATACATGTCTGGAAAAGTCTCCACTGCAACAATTATAGCTTCTTGAATATGAAAAATAAATATTGACACACAGTATGCAAGTTTAACAGGATGACAATGGTCCTTTAAATAAATATGCACTCCCATACAATTAGTTATCTGAAATAAAAAAAAGACATTTTGTTAAATTTATATCAAGGACAACACTAGTGTCATATTAATGTGTGAAATAACAACAACAGTTTATATTTATATAGCACCTTTAAAGTAATAAAACGTCTTAAGGCTCTCCACGGGAGCATTATAAAACAAAATATGGCACCAAGCCGCACAAGGAGACATTAGGTCAGATGACCAAAAGCTTGGTCAAAGAGGTAGGTTTTAAGGTGTGCCTTAAAGGAGGAAAGCGAGGTAGACCGATGGAGAGGAGTATGGTAACTAGAGACAGATGTGAGTTCAGGGCTAGGACAGGGGTGAGCATTCAAGGAAGTTTGGCCAGGTGGGCTAGTGGAAGGGAGGAACACAGCAGAGGCAGCTGATCAGATGGTCTCAATCTTCGTGACAAAGAAGTCCATGAGCTGCATACACTTTAGGGGGGAGTTTATGCTCTTCCCCCACAGCGGGTTTGGAGGTGGGGAGAGCATTTAATCGGGCAAGATGGTGACGGGTGGGGACCCCCTCACCGTCCTGCCTCCACCCCAATTAAGTCACCTGTGGATGGCCTTCCCGCCTTGCTGCCAATTGAGGCCCTTAAGTGGGCAATTAATGCCCAATTAAGGCCCTCATTCCACCTCTGCCGATATTAACCCAGCGGCGGGCGGGCCTGTCACCACACAGAGATCACGACAAGCAAACCTGTGCTTACTGGCTCCGGGTTGTGTAGGGGGGTGGGGTGGGGGTGGGGTTGGGGAGGGTGTCCCTCGTTCAAAGGCACAGTGCTTGATTGAGGGACTTGACATCGGGAAGGGGAGGGGCCCTCTGAGAGCTGACCCCCCCCTCCCCCCACAATGCCCTCCCCAACAACTCCCACCCCATAAACCCCTCCCACCATGACTGAACTGTGGTCTGGATTGCTTGATGATCCTGAACTGTGGGTGGACGCATTAATGGCAGCAGCCGCTGCCTTTGCTGTAGCGCTGCTCAGTCAAAGATCTACTGGCCTCTGATTGGCTGGCAGCTCTCAGTGGGCGGGACTTCTGTCGCCAGAGTCCTTAATCCCGGGGAAGGCCATCCACTGTCCACTTAATTGGCATGTAATGCGGCGGGTCTTCCCCAAAGGAGGCGACAAGCAGCTCTCGCGGCTCTTCAACCAGTGGCTGAGACCCCCATCGCCTACATAAAATCCCTCCCCATTGTTGGAGGTGACGGTAGATGGGGTTAAGAAGACGGTTTGCAGTAGAGAAAAGAAGATGGGGGTTATCTTTGCATTCCAGGATGATCCTGGAATTGTGAGCAGTTTCAAACGAGAGCAGGACCCAATCGTGTTTTAAGTGGTCCAGCCAGATCTGGCAGAGGATGGTTAAACCAGTTGTCTGCCATATCCTTTCAAATCTGTGTCCCTTGGATTTAAGGGAGTGGAGATAAGGGCCGTACCAGGGGAAATGCCGAGGGTGAAAGAGTAATGGTTTTATAAGCTTGGGATAAATCTGTAACATTAATTTATTGGATTTATTTTGTAACTTTCTTTTATAAATATTACCATTCATTGCGTCCTTCCTTGGTAAAGCCCTATACTCATCTATTTTGAAGAAATTTCGCAAGGTTGCAAATTGGGGGGGAAGCAAAGAAAAATGATTTCTGAACGCATCTTCAAACTTGAGTTAATATGAAGGAAAGACAAAACTTCCAGGTTTTATTCCAGCACTGATAGCAGCAGAATTTTGATCCCTACAATACGGGTGGAATTTAATGGTCTGCCCGGAGATGGGCTGGGGGGCCCATAGAATTGTGACAGAAGGCTTCCTGTTGCACTGTGATTAAGTTGGAGGCAGGAAAAGCCAAAGATGGCCTTCACTCCCAGAAGCCAATTGAGTCCCTTAAGTGGCCAATAAGTAATCATTGAAGGGCTTCTTCCCGCCACCACTGGATTTAAACCAGTGATGGGGTGGGGGGGGGGGGGTGGGGGCCTCTGCCACGCAGAAAGGTCGCCTAGTGAACAAGGTGGCCTCCATGTGGGCCTGGGGGCCCCCCTGCTGCTGCTGGTATTAAACCAGCAGTGGTGGGGGAGCCCTCTGGCATGCAGGAAGGTCGCCCAGTGAAACAAAGCAGCCTCCATGTGGGCTTGAGGGGGTGGGGGGCCTCCCCTGTCGCCAATCTGTGGCCCACAGATGACCCCTAAATGCAAAATCTGCACCTCTGGAAACATCCCATCCCCCTGCCCTCATCACCCACAACCCCCGTCCTCGCTTCCCATCAGTGGGGCCTGTTGGACTGGCCCCAATGACGCTAACTCACTTTTCTCTGGTCCAGCGCTGGGCCTGATCTCAGGCATCCTGGAGTTCTCAGTGGCCAACAGTGGCGTGCTGATACTACTGAGCTGCAAGCTCTCTGATTGGCTGGCAGCTTTTGAAGGCGGGATTACTGTCCTTGAAGGGACGGGGAACCTGGCACTGGGCACTTGTGCCTAAGCACCGTTCAATATGCCGGTGGGGGGGCGCTCTGAACAGCCGAGGTGAGGCTCCCTTTGCCTGTTTGGCCCGGAGCTGGGAGCTCCGCCGACATGACTAAATTCAGCCCTATGAGTGCAACAGCCATTGTTGGTTATTTCATAGCATATCAGGATCTTGAAGACCACACGAGGATTAGGAATTTCACAGCTTGATATAAACTCGTGGGACAGCAACATAGAGTGTGCCACGTAGTCCATGATGTCCACAGGCACAAGTGAACCATCTGCATTTCGTTAGGGCCTGTGACAGCCACTATAGGGACATTCAGGCACTCTGAGGGTACAGTACAGGAGTCAGTTACTATTCTGCTCACTGCTGCATTATGGAAATAACTAAAATTAATTTTGCTATGAACTCCACAAACACTGAACAATAACTACCAGTAGGAACTGCACAGGCACAGACACTTCGCACTTTACTTGGTTACCCAAGATGCTTGGGCAATCCTTATCCTGAAAAGACTGAGGCCTAGATATTGGATAACTTTTGTTTGGGCGGGGCAGTCATGATTCGCAACCTGCCCAGGCCTGTTCAGATCAAGGTGGGCAACACGCAACTTTATATACCAATCTGAATGATTGTAACATTGGCCCAAGTGGCTCCAAGCTGCTTTCAACTCCTGAATACTGCCTGCAGCCTCTGCACACAGCAGGAGTATCCGGCAGCGTTCTTTGCAGACCGCACTTCTTCAAGGAAGGCTGTTCCTTAAATGGAAGATGCACTCAACTATATTGCTGCAATGTAAATTATTGCAAAGTGAACACCAGAGTAGATACAGGGTTTCATAGTGACTGATGCAGCGCTAGAGGCAGTGAAGGTGAACAGGAGGAGATATGCCATGGGTCTGTGGGGTGGCCAGGAAACCCTCAAGAACCACCATCAGAAGGGCGTGGGAGCAAGTGGCCAGGGTCAACTCTGAGAGTCTGGACCTGAGGACCTGGCAGTAGTGCCACATGTGGGTGGCCAATGTCAGTGACTTCATCTTCACATCTGCCTGCCTGCTATAATACCAGCCTCTCATGCTGCTCAGTGCGCCACACCCCAATCACTCACCCAGCACTACTCCTTGACACTCAGGATTCAGACCTATCATTCAGATACCCCATTTCACTCACTACAAATGCTGCCAGCCTCACACCCATCATTCACTGCTTCCACATAACTCAAGATATTCAGCTATGGCAGGCATATCACCCAAACACAGTGCTAAGCAACCACTGACATTCTGTCCTCTCTCTTGCAAGACAAGGTGGCATAAAATAGAAGGGAGAAGAGCAGAAATGGCGGGGACAAGGATGCCTGCATTTTCTGAACCATGGGACTGGCTACAATCTTCAGCCAGAAGTGCCGAGTGGATGATCCATCTCGCTCTCCTTCTGAAGTCCCCAGCATCACAGATGCCAGTCTTCAGTCAATTCGATTCACTCTGCGTGATGTCAAAAAACAACTGAAAGCACTGGATACTGCAAAGGCTATGGGCCTTGACAATATTCTGGCAATAGTACTGAAGACCTGTGCTCCAGAACATGCCACGTCCCTAGCCAAGCTGTTCCAGTACAGCTCCAACACATGCATCTATCCGGCAATGTGGAAAATTGCCCAGGTATGTCCTGGACACAAAAAGCAGGACTTCCAACTTGGCCAATTACCGTCCCATCAGTCTACTCTCAATCATCAGTAAAGTGATGGAAGGTGTCATCAACAGTGCCATTAAGCGGCACTTACTTAGCAATAACCTGCTCAGTGACACTCAGTTTGGGTTCCGCCAGGGCCACTCAGCTACTGACCTCATTACAGCCTAGGTTCAAACATGGAGAAAAGAGCTCAATTCCAGAGGTGAGGTGAGAGTGACTCTTCTTGACATGAAGGCAGCATTTGACCGAGTATGGCATCAAGGAGCCCTAGCAAATCTGGAGTAAATGGGAATCGGGGAAAACTCTCCGCTGGTTGGAGTCATACCTAGCTCAAAGGAAGATGGTTGTGGCTGTTGGAGGTCAATCATCTGAACTCCAGGACATCACTGCAGGAGTTCCTCGGGGTAGTGTCCTAGGCCCAACCATCTTCAGCTGCTTCATCAATGACCGTCCTTAAAACATAAGGTCAGAAGTGGGAATGTTCGCTGGTGATTGCACAATTTTCAGGACCATTCATGACTCCTCAGACACTGAAGCAGTCCGTGCCGAAATGTAGCAAGGCCTAGACAATATCCAGGCTTGGGCTGTTATGTGGCAAGTAACATTCACGCCATACAAGTGCCAGGTAATGACCATCTCCAACAAGAGAGCACCTAACCATCTCCCCTTGACATTCAACGGCATTACCATCGCAGAATCCCCCACTATCAACATCCTAGTGGCTACCTTTGACCAGAAACTGAACTGGAGTAGCCATATAAATACCGTGGCTACAACAGCAGGTCATGGGCTAGGAATCCTGCAGCGAGTAATTCACCTCATGACTCCCCAAACCCTGTCCATCGTCTACAAGGCACAATTTAGGAGTGTGATGGAATACTCACTTGCCTGGATGGGTGCAGCTCCAACAGCACTCAAGAAGCTCGACACCATCCAGGCCAAAGCAGCCTACTTGATTGGCACCCCATTCACAAACATTCACTCCTTCCACCACTGACTCACAGTGGCGGCAGTGTGCACCATCTACAAGATGCACTGCAGCAACGCACCAAGGCTCCTTAAACAGCACCTTCTAAACCCGCGACCTCTACCAACTAGAAGAACAAGGGCAGCAAATGCATGGGAACGCCACCACCTGCAAGTTCCCCTCCAAGTCACACACCATCCTGACCTGGAATTATATCGCCGTTCCTTCACCTGTCGCTGGGTCAAAATCCTGGAACTCCCTTCCTATCAGCACTGTTGGGGTACCTACCTCACATGGACTACAGCAGTTCAAGAAGGCAGCTCACCACCACCTTCTCAAAGGCAATTAGGGATGGGCAATAAATGCTGGTCTAGCCAGCGATGCCCACATCCCATGAATTAATTTAAAAAACTGGACCTGTGACATTCGACGTCACTGAAAACATTGACCATGATGGCACGATCCTGCTTTATGCCCTTTTCAACACCCATCACAACCTCATCCTCCTAGCTGGCATGATGAACGAGCTGCTGATCATGTAACCGTGGAATTCTTGCTTTTCACTCCACCCCATATCCCTCACAACACCTTCCCCTTCTATGTTCCAGCTTTCTGACACCCAAGAGCTGTCACATGCCCTGCTACAGGAGCCCCAGGAGGAGGAAAGAGAGCAAGTACAATACTGATGAAGAGGCCCCGTTACTTGATTTGACATTTGCAACCACTAGTTCAGACACTGCCACTGCCCATACCTTGGAGGCTAGTGTAGAGATGGGAATGGCACGTGATAAGTCACTGGGCACGAGTGGGCTGCAACCAGGCCGAGGTAAAGGATGATTTGTTTGTTAGCTTACTGGCAGCCGAGGTGGCATATGTGTACCGCTGCAGAGGATTCAGATGAGGACCTAGATATAACGGCATCACAGGAGGATGCTGATGGGCATGCACACCGAAATGTTGGTTGCATTGGTTGGCCTGCCATTCAGCCTCCTGTCATGGAGGAGTGCAGCTCCAATTTGACAGAGGGCATGGTACAGAGCTTGCCCTCTCCGCAGCCTCTGCTCTATTTCCTTGTCATGCTGCAGACCCAGAGGCACTGCCACTACTGCCCCCATGCCTGTTCTAACCTTTGTGTGCACAGGTCACCTATTCCTCTGGCCTGCACTATGAGGATGCAGCAACACTTTCTGGCAAATCCAGGAATTCACCAAAATACCTCAGAAAACACTCCAGAGTGCTTCCAGACAGTTTGCAATATAAAATGTTCCAAAAAATTAACTTAGCAATTGGGTACCTGGAGTTGGGTGCCTGCCCCTTTAAATAAGGCTGGAGCATGGCTCATCTTGCAGCTTCATGCTTGTTTGCAGAATGAACAACAATGTGGCACCTGCACATTCGTTGGCTAAATTTGGGATCCTGGCATCACATCAGTCAGGTCGACTGTACGACAGGAGGATAGTGTCCATTCAGGGTCTTCCAACACGCTCAGGGAACATACCTGTATGCGCCATTCTGAGGCAGCAATGCCACGCCAGCCATGCTGGAAGTGGCCAGCAGTGCCATCGTGCCCCCAGGACGCAGAGGTGGGCTTCTGTGGCATTGCTTTAATGCATTTCTAGCCCAGAGAGTCATTTAATCAGTAACCTTTATTTATTAAATAGATATAAAACCAACATATGTAGTACTTAGCAGATAGGCACCTTTGTACTCACAAGTAATAAACTCATTGAGGGTTCATGAATCTCTTTGACCACTCATGGTAGTGTCATATAACTAATTAGAGCTATTACATTTTCCTGGTATGCCCTACTTTTATAAGGATAGTATGCATGCACGTAACGTTAATAGATAAGTGCACTAGTAGTCACATAAAGAACTTCCCCTTCTTACAAATGCACATTGCAGCTTCATTTGTTTATTGTCTCCAGGCATTTCACACTTGAGTAGTTAGACTGGCCTTGGGGGTTAGCACTGCCTTCTCTCTTCAGATGTTTCTCATGCTCAAGCCTGCTTGACCTGAATTTTAACTACCTTTTGCAGATGTGTCATCGGGTCATAGAGAGATACAGCACCAAAACCGGCCCTTTGGCCCACCGAGTCTGTGCTGACCATCAATCACCCACTTATACTAATCCTACACTAATCCCATTTTCCCTCTCACATCCCCACCTTCCCTCAATTCTCCTACCACCTACCTGCACTAGGGGAAATTTTTACAATGGCCAATTTACCTAGCAACCTGCAAGTCTTTGACATGTGGGAGGAAACCGGAGCACCTGGAGGAAACCCACACAGTCACAGGGAGAACTTGCAAACTCTGCACAGGCAGTACTTAGAACCGAACCCAGGTTGCTGGAACTGTGAGACCACAGTGCTCGCGCCACTGTGCCGCTCTCATGTGCTGGCACTTAATTCTCTATTTTTCCCAGCTTTCTACTCACAGCTTTCAAAGGCCCCTTATTAACTGTATAAACACTGCTACTGCTATTCTACCTTACTTATTGTTCTTAACACAAGGTGTACCTAAACGATACGGACTGCAGCCGTTCAAGAAGTCGGCTCTCCACCACCTACACAAGGGCAATTAAGGATAGGCAATAAATGCTGGCCTTGCCAGTGACGCCCACATCCTGTTAACGAATAAGAAAGAGGTACTAGGCAATGTTAACTTTCTGTAGCCATTAATGTACCTATCAACAATTAGAATCATAGAATAATACAACACAGAAGGAGGTTATTCAGCCGGCTCTTTGGTTAAACTATCCAATTAGTCCCACTCCACTGCTCTTTCCTCATAGCCCTGTAATTTTTTTTCCTTCGTATTTATCCAATTCTCTTTTGAATGTTCCTATTGAATATGCTTCCACCACCCATTCAGGCAGTGCATTCCAGGTCGTGACAACTCGCTGTATTATGAAAAAGTTTCCTCGCTTTTGTTTCATTTGCCAATCACCAAAAATCAGTGTCCTCTGGTTACCAACCCTTCTGCTACTGGAACCAGTTTCTCCTTATTTGCTCTATCAATATCCTTCATGATTTTGAACACCTCTATCACATCTCCTTTTAACCATCTCTGCTCTAAGTGGAACACCCAGTTTCTCCAGTCTCCCCACATAACTGAAGTTCTTCATTTCTGATACCATTCTAGTAAATCTCTGCTGCATTCTATTTGAGGGTTTGACATCTTTCCTAAAGTGTGATGCCCAGAATTGAACACCATACTCCAGCTGAGGCCAGCCTTTTTTTTAAGGTTTATCAAAACTTCCTTGCTTTTATACTCAATTTCTCTATTAGTAAAGCCAAGGATCCCATATGTTTTATAACAGCTTTTTCAACTTGTACTGCCACCTTCAAAGATTTGTGGGTTTTTTTTCATTTGTTCATGGGTTCTGGGCATCATTGGCTAGGCCAGCATTTATTGCCCATCCCTAATTGCCCTTGAGAAGGTGGTGGTGAGCTGCCTTCTTGAACCGCTGCAGTCCATGTGGGGTAGGTACACCCACAATGCTGTTAGGAAGAGAGTTCCAGGATTTTGACCCAGCAACAGTGAAGGAATGGCGATATAGTTCCAAGTCAGGATGGTGTGTGGCTTGGAGGGGAGCTTACAGATGGTGGTGTTCCCATGTATCTGCTGCCCTTGTCCTTCTCGATGGTAGAGGTCACGGGTTTAGAAGGTGCTGTCTAAGGAGGCTCGGTGCGTTGCAGCAGTGCATCTTGTAGATGATGCATACTGCTGCCACTGTGCGTTGTTGGTGGAGGGAGTGAATGTTTGTGGATGGGGTGCCAATCAAGCAGGCTGCTTTGGCCTGGATGGTGTCGAGTTTCTTGAGTGTTGTTGGAGTTGCACCCATCCAGGTAAATGGAGAGTATTCCATCACACTTCTGACTTGTGCCTTGTAGATGGTGGACCGGGTTTGGGGAGTCAGGAGGTGAGTTTGCCTTTGATCTGCTCTTGTAGCCACGGTATTTAGATGGCTACTCCAGTTCAGTTTCTGGTCAATGGTAACCCCCAGGATGTTGATAATGGGGGATTCAGCGATCATAATGCCATTGAATGTCAAGGGGAGATGGATAGATTCTCTTTTGTTTGAGATAGTCATTAGCTGGCACATGTGTGGTGCGAATGTTACTTGCCACTTATCAGCCCAAGCCTGGATATTGTCTAGGTCAAGCTGCATTTCTTTTCAGACTGCTTCAGTATCTGAGGAGTTGTGAATGGTGCTGAACATTGTGCAATCATCAGCGAACATTCCCACTTCTGACCTTATGATTGAAGGACGGTCATTGATGAAGCAGCTGAAGATGGTTGGGCCTAGGACATTACCCTGAGGAACTCCTGCAGTGATGTCCTGGAGCTGAGATAATTGACCTCCAACAACCACAACCATCTTCCTTTGAGCTAGGTATGAGTCCAACCAGTGGAGAGTTTTGCCCCTGATTCCCATTGACTCCAGTTTTGCTAGCCCTCCTTCATGCCATACTCGGTCAAATGCTGCCTTGATGTCAAGGGCAGTCACTCTCACCTCACCTCTGGAATTGAGCTCTTTTCTCCATGTTTGAACCAAGGCTGTAATGATGTCAAGAGCTGAGTCGCCCTGGTGGAACCCAAACTGAGCGTCAGTGAGCAGGTTATTGCTAAGCATGTGCCGCTTGATAGCACTGCCGACGACACCTTCCATCACTTTACTGATGATTGAGAGTAGATTGATGGGCCTCCAAGTCACACACCATCCTGACTTGGAACTATATCGTCGCTCCTTCACTGTCGCTGGGTCAAAATCCTGGAACTCCCTAACAGCACTGTGGGTATACCTACCCCAAATGGACTGCAGCGGTTCAAGAAGGCAGCTCACCACCACCTTCTCAAGGGCAATTAGGGATGGGCAATAAATGCTGGCCTGGCCAGTGACGCCCACATCCCATGAATGAATAAAAAAAATTGGACCGATTGGACTTGTCCTGCCTTTTATATACGGGACATACCTGGGCAATCTTCCACATTGCCGGGTAGATGCCAGTGTTGTAGCTGTACTAGAACAGCTTGGCTCGGGGCGTGGCAAGTTCTGGAGCACAGGTCTTCAGTACTGTTGCTGGAATGTTGTCAGGGCCCATAGCCTTTGCAGTATCCAGTGCCTTTAGTCGTTTCTTGATACCGCTTGGAGTGAATCCAATTGGCTGAAGACTGGCATCTGTGATGCTGGGGACTTCAGGAGGAGGCCAAGATGGATCATCCACTTGGCACTTCTGGCTGAAGATTGGTGCAAATGCTTGAGCCTTATCATTTGCACTGATGTGCTGGGCTCCCCCATCATTGAGGATGGGGATATTTGTGGAGCCACCTCCTCCAGTTAGTTGTTTAATTGTCCACCACCATTCACGACTGGATGTGGCAGGACTGCAGAGCTTAGATCTGATTCGTTCGTTGTGTGATCGTTTAGCTCTGTCTGTTGCATGTTGCTTATGCTATTTGGCAGGCAAGTAATCCTGGGTTGTAGCTTCACCAGGTTGACACCTCATTTTGAGGTATGCCTGCTCCTGCTCCCTGGCATGCCCTCCTGCACTCTTCATTGTACCAGGGTTGATCACCCGGCTTGATGGTAATGGTAGAGTGGGGGATATGCCGGGCCATGAGGTGACAGATTGTGGTTGAATACAATTTTGCTGCTGTTGATGGCCCAAATCACCTCATGGATGCCCAGTTTTGCCTTGCTAGATCTGTTCAAAATCGATGCCATTTCGCACGGTAGTAATACCACACAACATGATGGAGGGTATCCTCAATGTGAAGACCGGATTTCGTCTCCATGAGGACTGTGAGGTGGTCACTCCTCCCAATACTGTCATGGACAGATGCTTCTGCAACAGGCAGATTTGTGAGGATGAGGTCAAGTATGTTTTTCCCTCTTGTTGGTTCCCTCACCACTGCCGCAGACCCAGTCTCGCAGCTCTGTCCTTTAGGGCTCGGTCAGTAATGGTTCTACTGGTGATGGGCATTGAAGTCCCCCACCCAGAGTGCATTCTGCACCCTTGCCACCCTCAGTGCTTCCTCCAAGTAGTGTTCAATATGGAGAATTACTGATTCATTAGCTGAGGGGAGGGCGGGGGTGGTAGATGGTAATCAGCAGGAGGTTTCCTTGGCCATGTTTGACCTGATGCAATGAGACGTCATGGGGTCCAGAGTCGATGTTGAGGACTCTCAGGACAACTCCGTCCTGACTGTGTACCATTGTGCCGCCACCTCTGCTGGGTCTGTCCTGCCGGTGGGACAGGACATACCCAGGGATGATGATGTCTGGGACATTGTCTGTAAGGTAAGATTTTGTAAGTATGACTATGACTGGTCTGCGGACAGCTCTCCCAACTTTGGCACAAGCCCCCAGATGTTAGTAAGGAGGACTTTTCAGGATTGACAGGGCTGGGTTTGCCTTGGTCAATGCCAGGTGGTCCGTCCGGTTTCATTCCTTAGTGATACAACTGAGTGGTTTGCTCGGCCATTTCAGAGAGCATTTAAAAGTCAACCACATTGCTGTGGGTCTGGAGTCACAGGCAGGCCAGACCAGAAGATTTCCTTCCCTAAAGGACAATGGTAAATCAGATGGGCTTTTCCGGCAATGGTTGCATGGTCATTATTAGACTGCCTTTTAATTCCAGATTTATTAATTGAATTCAAATTCCACCTTCTGCTGTGGTGGGATTCGAACCCATATCCCCAGAACAATATCCTGGATTACTAGTCCAGTGACAATATCACTATGCTACCACCTCTCCCTGAATGATAATTCAGTTAGATTTAGGGTAGTTATGGAAAAGGACAAAGATTGACCAGGAATAAAAGTTCTCAATTGGGGAAAAGCTAATTTTACATAACAAGGTGTGATTTAGCTAAAATGGACTAGAAACAGCTACTTGAAGGTAAATCAGTTCCAGATCAGTGGGAGGCATTCAAGAAAGAGACGATGAGGGTTCAGAGCAAGTACGTTCCCTTAAAGAAAAACGGTGGGATGGATGAGCCCTCTGGATGTCATGGGGCTTAAAGGAGAGGTTAAAGTAAAAAAAGAGAAGTTTATGGCAGATATCGAGGGCTCAATACTGCAGAAAGCTGAGAGGAGTATAAGAAGTGTAGGGATGAAATTAAAAAGGAAATAGGAAAGAAAAAAGAGGGCATGAAAAATATTGGCAAGTAGAATCAAAGAAAAGCTAAAGATTTTTTATAAATACATAAAGAGCAAGAAGATAACTAATGAAAGAGTAGAGCCTATTAGGAACCATAAGGGTAACCTGTGTGTGGAGGGGGAGGATGTGGGTATAGTTCTTAATGAATACTTTGCATCTATTGTCAAAAAAGAGAGGGATGATACAGACATTGCAATCAGGGAGAAGGGAGTGTGAAACATTAGATGAAATTAAAATAGTGAAAGAGGAAGTATTAAAGGGGTTTTATATCTTTGAAAGTTGATAAATCCCCATGCCTGGATGAAATGCATCCTAGGCTGTTAAGGAAAGCAATAGAAGAAATAGCAGAGGCTCTTACCATCGTTTTCCAATCCTCTCTGATTGCAGATGTAGTGCCAAAGGACTAGCTGTAGTACAGCTAACGTTGTACAATTGTTTAAAAAAGGAGGAAGGGATAGACCGAGTAATTACAGGCCAGTCAGCCTAATCTCAGTGGTGGGAAATTTATTGGAAAAAGTTCTGAGGGACAGGATAAATCTTCATTGAGAAAGACATGGATTAATCAAACGGATATGTGTCTGACTAACACGATTTAACTTTTTGAGGAGGAACAAGGATCAATGAGGATAGTGCATTTGATGTAGTCTTTATGGATTTTAGCAAGGCTTTTTATAAGGTCCCACATAGCAGACTGATCACGAAAGTAAAAGCTCATGGGATCCAAAGCAAAGTAGCAGGTTGGATCCAAAATTAGCTCAGAGGCAGGAAGCACAGGGTATTAGTCAATGAGTATTTTTGTGTTTCCAGTAGGGTTCTGCATGGCTCAGTACTAGGTCCCTTGCTTTTTGTGGTACATATCAATGATTTGCACTTGAATGTAGGAGGTATGATTTAGAAGTCTGCAGACGACACAAAAATTGGCCGTGTGGTTGATAATGAAGAAGGTAGCTGTAGACTGCAGAAAGATATCAATGGACTAGTCAGGTGGACAGAACAGTGGCAAATGGAGTTCAATCAGGAGAAGTGTGAGGTAATGCATTTGGGGAGGCTAACAAAGCAAAGGAATACACAATAAATGACAGGATACTGAGAAGTGTAGAGGAACAGAGGGACCTTGAAGTGCATGTTCACAGATCCTGAAGGTGACTGGACAAGTAGCTAAGGTGGTCAAGAAGGCATACAGATACTTATGTTTATTAGCTGCAGCATAGAATATAAGAGCAGGGAGGTTATGCTGGAACTGTATAAAACTCGAGTTAGACCAGAGCTGGAGTACTGCATACAGTTCTGGTCACTGCACTATAGGAAAGATATGAATGTCACTAGAGAGGGTACAGAGAAAATTTACGAGGAAATTGCCTGGACAGGAGAATTTTAGTTATGAGAAATGATTGGATAGGCTAAGGTTGTTTTCTTTGGAACAGTGTGGAGACCTAATTAGGGCGGCACAGTGGCGCAGTGGTTAGCACCGCAGCCTCACAGCTCCAGCGACCCGGGTTCAATTCTGGGTACTGCCTGTGTGGCGTTTGCAAGTTCTCCCTGTGTCTGCTTGGGTTTCCTCCGGGTGCTCCGGTTTCCTCCCACATGCCAAAGACTTGCTAGTTGATAGGTTAATTGGCCATTATAAATTGCCCCTAGTATAGGTAGGTGGTAGGGAAATATAGGGACAGGTGGGGATGTGGTAGGGATATGGGATTAGTATAAATGGGTGGTTGATGGTCAGCACAGACTCGGTGGGCCGAAGGGCCTGTTTCAGTGCTGTATCTCTAAACTAAACTAAACTAAACTAATTGAAGTGTATAAAATGATGAGGGGTCTAGAGTGGATAGCGAGGCCCTATTCCCCTTGGTTGAGGGGCCCATAACAAGGGTGCATAGATTTATGGTAAGAGGTAGGAGGTTTAGAAAGGATATAAGAGGAAATATTAACAGCCAGAGGATGGTGGGGATCTGAAACTCACTGCCTGAAAGGGTGGTAAAGGCAGATACCATCATAACATTTAAAAAGTACTTGGATATACACTTTAAGTACCGTAATCTACAAGGCTATGGACCAAGAGCTCGAAAGTAGGATTAGGCTGGAGTTCTACTTGCCGGCTTGGTGTGGACACGATGGGCCGAATGACCTCCTTCTGTGCTGTAAATTTCTATTATTCTATGATTCTCTGACTTCAACATCAGCATTCTCTGTGGAGATGAGGAAGACTCCTTCTGACCTGCACATGGCACCGTTGCTATCCAAGTGACAAGGAGACTTCTTCTGACCTGTATTAGCACCATATCCAGCCACTGTAAATATTGCTGACTACTGCATGGTAAACACTTCATGAATCTTTCCTTGAGAAAACAATACAACAGTCGTAAACATGATAATGTTACAGAGGCTGAATTTGGTCGTCATACTATAGGTTTCACACTCTTCGTGTAAGTTGTCAAAATGTCCTTCTATTCTGTTTACCCATTTGTGTTTGTGCATGTCCCCTATTCCTTGAGTGGTCTTCTGAGCATGTAATACAGATGGTTATCGGTTGAGCCAACTGATGAGCTGCCCATGATTCAGAAGGTTTTCGAGCTGCATATGTGACTAACTCGGATGTTTCTGCATCAGTGTCAAGAATGTTCTTTGTTGCAGTCAATGTGAATGTTCTGCTATCTGAGGCAATGGCTGCAGGCTTTTCTGTCAGAAGAAAACTGTAAATAGTACTTCAGTGCATTATTGACTACTGCATGGTAATCACTTCATTAATTGTTCATTGAGAAAACAGTACATAAATCATAAATATGATAATGTTGCACAGGCTGAATTTGGTCGGAGGACCATACAGGAATGCTACACTATTGGAGATGCCGGTTTTCAGATGAGCTGTTAAATCAAAATCTTGTCTACCCTCCTAGGTGGATGCAAAAGATCCAATGGCTCTATTCAAAGAAGAACATGGAGTTTCTCCCAATGTTCTGGCCAACATTTATCCTTCAATCACACTAGTAAAAACAAATTATTTGGATATTTATCTCATTGCTGTTTGTGAGACCTAATATGCACACAAATTGGCTGCTGCATTACCCTACATTACAACAGTGATGACACTTCAAATGTTCTTCGACTCTGAAGTTGTTTTGGTACATTCCAAAGATGTAAAAGCACTTTATAAATGCAAGTTCTTTCTTCTATTTGGCAATAACCCTGAGTATGTTAACTCTGTAAAAATTTAAAAGCAAGCAGTACATTATCCTTCAAGTATCACCAGTTAATTTTGTATTTTTGTAAGGATGTGGCAGATCCTGCTTTACACACAAAACAGCAATTACAATATACTGCACAATTCAATCTCACTGCCTTACTTCAATTATCGTAATGTAGAGGGGAGGTAGATACAAAGTCAGTCAGCTGCTGCAATAAACTATAAATATTGCAAAACAAGCAAATAGCTTTTATACCAAGATGCAGTTGAAAATGCTAAAATAGGTAATTTTCAAACAAAACTGTTTTCCACAGTACACCAAAGAAGGCTGGCAACCTGCCTCTATAATGTACAGATGCTACATAAATTTACCTTGAAGTTGTCTTGTGAAAAACATTAATTATTATGAAATCAGTTCAATTGCACTTTCGCACAATACCATTCAAGGGAGCAGCAGATATAAATATGAAAATTACTCTGTGCAATAATATTGTACAAATGATTAAATATTCATACCACAATATCACATACAGTAATTTCCAGGTTATAATTTATTTTTCTCAAGTAAAAGGACACTTTGTAAAGGAACAGATTATGCACAGAACCATAATTATGCAGCAGGCTTTCTGTAGACATGGAGTTAACTATGAACTTCACAAATGTTAAGCAAAAGATTAAAGGTGATGTGAAAGAAACGTGACTTTGAACTAAGCAACTTGGAATATCAACGATTGGACCAAGTTGACATGTTCTGGTTACTATTTTTTTCGTGTCCTTTTGTTGCCTTTATAAACAAATCCATTGTAGTGGGACCCACTTAACTGCAACCGCTCGGAAGAACCTCACAAATTGCAATAAAATATGAATTTTAGAAGTGGAAGCAACACGAAGAACAGATATCAAGGCTGGTCTTTTGCATCACAATCATTACTCACATAATTTCATACAACATCTTTCAACAAGGGCAAATACAGTAAAACATCTTAAGAAGGACAACATGTTAAAAGATGTAAATAACGGGCAGGATTTTATCCTGCCCTTGGAGACGGGAATGGAAGCAGGGCAGCACACAAAATGGTGTGGGGTAGCATCCAGCGGCGTGCCCGACCAAGTCCTGCCCCCATGCTATTTTGTCCATGGTGGGGAAGCCTTACCAAGCAAGGCTAATTGAGCCACTTAAGTAGCCAATTAAGGGCAGCTTCCCGCCTCCGACTCCCCAGCCCTCAGCGGTGATGGCTACCCCCGCAGCAAGACCTCTCCCCACTTTCATCAATGATCCCCATCGTGGGGCCTGCCTGACTGGCCCTGGTGACCCTGACCCCACTAACCTGGATCCCAGGGTCTCGTGTGGCCTGGTCCAATCTGCACCTTCTCCTTTGTTATCTCTTGCCCAACCCCCACCTCACTTGTTTATAATCTGTGACTTTTCTAATATTTGTCAGTTCCGAAGAAGGGTCACTGACCCGAAACGTTAACTCTGCTTCTCTTTCCACAGATGCTGCCAGACCTGCTGAGTGAATCCAGCATTTCTTGTTTTTGTCTCTTCCATGTTTGCTACTGCTGGCCTTCCTGCAGTACCGGCAGTGACCACTACACCCAATGGCGCTGCTGGTATTGCTGAGCTACCAGCCCTCCGATTGGCCAGAAGCTCTGGAGGCAGGATTTTGCCCCTCAAAGGGACAGCATCCCTAATGGCAGGCAGTTAATTGGCGGCCTGCCATGGAATTCTGCTGAGGGTCTGCCCAAGACCCCCGTCGGGAGGGTAAAATCTGGCCCAACATCTTCATGATTAAGAATAAATCCTCAGGTCTCATTAGTATTTTTGATGCAGAGAAGAATTCTTACAACATCTTACAACTTCTTGAAAGGTTAATTACTGTATAACATCTTAAAAACAATTTCTGCATCAGTCATCTCTCCACAGCTGTCAAGGTGATCATCCAGCAAAACAAAACGATCGAACTCTGCATAACTCAAACTGCTGGGAATCCCTTCAAGTTCTTCAACTTGGACTGAGTAATTGTTTTCCTTGTGAAAAATCAGTTTATAAAACAGTTACTGATGCAGCTGCGAGTCACTGCATTCCAAGCACTGTATAAATGTATAGCATCAAACACTATAATAATTCCAGTTTCTTCAGTGGAATCTATAACAGAAACCACCTTGCATAAGAATTGTTTCTTGTAGTGTTGCTTCATGCAATAAATGGCACCTGGTCCAGGGACTGGATGATGGAATTGATGTTAGATGATGAAAATTGGACCCTTAAATGTGAAAGACTAAGAGCCACATCATGGCAAATGGTGCTATCCATAAGAAGCAGTACCTTCTTGTGCCACCTTCTCATCCTGGCTTTGAAAGACCACATCCAATTTCCTAAAATTTGCTTGCCTCACCCAGGCATTAGCACTACTTTCATAATTAGTTGGAAAAGTTTTCACATTTTTTAAGCAACCAGGTTTTCTTGGTTTTCACCTTGTCCAAGCTCATTTCGTTACTGCACAATAACAATATTGGGTATACGTGATCAGTCAGGATATGATGGAAAAGTTTGGTCTTGTTGCAATTGTGAATGCCTTGGGGTGGATACACTGCTAACAAAGTTGGCAACCCAGCTTTAGTTCATGTACCAGCAGCAGGTTTACCATTGTCAGCTTTTTCATTACATGGCCTTTTGTAAACAAAGTTCTGTCTCACTTTCCATCGGCACAGGAATCCATTTGAATGCTTCCATGCTGAGTTCTTTGGTAAGCTCATTAGCTTTAGCTTTCGACAAGCAGCCGTCAAACAGGACCTCTGAGCTCTTTAGTGATTAAACCACCTAAGCAGCACTTCATTGACATCAATCAGCTTATTTTCATTCATCCATTTCCCATCCTGATTCTCATTTCTTTCCTAGTCCTTCAAAACATTTGCTCTTGTTAGAATTCTTGAAATCTGAGATTCAAAAGGCCATACTCTGCATGATTTGCTTTTGAACCCTCAATTCCTTCAAACTGTTCAAAACATCCACTTGTTCACACAGCGATAAGTCATGGTTGAACCTTCTGGAAAAACAAATTCCATTCCTCTCTCATCCACACAACACAAACAAACATAGAAACTAGGTCAGACCAATTCTGAGGTATGTTGACCACGGAACCAAATTAGCTTGAGAGGTGAAACCCTCAGATTTAAAGGTGAAAAATCTTGTTAAAGCACTATTTCTGCACACCACACTTTAATAAATGTAATTGCAATAAAACAATCTTTTAACATTTGGATTTATAGGGGAAAAACAGAAGTTTAGAAATGGCTGTGTTAAAATGGAATTGCAATTAAGTGAGTTGCAAATGAACAGATAGGGCTAAACAATAAGGGGCAGATTACACAGCCCCACAGCAGGACCAGTGGGACTACAACATATTACAAGTGTAGCATGCAATTGGAGTGGCGATCTGACCACACTTGTTCACAAGGTCAGTTGAATAGACTTCCTGTGTACATTGGCTTAGGTGCAGCAAGCATGTTTGATGCACAGGTGGGATATATGAGGTAAGTGGCTGATACAAGGGCAAAATGAATGAGAGGATCAAAGGTTCCTTCGTGTGCTGGAAGACATGTGATTTAAATGATAGTGGAAGTGGCCATAAATAGATAAATGTAATCCTTGGTTTCTATTTGGAGTTATAGAATACAAAATCATGTAGTTGGTGTTGAGCTTGCAGTTGGAGCATTTTATGCAGTTTGGGCACCCATTATAAGAGGGTTATAAAAGTTACAGAAGGGGTGTAGCATGGATTTGTTTCAGAATGAGGTGTTGCAGTTATGAGCTATGAAATGTTGAGCTTTTATCATTGGTGCTCAGAAGTGCTCTAATAGAGATTCTTCAAAATTTTGAATTTGGTAAGATAAACAGTGATAGATTGTTTCTCCTGGCCATCCTGATAGAAATGTGAAGATACACATTTAAAATAATCGTCAAAAAGAATTAAAGGGGAGGTTAAAAATAAAAATATATATAGCCTGAAAAATAAAATTACATGAACATGTTTACTGAGAGTTGGATTAAATTTGTCTTTTGGAGGATGATGGCAATGTTAAATGATTGCTTTGCCTCAGTTTTTATAAGAGACTTTGGGCAGAATTTAATATGCTCCATGGGAGCGGTTTGCGGGGGAGGCTGAAAAATCGGGGGTGGCGTGCCTGTTGCCTTTCTGACGCCGTGCAATTTTATCAGTGTGACGGAAGGTTGAGGACGGCTTTCCCAGCCAGAGGCCAATTGAAACCCTTAAGTGGCCAATTAAGGACCATTTAAAGGCTTCTTCCTGCCATCACCAGCCCATGGGGGATCCCCCCTGTGGCAAGGGCCGTCCCTGCGGAAACACACCACACCTACCCTCACCAATGACCCCACCCCCACTGCCACCGGGGCCTGCTGATTGACCCCGGTGACCCCAACCTCACTCACCTGGGTTTCAGGGTGGCATCCATGATGTTGCTGTCGGTCGGGTGCAGTCCCAGCAGTGGCCACCTCTCCCAGTGGTAGTGCAGGGACTGAAAAGCTACCAGTTTTTTGCTTGGAACTCCAATGGGCCAGCAGCTCTTGCAGGTGGGATATGCACCCTTAAAGGCACAGGAGCACTGACGGCAGGAAGTTAATTGCCTGATGTGCACAAAATCGCGTCGGGGCTCCTGGAAACGGCCGACCCAGGGTTGCCTCCGGCTTTCTGGCCTGGCGTCGGAGCCAACACTACCTGGATTAACTTCAGTCCTCGTTGTGGGAATGAAAGCATATAAGAGGAGGTAGAACAGTTAGATGGGATAACAATAGATAAGGAAGTATCACTGAAATAAACGTGTTGGAACTCAAGTGGAGAAGACACCAGGCCCCATTGACATATATCCTAGAATGCTGAGGTAAGTTGGAGAGGCAATAGCAGAGGCTCTGACCACAGTCATTAGAGATGATAATATTGCCACATGACTGAAGGGTTGCCAATATAAAACCTGTTTTAAAAAAAAGTGAAACCAGGTAACAATTGGCCAGTCAACCTCAATTGTAATGGGAAAACTTTTAGAGGCCATATTACGGAATAGAATTAATGCTAACCGAAAAAGATATGTGTTAATTAAGGACATGGGTCGGAATTTTACGTGAGCGGACGGGAGCCGGGCTCCGACGTAAAAGTCGGTGGCAAACCCGTTTCCACCTTGCCTGGGGATCCGTTCCTTATTTTATGGCCCCCAGATTTTAATTGTTCCAAAGCGGGACATTCCACCCACGTGAGGGAGGAAGTCCCGCCTCATTGAGCTGCTGGCCAATCAGCGGGCCGGCAGCTCTTAGTCCCAGCAGCGCCACTGGGAGCGGTGGCCAGTGCTGGGACTGCAGCCCAGCCAAAGATATAAGAAGACGTGGAGCCGGAAGGAAAGATAAGTTTTGGTTGCCTCACTGGGGGTAATCGGTCGGACCCCAGCGAGGCGAGTGGTCGGTTGGGGGATAGGCCCTCCCCCCGGGACGATCAGCAGCTGCCAGATTTTCCTAGGGGGCTTTTCCCGATCTTCGTGGAGGTGGGCAACGGCCCTTACATGGCCGTTAAGTGGCCACTTAAGGGCCTTGATTGGCCTGGGGCGGGCTGCTTTTCGCCCCCCCCACCCTACGTAAAGGGCAGCGGAGGCGGGAGCAGGTCGGGAAAGCCTCCCGGAGCCTCCAGCTCCATTTTACGGCATCCCCCCACGCCCCCGCAACCATCCCGCTTGTTGGGGTGGCGTAAAATTCTGGCCATGGATTTGTAAAAGCCAAGTCTATCTCTGACAAATTTAATAGGTTGATTGATTGTTGGTGTATGAGATATAAGTTGTGGTGAGTAAGTGTGTGAGGAGGAGGAGGTCTAGTGAAGTGTGATGCAGTGTGAAGTGTAAGCGAACTCTTGTGGGTGCTCTGATTGTTATGATCAATGAGGCTGTAAGTGATGCAACTACAAGCAGAGATTAAGACCGCAGTCTTCTTAGCTTAAAAATTCTAGTTAGATCATTGAATTTGTTCTGGCATAGCAGCCATATCCTGGTGTAATGCTCCTGGCAGTCACATGCTTGCAATTTCTTTCCACTGATGGCAGAGTAGATGCCTGCAGGACTTCCTGTCTTCTGAGGGAAAGAGGATGTCTCTCCTCCTGTCCACTGCCTCACCAGAGTCTCTAAGGCAGCAGCTATCAACCTTAGTGCACTATAACATGTTGCTTCAGCCATTTCTTTATGCAGAACTGTTTCCCTGGTGTCTGCTGCCAGATGCACTTTCCCTTTAGAGGTGATGCATAAGTGATACATAGAATCCCAATATCCACCCCCACTCAGGTTTGCATTCAATAATCAGCGCTAGCTGCACACCTGTGTGATGATAATGATCAGGAAGCATGAATATTACGTGCTGCCTGAGCCAGTTGCAACAGGTTCATGAAGCGCAACCGGCATGCCTGTTTCCGGACAAAATCAAATATCTAGGCCTACCTCTGAGAATGGGGGGAGAGTGATTACTTTCTCCTTTTCATTGGTCCTCCCGTAGTCAATCATAATGCGTGACCACCACACAGACAGATCAGCCAACTCAGCACAGACTGGGGATCAAAGTGCCATTTATTTTCTAATTTGAAACAGACAAAAACATCATGGTCCTAATGTGTCCATATAGTGATGTGTTGCATTTTACTCCTAAGCTCCTTTGCAGTTGCTAGCATTTCTGAAGAGGGATTAATCAACACAAAAGTGACCACAACTGGACAATTTTCTTTTTAAACTGTGGTATAAACCTGTGCACGGTTGAGTATAGACATTGGCGTTATCTGTGTGATAGAGGTCACTCATATATATTTGAGAGAGAGAAGTAGGTATTGTTATATATAGATAGATACCAGCAAAATAAGTTACGTTCAGCAATTTTTAAAAAAGTTACCAGTTTGAAAGGAATGGATATTTACCTCGTGAGTGCTTTCAGTTATTCTTCTACTGCACAGTTTGCAGAATGGAACACAAGGGAATTGCTGTGTCACACACTAAATTAATATGATTATCTTACAAATTTTATGTTGCACTACACATATGTCAGAAATGGAAATTTTACCCAAGGGTTTAACTGTGACCATTTTAGTGTTTGCATTTGGAACTGGGAAAAAGGTTAAAAGCAACCAGCTACAATTGTCTTCTTAGACATATTGTTCATTATTCCAATAACATTTTTTGGAGAAATTGTATTTCTTTTAATGTTATCCAGGGTATCATTCATTCATGATTTTTAAAGAATCATTTCTTCCTGGCTCAACTATAATGCATAAAATTTAAGTAATTATAACTCAACATTTGATGTATTAAGTGCAGCAGAAGCAAAACTTTCATTTTGCCTGAAACAGGAAAAAATTGCCATGTTTTTGTACTTTATATAGAAAGGATGAATTCAAAGTAAAAATTGTTTTGAGATAGCTACATATTTTTAAATAGTCCCTTTGTCCTTGTACCATTGATGTGGGAAATAAAACAATCACATCGACCAACACTGACAATGAAAGTCAGCTGGTCTTCTTTGTTGGAGCCATAGCCAGTACTCAGAAACTAATTAGGTCAAAGTGCTAATGCATGCAAGTTCAAGAATGGGGAAGTAGACAGATAATTTAGTCCCATAATTCCTTGGGGTGGATTCTCAGCATTGCACACCTGGGCTAACATCGCCAGAATTTGTTTGGGGGGGGGGGGGGTGCAACTGGGAGAGTCCCTAATTTGCATTTTGGTGAATTTGTACAAATAGATTGTGATTTTCAGCTGATTTTAGAATAATCTAGTACTCATGTGCATTGGTTTGTGCCTTGATAAATGTGCCTTGCTTACCATGGCAGACCTTTCTCCCACCACCCCCTCCTGAACTCACATTCATTTTGAATTTTTAGAAGGAAAGTTATTTTCTAAGTTTATCCTGTCATGCATGGAAGGAGATGTGATGAAATCAACAATGAAATGAAAGAATTTTGAATTTAAAAAGTCAACACAAAACCACAAGAACATGGACACATGTACCACAGTCAAAATGGAGTAGTGGTTACATGACCCATCCTATACTGGAAATCAACAAACCTATCTGAAAAGATGGAACTCATCAACCTCATCTGAAATAGCTCTGGGGAGAAGCCCTTTGAAATTGAAAAGAGAACTATTGCAGATTAATAACTCATCAACAGGAAAGAACTAACAAACGATTCTGGAAACAGACTGACTCAAAGCCCAAACCAAAATGATTAGGTGTGAAATAGCATCGTATTAAAAGAATGGTTCCCATTCAGAAATTAATCAATAGCCATTGTCTCCACATCCTGGTCCATTATGTGGTCACATCAGGGGAGAGAGCCATGTGTTTCCTAACAGAAACTGAGATGGAGTTTTACATTTAAAAGATAGCCATCTGGAGATAGAGAGGGGCGATCAAGCCAACACCTTCAGAAAGCAGTCCGGTCAGAGGCTCTGCAAGAGATCCAGCCAAGCAAGAAGAGTCCCACTGAACAACAATGGAACAACTACTACAGCAGAGACATCACAAAATGACTTTAAGAGTCAGCATTGGTGAAGGTAAGAAGATCCACATTACCAGCCTTGTGCTGATTTGTAACCACCAGAGCTTTACAACACCTCAACAAGTTCCAGAATACAAACCTTTAAAAAAAGACTGTCCTCCTGAGAAGATTCAACAGGTTTACTGTAAACCATGAACACCTACCTCACTTTGGACTTTAAAATACCTACCTAAATTCTTGTGTATGGGTGTGAGTGAATGTGTGTGTGGGTGAGGTTACAACCATTTCAAGAATTATAAACATAGAAACATAGAAAAAATACAGCACAGAAGGAGGCCATTCAACCCATTGTGTCCGCGCCGGCCGAATAAGCTATCCACCCAAACTAGTTCCACCTCCCAGCACCTGGTCCATAGCCCCGCAGGTTACAGCACCTTAGGTGCATGTCCAGGTATCTGTTAAAAGAATTGAGGGTCTCTGCTTCCACCACCGATTCTGGCAATGAATTCCAGACACCCACCACCCTCTGGGTGAAAACGGTCCCCCTCATGTCCCCTCTAATCCTTCTACCAATTACCTTAAATCTGTGCCCCCTGGAAACAGGTCCTTTCTGTCTACTCTATCTAGGCCCCTCATAATTTTGTACACCTCAATCAAGTCACCTCTCAGCCTCCTCGATTCCAGGGAAAACAACCCCAGCCTATCCAATCTTTCCTCATAGCTGCAACCCTCAAGCCCTCTGCACTCTCTCCAGAGCAATTATGTCCTTTCTGTAGTGTGGTGACCGGAACTGCACGTAATACTCCAGCTGTGGCCTAACCAGCACTCTTTACAGCTCCAGCTTCATATGCCTTCTTCACCACTCTATCGACCTGTCCTGCCACCTTCAGGGACCTGTGGACATGCACTCCAAGGTCTCTCACTTAGTTTATTGTATATTCCCTCGCTTTATTTGCCCTCTCCAAATGCATCACCTCACACTTCTCAGGATTTAATTCCATTTGCCACTGTTCTGCCCACTCAACCAAACCATTGATATCATTCTGGAGTCCACGATTCTCCTCCTCACTATTAACTACACGGCCAATTTCTGTGTCACCAGCAAATTTCCCAATCACACCTCCCACATTTAAGTCCAAATCATTAATATATACCACAAACAGCAAAGGACCCAACACTGAGCCCTGTGGAACACCATTGGAAGCTGCTTTCCATTCACAAAAACATCCATTGACTACGACCATTTGTTTCTTGTCACTGAGCCAATTCTGAATCCAAACTGCCACCTTCCCCTGTACCGCATGGGCTTTCATTTTACTGACCAGTCTGCCATGCGGGACCTTGTCAAATGCCTTACTAAAATCCATGTAAACCACATCCACTGTACTACCCTCATCAATCCTCCTTGTTACTTCATCAAAAAACTCAATCAAGTTAGTAAGACATGACCTTCCCTTAACAAATCCATGCTGACTATCCCTGATTAATCCGTATCTTTCTAAGTGACAGTTTATCCTGTTCCTCAGAATAGATTCTAACAATTTACCCGCCGCCGAGGTCAGACTGACTGGCCTATAATTACCTGGCTTATCCCTCGCACCCTTTTTAAACAATGGTACAATGTTTGCAGACCTCCAATCATCTGGTATCTCGCCTGTATCTAATGAGGATTTGAAGATGATCTTCAGCGCATCCGCTGTTTCATCCCTGGCTTCCTTTAACAGCCTGGGATGCAAAACATCCGGTCCTGGTGATTTTTCCGCTTTCAGGGATGTCAGACCCTCAAGCACTTCCTCTCTCATTATGTGTATCTTATTTCATACTCCTCTTTTACTACAATGTCTGCATCAACCCTTTCCTTTGTGAAGCCAGAGACAAAAAACTCATTAAGAACCCTGCCCACATCTTCTGCATCCACGCATAAATTCCCCTGTACACCTCTGATAGGCCCTACCCTTTCCTTAGTTATCCTCTGACTCTTAATGTACTGATAAAACATCTTTGGGTTTTCCTTGATTTTACCAGCCAATAATTTTTCATTTCCTCTCTTTGCTTTTCTAATTTCCTTTTTTACTTCACCCCTGCACTTTCTGTACTCCTCCAGGCTTTCTAAAGTATTAAGATATTTGTGATCATCATAAGCTTTCTTTTCTTGCTTTAACTTACCCTGCAAGCTTCCAGATAAACAGGGAGCTCTAGATTTAACAGTACCACCCTTTATCTTTGTGGGGACATGCCTACACTGTGCCTGTAGCATCTTGCTCTTCACCTCTCCACCATCATCCAGTTGGGTAAAACTAAACTCATTTTGTTCCATTCTTATCTATCTAATCTTAGTCAGAGAATCACCTACAATGGCTTCTCCTCCCATTCCTGCACAGTTAACTATGGTGTCTCCCAAGGACCTATCCTTGGTCCCCTCCTATTTCTCTTCCAATGCTGCATCTTGGCGACATCATCCGAAAACACAACACTTTCCACATGTACCATCACGACACCCAGCTCTACCTCATCACCACCTCTTTCGAACCTTCCACGGTCTCTAAATTGTCAGACTAATTGTCTTACATCTTCTGTCTGTCCTGATGAGTGCAAGACAGAATGCTTCAACAGCATGTCTCTTTTCTCAGCAATAACTTGCTGGAGTTTTTTGATAAGGTAATAGAGAAGTTTGCTATTGATGTGGTGTACTTGGACTTCCAAAAAGCATTTGATAACATGCCGTACAACAGACTTGTGAGCAAAGTTATAACTCATAGAACAAAAGGAACAGTGGTAACATGAATATGAAATTGGCTGAGTGACAGGAACAGAGAATTGTGATTAATGGACGATGACTGGTGTCATTATAGTGTTGGTGTTAGGACACTAGCTATTCCTGATACATATTAATGACCGAGACCTTGGTGTCCAGGGCACAATTTCAAAATTTGCGGATCATATGAAACTTGGAAACATCGTGAACTGTGAGGAGGATAATGTCGAACTTCAAAAGAAAATAGACAAGTTGGTGGAATGGGCGGACAAGTGTCAGATGAAATTTAATGCTGAGAAGTGTGAAGTCATTCATTTTGGTAAGAAGAGCGTGAAGAGACAATAAAAAATAAAGGGTGCAATTCTAAAGGGGGTGCAGGAGCAGAGGGAGCTGGGTGTATATGTGCATTTTTTAAAATTCATTCATGGGATGTGGGTGTCACTGGCTATGCCAGCATTTATTGCCCATCCCTAATTGCCCTTCAGAAGGTGGTGGTGAGTTGCCTTCTTAAACCGCTGCAGACCATGTGAGGTAGGTACACCCACAGTGCTGTTAGGAAGGGAGTTCCAGGATTTTGACCCAGTGACAGTGAAGGAACGGGGATATAGTTCCAAGTCAGGATGGTGTGTAACTTGGAGGGGAACTTGCAGGTACTGATGTTCCCGTGCATCTGCTGCTCTTGTCCTTCGAGGTGGTAAAAGTCGCGGGTTTGGAAGGTGCTGTCTGAGGAGCCTTGGTACATTGCTGCAGTGCATCTTGTAGATGGTACACACTGCTGCCACTGTGCGTCAGCGGTGGAGGGTGTGAATGTTTGTGGATGGTGTGCCAATCAAGCAAGCTGCTTTGTCCTGGATGGTGTCGAGCTTCTTGAGTGTTGTTGGAGCTGCACCCATCCAGAAAAGTGGAGAGTATTCCATCACACTCCTGACTTGTGCCTTGGAGATGTGGACAGGCTTTGGGGAGTCAGGAGGTGAGTTACTCACCGCAGAATTCCTAGCCTCTGACCTGCTCTTGTAGCCACGGTATTTATATGGCTACTCCAGTTCAGTTTCTGGTCAATGGTAGCCCCTAGGAAGTTGATAGTAGGGGATTCAGCCATGGTAATGCAATTGAATGTCAAGGGGAGATGGTTAGATTCTCTCTTGTTGGAGACGGTCATTACCTGGCACTTGTGTGGCACAATGTTACTTGCCACTTATCAGCCCAAGCCTGGATATTGTCCAGGTCTTGCTGCATTTCTACATGGACTGCTTCAGTATTTGAGGAGTCGCGAATGGTGCTGAACATTGTGCAATCATCGAACATTCCCACTTTTGACCTTATGATTGAAGGAAGGTCATTAATGAAACAGCTGAAGATGGTTGGGCCTAGGACACTACCCTGAGGAACTCCTGCAGTGATGTCCTGGAGCTCAGATGATTGACCTCCAACAACCACAACCATCTTCCTTTGTGCTAGGTATGACTCTAACCAGCGGAGAGTTTTCCCCCTAATTCCCATTGACTCCAGTTTTGCTAGGGCTCCTTAATGCCATACTCGACCAAATGCTGCCTTGATGTCAAGGGCAGTCACTCTCACCTCACCTCTTGAGTTCAGCTCTTTTGTCCATGTTTGAACCAAGGCTGTAATGAGGTCAGGTGCTGAGTAGCCCTGGCGGTACCCAAACTGGGTATCACTGAGCAGGTTATTGCTAAGCAAGTGCTGCTTGATAGCACTGTTGATGACACCTTCCATCACTTTGCTGATGATTGTGAGTAGACTGATGGGGTGGCAATTGACTCGGTTGGACTTGTCTTGCTTTTTGTGTACAGGACATACCTGGGCAATTTTCCACATTGCCGGGTAGATGCCAGTGTTGTAGCTATACTGGAACAGCTTGGCTGGGGCTGCGGCACGTTCTGGAGCACAGGTCTTCAGTACTATTGCCGGAATATTGTCAGGGTCCATAGCCTTTGCAGTATCCAGTGCCTTCAGTCATTTCTTGATATCCTGTGGGGTGAATCAAATTGGCTGAAGTCTGGCATCTGTAATGCTGGGGACTTCAGGCGGGGGCCGAGATGAATCATCAGCTCGGCACTTCTGGCTGAAGATTGTTGCAAGTGCTTCTGCCTTATCTTTTGCACTGATGTACTGGGTTCCCCATCATTGAGGATGGGGATATTTATGAAGCCACCTGCTCCAGTTAGTTTTTTAATTGTCCACCACCATTCACGGCTGGATGTGGCAGGACTGCAGAGCTTAGATCTGATCCATTGGCTATGGGATCGCTTAGCTCTGTCTGTTGCATGCTGCTTATGCAGTTTGGCATACAAGTAGTCCTGGTTTGTAGCTTCACCAGGTTGACACCTCATTTTGAGGTATGCCTGGTGCTGCTCCTGGCATGCCCTCCTGCACTCTTCATTGAACCAGGGTTGGTCTCCTGGCTTGATGGTAATGGTAGAGTGGGGGAAATGCCGGGCCATGAGGTTACAGATTGTGGTTGAGTACAATTCTGCTGCTGCTGATGGGCCACAGTGCCTCATGGATGCCCAGTTTTGCATTGCTCGATCTGTTCGAAATTTATCCCATTTAGCACGTTGATAGTGCCACACAACACGATGGACGGTATCCTCAATGTGAAGGCCGGACGTCGTCTTCACAAGGACTGTGTGGTGGTCACTCCTACCAATACAGTCATGGACAGAAACATCTGCGGCAGGCAGATTGGTGAGGACAAGGTCAAGTCTGTTTTCCCCTCGTGTTGGTTCCCCCACCACCTGCCGCAGGCCCAGTCTAGCAGCTATGTCCTTTAGTACTCGGCCAGCTCGGTCAGTAGTGGTGCTACCGATCCACTCTTGGTGATGGCCATTAAAGTCCCCCACCCAGAGTACATTTTGTGCCCTTGTCACCCTCAGTCCTTCCTCCAAGTGGTGTTCAACATGGAGGAGTACTGACTCATCAGCTGAGGGAGGGTGGTTGGTGGTAATCAGTAGGAGGTTACCTTGCCCATGTTTGACCTGATGCCATGACACTTCATGGGGTCCGGAGTCGATGTTGAGGACTCCCAGGGCAACTCCCGCCCTACTGTAGACCACTGTCCCGCCACCTCTGCTGGGTCTGTCCTGCCGGTGGGACAGGACATACCCAGGGATAGTGATTGCAGTGTCTGGGACATTGCCTGTAAGTTATGATTCCGTGAGTATGACTATGTCAGGCTGTTGCTTGTCTAATCTGTGGGACAGCTCTCCCAACTTTGGCACAAGCCCCCAGATGTTAGTAAGGAGGACTTTGCAGGGTCGACAGGACTGGGTTTGCTGTTGTAATTTCTGGTGTGTTGGTCGATGCCGGGTGGTCCGTCTGGTTTTTATCGACTTTGTAGCGGTTAGGTACAACTGAGTGGCTTGCTCGGCCATTTCAGAGGGCATGTAAGAGTTAACCACATTGCTGTGGGTCTGGAGTCACATGTAGGTCAGACCAGGTAAGGACAGTAGATTTCCCTCCCTAAAGGACATTAGTGAACCAGATGGGTTTTTACAACAATCGACAATGGTTTCATGGCCAGCACTAGACTAGCTTTTAATTCCAGATTTATTCATTGAATTCAAATTCCACCTTCTGCTATGGTAGGATAATTTGAAGGTGGCAGGACAGGTTGAGAGTGTGGTTAATAGAATGTACGGCATCCTAGGCTTCATTAATAGGGGCATAGAGTACAAAAGCAAGGAAGTTATGTTAAACTTGTATAGAACACTGGTTTGGCCTCAACTAGAGTATTGTGTCCAGTTCTGAGTGCCACATTTTAGGAAAAATATGAGTGCAGAAAAGATTCAGAAGAATGGTTCCAGGGATGAGGAGCTTCAGTTACCTGGATAGATTGGAGAAGTTGGGACAGTTTTTCTTGGATAAGAGAAGGTTGAGAGGAGATTTGATAGAGGTGTTTAAAATCATGAGGGCTCTGGACAGAGTCAATAGGGAAAAACTGTTTCCATTGGTGGAAGGATCGAGAACAAGAGGGTACAGATTTAAGGTAATTGGCAAAAAAAGCAATAGCGACATGAGGAAAGTCTTTTTCACACAAGTGGTTCGGATCTGGAATGCACTACCAGGGTGTGGTGGAGGCAGGTTCAATCGAGGCATGGCAGAGGCAATTGTATTGTTATCTGAAAGGAAGCATGTGCAGGGCTATGGGGAGAAGGCGGAGGAGTGACACTAGGTAAATTGCTCTTTCGGAGAGCCAGCGCAAACATGACTGGCCAAGTGGCCTCTTTCTGTGCTGTAATGATTCTATGATTCTGTGAAACTGGATCAGCAGATATTTCCTCCAATTAAATATTGGGAAGACTGAAGCCATTGTCTTCGGTCCCTGCCACACACTAAGTTTCCTAGCCACTGGCTCCATCCCTCTCTCTGGTATCTGTCTGAGGCTTAACCAGAATGTTAACAGCCTTGGTGACATAATTAACCCTTGAAATGAGCTTCCAACCACATATCCCCGCCATCATCAAGGCTGCCTATTTCTACCTCCATAACATCGCCCTGCCTCAGCTCAGCCACTGCTGAAACCCTCACCAATGCCTTTGCTACCTCTAGACTTGACTATTCTAATGCACTCCTGGCCGGTCTCCCACATTCTACCCTCCATAAACTTGAGGTCATCAAAACCTCTGTTGCCTGTGCCCTAACTTGCATCAAATCCTATTCAGCCCATCATCCCTGTGCTTGCTGAGTTACATTGGCACCCAGTTAAGTAGTGTCTCGATTTTTTAAATTCTCATCCTTGTTTTCAAATCTCTCCATGACCTCACCTTAATCTTTGTAATCTCCTCCAGCCCACCAACTTCCGAGTTATCTGTGCTCCTCTAATTCTGGCCTCTTGAGCATTCCCCATTTTAATCACTGCACCATTGGTGGCCTAGGTCCTAAGCTCTGGAATTTCCACGCTAAGCCTCTCCACTTTTCTACCTCTCTCTCCTCCTGCAAGACACTCCTTAAAACCTGCCTCTTTGACTAAACTTTTAGTCACCTGCCCTCATAACTCCTTATGTGTCTCAGTGACATATTTTATAATGCCGCCAAGAATTGCCTTGGGGAGGTACTATATAAATATAAGTTGTTGATGTTATTGTTGTGCTGCAAATGGATTGGTTTATATTTTGATAAACATGCCTTTGCCGATAGCTGATCTCTAGATGGAAAAAAAGAGATCACTCACTTTTATAAATTTACTTTAATTTCTGCTATAATTTTAAATTCATACAGTAACAGTACAAATGTAATGGGTTGAAAAATTGTCATTTTTAAAGTATCAATAGGAGAAACCAAAAATTGTAAAATTTATTTGAATTTCTGCTTTACTAGTTCTCTATACACATTTCATAGAATATTGTTACTGAGAGGAAAAAATGAAAAATAATATTGATTTGGGTTCTTCTGGTTCTGTCAAGTGGAACAACCATAAAATATTTTCAATTTCTTTTTATCTCTCAGCACAGAGTATACTGACATTCAATGTAAATAGACAGTGATGACATAAGTGCATTGACACTGTTTGACTCTAGATAGTTAAAGATGAGCATTTGTATCTTGAGTTTAATGTTTGACAATGAAATACCAGATTGAAACATAGACCACGATTATTTTTAGTAATAAGCACAACTCGATTGAGACTGTACTGTCAGAAAATAGCACCACAGGCAATACAGAGTTGTAGTTTATCTCATGGGATTTTAAAAAAATATTTTATTTCTTCAGATTATTGCTTTAATTGAAAATAATGGTTGAAGCCAGTATTATACAGTACCAAAAATCAGTGACTGGTGTTGGGTTAGGTGTGTTAAAACCAAGAAACAGGCAAGAATAGCTGTACCCTGCACCTATTTTGTAAGTTATTCCAACAGATTTTATTCATTATTACTATTACTATTTTCTCTTTAATTCCCTTTTGAAAGCCACAATTGAATCTGACTCCACCACCCTTTCAGGTAGTGTTTTCCAGATCATAACCACTTGCTCCACAAAAAAGTATTTCCCTCACGTCACCTTTCGTTCTTTTGTCAATCGCCTTAAATCTCTGTCCACTGGTTCTCGACCCTTCCACCAATGGGAACACTTTCTCTCTATCTACTCTGTCCAGACCGCTCAGGATTTTAAACACCGCTCTCAAATCTCCTCTCAGCTATTTCTGTTCTATGGAGAACAACCCCAGCTTCTATCTATGTAACTGATGTCAATCATCACTGAAATTATTCTTGTAAATCTTTTATGCACACTCTCTAAGGCCTTCACATCCTTCTTAATTAAAAAAAACTTGTTTCTGTCATGGGAAAAGAAAATATGCTGACAGTGACCTGGGACAAATAGATGAAATTGGCATTATTGTACTTCATAACGTAACACACAAAGCCTAAATAAATATTGCTCAATTGTATATCTGCACAGTTATGTCTTTAGAAAAGAGCAGTTGGACAGTTGTGATGTTTCCATGTGATGAAGTATCTGACAACGGGCTGGATTTTAAGAGCCCGCCGCCAATCTCGGCGGTGAGTTCAAAAAATGGCGGCCTGCCCATGTGAGCCACAAGCCAAAAAGCTGTTGTGATCTTAAGTGCAGCGGCTCATTTAAATAGCTGGGGCAGCATACACCCCCCAATCACATGGAGGGGATGGGCTGTCCATCCCCGTCAATGGCGTCAGCTGCATGTGCACAGGCACGGGAACTATTTTTAAAGGGTAGCCAGCCCTTCCGGCAGATTTAAACTTTTAAAGAAAGATCTCCCAAAACTAAATAAATACATTTCTTTTGCCCCTTGCCTATCCCCCCAATAACAATTACAATAACTAATTGCTCTTTCCGCTTCCAAAACGCTGACCTACCCCCAACAAACTGTACAAAGTTTAAAGTTCACCCCTTCCCACCATCCCCTACACTCATTCCATTTATTTGACTCCGTTTCCCCCCTCCCCCGCACTGACAAACTTACCTCCTCCCCCTACCCCGTCAGTGTGACATCACGTTTCCCCGGATGGGGATCTGAAGGCGCGGGAGTGCCGGCGGCCACGCCAAAAATTACGGTGGGCCCTCAAAATTGAAGGTAAGTATTTAAATTTATTAATTTTATTGATTTGCTTATGTAAGTTGTGGTCCCGTCGCCTAGCGGCGGGGGCCACCACGGAGCCTCGCCACCGCCGGGAGGATCTGGCCGGGCCCTGCCAGCATCGAGATCCATGGTGGGCCTCATCCGGAACCATCTTCAGGCCGCCCCCCACCCCGCCACGGATCATGACGCCGAGGGCTTGTTAAAATCCAGCCCCACATTTCAGTTGCCTTTGGGGTAGGCAAAGTTAAAAGGCCCATTATCATTTGTAAAGTATCCCAATTCAACAACAGCACTGTGCAATTGAAGATGCCAGTAGTTCACTGATCAGGCCTGTCCTGACAAATGCATAAGGTTAAATTGGAAACCAAGAAGGAAACCAAACAAATATGATGCAGAAGTTAAAATTGCAGTAGATAATGGTAACTTCTTGGATGAAAATGCACCTCAGCAGCCAAGGTTCAGGAGAAATGTTGAGGCAATTCTTTTCCATGGTCTGGGGGTTCATGCAAAACTCCTCGCACATTTAGGTGTTCATTGCTTTCTTTGGAACAAAGCAGTGAATCATCAGAGCTGAGCGAAAGTAGAAAAAAATTGTTTCATTGTGTCATGCTGGAAATGCAAAGAAGGTGGCAGGCTTAATCAAGGCTAGTCACTGTTTACTATGTGCAAAAAAACCCAGGCAACTTTAGTGTTGCTACCATGCTGTTTGCATTTTAAAATGGGGTAGTTGCGAAACCAAAATCAAGCATGTGGTAGAAGTATAGGCTTACTGCTGAGTTGACATCCATTGCAATTTTCACTGCTTTCATGAATCACAAGGGCTTCTGTTCCACTAATGTGCGACTGATTTGTGTGATCATTCACAGTGCCTCATGCATGTCTTTTTCTGCTTTCCTACAGCTTTATATGGCCAACACTCCAATGTTTGCCCCTGCACTGCCAGTGAGAGACTGGTTACTTGGAGACAATGGTTATCCACTGCACACTTGATTCATGACTTCTCTCAGCAACTCATGCTCTGTAGTCAAACTGTACAATCAGATCCATGTGCTGTTTAGAGTCTCATTGAACAGTCCATTGGTGTCCTCAAGCAACACTTCCAATGCCTGGACTAATCAGGTGGCATTGTATGTTTGTTGTATGCTGCATAACTTCTTCTGCACTGGAAACAGCACATGAAGCCACTATTGGAAGAGGACCTTCAGCATAGCAAGGGAAAGGGTGCCAATGACAAAGAAGATGGAGTAGAAGTAGGAGGATTCCAAAAGTTGCCTGCAGCCAAAGCCCTTCTACCAAAAATAAAAGTCACCCCAAAATAAACATTCCAAACCTAATTAAAATGATTCACTGAAAATAAGCTGAAAGTCACTGAAAGTAACACTGCCCAGGAGCTGTCGGATATACAAAGGCACACAGCTGGAATGCACAAAGTTGATTAGTTGATTTGTGTATTCAACATAGCATGGTTTCAATGATAAATTAGATTTGGAATGTTTATTTTGGGGTGACTTTTATTTTTGCATTGTGACCAAGCATATGCTGTAATGATCAGTGACAAAGGGAAGGTACGGTGTGGGGCTGTTGAATAGGAATTAGGGGGTGTTGTGACGACTGGTATTCTCCTCCACTACCCTTCTACTATCGACCAGCTGGGAGGGACTGCAATCTCCTGCTTCCATTCTTATATATAGCTAATCATAGTCAGAGAATCACCTGCAATGGCTCCTCTTCCCTTCCGCACTGTTACGTTTGGTGTCACCCAAGGATTTATCCTTGGCCCCTCCTATTTCTCATCTTCATGTCACCCTTCATCCTTACTGAAGTGCAGACAGCTCACACATTGTACCTCGCTGAGATAAGGTAAGATAATTGCTCTCTGAACACTTTTAGTGGATATGGCCTCCTGCTGAAAGCTGTTCTGCCTCTTGCCCTGCTTTCCGTGGCCTCTGTTCATTTTCCAAGTCATGCTGTATTCCAGCAGGAATGCCTACTACTGTACCCATGTCTGGGAGAAACCAGTGAAGGAGACTGCAGATGGCCTTATAGGACGACCTGTGGGCCAAGATGGCCTGGCTGTGGACTGTACCATCTCAGCATGTGGCAGCATTCTGGACTGGCTGGCTGACACGTTGACTGGCAAAGTGACTGGTGGGAGGATGAATGCTTTCTTCCTGATAGAGGACAGTAGGTTTGAGCTCCATGGAGCAGTTGCTACTTCCCTGGGCAGCACCTCAGCAATCCTAGTATCTGTTGACAGACAGATTTTTTGGACTGCTGTGATACCTTGCAAGCCCCTTTGCATACTGTAATCTACAGTAATGATGGCAACAGTCTGAACTTCCACTGCAGCACTCAGATGTTGGGTCACTCTTGTATATGTTGCAATGGATGCTGTGACATCAGTCATCAGATGCTGCTTCATGGTTAGGTTCTCAAATGTATACAAAATTATGAGGGGCATTGATAGGTTAGATAGGAAGAAACTTTTTCCCTTAGCGGCAGGGTCAATAACCGGGGGCATAGATTTAAGGTAAGGGGCAGGAGGTTTAGAGGGGATTTGAGGAAAACTCAGAGGGTGGTTGGAATCTGAAACGCACTGCCTGAAGAGGTGGTAGAGGCAGGAACCCTCACAATATTTAAGAAGTATTTAGATGAGTACTTGAAACACCATAACATACAAGGCTACGGGCAAAGTGCTGGAAAATGGGATTAGAATTGATAGGTGCTTGATGGCTGGCACAAACACGATGAGCCGAAGGGCTGTTTCTGTGCTGTATAACTCTATGACTGTATGTGTAAACATACTTGGCCTCCACTTCCATGCTGGAAAGGATGGGCTCCGAGCTCTGTGCAAAGCCTGTGGCAACTTGGTACTGGACTCCTCCGTGCTCCCTGGCCTTGACTGCAGGCTTTCAGACAGGCTTCCCAATGCACCAAGCATTTTGTGTGCATACCTATCAGCGTTCTTCTGTAGGCTGCCCCATCAATCCCCTCTGCAACAGAACCCGTGTGTGACCTTGTAGTCTGGCAAACTGGCACGTGTACTATTCTTGCCCCTTGCCTGATGTCTCACCATGTGCAGATCCTGCCTCTTGTCTGTCCTCTCAGATATGCATAGTGTCAGTATCTGAGCTGGTGGCTCCATGTGTGAAATCAAGTGAGGGCACTGTGTTAATCATCAGTCCCTTCTTGGTGTTCCTCCACTGCCTGACAAGGTTGTACCCCTGGGGCATCTGAAAGAAAAAAAGTAAAAGAGTAAGGTTGTGGTGTGGGGGAGGGGGTAGTGAGTAAAAGGTGCATGCTTACACCATCTGCATCTTGTAACTCAAAACAGAATGTGGGATGAGGGGGAAGAGGGATGTGAAAAGGAGCATTAGGAATGAAGATACTGTCATCTTTGATGCTTCTTGCCCCATTGCTGGCTATGGCCTCAGCAATGGGCATTCCAAGAATAGCCAGCACCATCTCCTCGATAGGGCTTAGGATATGCAGGCGCACCTGTCCTCCTCCCATTAACTCCTACTGTCATGTTGTGCGCCACCTTGTCCTTCAAGAGAAAGGGAAGTGTGTTAGTGATTATTGTGCAATCTGTTGGCTGATCTGACTGTCATTGTTGAATAGTGGGCAGTGTGTGCAAGCTGTGAGATGTGGGTTTGAGTCTTGCAGCCATTTTGAGTGTGAGGGTGAGGTGAAGTGTATGAATGCTAGGTATGAATCCTGATTGGGTTGAATTTGTTGGTAGGTGAGTGATGAGGGTGATTTGATTCGTGGCTGAGGCTAGTGGTGCAATTCGTAGGATATGCCATTTGAAGGTGCATTCACTGACCTTGACCACTCATGTGAGGACATTGAACTTCTTGCAGCACTGCATCCAGGCCCTCGCGGCTTGACCTCCACGGCTATCTGCTCCCACTGCCTTTTGAGCGTGTGTCCGGAGGGCCTCCTAGCCCCCTGTGGATACAGGACATCTCCTACTCCCCACCTCGTCCACCAAAGCCTCCAGTGCAGTGCCCAAAAATCTTGGAGACAGCTGTCTCCCATATTGTGCTATTGTTCAGTATTTCTCAGGTCAAATTCACTTCTTGCACAACTGCCAGCACCAGCCACAATGCATCTCCCCTTTAAGAGTCACAAGCTAGCTTTAATTAGTGCTAACAAGTTACGATTTTGGGCCCCTTTGCTGATGCTTGCAGTCATTGAACAGTGCGGTTAGTGCTGGCTGCTGACAGCAGTTGTTCAAATGAACAGGCAGCACAAAGTTGGCGTGCTGCCTGCATTACATTGAACAGGGTGTCTGGCAGTGTGGGAAACCCGAAAGTTAGTGCAGTGCGTCTCTCAGTGGCTTTTTCATCCAGACACTGCATTGCGTATTATTTCCGAGTTTCCCGACCAATTAGCTTGAACGGACATGATGACGACCTGCATGAGTCAATTTTAACTACAGTATTAAAGGAAGACTGCAGACTTGAAATTTGATGGATTCTGGAGTTGAGAGCAGAACAGAATGAATTGACAGAATAGAGTGTTCACATTCAAAGGATGCCTTGTTTTAGTGACGGCTTTCTGGATGTGATGCTGGGATCTATAAGGGTCTGCAGGAACATACTGTTCCCTGCTGACTAGGGAGGGGGGTGATGGGGAAGAAGCCTGTTAGTGAAATCAATAAGGTATGGCTGGAAGTTGCCCATGCAGCAGGAGTATGTTGTCATGCTTGTGCATTCAATGTCGAAAGTGGTTTAATAGCCTAAGTAAAGCAGGAACGATGAGTACAATGCCACGTTCCAGCACATCCTGATGTGCGTATCACAATAAACCCCTCACTCTGCCTTTTCAGGTCTACTACAGTACATTTCTCCTCACACCAATTTACCTTCAATGCACACCATCCCCCTCTGTCTATGCACTTCCTCACATTTCCATCCACCACTGACACTCACCATCTTTATGCAATGTCATGCTTCCCCCTCATTGTCACCCTCAACAAATGCTCTCCATCAATCCATTCAACACATGCCATTAATCTCACTCATAGGTCTCTTTGTCTCCTTGCAGGAGAAGAGAGCACAGGACATGAGGGAGAGGCAGAGACCTGGATTTGGCCTGCCTGCTATCCCGCAACAGACAGCTGCAGAGGAGGAAGCACTGGGCATCAGTGGAGTCTGTGCAGGCTTGGCCATTGGAGATGCAGAGATGGGGGCCTCCCAGCCACCTGGTGCCAGAATTAAATATCGAACAGCCACGTGACATACAACTGACTTATATTGACGATGTCAACAGCAAGTGAAATATGATTATTGCATAACGATCAGTTAAAACAACCTTACCTTAACAGTTCAATTCATGCCTTTAATCTCCTAAAGGGCCTTCAAGTGTCCCGCAGGAGGTGGTGCAGGAGGGTGATGACTCATACTCAGAGGAGGTCACTCACTCTGAGGGTGTACAGTCATAAGACTCATGCAGACCAGGCACCAGCTTAAATACTTACAGCTTGGTGGGACTGGTAAGGCATACATACATACATACGAATTAGGAGCAGGAGTAGGCCACACGGCCCCTCGAGCCTGTTCCGCCATTCAATAAGATCAAGACTGATCTGATTGTAACCTCGACTTCACTTTCCCACCTACCCCCAATAACCTTTCACCCCCTTGCTTATCAAGAATCTGTCTACCTCTGCCTTAAAAATATTTAAAGACTCTGCTTCTACTGCCTTTTGAGCAATAGAGTTCCAAAGACGCACGACCCTCTGAGAGAAAACATTTCTCCTCACCTCTGTCCTAAATTTTATTTTTAAATAGTGACTCCTAGTTCTAGATTCTCCCACAAGGGGAGATAGGCAGATCGTTGGGTTTTCACTTGCTGGCTCACACATCACAAGTGGGCAACAGCAGGTGGTGGAGACTGCAACAATAATTGAGAGGCCATGTCAGAGGCCACAGGACACTCCAAGCTTTGCTTGGCTGGACGCAGATGCTGAACCTTGGGAGCAGTAGCAAAGAATGTACAATGTCCAGCTGTACTGTGCAGTGTGTTTGCAGGGAGATTGGAGGAGCCTGTATCTAGCATGCATGGCATGACATTGCAGCCCTTTTGCGATGATGTCTTTGTTCATGGATAGAGTAGTCACTTGCTTGAAGCATCAAATGTAGCAATCAAACAAGTGCATTCAGGCCCTTACCAATGCCTTGGTTGGTTGGCATCCTTCCATCTACGAAAGATGATGAACATGCAGCAAACAATCCATTTAGGTGGGGTGTCTTCTCTTGGTGCACTTTTGCTGATGGCTGTGAAGTCCAATCCTTGAGATGCAGGTTCTGCCACAAGTGCTGCATGTGAAGCTGCCAAGTGACACTCTGAGTTGTTGTTTTTGACATTGGCACCTGCTGCCAAGCTGCTGTAGCAACTGGTCGTCCTGATAGTGCACACTAGTCCACAGGATGTGTCGCCATTTCCTTCTTTTGCTAGTTAGTGACTCCTAGATACGATAGTTGGCATTTAGGGCCTTCAAGTCATGCTTGCAAGCATCCTTGACATGGAGCTTTGGACACCCCACTGGTCGTCTGGCCCCGGCTACCTCACCGTACAGAAGGTCCTTGGGTATGCAATCATCTTCTATCCTGCGGACATGTCAGATCCACCAAAGCCACCTTGTTTGATTAGTGCCAACACACTTGGGAGCTCTGCCTTTGAGAGGACTGCTGCATTTGTAATGCGCTGCAGACAGCAAAGATGGAGATTATTGAGCTTCTTTTCCTGGTGGCTGTACGTTGCCCATGTTTCACAGCCATACAGCAAGATTATGAGAGCACAGGCCTTATAAACCATCAGCTTGATTCTAAGGGTCAGCTTGGTGTTCTCCCATGTGCGTTTTGCAAGTCGGCCAAAGGTGGTAGCTGCTTTCCCTATGCTTGTATTGAGCTGTACATCAAGGGACAGATTGTCACCGTGGACCCAAGGTAGCAGAATTTGCGAACCACTTCCATTGGGGTGTTAATTAGTGTGATCAGGGGCAGAGATGCAACACCTTGTCCATTGATCACAGTTTTCTTGACTCTTATGGTCAAGGAGAACAAGTCACAGACATGGGAGAGTCTTTGTAGCTGAGTTTCCGTGTGAGCAACGAGCACAGCATCATCAGCATAGAGGAGTTCTCTGATAAGGACGCAATGTGTTTCTGTCTTTGCTTTCAGCCTTGATATATTGTAGAGCTTGCCATCTGACCTAGTGTGCAAGTAGACTCCTTCCATATCTGCATGGAAGATGAAGGTCAAGAGAAGGGAGAAGAAGATGCCAAACAGAGTGGGGGCTAGGATATAACCCTGTTTCACTCTATTCTTCACTCCGAAACTGTCAGAAGTGGAGCCATCACACTGAACAGTGCAATGTATGATGTCATGGAAGGAGCAGATGAGGCTGAGGAACTTCTGTGGACAGCCAATGTTTCCCAAAATCTTGTCGCGTCCACAGTGTCGGATGCCTTAGTGAGATCTACAAAAGTAAGGTAAAGGGGTATACTCTGTTCCCTACACTTCTCTTTTAGCTGGCAGATGGAGAAAATCATGTCCACAGTAGATCTGCCAGCACGGAAACCACATTGTGCTTCCAGGTACACTCGATCTGCAAGTAAATGGAGTCTTTTAAGTATGATCCTAGCAAAAGCTTTTCCCGTAATGTGAGATATCCCTGTCATTGTTGCAGTCTCCTCTGTTGTCTTTGTTTTTGTATCATGCGATGATTTTGACGTCACGCATTTCCTGTGGAACACAGCTTACTTTCCAGCAGAGAAGGAGACCGGAGACAGAGCAAGAGGGAGGAGCACGACGGGAGCGGAGGTTTAAAAAGCGCACCAAAAGCCCAGAGTCGGAGAGCAGAGACAGAGCGAGAGAGAGAGGAGCACGGCGGGAGTGGAGGTTTAGAAAGCACGCCAAAAACCCAGAATCGGAGATCAGAGACAGAGCGAGAGAGAGGAGCATGGCGGGAGTGGAGGTTTAAAAAATGCACCAAAAGCCCAGATTCGGAGACTGGAGACAGAGACAGAGCGATATAGAGGAGCACGGCGGGAGGGAAGGTTTAAAAAGCGCACCAAAAGCCCAGAGTCGGAGACCAGAGACAGAGCGAGAGAGGGAGGAGCACGGCAGGAGCGGAGGTTTAAAAAGCACGCCAAAAGCCCAGAGTCAGAGTCCAGAGACAGAGCGAGAGAGAGAGAGGAGCATAGCGGGAGTGGAGGTTTAAAAAGTGCACCAAAAGCCTAGATTCGGAGACTGGAGACAGAGACAGAGCGAGAGAGAGGAGCACAGCGGGAGTGGAGGTGTAAAAAGCACACCAAAAGCCCAGAGTCAGAGACTGAAGACAGAGACAGAGCAAGAGAGAGGAGCAGGGCGGGAGCGAAGGTTTAAAAAGTGTGCCAAAAGCCCAGAGTCAGAGACCAGAGATAGAGCGAGAGAGAGAGGAGCACGGCAGGAGCGGAGGTTTAAAAAGTGCGCCAAAAGCCCAGATTCGGAGACTGGAGACAGAGACAGAGAGAGAGGAGCATGGCGGGAGCAGCAGGAGCGGAGCAGGGAAAAATCGAAAGTGACATCAGAGTGACATCACAATCAACAGTAACAGCAGGGAAACAGACAGCCGCCGGGGTGAGTATACAGGTAAGCTTTTAATTTAATTTAATTTAAATCAAACATAGCATCAAACATCACAGGCAAGCAGGTAGCTGTTTGGTTTGGGAAGAAGCTACCTGTTTGGTGAGTATCTGGTAAGTGATTAAGGTCCATTCTAATCCTAACGTTTAAAATGGTAAAGGAACAAGTGTTAAGCCTAAGAAAATATATAAAGAAAAGGAAAATAAAATAAATAATTGAATGAAATAATTAACTAGTTAATTAAAACCCATTAAGGGTGGCAGGACAGGTGATGTGTCATGGCTGTAGCATGTGGGAGCTCCTGGATGCCAGTGTGATCCAGGGCAAACACGTCTGCAGTAAGTATTTGCGGCTCGAAGAGCTTCGGATCAGAGTCATTGAACTGGAGTCCGAGCTGCAGACACTGCAACACATCAGGGAGAGGGAAAGTTACCTGGACATTTTGTACCAGGAGGCAGTCACACCCCTTAGGATAGGGTCTTCTGATTTGGTCAGTGGTCAGGGACAGAAGAGTGTGGCTGTAGCTGAGGCAGGTAAGGGGACCCAGAGGGCAGGAGTGCAGGATCCTCAGCCTTTGCGATTGTCCAATAGGTCTGAGGTTCTTTCAGATTGTTTGGATGAGAGTGTGGGCTGCAGGGTGAATGAGCAACCTGACCATGGCACCATAGTACAGGAAGCCATTCAAGTGGAGGGAGAAAAACAGAATGTAGTGGCAGTAGGGGAGAGTATTGTTAGGGAAATTGATATTGTTCTGTGCAGCAAAGAGTGAGAGTCCAGACGGCTGTGTTGCCTTCCCGGTGCCAGGGTTCAGGACATCTGCTCAGGGCTGGAGAGAAATTTACAGTGGGAGGGGGAGGATCCAGTCGTCGTGGTCCATGTAGGTACCAACGACATAGGCAGAACAAGGAAAGAGTTTCTGCATGGTTAGTATGAGGAGCTAGGCACCAAATTAAGTAGAACCTCAAAGGCTCAAAATACCTGAGCCACGTACAAATTGGCATAGGGCAAATAAGATTAGAGAAATTAATGTGTGGCTCAAAGACTGGTGTGGTAGAAGTCGGTGCCGGTTCATGGGACACTGACACCAGTACTGGGGAAAGTGGTGGCTGTACCATTGGGACAGTCTACACCTGATCCATGCTGGGGCTGGTGTTTCAGAGAGCCGCATAACTAGGGAAGTAGAGAGGGTTTTAAACTGAATAGTGGGGGCAAGGGATCAAATTTGGGAAGACATGGTAAATCGAGGAGTAGAGACATGGCAAGAGAGAAAGGTATTAATATGGGAAATGATAAACAGACTGTGACAGGAAGGGACAGAGCGTATGAATCTAAGAGTAAATCAACAGATAAGGCTAGAGGTTACAAAAATAATAAAAGGACAAAACTAAAGGCTCTGCATCTAAATGCACTTAACATTTGAAACAAAACAGATGAACTGAGAGCGCAAATAGAAATAAATAAGTACGATCTGATAGCCATTACAGAGACATGGCTGCAGAACGACATAGATTGGGACCTGAATATTAAAGGGTACATGGCATTTAGGAAGGACAGGAAGCTATGAAAATGTGGAGGGTTAGCTCTGTTAACTAATGATGGTATTAGCACAATAGAGACGGATGACCTAAGTTCAGGAGACCAGGATGTAGAAGCAGTTGGGTAGAGATGAGAAATCATAAAGGCAAGAAGTCACTTGTGGGAGTGGTCTACAGGCCACCTAACATTAACCACACTGTAGGATGTGGTATAAAGGAAGAAATAATGGCAGCTTGTCAGAAAGGTACAGCGATAATTATGCGGGATTTTAACCTACTAACAGACTGGAAAAATCAGATGGGCAGAGGTAGCCTAGATGAGGAGCACATAGAATGTTTTCGGGATAATTTATTGGAACAATACATTCTGGAGTCAACCAGAGAGCAGGCTATACTAGACCTGGTATTGTGCAATGAGATAGGATTAATTAATGACCTCATATTTAAGACACCGCTAGGTAGCACTGATCATAATATGATTGAATTTTACATTCAGTTTGAGGGACAGAAGAGTGGGTCCAAGACTAGTATTTTAAACTTAAATAAGGGCAATTATGAGGGCATGAAAGCAGAGCTAGCTAAAGTGAACTGGCAAATCAGGTTAAGAGATAGGACAATAGAGATGCAGTGGCAGACATTTAAGGGGATATTTCAGAATACACAAAATAGATACATTTCAACGAGAAAGAAAAATTCCAAGGGTGGGACCCGCCATCCGTGGTTAACTAAAACAATTAAAGATAGTATCAAACTTAAAGAAAAAACCTATAATTGCCCTCATGGGCTCCAAAACCCATCTAAGCAGTCAGAGCAGGAATAAAGCAGCCTGCCTTTTTACTTCTGCTAAAACCAAAATTGTCAGGAAGATGAAGAATAAATATCTATAGTTGCACAAAGGGTATGCATGTGGATGTATTACACTATGTAAGATTGATAAGTTTCTATTCTATTATTGAGCCACATAAAAATTATTTGTTTTCTCATTTGGCTGGTCTATGAATACTGGGGCTGCTACCACCCTACCCCCAGCCAAATCAATGCCCAGCAGCAAACCTATTTCAGCCACAGGCAGACTAAGAACAATCCCTATTGCAACTGGTCCAGAGACTAGGCCACACTGCAAGTGGACCTGACGTAGGGATGCGGACATGTACCTGCCTTCAATGCCTTTTACCAGAACATTTGCCTTTAGCAAGCTCACTGGCAAAAGATCATGGCTTTATCCAGCATTAAGGATTGAATGGCTCCTGTGTCTCTGAGCAGGACAATGGACTTGCCTGTCTCATTAGAGGGGTACTGGGACACCTTTCCATTTCAAGCAAGATCCTGGTAACCCTCAGGAATTTTTTCTGTTTCTGCTACACCTATGATGGTATTCTTTGAGGGTTCCATCCCCATGGTCAGGGCCACAGGCTTGCCTGCCGTGCTATTTGCTAAGGCACCCTTTCCTGGGCTGGCCTTGTGAACCTTGACAAAACCCACTGGCTTCCCTTTCAACTTCCAGCAGTCGGCTTTCATATGCCTTGCTTTACTACAATGGGAACCCAGGAGTCTGTGGAAAACATTCCTACCCTCTATACTTTCTTTCCTGACTTGTGGAGGGCTCCCTGCTTTCTCACTGTTATTTTCCCTTTCACTAACACCCCATTTTTTGTCACTATCCCACTTTCTGTCCTTTCCAGATCACTCGAATTATGATAAAAGGATTTATGTGTGAGCACATAGTTGTCTGCCATTGCAGCAGCTTCTCTCACCCTTGTGACCCTTTGTTCTTCAATATGGGTCTTTATATTAATGGGAATACTACTTTTAAATTCTTCTAATGGACTCACCTCTCTCAAATTTTCATATGAGGGGTCTAACATATGAGGGGCGGCACAGTGGCGCAGTGGTTAGCACTGCAGCCTCACAGCTCCAGCAGCCCGGGTTCAATTCTGGGTACTGCCTGTGTGGAGTTTGCACGTTCTCCCTGTGTCTGCGTGGGTTTTCTCCGGGTGCTCCGGTTTCCTCCCACAGCCAAAAGACTTGCAAGTTGGTAGGTAAATTAGCCATTATAAATTGCCCCTAGTATAGGTAGGTGGTAGGGAAATATAGGGACAGGTGGGGGTATGTGGTAGGAATATGGGATTAGTGTAGGATTAGTATAAAATGGGTGGTTGATGGCCAGCACAGACTCGGTGGGCCGAAGGGCCTGCTTCAGTGCTGTATCTCTAAATAAAATAAAATAAAAAATAAATAACTTGAGAGATCTTATGCAGCGATCAAAAACCATGTATTTAACTCTTTCAAATTCAAAAAGGTTTGGGCAGGTCTTTTCCTAACATTTCTAAATTTTTGTTGATATGCCTCGGGGACTAACTCATAGGTGTTTAAAATAGCAGTTCTCATCTGTTAGTAATCGAAAAATCTTTCCGCCAACAACATGGAATAGGCTTCACAAGCTCTCCTCACTAACTCGTCTTGTAAAACGAGGGTCTTTTGGCCATTTTAACCTGATAGCAATTCTCTCAAAAGAGATAACTCGATCTCTTCCTCATTAAATTTCAGCACTAGTCATGTTTCATAGCATCAAAGGTTTGTTCCGAATTGGGTTAATATTTGAATTGCTGGTGGCATCCCCACCTTGCTCCTTCATTGTCTAACTCAAACTGTCTCACCTCTCTTCCCTTTGCCTCTGCATCTCTCTTTCTGCTGCCTCTTTTTCCTTTTGAAACTGCATCTCTTTACTCATTTTCCATTTGAAACTGCAATTTCGCTTTTCATGTTTCCAATTGAAGTCTAGATAGGACCAACTTTTCAGTTTCAGATTCCATGCCCATTCCTTCTGGTTCTGGGGTAATTTTAAATTGACTAGCTAGATTATGAATGATCTCAGCTTTCTTTGCTTTCCACCTGAATCTTACTCCCACCTGAGTGGCTACAGCTTTTAAGTCTTCAATACTTAATAGATTTAAGGCATCCCATGATACCTCTCCCTAGTCTACAAATGCTTTGGAGTCGAATGCAGCCACATTTAAGTGTTCTGCACCACAGAGTAGAAAAGAAAATTAGAAAATCTGCTTATTTAATTTTTACGATTTTAGAGATCAATTTTCCTCTCATTTCTAAATTACTCATTCAGTCTGATGTTTCAAAATCCTGGTTCAAGAGCCCCCAATCTGTTACGGACAGGTGGGAAATGGTGTGGGTGACTTCCATTTTTTACCTTTCAACTAGCATTTTTTGTTAAAAATATTGCATTAGTCTATGAGTGTTTTGAGGGTAAAATAAACAGACAACAACAGTTTAAAAAGAAAGATAAGTATTTATTAAACAATACCCGAAAATGTTTGCAACCTCATCCACTCACAGGTGCACACATGCACACAAACAAGAAAAAAATAGAGATTAGAGGATAGCATGCATTTAAGTCGGATTGTTGTGAAAAGAGTTCACTTTGAAACCTTCTTGGTTTTCCGGGAGGAATTTTTAACAGCATTGCAGGCCTGATGTTCCTTGTCTTGGTTCACTGAAGTATTGCAGATTCCTTTGTTTAAGACTCAGCCAAAGTCGGTGGACAATCTTGTTAAGATTTCTCAGATGGGAGTTTTCAAGGTTGCTTTTGGAGTCTCTGCCTCAATGGTTTAAAGATGTACAGGCAGGGTCTTAGTGTTGGCTGGAATGGATGTCTCAGCTTCCTTGCTGGCTGGGTTTCTCTCTTTCTGTCAGAGAAATCTATTTTTTAAAGAAATACCCTTATCAGGCTGGGTTTTGGTCAGGTGACCATGATGGTCTCCCCTAGTGTGTCCATTCAATGTCTTTGAACATGGGGCCATTGTTACACAAAGGGGTTTGAATGTGGCTTATCTTGATAAAGAGGTGTTATTTCCCACCTATTATCTTGGCCTTGCATCTGGATTTACTCTGTCAAAGAGTCATTTACGGCACAGAAGGAGGCCATTTGGCCCATCGACTCCACGCCGCTCTCCACGGAGCTATGCTGTCAGACCCACTCCTCAGCTCGATCCCCTTAGCCCTGCAAGTCTATTTCTCTCAGGTGGCCATCCAACCTCCTCTTGAAGTCATTGATCATCTCCACTTCCACTACCCTTGTGGGCGGCGACTTCCCGGTCATTACCACCCGCTGCATAAAAAAGTGCTTCCTCAAATTCCCCCTGCATCTTTTTCAAACTTTCAATCTGTGTCCCCTAGTCCTTGTACCATTTGTTAATGGGAACAGCTTTTCTTTGTCTAATTTACCTAAGCCTGTCATAATCTTGTACACATCCAGAAATCTGCTCTCAACTCCTTTGTTCTAAGGCGAACAAATCCAGCTTTCCAACCTAACCTTGGAACTAAAATCCTCCATCTGCTAAATCGCTTCTGTACCCTGTCAACAACCCTCACATCGTTCCTGAAGTGTGGTGGCCAGAACTGGACACATTACTCCAGTCGGAGCCTAACCAGAGCTTTATAAAGGTTCAGCATAACTTCCCTGCTTTTGTACTCAATGCCTCTATTTATTAAGCCCAACATCCCATATGCTTTACTAACCACTTTTTCAATATGTCCTGCCACCTTAAAAATCTATGCTGCTGCATCCCCAAGTCCCTCTGTTCCTGCACACTCTTTAGAACTGTGCCATTAATTATATATTGCCTCTCCTTATTCTTTCTGCCAAATGCATCACCTCACACTTGTCAGTGGCGGTGCAGTGGCTGGCACTGCAGCCTCACAGCTCCAGGGACCCAGGTTCGATTCTGGGTACTGCCAGTGCGGAGTTTGCAAGTTCTCCCTGTGACTGCGTGGGTTTTCGCCGGGTGCTCCGGTTTCCTCCCACTGACAAAGACTTGCAGGCTGATAGGTAAATTGGCCATTGTAAATTGCCCCTAGTGTAGGTAGGTGATATGGGATTACTGCAGGGTTAGTATAAATGGGTGGTTGTTGGTCGGCACAGACTCGGTGGGCCGAAGGGCCTGTTTCAGTGCTGTACCTCTTAAAAAAAAAATTAAATTCCATCTGCCACCTGTCTGCTCATTATGATATCCTATCATGACCTATTGCAGGCAGTTCATATCATCCTCAATGTTTGCCACACCTCCAAGATTGGTGTTGTCAGCAAATTTTGAGATTCTACTCTGTATTCCAAGATCCAATTTATTTATATACAACAAAAAAGCAGTGGTCCCAGCACTGACCCTTGGGGAACACCACTGTCTACTATCCTCCTGTTTGAAAAACAGTTATTTACGCGAACTCGCTATTTTCTGTCCATAAGCCAACTTTTTATCCAATTGGACACTGACCCTCCTGTTCCATGAGCTTCAGTTTTCGTAACCAGCCTTTTATGTGGTACCTTAACAAATGCTTTCTTAAAATCCATATAAACAACATCCACTGCATTCCCTTCATCAACCTTCTCTGTTACTTCATCAAAAAATTCAGTTTATTTGTCAAGCACAATCTGCCTTTTATAAATCCATGCTGACTATCCTTAATTATCCCGAACCTCTCTCAGTGTCCATTGATATTTTCCCTGATTATAGTTTCTAAAACCTTACCCACCACTGATGTTAAACTAACTGACCTGCAGTTGCTAGGACTGTCCTTACACCTTTTCTTGAATAAGGGTGTCATTGAGTGCTGTGGAGGGCACAGAGTGTGAAGGAGGGAGTTTGGTAAGTGAGTGGATGGATTTTAAGGGTTAATCTCGCTAAAGTCTAGTTTTGGCTTTGTTTACATTTAGCAATTAATTGAAAATCTTATTTAAGTTAGGTAAGTTAGGTTTCTTACAGTTTAAACAGGGGTATACAAGCTCTCTGAGAGAAGCTGTAGCTAGTTAATAAGGCAACTAGCTTAAACTGGTTTCTGAGCTCTAGCAGAGCTGACACAGCATTGTTCTCAGAGTATAAATTCAGGGGACTCTCAGTGCTGCTTGTCTGTACTGAGTGCTGTTGGAGGGCACAGAGTGTGACGAAGGGAGTTTGGTAAGTGAGGGAGTTCGGGAAGGAGGGGAACTATAAACTACTTAAGAAAAAGTAAGTATAACAGCACTCAGTCGGAGCAGCGCGAATCAGCGAGATCAGCGGGGCTATGATCAACGAGACCAGCTGGACTCGCTGTCGCCTGTATCCAGTCGGAGCCCGCATTTGGAAAGAGAAAAAAGAGGTGTGACATCACAGGGAAGCAGGTAGGTGATTGGTTGGTGAGTATTGCAGCTCAACAACTGGCAGACTAAAAACGAGAAAAAAAATTAAGTGTTAATAATAAGGGACAAGTGAGTAGCGTGTGAGTATTATTTTTTTTGAGTAAGGTTTATTTTAACTAGTGAACTGTATTGATTAGTAGTAGGAGTTATCGGTACTGGTAAGGTTTTATTTATAGTTATAAGGTGTTTTAGTATTGGTAATATTTTTTTATTAGCGGTAGCAAAGGGTCAACTAATAAATAAAGGTATGGCAAGGTTGCTTCAACCTCGAGAGTGCACCTCCTGTGCAATGCTTTCCGCATCCTGGATAACCATTTGTGCAGTAAGTGTCGTCAATTGAAGCAGCTTGAGCTCTGGGTTTTGGAACTTGAGCGGCAGCTGTGGACACTGCGGTGCATCCTTATTATAGACGTGGTCACCCCACAGCTTAAGATTATGCAGGGAGAGAGCGAATGGGTGACTGCCAGGCAGTCAAAAAGAAACATGCAGGTAGTGCAGGAGAGCCCTGATTGCATCTCATTCTCCAACAGGTATTCAGTTCTGAATGCTGATGAGAGTGATCGTTCATCTGGGGAATGCAGCCAGAGCTAGGTCCATGGCATCATGGGTGGCTTAGCTGCACAGTGTGGTACAGAGAAGACTGGAAAAGCCACAGTAATAGGTGATTCGATAGTCAGGAACAGACAGGCATTTCTGTGGCCGCAGACATGAATCCAGGATGGTGTGTTGTCTCCTTGGTGCCAGGGTCAAGGATGTCACTGAGCAGCTGCAGAGCATCCTAAAGGGGGAGGGTGAACAGCCAGCAGTTGTGGTCCACATCGGAATCAACGACATAGGTAGAAAGAGAGATATGGTCCTGCAGTCAGAATTTAGGGAGATAGGTAAGAAATTAGCAAGCAGGACTTCAAAAGTAGTATTCTCTGGATTACTCCCAGTGCCATGCGCAAGCGAGTACAGGAATAGAAGGATAAGACAGATGAATGCTTGGCTGGAAGAATGGTGCAGGAGGGAGGGCTTTAGATTCTTGGGACATTGGGACCGGCTCTGGGGGAAATGGGGCCTGTAGCAGGCTGAACGGGTTGCACCTGAACAGAGCCAGGACTGAGTTCCTTGTGGGACATTTTGCTAGTGCTGTTGGGAGGCTCTAAACTAGTTTGGCAGAGGAACGGGGACCTCAGGGTAGACTCAGTTGGGACAAAATCAGAAATGAAAATGGAAGGCATAAAATTAATGGATGAGTCTGGAAGACAGAGGGAACAAAGGTTAGAAAAAAAAGAGTTTGGCAGTGCTCAATGGTATCTATTTCAGTGCAAGGAGTATAGCAAATAAAGCAGATGAGCTGAGGGCACAGATAGACGCATGACAGGATGCTATCATAGCTATTACAGAAACATGGCTTAAGGAGGGACAGGAATGGCAGCTCAGCGTTCCTGTTACAGGGTTTTCAGATGTGATGGTGGGAGGGGGGGGGAATAAGAAAGGAGGGGGAGTGGCAATTTTGATCAAAGAAACTATTACAGCTGTGAGGAGGGATGCCATGTTGGAAAGTTCATCAAATGAGGTCATATGGATTGAGCTAAGGAACAAAAAAGGGGCAATCACACTGCTAGGAGTGTACTATAGAGTCAGAGGGAGATAGAAGAGCAGATATGTAGGCAAATCTCTGAGAAGTGCAAGAACAATAGGGCAGTAATATTAGGGGATTTAACCACCCCAATATTAATTGGGATAGTTTTAGTGTGAAAGGAATTGATGGAGCAGAATTCTTGAGGTGCATTCAGGGGATCTTTTTTGACCAGTATGTAGCAAGTCCAACAAGGAAGGGCACAGTTTTAGACTTAGTTTTAGGAAATGAAGATGGGCAGGTGGAAGGAGTGGCAGTGGGAGAGCATTTTGGTGATAGGGATCATAATTCAGTCAGTTTTAACATAATTATGGAAAAGGAAAGAGATAGAACAGAGTTCTCAATTGGAGTAAGGCCAATTTTACTAAGCTGAGGAGTGATTTAGGGAAAGTGGACTGGAAACAGCTACTTGAAAGTAAATCAGTGTCAGAGCAGTGGGAGGCATTCAAAGGGGAGATTCAAGGGGTTCAGAGTAAACATGTTCTCGCAAAGAAAAAGGATGAGACGGCCAAATCTAGAGCCCCATGGATACCAAGGAGCTTACAGAGTAAGATAAGGCAGAAAGGAAAGCTTATGCCCGACACCGAGAACTCAGTACTACAGAAAGCCGAGAGGAGTATAGAAAGTGGAGGGATGAAATCAAAAAGGAAATTAGGGAAGCTAAGAGAGGGCATGAAAGAATATTGGCAAGCAAAATCAAGGTGAACCCAAAGATGTTTTATCAATACATTAAGAGTAGGAGAATAACTAAGGAAAGAGTAGGGCCATAAAAAGACCAAAAAGGTAACCTATGTGTAGGGGCGGAAGATGTTGGTATTGTTCTTGATGAATACTTTGTGTCTGTCTTCACAAAAGAAGGGGACGATACAGGTATTGTAGTTAAGGAAGAGGGTTGTGAAGTATTGGATGTGATCAACATAGGGAGAGAGGACATATTAATGAGATTAACATCCTTGAAAGTTGATAAATCACCAGGGTCAGATGAAATGTACCATAGGCTGTTAAAAGAAACAAGAGAGGAAATAATGGAAGTCTGACCATCATTTTCTAGTCCTCACTGGATACAGGTGTGGTGCTGGAGGATTGGAGAATTGCTAACGTTGTACCTCTGTTTAAAAAGGGAGGGAGGGATAGACCGAATAATTACAGGCCAGTCAGTCTAATCTCAGTGGGTTTATTGGAATTATTGGAATCTATTCTGAGAGACAGGATAAACTGTCACTTAGAAAGGCACAAATTAGTCAAGGATAGTTAGTATGGATTTGTTAAGGGAAGATCTTGTCTGACCAACATGATCGAATTTTTTGAAGAAGTAACAAGGAAGACAGATGAGGGTAGTGCAGTTGATGTGGTCTACATGGATATTAACAAGGCTTTTCTTCCCTATCTTTTATGTACAGTTTGTATCCTTGAATATTAAGCACCCAATCCTCACCATTTTTAAGCCATGGGCCAGAATTGTACACCCTCCAGCCCGTGACCGGCCTGGCGGGTTGGTGGGGGGAGGGGGGGTGTAAAATTGGGTGGGATAACGGAGGCCGCCATGTCCATCGCCTACCTGCTTCTGCTGGTTTTTACCAGCCGTGAGGTAGGTGTTGGGCAGCCTGCCCGCCCTTGGGCCAATTGAGGCCTTTAAGTGGGTAATTAATGGCCACTTAAGGGCCTCTTCCTTCTGTCACTGGTGTGCCCTTGTAGCCTGACTGTGGACTCAGTGCATGGTGGGAGTGCGGGGGGGGGGGGGGGGTGCGGTGGGGGTGGTGGTGGTGCGGGGGGGAGATATATCCTGTTCGGGCACCCTATGCCCCATGGAGGGCCCCCCAGTGTCATGGGCTGCCCCTGTTTGATGAACCCCCCCACCCCCAACCTCCTGATCATCGCTCCCACCCCCTCCTCCCCGGGGCCTGCCTGACAGGCCCTGGTGAGCCTGCACCTCTTACCTGAACTCTGGTCCTCCATCACTGGTTCTTTCCAGGGTCAGGTGCAATCCCAGCAGTGGCCACTGCTCCTGGTAGTGCTGCTTGGACTGAAGAGTTGCTGGCCCTTTGATTGGCCAGCAACTCTTGGAGTTGGGACATCCTGCCTCGATGGGGCGGAAGCCATGATCTCAGGCAACAAAGCTTCCCAGGCCAGTGGAGGTGGGTGCGCCCCCCACTTTCCAGCTGGTGCCACTGCCTCCGCGTTAAATCCCGGCCATGTTTCCATTATTGCCACTACATGTGTTCTCACACGGCAATTCGCACTTGTAGCTCATTAACCTTATTCATCACACTTTATGCATGTACATGCATGCACTGTAAACCTGTCCTTGTATTCCTCATCACCCTTCTTAGTCTGCTCCCATTTAATATGGTACTACTTCCTTCTCTAGGACTATCCAACACTCTCACTCCTTTATGCACCTTATTCCTTTTTTTTTGACTTCTATATGCTGGTTCCCACCCCTCTGCCAATTTTGTTTAAACACTCACCAATCACATTCGTGAACCTCCCACGAGGATATTGGTCCCAGTCCACATAAGGTGCAACTAGTCCCTTTTGAGTAGGTGCCTCCTGCCCCAGAATTGGCCCCAACGCCCCAAGAATGTGAAGCCCTCCCTCAAGCCATACATTGATCCTATCTTCCCATTTCTACTTTTGCTGGCACATAGCACTGGGAGTAATTCAGTGATTACTACCTTCGAGGTCCTACTTTTTAAATTCCTCCCTAGCTTCTGAAAGTCAGATCATTGGATCTTAATACCTGCACTCTCTATGTCATTGGTACTGACATTAACAACAACTTCTAGTTCACCCCTTCCCCTGACAGAATATTCTGCACGGTCTCTGTGATGCCCTTCATCCTAGCACCAGGGAGGCAACACACCATTTAGAACTCATGATGACGGTTACAGAAACACCTGACTGCCCCTCTAACTATGGAATCTCCTATAATGATTGCCATTCTACGCTTTGCTGTTCACCCCGTGCAGTCCCTTGCCAACTGGTGCCATGATCTGGACTGTACTCCTCAAGGTGTCATCACTCCCAGCAGTCTCCATTGATGAGTACCGCTTTGTGAGTGTCACACACTCCGAAGACGTCTGCATTTCCTCCCTTTTCCTACTCTTCTGGATGGCCACCCATCTACTATCCCGAACTTTCATTGCCTGTGGGGTGGCCACCTTCTGGAACGTATGATCCAGGAAGCTCTCAGCCTCCCTGAGACTCCAGCTGCCCATCAAGCCCAGAAGCCCTGAGCTCTCACTTAAGCAGCTAGAGACTCCTCCTACACATATGGTACCACCTAGATGAATGAAGTGTCCTGAAATTCCCACATGGCACAGGAATTGCAAGCTGCCCATCCATATATATATATATATATATATATATATATATATTTACCAATCTTTATTCTCTCTTTTAGAATCTAATTAGTACCTTGTTTAAATTATTAATGTTTTTTATTCCAAGGGGCTTGAAGTACAAGAAGGAAGTCTTGCTGCAATTGTGCAGGACTTTGGTGAGACCACACCTGGAGTACTATGTACAGTTTCATTTTCTGTGCTTAAGAAAAGATGTACTTGCCTTAGATGGGGTGCAATGAAGTTTAACTAGATTGATTCCTGAGATGTGAGGTTTGTCCTATGAGGAGAGATTGTGTAGAATGGGCCTCTGCTCTCTGGAGTTTAGAAGAATGAAGCATGGGACGGAATTTTACGGTGGGCGGATGGGAGGCGGCCTCCAATGTAAAATTCGGTGGCGAACCCACTTCCGCCTCACCTGGGGATCCATTCCATATTTTACGGGTCCCCAAGCTTTAATTGTTCCGAAGCGGGACTTCCACCTGCTCAAGAGAAGAAGTCTCGCCTCATTGAGCTGCCGGCCAATCAGTGGGCCGGCAGCTCTTAGTCCCAGAAGTGCCACCGGGAGCAGGGGCCACTGCTGGGACTGCAGCCCAGCATGCACAGAAGATGCCTGGGAGCCAGGAAGGCAGGTAAGTTTTGGTTGCCTCGCCGTGGGTAATAAGTTGGGTCTTGGCGAGACAGTGTGGTCGTTTGGGAGGAAGGGGGGCGTGTTGGATCTTGGGGGTGACTGGGGTAGCGGGGGCAGCCCTCCATTGGGCATCCTGTGCCTGATAAGTAGGGTCCCCCCCCAAGACGATCGGAAGCCACCTGCTTTTCCCAGGCGACCTTAGGACGCCTGCTTGCCAAGCATAAAATCCGCATGGAGGCGGGCGAAGGCCCTTAAGTGGCCACTTAAGGGCTTTGATTGGCCTGGGGCGGGTGAGCCATTTTTGTCCCCCCTGCCCTATGTAAACAGGGGCGGAGGCGAGAGCGGGTCGGGAAAGCCTCCCGGAGCCTCCCGCTCCATTTTACACCCCCATCCCCATCCGGCTCGTTGAGGTGGCGTAAAATTAAGGCCACGATCCCATTGAAACATGCCAGATTCAGAGAGGACTTGACAGGGTTGATGCTGAGAGATTGTTGCCTCTGGCTGGAGAGTCTAGAACTAGGGAGCATGGTATCAAGATAAGGGGATGGCCATTTCAGGCTGAGATGAGGAGAAATTTCTTCACTAGTGAATCTTTGAAATTCTCTAACCCAGAGGACTGTGATATTTAGCTGTTGAGTATATTCAAGGCTGAGATTGATAGATTTTTGGGGGTCTAAGGGAATCAAGGGTATGGGGATCAGCCAGGAAAGTGAAGTTGAGGATCAGTCATGATCTTATTAAATGGCAGAGCAGGCTCGATTGGCTTACTCCTGCTCTTATTACTTGTGTCAGAATAACACTGCTGTTGCCTGGTATTGCAAGTATTTAGGCTCCTGATCATTACTGTATTGGCACTTGGTCTTCAGAATTGCTTGCATTTTTAGGGAATAGCCATCATAAAATAGGCCTTGTTGAATGACAATTCCTGATGGCTGGTCACCGAAGGGGCATCACTCACCAGGAGGTAAGATCTGATTCTGTAAGGATGCAGTCATGATGGCATTGTTAGAGGGTGCATTTTATTTATGATTAGGTGATCTATCTACACCTCATAATCAAGAAGGCTCCTGGAACAGAGTCAGGCATAAACAAATTTACTAAGTATATCAAATATGCCACAGTGGTTCAGCATAAACTTAAAAGAGTATTTACAACCATATCAGCTGATGAAGATTGGGGAATCTACATGCTACAGTTCTGAGTTCAAACCTTCGACTCCAAATTCTCATTACCTTCCTCTTACTTCTGCTATGTGACAAACAACAGATTTTTTACATTACACAGTTCTACCAAATGCCACCTCCCTATATTTATTATCTTACCCTGTTACACTGTTTGACAAGCTTCCCTTAACTACAAACCACTAATCGAAATGTAATTTTACGTCTCTCAGCTTACAAAGTGTATAAATAATAGATAATTTTGCAATACTATTGATTGACTTGGGTGAAGTGACTTGGACTCCACTTTCTCAGGTTCATTACTCTTTCTTGAGGCAGCCAGGCCGTTCTAATTGCAGTCATTATAATTTCTGAATTCTCTTTAATGGTTCATGCCATGATAAAGATGCAGGTATTTGTTTCAAATAAGGTCTCCCTCTCTCACTGTTTTGCTGTTTGGCACAATCTTTTTATTTTTCTTTATTCTTCTCACTGTCCTGTTTTTCGGCTTCTCCATTTTGTATTTTATATCTGCCTTCCTCTTGCTTCTGGCACCTTCTCTGCTCTCTTTTACCTTTTTTGTCCCTTTCCAAAGAGTGGGGCTCTCCTCCCTAACCTGGGGCCACTGGTCTTTCTCTCCTTATCCCCTTCCCACTTCCCTGACAGACCCTCTGCAAACTTCATTGACTTCCTTCTTTCAACTAGTGACTGGATGAGCCAGAGCCTGATTCTTATCTTCCATCCCTAGCCTCTGGTTCTCAAGCAGCTCCTCCCCTAACTTCAGCTACCAGTCGCAATACCATCCTACTTCTCAAAAACACTCTGTAACCTGATTCAGCCAACTCTTCGGACTTGAGCCTGGAATCCTATGCAAAGTATTTGCTGCAAAAATGGTAAACTTAAAATTTAAAAAAAAAGGCAGGACTCCAAGTGCAAGTTAGAAGATGACCTGAAAAATTCAGCAGAATGTAGTGGAACAGGCTGGGGAGGGAAAAAGATAATGTACTATGTCTAGGGAAGGAGAGCTAGGTCGGTTTGAGGCCAAGGACAGATACTTTGAGAGCCCAAAGCTGAGAAGAGGGAGTTTATAGCAGGGCCGATCAACAGTCATATCCTTGTTACATACCAATCAGGTTCCACAAAACAGGACTTCAATGACAGTTGGAAGGACTCAATTGTTTTATTAATATACATTATTATAGCACAAATATCATTGCAGATTATATTAGTTTTCAAATAGTGGAAGAGTAAAAATCATATCCTAATTACATTTCAGGGAGAATCCCTATGGAAACATCTGACAACTGCAACTTTATGAATAACTTATTGCATACAATAGCGAGGATTTCCTGCCCTTCCTGCTAACACTTTTCAACAAAAGTGAGACAGGATGTGGGCCAGGAAGTGTATTGCAATGATATTCAAAGAATGGAAATACAACAGGAGGTGTATTTTCCAACAGTTGTGTCATCTCAGTGCTGGATGTTAGGGATTCCCATTTGGTCCTTAGCACGTTGGATTGCAATGTGATTGATGGCAATGGGCTTCATGCGCTTGCACTTAAAAAAAAATTGGACTTCAGAATTCACTGAACTGGTTCCTGGTAATGTAAATCTGGGGCAGGCCTCCGTGCTCTGCCAAAGCAATTCTCCACACCTTCTCTTAGCAAGTTCTGTGGCAGAGGCCATGTAGCTTGCCATAACTATGCAAATAATCCTGCGGCTGCACAATTGGCTGGGATCAGGGATACATCTTTATGGCAGGCATAAGTCTCACCATGCCAAAAGAATATTTGGGCCAATATTAAAAAGGTAATGCCGAATAGTGGATCTTTAAAGAAAAGTATATTTTAACAGGGCAATTTATTAAGCATGGAAATGCAGTTAAATATGAAGAAACATGAAATATGTAACAGGAGAGTGCAGCTTTTCAAGATCTCTTATGCTCCTGGGAGCAGCATTGCTCATTATTGAAATTGGCAAGCCTCCAATGTCTTTGGAGAAATATATACTCCTATTTAAAAAGGAAGAAATTTCTCCAAATTTGTTTGAACTACTGGTCAATTTAATTACTGAATGTTGGTTATAAGATCTGAATATCAGTTTGATGCAGAACTTTTCCTATCTGGTTAACATTGACATTTAGCATTTTTAATTTCATGCAAACCATTTTTTCTTCTTGCCAATTTTCTCCTTTCCCCATCTCTCAGTAAGGTGATGACTCCTCACTCATTTTGATTCCACGGGCACTAATATCTCTGTAATTGAATATTGCTGAAAACAGAGACATTTGGTTAAAGCTTTTTGTCTTGCACTCATCAGGACAATTTGCAAGAATGCTGTCAGACCTGTTGCGAGCTGTCCTGATGAGTGCAAGATGGAAAGCTTTGACAAAATATCTCTGTTTTCAGCAATACTCAAGTTCTGTACTACCAAATGACTATCGTGGTAATTTGCCAGGTGGTTCGGGCTCCTTCTTTTATTGTTGCTGGATCTCTCACAGCTCTCGGCTTTACAGGCTTTTTATGATGTTGTTGTGATCTCTCCTCTCTCTGCCTCTCCAGAAAGCTACTTCTTAAGGTAAAAATCTCTCACATTTTAATCTGTTAGGAGGCGTATGGCCCCCTCCCTGTGGTGACCAACAATGGACCAAGATGTGGCTACTTCACCTCTTCTTTGTTTCAGAAGAACCCTTTCAATTCAGGAATGTCTCTTGATGGGTTCAAGATGGGTGTAATTGACACCTCTTAGCTTGGAATGTATCCTTTTGTCCTTAACAGTGAAACAGTGATACAGGCCCAGTCAGCCCAAACTTCAGTGGCCATTTTGCAGCACATTGTCCACTTTTTTTTAAAGGAAAAGTCAAGTTTTTATAACTCTTCAGTTTGGTTCTGCGTTTCCATCACTGCACATCTCGTGAGCGTGACAAATATTTTGACCATATATAATCATTCTTTATATCTAAGCCTGGGCAGATATTGTTGCGACAAGCCTGATCCTGCACTTACAGCAGGAACTGCTAAATAACCATCCAGAGACTCTGATACCACTTATAGCATCGTTACTCCTACCAGAACTGAGATGAACTAACACAGCAGTAACTGAGACTTGAACCTGGGACTTTCTTGGTCAGTGCAACTGAGTTACTTACTATGTAAACTCATTGATGTAAACTATTGTCAATTCAATTGAAAATTGTACAGTGCTGGCATTCTGCAATCAAATGAAGATCGTGGCATACTGACTAGCAGGATTATCCATTTAAAGAATGCTATTTCATATTTAAGTGAAATGCCTTACTCATGTGAGAAATTTCAAAGAACATTCCATTCAGTGCTCTTTGATCTATGAGCAAGTGATTTATAGAGTAATGTTTTAAAGGGACTTCTGTTCTTATTAGCATGTTTTGTGGACTGCCTTCCTCAATACAGATGCTTCTGATACTCTCTCTAAAGAATGTTTTTCTCTCCCCTTTCCCAGGCAAGATGAGAGGTGGGAAGAGCAAAATACTATAATCCTTTTGGGCTGGCACAATAGCAGGAACCTTCTCAGGACTCCTGAGAAGTTTGGACCAGCTGATCTATCTGTCAAGTGGCCAGAACTAACTGCCAAGTTTAATTACAGCAGCTATTGAATCTAATAGATGTTCTCTGCCAGTTTTTGGTAGTTTGTGTAGGATTCCTCATGAGCTCTTTTGGGTGTCTTATTAAAATTCCTCAAGAAAAGCAGAGTCTTCGCTTTTTGAAGTTAATTCTAACTCTTCACTTTAAGTGCTTCTGAAATACAACGTTCTTATACCTATTTTTTCCATACTTTAATTTACCTTTTTATTGAACTATTAATGGCAAGCTGTTGGCAATTTTGCAAGATTGAAACAGGTGACATACATCAGATTAGGAATTTATATGCTAATGAGGTATACTGTTGGCGACACAACTAAAAGACTGCATCCTGAAAACAAAATAGTTGATTTTGCTGATGTCGTCAGACTGTGCAGATTGAGGTGAAGGGTAGTCAAGGAAAGAAGGTAATTATTGGTTGTTATGGACCTCTTGGAGAAAAAAGGTTAGTCAAGGAAATGTTTCTGCATATGCAGGAGATCTATGAAAGAACCAGATTATCAATCAAAATGCTTTTTTTAATACTCATATATGGTCTCTAAAAGTGAAAGTGGAAAAAAGTTTTTAAAATTACATTTATATATTGTTTTTCATGTCACTTAGGATTGTCACAAAGCACCTAACATACAGTGAATTGAAGTCCAGAGACTATTGTTATCTAGGCAAACATGGCAGCCATTTTGAAAACAGCAGGATCCCACAAAGAAAAAATAAAGCCTTGCATTTATATAGCGCTTTTCATGACCACTGGATGTCTCAAAGCACTTTACAGTCAATTAAGTATATTTTTTGAGAGTAGTTACTGTTGTAATGTCGGAAACAGAGCAACCAATTTGCATACAGCAAGCTCCCACAAGCAGCAACATGATAATGACCAGATAATCTGTTTTGTGATGTTGATTGAGGGATAAATATTGGCCAGGAAACAGGGGATAACTCCCCTGCTCTTCTTTGAAATAGTTCCATGGGATCTTTTGTGACCACCCGAGAAGGCAGATGGGGCCTTGGTTTAACGTCACATTCGAAAGATGGAATCTGGAATAATGTAGTACTCCCTTAGTACTGCATTGGAGTGTCAGCCTTGATTTTTGATAAGAGAAATGACAAATTAATCTGGTTTTGGTGGTGGTGGTTGAGGTACAGTTTTAGCTAGGACAATAGAAAAACTCTTGTTTCCTTCTTTGAATAGTGCCATGGGATCTTTATTGTCCCTCTCAGCCCCAGGAACAGGCAGATAGTTACAATTCTAAAATTGGTGCAGTAGTGCTTTTTTGCTTGGTTTCTCAAATAGCCAATGTGCCCAGAGAGTATTCTAGGTCTAATCTTTTGTAATAGTAGTCAAGGATCTGGAATTCAGCAATCCTCTGTATCTATCTATAATATAACAATCTGAACAGCTAAACTGAAGATGCGTCAAATATTGGTCCTCAGTTGTTATTTAAATAAGACTGTCAAACTGCGGACACCTACTGGGTGTCCCCAGGCAGTTTACCAGCAAAGAGGGTTTCGATTTCAGGCTGCTGCATCATCAACAGCACCCTCACGTACGTCACTAAATGCGATTGGTTGGGGGTGGTTGTGTCGGCAACCAGGAAAGGGACGGCAATTGTTTGGTGGTGGGAGGCTGCCACCGGGATGGGAGGCCATTCGGGACAGAGATTAATGTATTTAAAGATTAAATGCCAATGTATATGCTTAACATGTGTAAACATGACTTTATCACATCTGTTATGGCCAGGTGAGGAGGGGTCACAAGGCTCCTCTCTTGTTCTTCCTCTTATTTGACTGCAACAGAGTTTATTCCTTTTGAAACAGTGGAAGTGCTTACCACCTCAGTGTGTATTTTAACTGTTAACTTTGTCGTGATCGTGAAAGAACAAATTGGACAGGTTTCCTTGAGTTTAAACAAGAGGTGAGTTTATTATACTTAACAAGCTAAACCCGATCTAAATAAAATAATGAAATACGCAACATGTAACATACTCACGCACACACTCACATGAGAATCACACACACACAAATAGATTACAGAGTGCTGAGGGGTAGATTTGTGATTGGATTAGAATCCAGAACAAATAAAGATTGATACACAGTCTGTGGGGTTGGATGATTCTGTTGTCTTCCAGCTGAAGTTGGGTTCTTGCAGTCACTGGCTTGTCTATCTTTGTCCAAGAAAAACTCCCAGCTTTCACAGAAATGGACAGTCACATGACTGCCTCAGTGTATTATCTGGAACCTTCTAATGAGATTCAAGGTTGGGAGTTTCCATCTCCTCAGGCCTCAGGATACCAATATTTACACTTGGAGGGGTTTACTCTTTCAAAGTCAGTGGGCTCGATTTTACTTTAGGCGGACGGGAAAGTCGGTGGCGAACCCGCTTCCGCCTAGCCAGGGGATCCGTCCCATATTTTACGGGTCCCCGGGCTTTAATTGTCCCGAGGCGGGACTTTCACCCACTTGAGGGAGGAGGTTCCGCCTCAGTGAGCTGCTGGCCAATCAGCGGGCCAGGAGCTCTTAGTCCCAGCAGCGCCACCGAGAGCGGTGGCCACTGCTGGGACTGCAGCCCAGCCGATGCCAGGAACCCTGGAGGGAAAGTAGGGGTTGCCTCACCAGGGGGATCGGACCTTCCCTGGTGAGGCTGAAGTGGTCGTTTAGGGGGAGGGGGGGCGTCTTGGGTCCTGGGGGTGGGTTGGGAGGCGGGGCGGCCCTCAATCGGGCACCCTGTGCCTGATGGCCATGCCCCTCCTCCCCGGGGCGCAGAAAGGCCGGCAGCTATCACTGGGCAGCCTTTCACATCCCCAGCACGCCTGCTTGCCATGGGTAAAATACCCATAGAGGCGGGCGAGGGCCCTTAAGTGGCCACTTAAGGGCCTTGATTGGCCTCGGGTGGGCAGGCCTTTTCCCACCCCCAGGCCGGCACTGTAAACTTGGCCGGAGGCGGAAGTGGGACGGGTAGGCCTCCTGGAGTTTCCCGCTCAATTTTATGCCAACCCCACACCACCATCTGACCCGCTGGGCCGGCGTAAAATTCAGCCCAATGTGTCAGGATGGCCTTGATGCCCTGCTAATGAAAGCAATCTTAGATAATTCAATCACTAGATCCAGCCATTGTTTTGGGTACAGGCTCATCAGACATGTGACTCCTGTTGGAGCCTTGGAATGTGTAAGATATTCAAATGCAAATTTCAGTGGCCATCTTGGCTGCCAGCTTTTTGAAAAAGTTAACTGTAGGATTTTTTTCCATTAAAAGTTTTATGTGAGTTTCCAACCGATGAATTAAAATTCCTCATTTGGCAGATAGACTTTTCTTGACACATGTGTAAACAGGAGTTCTGCTGCACAGCCGGAAAAATTATTGTGGCAGAGAGAGAGCTGCTCTGAGGAAATTCCCAGCCCCTGAATGTAAATATTTATTCAGGCAGAACTTTTAATAACATTAAATTGTTGCAGAGATATTTGGTAATTTCCCAATTCACTTTCAATAACATTAATAGGTTTGCAAATCATGGAAACCTGCAATGAAAGAAACAATATCATCACAATTTCAAATTATACAAGATGCAGACTATTAACTGCTAATGTGATAAGTATAGAATAGAAGCCCAACTATAAATGCAAAGTTTAAACAAAATCAAATCTTGAAATTTAACGGGCATGAAATTGGGCTTATGAATGCCAATTGTTTATTTTATTCTTTCATGGGATGTGGGTTTCACTGGCAAGGCCAGCATTTGTTGCCCATCCATAATTGCTCTTGATGATTGTGTGACTTGTTAGGCGTTTGGAAGCTATGGGTTGCATTTGGAACCAAAATGGCATCTGATGCGCATGTGTGCACTTCTGTTGCACCAGATGCCATATTGGTGAAGGCATTAGTGCATGCACAGCTAACGTCAAATGGAAATAATGCAGAGGAGGCAGGTCATGATGTCATTGATGCCAATGCTGCCATTTTGGAGCTCAATACTCCAGCCATGCCCTCTCAACCTTGCATGGCTGAATAGGTGGTAGGCAGTGCTATTTATAGGAATCATCAATTACTTAAAGGTTAGTTGCTGGTTGATTTCTTATGGCTGTTGCTCTTCTTCTGCAAATGTTTGGTGCTTTTCATGTTTCAAGTTGCAAATATCTACAGGAAGTGGTGTGGCAAGTGCTGAAGGACTTATTCCTGACTGCAAGGTTTCTGCACAAACCAGTAGTTGCCAGACATTAGTAGGCATTCCCCTTAGATTTCAGCATGGCAGGAGAATGAACAAAGGTCACGCAGAGCAGGACAAGATTCTGGAAGAGGGAGGAGAAGGAGTGGGGAGAAGGGCTCTCAGCTGTAGGCCATATCTGTCCAGGGTGTTCAAGAAGCAATTCGCCTACCGGAACTTCAGCAAGGAACAATATGTGAGACATCTGCACAACAATAAGGACATCCTCACTGAACTCATTGAATCGAATCATAGAATCATGCAATGGTTACAGTAGAGAAGGAGGCCATTCAGCCTGTCTAGTCCATGCCAGCTAGTCTCACTCCCCCGCCCTCCTTTCCCTGTAGCCCTGCAAATTTTTCATCTTCAGGTGCTAATCCAATTCTTTTTTGAAAGCCACAATTGAATCTGCCTCCACCACCTTCTCAGGCAGTGCATTTCAGATCCTAATCACTCACCGTGTAAATGAATCTTTCCTTGTTGCTTTTAGTTCTTTTGTGAATCACCTTAAATCTGTGTCCTCTGGTTCTCGATCCTTCTGCCAATAGGTGCAATTTAACTCTATCTCCTCTATCTCAACCCTCATGATTTTGAGCAACTCTATCAAATCTCCTTTCAACCTTCTCTTTTCGAAGGAGAATAATCCCAGCTGCTCCAATCTGTCACGTAACTGAAGTCCCTCATACTTGGAACCATTCTCATGAATCTTTCCTGCACCCCCACATCCTTCCTAAAGCATTGTGCCCAGAATTGGACATAGTACCCCAGTTGAGGTTAAATCAGTGTTTTATAAAGGGTCATCACATCTTCTTTTCTTCTGTACACTATACCTCTATTGATAAAACCCAAGATCCCGTATGCCTTTTTAACCGTTTTCTCAACCCAGAATTGTAGCCTTTAGTTTATATTGTCTCTCCTCGTTCTTCCTACTAAAATGTATCACTTCACACTTCTCTGCATTAAGTTTCATCTGCCACGTTTCTGCCCATTCCACCAGCCTACGTCTATGTCCTCTTGTCGTCTATCACTATCCTCCTCATAGTTCTCTATAATATTTCTAAGCTTTGTGTCATCTGCAAATTTTGAAATTGTGCCCTGTACATCCAAGTCTAAATAATTTTATCAAGACAAGCAGTGGCCCTAGTATCGACCCCTAGGGAAACCCACTGTGTCTCTTCCTCCAGTCTGAAAAGCAACCATTCGCCACTCCTCTGTTTCCTGTCACTCAGCCAACTTCATAATCATGCTTCTACTGTCCCATTTATTCCATGGGCTTCAACTTTGCTGGCAAGCCTATTATCCACCGCCTGCATCCTCAGAACAGGGCAATGACGAAGGTGGACATGACAATGTATTTTTATGCATCTGGCTCCTTCCAGGCTGGAGCTGGAGATATTTGCAACATCTCACAGTTTGCCATCCAGTATTGTGTAAGGGAGATCGCTTAGACTCTGTACTCAAAGAGAGCTAACTGCATTTCATTCTTTCATGCCAAATAACAGCAGGCCGAGCGAGCATGTAACTATGCGAGGGTTGTGGGCTTCCCCATGGTGCAGGATGCCATTGACTGTACGCACATCGCTTTGTGGGCACTGCATGTCAACTCTGTCATGTACTGGAACTGAAAGGAATTCCACTGCATCAATATCCATCTGATGTGTGATCAAAAGCAGTGAATCATGCAGGTCAATGCCCGGTATTCTGGCAGCAGTCATGATGCCTTCATTCTGCCTCTTTTTTCACCTCTTGTAACCAGTGGCATGGGCAGGCCTGTGGGAAATGATCCTGCTGAGTGACAAGAGTGATTCAGAAAAGTCCACATCCGGAAGTAAACAGGGATATTAAACTCTCGGTTCTCTGTGCCATTTGCAATTTTGTCACCACAGCAAATGAAAGGGTGGATACTGGGAAACAAGAGCTATCCGCTGATGACATGGTTGATGACTTCGGTGCATGACTCACCCGCATGTGCACAGCGCACATACGATGAAACCATGCTGCCAAACAAAATGTGAAAGAGCAGCACATTGCTGACCTGAAATAACACTTCCGCTGCTTGGACTCTGGAGGATCCCTGCAGTATTCGGACAAGTGGGTATCAAGATTCATGGTGGTCTATTACATGCTGCACAACCTTGTCATCATGCGCCATGAGCTATATAACAATCAGCTGAGGAGCATGAGGAGGAGGAAGAGAAAGGGAGGAGGCAACATACATAGTCCCTTTCTGGCCAAACTCTCCGTGAAGAACTAATTCAAGTGTGGGACCAGTGAATGCAACCCCAATTCCCCATTTACCAACACTCCCACACCTCACCTTCTCTCTGTCACTGATGATTACAGTGTTCACTTGGCCACAATGCAAAATAGAAACCACCTCAAAATAAACATTCCAAACCAAATTTATAACATCATGCTATATCGCACACCATTAACAGACTTGTTGAGTTTATTGTGGACAGTCTCTGTCTCACTGCATCGAAGTTAACCTTAACTAAATCTAGAATCTTAGTAGCTGTTTTCGCATTTCTCTATTTCAAACACTATGTTGAATTCGATCATATCATGATCACTATTAGATCATGCATCGTCAGACAGAACTAGATCAGGATCATTGTTCATTCCTAAATCTAATATGGCATGTCCCTTTGTTAGTTCAAGGACATATTTTTGCAGAAAACTATCCCAAACACACTCAAATTCACTGCCTTTCTGACATGTGCTAGTCTTCTTATTCCCAATCTGTATGAAAGTTAAAATCCTTCATTAAAATCACTATACCTTTGCCACATGGTCAATACCACTGTTCCTTTCATCCCAACTAAATTTATTTCACCCTTGTTCTTTATAACTGTCCCTCCATCTCTTCTTGTTCCCTTTCTGTCTTCCTTGGGTCTCCCCACACCATACGCTATCCAGCATTGTCACCATATACCTAATGTAGATTTTGCCCGCAATATTTAGTAGCATAGCGTGCCAATTTTTGGCACTACTGGTGCTGTTTCGGGTCCAAAATGGCATCTGTGCCGTGTACGCACATTTATGGTGCAGGCCTCGCCAAATTCCATTTTGTGTAGGTCGTCAGACTGGGTAATGGGAGCATGCACAAGAAGTTTACAGAGTAGGCAGATCTTGATGTCAGTTAGCATGTTATGTTGATTTGGCTGTAACTTTCTCTTAACCTCACACAGCTGAACATTCGTTCAGCAGCAGGAATGACCCTCCACCTGTGCTATTTCAAAGGACCATCACCCACCTTCAAGTCAGTTGCGGATTGCTTCTGCTGGCTATTGCTGAGTTAGTAGAAGTGCTTGGAAGTTTGTACTACTACATAAAATTGTTGAAGTCTGCAGAGAATAGTGTGGCATGTGGTGAAGGGCTTGATTCTCACTTCAAGGGTTCTGCTGAAACCACATGCTCACTATCTTGGGTGCTTTAGCTGCTGTCCCCCTGGCCTGTAGCACAATAGGAAGAATGAGTAAAGGTGATACAGAGGAGGACAAGCTGCTTGAAGAGGGAGGAGGAGGAGGGAAGAAGGACTCTCAGCAGGAGGCCATATCCACCCAGGGTCTTCAGGGAGCAATTCTCCTACTTCAACCTAAGCCAGGAATTGTGTGCGTGACATCTCCATTTCACGAAGCAGGTGCCCACTAGAATCTGACACCTGTTGCAGGCAGACCTGCAGTCTCAGACTATGATGAGGGAGGTATTGCCAATGGCTATAAAGCTGACCAGAGGCCACGAACTTCTTTGTGATGGGCTCCTTCCAGGCTGGAGCAGAGGACATCTCTAACTTCTCACAGTTGGCCATCCACTGCTGTGTAAGGGAGGTGACTGTATGCAAAAGAGGGGAACACATTAAAGGCCTGCTACCCGACCCGAACCCGACGGGACCCGACGACATGTGTCGGGTTCTAGTCGGGTCGGGCTTCACTTCCAGGTCCGGCATTCAGGCTTGGGTCAGGCCGGGTTGGACACACTCTATCACAGATAAGTGGCTGCAATGTTAATTTAATTTTTGGACTAGAAAGTTTCGTTACAGTTATTTTAAGCTTGTGCAGATCAGCAACAAAGTGAAAAACGGAAGGTAAGTTAACTGATGGTCGGGTCGGGTCAGGTGCGGGAAAAAAATGGAAGGACTCAGGCTGGGTCGGGCTCGGGTCGGATGTGATTCTGTCGGGCTCGGGTGGGGTTTTTTTTTGCAGACCCCCAGGCAGGCCTTTAGAATACATTGCATGCTCTCTTTCCAGAGAGAAGCAGCCAGGGCATGCACAAGGCTTCACCATGATCACGGGCTTCCTCAGGTACAAGGTTCCAGTGACTGCACATACATTGCTTTGTATGCATCAGATGTAAACTCAGAGATGTACCGTAATGGTAAAGGGTTCCACAGACTCAGTGGGCTATCATACTCAGCTCATCATGCTTGTCAATGCCCAGTGTCCTGGTAGCAGTCAGGATGCCTTTATTCTGCACAGTCTGCTGTACCATCGGCATTTGAGCCACCATTAGGGGAGGTGATGGCGTAGTGGTAATGTCACTGGATTGGTAATTCAGAGGCCCAGGCTAATGCTCTGGGACATGGGTTCGAATTTCAACATTTGCCACGGCAGATGGTGAAATCTGAAATCAAATGATAAATCTGGAATTAAAAGCTAGTCTAATGGTGACCATGTCGATTGTTGTAAAAACCCATCTGGTTCACTAATGTCCTTTAGGGAAGGAAATCTACTGTCTTTACCTGGTCTGACCTACATGTGACTCCAAACCCTCAGCAATGTGGTTTACTCTTAAATGCCCTCAGAAATGGCCCAGCAAGCCACTCAGCTGTAACAAACCACGATGAAGTCTAAGAAAAGGAATGAAACCGGATGGACCACCTGGCATCAGCCGAGGCACTGGAAACAACAACGGCAAACCCAGCCCTGTTGACCCTGCAAAGTCCCCCTTACTAACATCTGGGGGCTTGTGCCAGCATTAGGAGAGTCCCACAGACGAGTCAAGCAGCAGCCTGACATAGTTATACTCACGGAATCATACCTTACAGACAATGTCCCAGACACCACCATCACCATCCTTGGGTATGTCCTGTCCCACCAGTAGGCCAAACTCACCAGAGGTGGCAGAACAGTAGTATACAGTCGGGAGGGAGTTGCCCTAGGAGTCCTTAACATTGACTCCAGACCCCAAAAAGTCTCATGGCATCAGGTCAAATATGGTCAAGGAAGTCTTCTGCTGATTACCAGCTACTGCCCCTCCCTTGGCTGATGAATCAGTGCTTCTCCATGTTGAACGCCAATTGGAAGAAACTGAGGGTAGCAGGGGCACAGAATGTACTCTAGGTGGGGGATTTCAATGTCTATCGCCAAGAGTGGCTCAGTAGCACCACTACTGACTGAGCTGGCCGAGTCCTAAAGGACATAGCTGCTAGACTGGGACTGCGGCAGGTGTGAGGGAACCAACAAGAGGGACAAATGTACTTGACCTTGTCCTCACCCATCTATCTGTCGTAGATGCATCTGTCCATGACAGTATTGGTAGGAGTGACCATCGCACAGTCCTTGTGGAGACAAAGTCCCATCTTCACATTGAGGATACACACTATCGTGTTGTGTGGCAATACCACCGTTTTAAATGGGATAGATTTCGAACAGATCAGCAACTCAAAACTGGGCATCCATGAGGCACTGTGGGCCAGCAGCAGCAGAATTGTACTCAACCCAATCTGTAACCTCATGGCCTGGCATTTTCCCCTCTTTACCATTACCATCAAGCCAGGGGACCAAACCTAGTTCAATGAAGTGTGCAGCAGGGCATGCGAGGAGCAGCACCAGGCATACCTAAAAATGTTATTTCAGCCTGGTGAAGCTAAAATTCAGGACTACTTGCATGCGGACGCAGCATGCAATAGACAGGGCTAAGCGATCCCACAACCAACAGATCAGATCTAAGCTCTGCAGCCCCGCCACATCCAGTCGCTGAATGGTGGTGGACAATTAAACAACTAACAGGAGGAGGAGGCTCCACAAATATCTCCATCTTCAACAACGCGGGAGCCCAGGACATCGGTGCAAAAGACAGAAGTGCCGAGTGGATGATCCATTTCGGCCTCCTCCTGAGGTTCCCAGCATCACATATGCTAGTCTTCAGCCAATCCGATTCACTCCATGTGATATCAAGAAATGGCTGAAGGCACTGGATACTTCAAAGGCTATGGGCCCTGACAACATTCCGGCAATAGTACTGCAGAGTTGTGCTCCAGACCTAGCTGCACCCCAGCGAAGCTGTTCCAATACAGCTACAACGCTGACATTTACCCAGCAATGTGGGAAAATTGCCCAGGTATGTCCTGTCCACAAAAAGCAGGACAAATCCAACCCGGCCAATTACTTTCCTATCATTCTACTCTCAATCATCAGCAAAATGATGGAAGGAGTCATCGACAGTGCTATCAAGTGGCACTTGCTCAGCAATAACCTGCTCACTGACGCTCAGTTTGGGTTCTGCCAGGGCCAATCAGCTCCTGACCTCATTACAGCCTTGATCCAAACAAGGCACTAAAGAGCTGAACTCCAGGAGTGAGGTGAAAGTGACTACTCTTGACATCAAGGCAGCATTTGACCGAGTATGGCATCAAGGACCCTAGCGAAACTGAAGTCAATGGGAATCAGGGGGAAAACTCTCAGCTGGTTGGAGTCATACCTTGCACAAAGGAAGATGGTTGTGGTTGTTGGAGGTCAATCATCTCAGTCCCAGGACATCACTGCAGGAGTTCCTCAGGGTAAGGTCCTAGGACGAACCATCTTCAGCTGCTTCATCAATGACCTTCCGTCTGTCATAAGGTCAGAAGTAAGGATGTTCACTGATGAGTGCACAATCTTCAACACCATTCGCGACTCCTCAGACACTGAAGCAGTCCGTGTCCATATGTAACAAGACCTGGATAATATTCAGGCTTGGGCTGATAAGTGTCAAGTAACATTTGCACCACACAAGTACCAGGTAATGACCATTTCCAACAGGAGAGAATCTAACCATCTCCCCTTGATGTTCAGTGGCATTACCATCGCTGAATCCCCCATTATCAACATCCTGGGGGTTACCATTAACCAGAAACTGAACTGGACCAGCCACATAAATGTTGTGGCTACAAGAATGGGTCAGAGGCGAGGAATTCTGTGGCAAGTACCTCACCTCCTGCCTCCCCAAAGCCTGTCCACCATCTACAGGAGTGTGATGGAATACTCTCCACTTGCCTGGATGGGTGCAGCTCCAACAACACTCAAGAAGCTTGACACTATCCATGACAAAGTAGCCCGCTTGGTTGGCACCCCATCCATCACCTTCAACATTCACTCCCTTCACCACTGACAGCAGTGGCAGCAGTGCGTACCATCCACAAGATGCTCACCAAGGCTCCTTCGACAGCACCTTTCAAACCCGCGACCTCTACCACCTAGAAGGACAAGGACAGCAGATGCATGGGAACACATGCAAGTTCCCCTCCAAGCCACACACCATCCTGACTTGGAACTATATCACCGTTACTTCACTGTTGCTGGATCAAAATCCTGGAATTCCGTTCTAAACAACACTGTTGTACCTACATCCCTTGGACTGCAGCGGTTCAAGAAGGCAGCTCACCACCACCTTCTCAAGGGCAATTAGGGATGAGCAATAAATGCTGGCCTAGCCAGTGATACCCACATCCCATGAACAAATAAAACAAAACCATGAGAGACCACAGGATGACTACTGGATGACAAGGACTTTCTACTGACCACCTGGCTCATGGCTCTAGTGCACAACTCACACCATGAAAGCCATGCAGCCACACAAAATTTCATTGAGCAGACCATTGGGGTACTTAAGCAACACTTCCACTGCCTTAACTGCTCTGGAGGAGCCCTGCAGTACTCAACTAAGCATGTGTGACGATTTGTCGTAGACTGCTGGATTCCTCACAACCTCGTCATCGTGAGGGAACATCCTTTGCCACCAGGTATACACCGAGGAGGAGGAAGAGAGAAGGAGGAAGCAACCAACATATCTTGTATCGGGCCAGTCTGTCTGTAATCGGCTTGTCCAACTGTGGTACCAGTGAATGCAATCCCAATTCATCATTCAACAACAGTCCTGAATTTTACTTCTGATACTGACCATCATAGCGTCCTCTTAGCTACAATGCTGAAATAAAAGCCAAACAAACATTCCAAACCAACTTTATTAAACAAACCATCCAGTATTCCATACAAAAGTCATCTAATCACCCTTGTGCGTTCCCTTGGTGACTGTCTTGCAGGTGTCTTTGCCTGTCCCAGTGCTCCTATATAGTGCTATCCCAGTGGCTGCAATATGGCTGGCAGAAGCCTGCTTAGTTTAAGTCAGGGAGACTGCAGATGGCCTTGCAGAAGACCATGCCAGTTCTCCCCCTAGAAGGCCCAGATTTGGACTGCACCACCTCAACATGGGTGGCAGCAGCCTGGGCTGACTGGCTGACAGGCAACAGCAAGGGCACTAGCAGAGTGGCAGTGGTGGGAGGTCAAATGCTGGCATCTAGAGAGAGGACAACAGGGTGTGCTCCACAGAGCCACTGCCACTCCCCATGGGTGACACCTCAACAACCCTGGTAATCTGCTGCAGTCCAGATGATTAGATTACAGTGAGACCCTGAAAGCCCCTTTCACACAGTCATGATGACAGCAGCCTGAGTGTGCATGGCAGCAGACTGTGCTTGCATGGCAGTAAGTTGAACCTGCATGACTTCAGTCTAAGCTTCCACTGCAACAGTCAGTCGTTGTGTAGCTTCTGCTTGTGTTGCAGTGGAAGTTGAGACATTGGCCATCGTAAACTGCATCATGGTTGGGTTCACAAATGCTGTCCTAGAATTGGCCACCATTTCTACGTTGGAAAGATGGGCTTGAAGCTCTGTGCAAAGCCCTTTGCCAGGTTGGGCTGAATTCCTCCATGCTTCTTAACAGTGACCACGGGCTTTCTGGCATGCTTGCCAATGCACCACACATTTCTGTGTGCACACTCATCAGTCTTTTTCTGTATACCACCCCATCAAAGTCCTCATCTCAGTTCTCTGCAGCAGAACTCATGTGCGACCTTGTCCTGTGGGATGCTGGCACCTGTGCTACCATTTGGCCTACCTTCAGGGAGCGGAGAGAACTGGACCTGCGAAGGAGCACCTAATATTGGGGACAGGAGCTTGAGGAGTCAGCACGAGCTGACTGAGTTTGAGAAAAGAATCAATGACATCACAGGAAAGCTGTAAGGTGATTGGTTGGTGAATAGCTGCTCCAGAATGTCTAATTAGCTCGGTCAGTACACTGCCTTTAGGGTGTGTGTGTTAATAGTTGGAAATTACAAAAACGTAAAATAAAAATGTGGAAGTTTTAAGTGGCTACCTTATAATTAATTAATACATGCAAGCAGAAGGGAAATAAGAAGCTGATGAGTCTACTCGAGTCATAGAGTTATACAGCACAGAAACAGGCCCTTCGGCCCAACACGTTTGCGCTGACCATCAAACACCCATCCAATCTAATCCCATTTTTCCACACTTGGCCCATAGCCTTGTATGCTATGGCATTTCAAGTGCTCATCTAAATATTTCTTAAATGTTGTGAGTGTTCCTGCCTCTACCACCCCTTCAGGCAGTGTGTTCCAGATTCCAACCACCCTCTGGGTGAAAACATTTTTCCTCAACTCCCCTCTAAACCTCCTGCTCCTTGCCTTAAATCTATGTCTCCTGGTCATTGACACCTCCACTAAGGGAAAACATTACTTTCTATCTATCCTATCAATGCCCCTCATAATCTTGTATACCTCAGTCAGGTCCCCCCTCAGCCTTCTCCGCTCCAAGGAAAACAACCCTAGCCTAATCCAATCTCTCTTCATAGCTGAAATGCTCCAGCCCAGGCAACATCCTTGTGAATCTCCTCTGCACCCTCTCCAGTGCAATCACATCCTTCCTATAATGTGGCGACCAGAACTGTACACAGTACTCCAGCTGTGGCCTAACTAGCGTTTTATACAGCTCCATCATAACCTCCCTGCTCTTATATTCTATGCCTTGGCTAATAAAGGCAAATATCCCATATGCCTTCCTAACCACCTTATCTACCTGTGCTGCTGACTTCAGTGATCTATGGACAAGTACACCAAGGTACCTCTGACCCTCTGTACTTCCCAGGGTCCTACCATCCATTGTATATTCCGTTGCCTTGTTAGTCCTCCCAAAGTGGATCACCTCACACTCCTCAGGATTAAATTCCATCTACCACTGCTCCGCCCATCATACCAGCCCAACTATATCGTCCTGTAATCTAAGGCTTTCCTCCTCACTATTTACGACACCACCAATTTTCGTGTCATCAGCGAACTTACTGATCATACCTCCTATATTCATGTCTAAATCATTAATGTACGCTACAAACAGTAAGGGTCCCAGCACCGATCCCTGCGGTACACCACTGGTCACAGGCCTCCATTCGCAAAAACAACCCTCGACCATCACCCTCTGCCTCCTGCCACTAAGCCAATTTTGGATCCAATTTGCCAAATTGCCCTGGATCCCATGGGCTCTTATCTTCTTGACCAATCTCCCATGCGGGACCTTAACAAAAGCCTTACTGAAGTCCATGTAGACTACATCAACTGCTTTACCCTCATCTACACATCTAGCCATCTCCTCGAAAAATTCAATTAAGTTTGTTAGATATGATCTCCCCTGACAAAGCCATGCTGACTATCCCTTATTAATCCCTGCCTCTCCAAGTGGAGATTAATCCTGCCTCTCAGAATTTTTTCCAACAGTTTTCCTACCACTGATGTTAGACTCACTGGCCTAGAATTACCTGGTTTATCCCTGCTACCCTTCTTGAATAATGGTACCAAATTCGCTGTCCTCCAGTCCTCTGGTACCTCTCCTGTGGCCAGAGAGGATTTGAAAATTTGTGTCAGAGCCCCTGCTATCTCCTCCCTTGCCTCACATAGCAGCCTGGGATATATCTCATCTAGGCCTGGGGATTTGTTCAATAATTTGTTCAAGTCAATCACAATCCCCCTCCCTGATCTCTACACCTACATCGTCCTTCTCCATAGTGAACACAGATGAAAAGTAATCATTTAAAACCTCACCTATGTCCTCCGGCTTCACACACAGATTGCCACTTTGGTCCTTAATGGGCCCTACTCTTTCCTTGGTTATCCTCTTGCCCCTAATATACTTATCAAACGCCTTGGGATTTTCCTTTATCTTGTGTTTTTTCATGCCCCCTCTTCGCTCTCCTAATTACTTTTTAAAGTACCCCCTACACTTTCTATATTCATCTGGGGCCTCCGCTATTTTTAGCACTCTGAATCTGCCATAAGCCTCCTTTTTTTCCCTTATCCAATCCTCTATATCCCTTGATATCCGGGTGTCCTGGACTTGTTGATCCTCCTCTTTACCTTGACAGGAACATGTTGGACCTGAACACTCACTATTTCCTTTCTGAATGACTCCCACTGGTCTGATGTTGACTTTCCTCCAAGAAGTTGCTCCCAGTCCACTTTGGCCCGATCCTGTTTTATCTTATTGAAATCTGACTTCCCCCAATTCAGTACTTTTATTTCCGGTCCCTCTATGTCCTTTTCCATAACTACCTTAAGCCTTGCAGAGTTATGGGGACCGTCCCCGAAATGCTCCCCCACTGCCAGTTCTACCACTTGTCTTGCTTCATTCCCTAGCATTAATTCCAGTACTGTTTTGTTTTATTTTTAAGCGGTAAGGTTTATTGTATTCACAAGGTTTAAATTAGTACACTTAAGTGCTGGTGAGGAGAGGCATTAATTTAAAAAAACTTAAGAAAATAATTAATTAATTAGTTAATTAAAACAGAATAAGGATGGCAGAGCAGGTGATGTGTTGCAGCTGCAGTATGTGTGAGATGGTGGACACCAATGTGATCCACGGCAACCACGTTTGCAATAAATGTTTACAGGCTCAAGGAGCTTCGGCTCAAGTTTAGATGAGCTGGAGGCCAAGCTACCAACAGTGCGATGCATCAGGGAGGGGGAAAGTTACCTGCTCATTTTGTTCCAGAAGGCAGTCACACCCCATAGGATGGTGTCTTCTGATTTAGTCAGTGGTCAGTAACAGGAGGGTGTGACTGCGAGTGAGGCAGGTAAGGGGATCAAGAAGGCAGAAGTGGAGGAGCCTCAGTCCTTGCAATTGTCCAACAGGTCTGAGGTTCTTTCAGCTTGTATGGATGAGAGGGCTGCAGGGTGGATGAGAAAACTGACGGCACCGTGGTACAGGAAGTAATTTAAGCGGGGCAAGTAAATAAGAATGCAGTAGTAGTAGGAGATGGTATAGTCAGAGGGATAGACACAGTTCTCTGCAGCCCAGAACTAGAGTCCAGAAGGCTGTGTTGTCTGCCCACTGCCAGGGTTCAGGACATCTGCTCAGGGCTGGAGAGGAATTGCAGTGGGAGGGAGAGGATCCAGTTGTCGTGGTCCACGTGGGTACCAACGACATAGATAGGACTAGGAAAGAGGTTCTGCATAGGGAGTATGAGCAGCTAGGGGCTAAATTAAAAAGCAGAACCTCAAAGGTAATAATCTCTGGACTATTACCTGAGCCATGAGCAAATTGGCATCGGGTAAATAAGATTAGAGAGATGAATGCGTGGTTGAAACATTGGTGTAGGAGAAATGGGTTTCACTTCATGGGGCACCGGCACCAGTACTGGGGAAAGTGGGAGCTGTATCGTTGGGACAGTCTTCACTTGCACCGTGCTGGGACCAATGTTCTGCACAATCATATAACTAGGACAGTAGTGAGGGCTTTAAACTAAATAGTGGGGGGGAGGGGATCATGTGAGAGGAGATTTGGTAAATCAAAGGAAACGACGAGATAATAGAGCAGGGTAGCGATTTGACGAATGATAACCAGAGTGTGGCAGAAAGGGACAGAGTGTAAAACTTAAGAGTGCATCAGCAGATAAGGCCAGAGATTTCAGAAATGGTAAAAAGACAGAGTTAAAGTCTCTGTATCTGAATGTGTGCAGCATTCATAACAAAATGGATGAATTGTTAGCACAGATAGAAATAAATACGTATGATCTGATCGCCATTACAGAGACATGATTGCAAGGCGACCAAGGCTGGGACCTGAATATTGAAGGGTATTCGACATTTTGAAAAGACAGGAAACTATGAAAAGATGGTGGGGTATCTTTGTTAATGAAGGATGTCATTCATACAGTAGCAAGAGATGACCTTAGCTTGAAAGAGCAAGATGTAGAATTGATTTGGGTAGAGTTAAGAAATAGGAAAGGTAAGAGGGCACTTTTGGGACTAACTTATAGGCCCCTAACACTTGCTATACTGTAGGACAGAGTATACAGTAAGAAATAAATGGGGGGTGTAAGAAAGGTACCACTTTAATGACCACTTTAAAGGTGACTTTAATCTGCACGTAGATTAGGCAAATCAAATTGGCAAAGATAGCCTGGAAAATGAGTTCAGAGAATGTATTTCAGGACAATTTCTTCGTGTAGTATGTTCTAGAGCCAACCAGGGAGCAGGCTATTCTAAACCTGGTAATGTGTAATGAGATATGATTAATCAGTAACCTCATGGTAAAGGAACCTCCAGGCAACAGCGATCATAACATGATAGAATTTCATGTTTAGCTTGAAAGGGTGAAAATAAAGGTAATTACAAGGGCATGAAGGCAGAGCTAGCTAAAGTGATCTAGAAAACTAGGTTTAAAAGGTAGGACAGTAGAGATGCAGTGGCAGACTTTTAAGGAGATATTTAATAACTCTCAGCAAAGATTTATCCCAGTGAGGAAGAAAGATTCTTTGTGAAGGATGCATCATCTGTGGCTAAATAAGGAAGTTAAGGATAGTATCAAATTGAAAGAAACACTGTACAAATCTGCAAAGATTAGTGGTAGGTTAGAAGATTGGATAGATTTTAAGAACTAAAGAATGACTAAAAAAGTAGTGGGAGAAAGTAGCATATGATTGAACTAGTTAGTAATATAAAAACATATAGTAAGCGTTTCTATAAGTATTTAAATAGGAAAAGAGTAACTAAAGCTAGTGTTGGTCCTCTAGAGAGTGAGTCTGGGGAATTGATAATGGAAAACAAGGAAATAGCAGAGGTGTTGAACAGGTATTTTGTGTCTGTTTTCACTGTAGAAGACTTAGAAAACCTCCTAAAGATACTTGAAAATCAAGAGGTGAAAGGGAGGAACTTAGAACAGTCACCATCCACCACGGAAAAGGTGCTGGGAAAACTCTTAGACCCAAAGACCTGCATCCTATGGTCATAGAAAGATACAGCATTGAAACAGGCCCTTTGGCCCATCCAGTCTGTGCCAACCAACAACCACCCATTTATACTAATCCTACATTAATCCCATATTGAATAATAAGAATACCTGGCATCAGGTGGCAGGACCGTATCTCCAACACAGAAGTCCTCGAGGCGGCCAACACCCCCAGCTTGTACACACTACTGAGTCAGCGGCGCTTGAGATGGCTTGGCCATGTGAGCCGCATGGAAGATGGCAGGATCCCCAAAGACACATTGTACAGCGTGCTCGCCACTGGTATCAGACCCACCGGCCGTCCACGTCTCCGCTTTAAAGACGTCTGCAAACGCGACATGAAATCCTGTGACATTGATCACAAGTCGTGGGAGTCAGTTGCCAGCGTTCGCCAGATCTGGCGGGCAGCCATAAAGACAGGGCTAAAATGTGGCGAGACGAAGTGACTTAGTAGTTGGCAGGAAAAAAGACAGAGGCGCAAGGGGAGAGCCAAATGTGCAACAGCCCCGACAAACAAATTTCTCTGCAGCACCTGTGGAAGAGCCTGTCACTCTAGAATTGGCCTTTATAGCCACTCCAGGCGCTGCTTCACAAACCACTGACCACCTCCAGGCGCGTATCCATTGTCTCTCGAGATAAGGAGGCCCAAAAGAAGAAACATTAATCCCATATCCCCTACTTACACTAGGGGCAATTTACAATGGCCAATTTACCTATCAACCTGCAAGTTTTTGGCTGTGGGAGGAAACCAGAGCACCCAGCGGCAACCCACACAGTCACAGAGAGAACTTGCAAACTCCGCACAGGCAGTACCCAGAACCGAACCCAGGTCGCTGGAGCTGTGAGGCTGTGTTGCTAACCACTGCGCCACTATGTCACCCATAAAGAAGTCTTAAAAGAAGTGGCTGCAGAGATAGTAGAGGCTTTGGTTATAATCTTCCAAAATTCCTTAGATTCTGGAAGGGTCATAGCAGATTGGAAAATAGCAAATGTAACATCTTTATCCAATTTCATGGCCTCTGTTTGTGTTCTATGAGCTACAAAAAATCCCTGTTCATCATGTGTGTTATGCTATTAGTTAGAACAGCTTCAAATTATCCCTGATTATTGCCTGTGTTTTATTATAGTTTAAATCCTCATTATCTATCTCCCCTCCTAAATACCACCCATGTTTCTCACTAAGGTATCCTCGCTCCTTTCCTCCCTCAGTTTTTGCATGGCACCACTCCTCATCCTTGTGATTTCAATCTCCATCTCAACTCACCTTGCCCTCTCTCCTTTAATTTCACAACTATCCTGTCATCCCTTAATCTCTACCTCCATCTCAACATTCCTAACCTACACTCATGGCTACTTCCATCTCAATCACAGGTAAAATCATTGTTGATCATTTCCTTGTATCCCTCACTACTCACATCCCCTTTCCCCATCCAGTCCCATTTCCTTCTGCATCTGCCCCAGGGAAAATAACTCTTCCCCCAAGTTAGTTACAATTGAAATTTCAAATTCCATTGTCCACATTACCTCTGCACTTGTTTATTTCTCGAATCACTCCCTCACTTCCACCTTTGATGACAGTAAAACTCTTACTCTCTCCTGCCCTGGTTATTCGCCTAGGTATAGACCCTCTCTTCACCTCCTCAATCGAAGGGGCGGAGACTTGATCACAAGCAGTGTGTAACATGCTAACCATTCTGTGCCATATCTGGCTGGACTACATCAACCAATATAGTGCCTTGCCAACATAATTCATTGCTTCAGAATCATTCAGGAAATCAAAAAACTCCTATCTTTTTCTTCACTATCAATCATCTCCTTAAACCCCACCCCCTTGTTCCTACCACCACCTCCATGAACAAATGCAGGGCCTAAGATTGAGACCATCCATACTGCTGTCTCTGCCACATTCCCACTTTCCCTTGCCCTAGCTCTGAACCCATTACTTTTTCCAGTTTCACACCTACCTCACTTCACTTAGCTCAACCTGTCCATGATACCCAGCTCTTGTTCTCTTGACCTCATTCTCACAAAAGAGCTCACTACCTGACTTCCCTCCTTTGGCTCCTATATTAGCTGACTTTTTAAATGGTTTCATCTCCTCACAAACTGTCCCCTCACTCCACCCCTCCCCACCACCCCCCGCCCCCCCATCTCTGTAATGTCCTCGAACCCCATGACCCTCCGAGATATCTGCAGTCCTCTAATTTTGGCCCCTTGTACATCCCTGATTTTAATCATTCTACCATTGGCGGCCGCACTTTCAGCTGCCTAGGCCCCAAGTTCTGGAATACCCTCCCTACACCTCGCCACCTCTCTACCTCACTTTCCTCTTTTAAGACACTCCTTAAAACCAAGCTTTTGGTCATCTGGCCTGATATCTCCTTATGTGGCTCGGTGTAGGCAAACACCCACCAGCCAAGACTGAGGACAGAACAGAAACTTAAAATCGCAAGCCAAGTGGAAAGACATTTGCATAATACCAGACAATGTTGAAACAATGGGGGCCCCAGCAGTTGCTTCCCAATATACAGAAGTGGTCAGACCAGTTTTAGTCACATGACTATGGCTGTTGCAGGGAATTCCCACAAAGGATTTTTGAAGAGACGGTTCCATATAAGGAGCTAGTCACATGACTAGCCTGCTGGGCAACTTGGGAGTTCTTTTTGAATTTTAAACTCTCAACAAAAGGGATCAAGAGAGAATGCCGTGTGCTCCTGAAACTGAAGCAAGAACATCTCTTTTGCCTGCCTGTCTGCCTGCTCATCTCTCAGGGAACTGAAACCATTGAAGACACGTGAAACTCAAAGAGAGAAGGGTTTGCCATGTGCACAAAGTTTTAAGAAGATTTCTGGGCCCCAAAGAATCGCAAGACCATATCTTCAATCAAGGACTACAGCGAGCTCGAGAAACAGTAACAAGATATTGCCTCAAACTGTTCTACTTATCTGTTCTTCTGTTCTTTTCTATTCCTATCTGCATGTTTATGTCACATGTGCATGCTAGCGTGAGCATGTCGTATATCTGTAGGCGTGAACCGTATTAGAGTTAAGTTTTAAAGTTTAAATAAATTTCCTCTTTCTGCTTTAAAACAAAGAAAGCCTGTTTGTTCTCATTTATTTATCTTATAATTGGAAAGTTGTGAACAAGGATTCACAAAGGGGGAGCTCAAAACACAGTGTGTTTAAAATTAAACCCTGTTACAAGAAGACCAGGTGAAGACAGCAAGAGACCCCAAGACACATTGTTCACCTGGTCGTAACACTCAGTGTCATACCTTGTTTTATAATGCTCTTGTGAAGCGTCTTCGGATGTTTTATTATGTTAAAGGTGCTATATAAATATCAATTTTTGTTGTTGCAAAACTCTCCTAAAAAAAAAATGACTTTTGGTCCCTCTGTCTTTGAAAACTGTTGCATTATCTCTAACTTTTCTTTCCTCTCAAGTCTTTGAATGTGTTGTTACCTTCCAAATCTGTGCCTATATTTCCCATTATGTTTGAATCTCTCCAATCAGCTTTCAGCCCCTGAAAGAGCCCTAATTCAAATGTGACATCCTCTGTGAAGGTTAACAAGGTGCACAATCTTTCTACATCCTTCTCAACTTTTGACAAAGTTGAACATACCTTCCTCCTCCAAAGTCTCTCCTCCATTGTCTGGCTCAGTGGGACTTCCCTCTCTTGGTTCCGCTGTTACCTATCCAATCATAGCCAGGGTGTTTTCAGCAATCGCTTCCCTTCCCACCCCATCAATGTTACTGCTTGAACCCCAAGAAGTGTCCTTGGTGCACCCTCAGGAATAGGAAGGGTGCAGTCACGATGTTGGGGGTTTACTACAGGCCTCCCAACAGCCAGCGGGAGGTAGAGGAGCAGATATGTAGACAGATTTTGGAAAGATGTAAAGGTAACAGGGTTGTAGTGGTGGGTGATTTTAACTTCCCCTATATTGACTGGGACTCACTTAGTGCTAGGGGCTTGGATGGGGCAGAATTTGTAAGGAGCATCCAGGAGGGCTTCTTGAAACAATACGTAGATAGTCCAACTAGGGATGGGGCCATACTAGACCTGGTATTGGGGAATGAGCCCGGCCAGGTGGTGGAAGTTTCAGCAGGGGAGCATTTCGGGAACAGTGACCATAATTCCATAAGTTTTAAGGTACTTGTGGATAAAGATAAGAGTAGTCCTCGGGTGAAGGTGCTAAATTGGGGGAAGGCTAATTATAACAATATTAGGCAGGAACTGAAGAATTTAGATTGGGGGCGGCTGTTTGAGGGTAAATCAACATCTGACATGTGGGAGTCTTTCAAACGTCAGATGATTAGAATCCAGGACCAGCATGTTCCTGTGAGGAAGAAGGATAAGTTTGGCAAGTTTCGGGAACCTTGGATAACGCGGGATATTGTGAGCCTCGTCAAAAAGAAAAAGGAAGCATTCGTAAGGGCTGGAAGGCTAGGAACAGATGAATCCCTTGAGGAATATAAAGACAACAGGAAGGAACTTAAGCAAGGAGTCAGGAGGGCTAAAAGGGGTTATGAGAAGTCATTGGCAAACAGGATTAAGGAAAATGCCAAAGCTTTTTATACGTATATAAAGAGCAAGAGGGTAACCAGGGAAAGGGTTGGCCCACTCAAGGACAGAGAAGGGAATCTATGTGTGGAACCAGAGGAAATGGGCGAGGTACGAAATGAGTACTTTGCATCAGTATTCACCAAGGAGAAGGACTTGGTGGATGATGAGCCTAGGGAAGGGAGTGTAGATAGTCTCAGTCATCTCATTATCAAAAAGGAGGAGGTGTTGGGTGTCTTGCAAAGCATTAAGGTAGATAAGTCCCCAGGGCCTGATGGGATCTACCCCAGAATACTGAGGGAGGCAAGGGAAGAAATTGCTGGGGCCTTGACAGAAATCTTTGCATCCTCATTGGCAACAGGTGATGTCACAGAGGACTGGAGACTAGCCAATGTTGTTCCTTTGTTGAAGAAGGGTAGCAAGGATAATCCAGGAAATCATAGGCCGGTGAGCCTTACGTCAGCAGTAGGGAAATTATTAGAGAAGATTCTTCGGGACAGGATTTACTCCCATTTGGAAACAAATGGACTTATTAGCGAGAGGCAGCATGGTTTTGTGAAGGGGAGGTCGTGTCTCACTAATTTGATTGAGTTTTTTGAGGAAGTGACAAAGATGATTGATGAAGGAAGGGCAGTGGATATTATCTATATGGACTTCAGTAAAGACTTTGACAAGGTCCCTCATGGCAGACTGATACAAAAGGTGAAGTCACAGGGGATCAGAGGGGAGCTGGCAAGATGGATACAGAACTGGCTCGGTCATAGAAGACAGAGGGTAGCAGTGGAAGGGTGCTTTTCTGAATGGAGGGATGTGACTAGTGGTGTTCCGCAGGGATCAGTGCTGGGACCTTTGCTGTTTGTAGAATATATAAATGATTCGGAGGAAAATGTAGCTGGTCTGATTAGTAAGTTTGCGGATGACACAAAGGTTGGTGGAGTTGCGGACAGTGATGAGGATTGTCAGAGGATACAGCAGGATATAGATCGGTTGGAGACTTGGGCGGAGAAATGGCAGATGGAGTTTAATTTGGACAAATGTGAGGTAATGCATTTTGGAAGGTCTAATGCAGGTGGGAAGTATACAGTAAATGGCAGAACCCTTAGGAGTATTGACAGGCAAAGTGATCTGGGCGCACAGGTCCACAGGTCACTGAAAGTGGCAACGCAGGTGGATAAGGTAGTCAAGAAGGCATACGGCATGCTTGCCTTCATCGGTCGGGACATAGAGCATAAAAATAGGCAAGTCATGCTGGAGCTGTACAGAACTTTAGTTGGGCCACACTTAGAATATTGCGTGCAATTCAGGTCGCCACACTACCAGAAGGACGTGGAGGCTTTGGAGAGGGTACAGAAGAGGTTTACCAGGATGTTGCCTGGTCTGGTGGGCATTAGCTGTGAGGAGAGGTTGGATAAACTCGGATTGTTTTCACTGGAACGACGGAGGTGGAGGGGCGACATGATAGAGGTTAACAAAGTTATGAGCGGCATGGACAGAGTGGATAGTCAGAAGCTTTTTCCCAGGGTGGAAGAGTCAGTTACTAGGGGACATAGGTTTAAGGTGAGAGGGGCAAAGTTTAGAGGGGATGTGCGAGGCAAGTTCTTTACACAGAGGGTGGTGAGTGCCTGGAACTTGTTGCCGGGGGAGGTGGTGGAAGCAGGTACCATAGAGACGTTTAAGAGGCACCTTGACAAATACATGAATAGGATGGGAATCGAGGGATACGGACCCCGGAAGTGCAGAAGGTTTTAGTTTTGGCAGGCATCAAGATCGGCGCAGGCTTGGAGGGCCAAATGGCCTGTTCCTGTGCTGTACTGTTCTTTGTTCTTTGTTCCTAATTTACATGCTGCCCCTTGGCAACATCATCTGAATACATGACATCAGTTTCCACATATACACCGATGACACCCAGCTTTACTTCTTCATCACCTCTCTTGAACCCTTCACTGCCTGTGTTGCCACCCTCCTGTTCTGATGTCCTGGATGAGCCGAGGAAGTGGGAATTTGGTGACAGGAGACCACAATTGGGGACCCATGGGGATGGTCCCCAGAAGTCAATTGAAGGGGGTGGCAGCAAACTCAGAGCAAGGGAGGCCCAAGCACTTCAGCTCCACCTGATTAACAAGGAATCCTTAAAAAGTAATCTTTACCTGCCCCTGTGACCCTGAATCCCCTTCTCAGCAGGTCTGACTCAGGTGTCCAACTAAAATTGCAGGTTGGGTTTCGATGATGTCATCAGGCCTGATCCACATATTAATGCAGGATCCTGCTTCCTTCCTCCGGGTGTCTCGCTCACTTGTTCAAAAGACAGCAGGAGGTCTGCAGTCTTGCCACATCCAGTCATGAATGATGGTGGACAATTAAACAACTGAATGGAGCAGGAGGAGGCTCCATGAGCATCCCCATCCTCAATGATGGCAGAATCCAACACCGTAGGATGTTCTCAACCATCATGAGCCAGAAGTGCCAAGTGGATGATCCACAGTGGCTTCCTGGGATCCCTGCATCAAGGAAGCCAGTCTTCAGCCCCAAAAACATCCTGAATGTAGTGATGAAGACTTGGGCTCCAGAATCAGCCGTGTCTCTAGCCAAGCTGTTCCAGTATTTAAGTACACTGGCATTTACCCGACAAAGTGGAAAATGGAAAGTTGTCGTATATTGCAAGCGGAATGGAATATAAAAATTAGGAAATAAAGGCAAAATACTGCGGATGCTGGAAATCTGAAATAAAAACAAGAAATGCTGGAAATACTCAGCAGGTCTGGCAGCATCTGTGGAGAGAGAAGCAGAGTTAACCTTTCAGGTCAGTGACCCTTCTTCAGAACGGTTCTGAAGAAGGGTCACTGACCTGAAAAGTTAACTCTGCTTCTCTCTCCATAGATGCTGCCAGACCTGCTGAGTATTTTCAGCATTTCTTGTTTTTATTTATATAAAAATTAGGAAGTTTTGCTACAGTTGTACAGGGCGTTGGTGATACCACTTCAGTTTTGGTCTCCTTATTTAAGAAAGGATATAATTGCATTAGAAGCAATTCAGAGAAGGTTCACTCGACCGATTCCTGGGATGAAGGGCCTATCTTATGAGGAAAGGTTGGACAGTTTGGGCCTGTATCCATTGGCGTCTAGAAGAATGAGAGGAGTTCTTATTGAAACAAATAAGATCCTGAGGGGACTTGACAGGGTGGATGCTGAGAGGATGTTTCCCCTTATGAGAGACTAGAACCAGGGGACACATTAAAAATAGGGAGTCTTCCATTTAAGATGGAGATGAGGAGAAATGTTTTCTCAGAGGGTTGTCAGGCTGTGGAACTCTCTTCCCCAGAGAGCAGTGGAGGCAGGGTCATTGAATATTTTTAAGGCTGAGTTAGATAGATTGATTGACAAGGGAGTCAAGAGGTATAGGGGGTAAACAGGAAAGTAGATTTGAGGCTACAGTCAGATCAGCAATGATCTTATCAAATGGCACAGCTGGTTTAAGGGGCTGAATGGCCTATTTCTGCTCCTAATTCATAGGTTCGTAAAATTGCCCAGGCATGTCCTGTCAACAAAAAACAGGACAAATCTAATCCGACCAATTATTATCCCATCAGTCTTCTCTCACTCATCAGCAAAGTGATGGAAGGTGTCATTGACAGTGGATTGTGGCACTTAATTACTGAACATTTGTTCCAGCTGGGGGACTTTAATGCCAGGGTTGGAGCCGACCATGACTCATGGCCCTCCTGCCTTGGGCGCGATGGCATTGGAAAATGGACAGAGACTGCTTGAGTTGTTTCCCTATCACAACCTCTGCATCACCAACTCGTTCTTTCATTCTAAACCCTGTCACCAGGTTTCATGGAGGCGCCCAAGATCACGTCGTTGGCACCAGCTTGTCCTCATCGTCACAAGGCGAGCCTCTTTAAATAGCGTTCAAATCACACGCAACTTCCACAGTGTGGACTGCGACACCGACCACTCAAATCAAAGAAGCTGCATCACTCCAAGCAGAAGGGCTGCCCGCGCATCAACACTAACAGAATTTCTTATCCACAACTGTTTACATAAGTTTCGAAATTCACTTGAAAAGGCCCTTCAAAACACATCTACTGGGGATGCAGAGACCAAGTGGGCCCACATCAGAGACGCCATCTATGACTCAGCAATGACCACCTATAGCAAATGTGAGAAGCAGAATGCAGACTGGTTTCAATCTCACTTTGAAGAGCTGGAACCTGTCATAGCCACCAAGCGCATTGCACTGTTGAACTACAAGAAAGCTCCCAGCGAGTTAATATCTGTAGCAGTTAAAGCAGCCAGAAGCACTGCACAAAGAATAGCCAGGCACTGCGCAAATGACTACTGGCAACACCTATGCAGTCGTATTCAGCTGGCCTCTGACACCGGAAACAGAGGAATATATGATGGCATTAAGAGAGCTTTTGGGCCAACCATCAGGAAGATCGCCACCCCCTCAAGTCTAAATCAGGGGACACGATCACTGACCAACGCAAGCAAATGAACCGCTGGGTGGAGCACTACCTAGAACTGTACTCCAGGCAAAATGTTGCCACTGAGACTGCCCTCAATGCAGCCCAGTCTCTGCCAGTCATGGATGAGCAGGACGAACAGCCAACAAAATCGGAACTCAGTGATGCCATTGATTCTCTAGCCAGTGGGAAAGCTCCTGGGAAGGACGGCATTACCCCTGAAATAATCAAGAGTGCCGAGCCTGCTATACTGCCAGCACTCCATGAACTGCTTTGCCTGTGCTGGGATGAGGGAGCAGTACCACAGGACATGCGCGATGCTAATATCATCACCCTCTATAAGAACAAGGGTGACCACGGTGACTGCAACAACTACCGTGGAATCTCCCTGCTCAGCATAGTGGGGAAAGTCTTCGCTCAAGTCGTTTTAAACAGGCTTCAGAAGCTGGCTGAGCGTGTCTACCCTGAGGCACAGTATGGCTTTCGAGCAGAGAGATCCACCATTGACATGCTGTTCTCCCTTCGCCAGCTACAGGAGAAATGCCGCAAACAACAGATGCCCCTCTTCGTTGCTTTCATCGATCTCACCAAAGCCTTTGACCTCGTCAGCAGACGTGGTCTCTTCAAACTACTAGCAAAGATCGGGTGTCCACCAAAGCTACTCAGAATCATCACCTCATTCCATGACAATATGAAAGGCACAATTCAGCATAGCGGCACCTCATCAGACCCCTTTCCTATCCTGAGTGGCGTGAAACAGGGCTGTGTTCTCGCACCTACACTGTTTGGCATCTTCTTCTCCCTGTTGCTCTCACATGCGTTCATGTCTTCAGAAGAAGGAATTTTCCTCCACACAAGATCAGATGGCAGGTTGTTCAACCTTGCCTGTCTAAGAGCGAAGACCAAAGTACGGAAGGTCCTCATCAGTGAACACCTCTTTGCTGACGATGCTGCAGTAACATCCCACACTGAAGAGTGTCTGCAGAGACTCATCGACAGGATTGCGGCTGCCTGCAACGAATTTGGCCTAACCATCAGCCTCAAGTAAACGAACATCATGGGACAGGACGTCAGAAATGCTCCATCCATCAATATCGGCGACCACGCTTTGGAAGTGGTTCAAGAGTTCACCTACCTAGGCTCAACTATCACCAGTAACCTGTCTCTCGATGCAGAAATCAATAAGCGAATGGGAAAGGTGTCCGCTGCTATGTCCAGACTGGCCAAGAGGGTGTGGGAAAATGGCGCACTGACACGGAACACAAAAGTCCGAGTGTATCAAGCCTGTGTCCTCAGTACCTTGCTCTACGGCAGCGAGGCCTGGACAATGTATGTCAGCCAAGAGCGACGTCTCAATTCATTCCATCCTTGCTGCCTCCGGAGAATCCTTGGCATCAGGTGGCAGGACCGTATCTCCAACGCAGAAGTGCTCGAGGCAGCCAACATACCCAGCATATACACCCTACTGAGCCAGCGGCGCTTGAGATGGCTTGGTCATGTGAGCCGCTTGGAAGATGGCAGGACCCCCAAGGACACATTGTACAGCGAGCTCGTCACTGGTATCAGACCCACCGGCCGTCCATGTCTCCACTTTAAAGACGTCTGCAAACGTGACATGAAGTCCTGTGACATTGATCATAAGTCGTGGAAGTCAGTTGCCAATGATCGCCAGAGCTGGCGGACAGCCATAAAGGCGGGGCTAAAGAGTGGCAAGTCGAAGAGACTTAGCTGTTGGCAGGAAATAAGACAGAAGCGCAAGGGGAGAGTCAACTGTGTAACAACCCCAACAACCAATTTTATCTGCAGCACCTGTGGAAGAGTCTGTCACTCTAGAATTGGCCTTTATAGCCACTCCAGGCGCTGCTTCACAAACCACTGACCCCCGCCTCCTGGTGCTTACCCATTGTCTCTCGAGACAAGGAAGCCATAGAAGAAGAAGAAGAATTACCAATAACCTGCTCAGCAATATTCAGTTTTGGTTTCACCAGGACTACACAGCTCCAGACCTCAGTACAGTTTTGATCCAAACACGTACAAAATAACTCCACAAGTGAGGTGAGAGTGACTGTCCTTGTCAGCAAAGCAGCATTTGTCCGAGTGTGACACCAAGGAACCTTAGTAAAATTGAAGTCAATGGGAATCAGGGAGAAAAGTTTCTATTGGTTGGAGTCATGCCTAGCCCAAAGCAAGATAGTTGTGCTTGTTGGAGGTTAATCATCTCAGCCTTAGGACATGGCTGCAGGTGTTCCTCACGGTAGTCTCCTAGGCCCAACCATCTTTAGCTACCTCAATGACCTTCTCTCCATCATTAAGTCAGAAGTGATGATGGTCGCTGATGATTGTACAGTGTCCAGTTCCATTCGCAACTCCTCAGGTAATGAAGAAGTCCATTCCCGCATGCAGCAGGACATGGACAACGTTTATGCCTGGGCCGATGAGGCAAGTAGCATTCATGCTACACAAGTGCCAGTCAATGACCATCTCTAATGAGAGAATCTAACCACCTCCCATTGACATTCAATGGCATTGCAATCACTGAATCCTGCAACATCAACATCCTGGAACAGTGGGTCGCCATTGACCAGAAACTTAACTGGACCAGACACATAAATACTGTGGCCACAACAGCAGGTCAAAGGTTGGGTATTCTGCGGCAAGTAACTCACCTTCTGACTCCCCAAGCCTTTCCGCCATCTACAAGGCGCAGGTCAGGAGTCTGATGGAATACTTTTCACTTGCTTGGATGAATGCCACCCCAACACCACTCAGGAAGCTCAACCATCTAGGACAAAACAGTACGTTTGATTGGCACCCCATCCACAACCTTAACATTCACTCTCTCCACCACCGACACAATGTGGTTGCAGTGTGTATCAGATGCACTGCACCAACTCATCAAGGCAGACTTAGAAATGAATTGCCTTTCCTTCATCATCAGTGGGTCATAATTCTAGAACTCCTTGCTTAACAGCACTTTGGAAATACTTTCATCACACGGACCGCAGCAGTTCAAGAAGGCAGCTCACCATCACCTTTTCAAGAGCAATTAGGGATGGGCAATAAATACTGGCCTTGCCAGCAATGCCAACATCCCATGAAAAAATAATTTAAAAAAATTAGAGTGGGTAAGTAATGGCCCAGTTTCTTCCAGGTGGGGTGGGTATGAAGGGGAGGTGGTTTGTTAAAAAAGAGACCTATGAACAATTTTGGAATTCAATGCATTTGATGGATGGGAAGCCAATGGAGGTTGGCAAGACTAGGATGCAGGTAGCAAAGTTTTCACAGTGTTGCGGTTTGTCGTGGTTGGAACTCATGAGATCTGAAAGGAGAGTGACAGAGTAATTGAGCCTAGAGGTGACCAAGGCGTTAAGGGTTTCAGAGGTGGTGGGTTTGGGTAGAAAGGGCAATACAGCAATAAATGGAAAGTGGACATGATATCATTGATGCACTATGTGCACAGCCTGCTGTGCTGCCTGCCCCTAAGGAATAGAGGCAAGTCTGTGTAGTGCTGTTGCATGAACAAATTTATCTCGCTAAGTTTCCAGGAGGCGGGTCTTACCGAGGTTAAATTGGTGAGTGCTGGAAGCAGGGGAGAAGCTAGAGTAATATGAGGTCAGAGGAGGGGTAATTGGAGTGGAGTCAGAGATGAGGAGGAGCAGCTGAGTAAATGATCTCTATTTTTGAATGGAAGGTAGATGTCAATGTTGGAGCTGAAGGTGGGGGAACAGAAGAAGACAGGTCAGACAACATGGTTAGTGTTCAGCAAAAGGTTTGTAGTTGTCTTAACCTTCCAGGGTAGTCGTAGTATATGGATTTGGCTGTGGATAGAATGGATGGTGCTGCTTAAGGTAGTTCGACCAGATATAACAATGAATGGGCATGCCAGTCATATGGTAAGTGTGCTCAAACTGGCAATCATTCAATTTTACAGAGGGAATTGTATCAGGGTGAACCAGGAGATGGACTTGGGCAACAGGGATTTAGAGGGTATCAACGGCAGAGGCAAGAGAGATTTTGGGCAGATGAACAGTTGCATCAGAATCATTGTTGTGTGGAAGTGTTCAAAGGACAGGAATTTGAGAGAGCATTTAGGATTTTTTTCTGCAGACAGTCGGTGATCACACAGGGGTTGGAAGTGGGCAGAGACATTTGGATTGCATGGCTCCACTGTGGTATAAATTGGCAGTAAATAAGTGCTTGTTGCTGGAGGGGACTGGGAGATTTTATTTGTTCTTGGAATGTGGGTGTCAGTTTAAAATGAGCTAGTAACTAATAAAATGGAACTATTTCATTTGATGCTTTCAGTCTCTTGGTGCTGGTAGAGAATTGCTACTTTTCTGGTTAAAAAAGGATTACTAGAGGACTGAGTCACATAATCTCTTAAATTGGAGAGGCTTGGTGATAAATTATATTCAAATGTGAATCAAAAACTGGTAAGCAGGGATTTTAGCTACAATGTAAATGCAAGAACAAGTTATAAACGTTTTAACATTCCAAGAATTAGTAGCCTTCGTATTGCTCTCTGTATCATCTGCGAAACCCTCATTGAGTCGGCGCGAGAGAAGAAATAGGGTCAGAGACCTATTATTTAGGATATGCACCTCTCATTACATTGTCCTTTACAGGTGGGTGGATATGGGCCTGCACCTGGAACAGTTGTAGGGTCAGGGCAGTGTTGATAACAAGATAGGAGTATACATTTCTGGGCTTCCCACCTCACTTTCCTGACATTGCATCTGAATACTCACCATTTTCAAGGATTCTCAAAGAAGGTAACAATGGATTTTGAACCTGTGGCCCCATCATGTCTGAAGGGCAAGGCAGCAAGACCAGGGAGGCTACAAAGGTACCTGCTCCCTTTCCCTTGAAGGCTTCCAACACATCTTAAACCATTTCAGACTGCTATTCTCCATCAACAGTACCCAGTGGATTCAATGCCAGGGGTTTTTCAGGCCTATTTCTGTTCTCACCATTGTTTCCAGGCACTAGGCTCTGTCAGCCAGAATGCTTGCTCATGGGGGTGTGACCAGGCCATGTTATTAATTTTGCCAATCAATTCCATGCATTGAGGTCTCAACAAGCAGAGAGCACTTAAGCTGCATTGTACATGGAAAGCCCCCAGACAAGGAAAGTAGAGGAATATTGAGACTAATATTTCTTTTTTAACCCTAACATTTTTAAACTGACTGAAAAGGATTATAATTTATACACTTCATTTTCAGATGAAGTGCCTGAATTCTCAATTCAACACATTCCTGGTGCATGAAATGCTATACTGGGAACGTTAAGGATGAAAGTTTGCTCTGTAACACATTCAGATTTACACACCTTCTATTTATTCAGGGAAGCATTTTTAGTAAGTGAGCATCCAGTCAACGTATGTAATCTTTTCTGTTCCCAGTTTGCTAAACTCTATACATCAGCTCGATCATTCTGTAGCAAATTACTTTATTTCATCATTTAAACTACATTCATGATTGCATGAATCTCTTTCATCCTCTGTTTCTGGATGCAAGATAATTTCCAAATCTTTCTTGATCCAATTTGATCCATGCTTCTACTTGTCTTACCCTACAGGGACCAGAAAATAGAAACTGAAATGAAAGAAGTACTACCTTGTAGTGCAGGGTACTAAGTATTTTTTGGCTGTTTTCACTACCACTCCCAAAGCAACTGATCAGAGTTGCAGTAGTAATGAGCAAGACTGGTCCAGCAGTGTTTGCTTACCTTTGAACTCCTCTATTTGCATCAAAGATTGTTTCTTGAAGAGAGTTTATTTATCTTGGTCAAGCCTGAGTTTCAAATAGGTCCTTGGAATGGAAATCCATCAATCCACTGTTCAATCATCTTCTTCCAGATGGTTTTGATGCACAAGATATTGTTTTCTCCCCACCTTTGCTTTCATAACATGTAGTTTAATCTCTCTATAAGTGAGCTAATAATAGAAGCTTTGACAGTGCCATATGTATGATAAAACTAAAATTACAATGAAAATGCACATTAATTGAAACTTCATTTTCAAGGTAAAATTACGTTATTGATTATAATCAAAATGTCTCTGTTACTGATGAATTCATCAATTTTTGTTTCAAAAGTTTTATACATCTTTTAGTGAAAGCACGAATGGCTGGATGAAGTGAACATTCTCACATTATTTGTGGTTATGACTTTTGTCGGTGAATAATGGCAGTTTTTATATAGATGAAATGACAGTACAGTACCTTTCAGAACAGCTGTAGATAAATAAAGTCACAATATTCCCTCTTCATCTGTATTTAAAAGGCCACAAAAATATCAAGCTGAGAGCCTGAGTTTGCATTCGGATGAATGCTATGTGTGCTGGACTGCACTATATATGAGAATTCCTAGTAAATCTTACCCGTATTATAAAAACAATAAGCAACTACCCTTTTTTAAGACTTGCATTTATATAATGCCTTTCATGATCTCAGGATGTTCCAAAGCCCTTTACAGCCAAGAAAGTACTTCTGAAGTGTAGGTACCGTTGTATTGTAGAAATCACAGCACCCATTGGGCGGAACTTAATGAGGACGCTGCCAGGACTGGTGGTGGGCATGGAGAGCGGCAGCAGTCCCATGCGTCAAGTGTGTAGCCATGCCACTGCGGTTATGGGTGGGCGGCCATTTAACAATTGGAGGTGGCAGTCCCCCCAATTACATGGCGGGGCGGCAGGCGAGATGGCGATCATGGCATCAGCCAACATCGGATCTGGTGCTGGTGCCCTTTTTAAAAGCTTGCCAGCCCTGCATTCACTCCTGTCTTACAGTCTACAGAAGGTCAGTTTGCTGTGAGGCATAGAAAGTCACAGTACTGTTTGCTGCAACAATCATTTCCCCTAGGAAGAGTGGAGAGGATGGAAGTGGTTAGATCAAGGGTGGCTCCACATATCAGTGAAGCCTCCCTGCTGATTCCCCTCCAGGCTGAACAGAAAGGCAGAATGTTCTCTTCCCCAGCGATGGCAAGAACAGCTCCTCCTGCCTGACCAAGCAAGCCTGGATGTAGATTGCAGAGGAGGTCAGTAGCCATGGGGTCACCTGATGCAACTGGGTGCAGTGCAGGAAGAGAGTCAATGAACTCCTGTGCTCAGCCAAGGTTCCAATGCTCTTTTTGGCATTTGGATGTTTCTACAGGTTGTGTGATATGATGAACGTGCCACTGCTAGCGTGAAGACAAAGAAGTTATAACATCATCATGACAGATGTATGGCTGCATCTGGGAAACACGCCACCCCCGTTCATAGCTTAGCCCCAGTAAATCCCATGACAGTGAGAGTCAGCATGAGATATATCAGATCTCCTAGTTGGTGTTGAGGGGTCCATAGTAGATGGTGGAATAGGATATGGTGGCATAGTGATAATGTCACTAAACTAGTAATCCAGCAGGTCTAGGCTAATGCCCTGGGGACATGGGTTCAAATCCCACCATGGCAGCTGGTGGAATTTAAATTTGATTAATTAATTTTTAAAAATCTGGAATTGAAAGCTAATCTCAGTAATGCTGCTATAAAACTATCTGGTTCACTAATGAACTTTAGGGAAGGAAATCTGCCATCCTTGCCTGGTCTGGCCTACATGTGACTCCAGACCCACAGCAACGTGGTTGACTCTTAACTGCCCTCTGAAATGGCCCAGCAAGCCATTCAGTTGTCAAGGGCAATTAGGACAACAAATGCTGGCCTTGCCAGTGATGCCCACATCCCATGAAAGAATAAAAAAATGTAGTCATGGTGAAATGTATGCCAATTTATGATTTCACCATCCTTCTTCTTGCAGGAGGGAGGTGGCCAGGACTGGTGGAGGTGTCTTTCACATACATAATCTCAGCCAGGCCAAGGAAGAGGCCTTAGAACTAGCAGGGAGCCAAGGCGTATGTGCTATATCTGATAGGGAGACTGGAGACCCTGCACAAGAATGATTATTGCCATTTATCAAAAAATTCATGAATGAGGAAGAGCCACATCAGATATGTTTGCCATAACGGAATATGTGCAGCCTAACCCACCCATGTTTTTGTTCTATCATTTAGGTTGGCATTCGCAGGTGACTGCAGCCCCAGAGGGACACCTGTTAACCTCTGAGGAGGAGGACCACTCAGAGGATGCACCATCCCATGATTCTCCTGCACGGGTGCAGATACTTTCACCTTGGTGTGCAATCGATTGGCATTACAATCAGGATCACTAACTAGTAATAGCACTGCATGCATGCCTGAGCAGCTGGCTGAAGCTGGGATAGCTGAGGCCTCCATCGATCGGAGGACTGTGGGTGGCCAGGCCCATGCTAAGCCCCAGACTGATGACAAGCTTCTGTTGTCGACAGCACAGGGCATGCTGGAGTTGAAGGGAGAGGTAAGGCAACATCTGGCAGGGATGTTGGAGGCAATGCACAGCCTTGAGCGGATGATGGAGAAGTCCATCCATGCCATGACTGCTGCCATGTCCCAGGCAATCGAGCACATGGCTTCCTCTATTGAGAGGTTGGCAACCCTCTTGGAGAGCCATATTCCACAGATGTGCCAGGACCTGCATACCTTGGCCATAAGCTCAAATCAGTAGTGGCAAGGCTAGAGAAGAACTAGGAGCTCCTAGTCCTTCTCTGGTGAGCAGGGAGTTTCCAGTGAGCCTTGAAAGGCAGGAGAGGCTGCGCTACACATCTGGGGGATCCCCTCATGGTGCTTCAAGTGTGGATACTGGACCCTCTGTCCCTCCGCCAGCTCCAACAGCTGCACGGCCTGAGGAGAGTCCTGCACCAGTGCAGGAAACCCTTAAGCAACCAGGACCTTCCAGGCCTCATGTACCCAGAGGTCGGCCGCTGAAGTCATCTCAAACCAAGGGGCATCCTGATCAGCAGCCTGCCTCCAGCACGGATGCTAGTGCAGGGGTCACACCGCATTTGAGAGCTCGCAAGCGCATTAAGAAAAGCACCTAGCCACACATGAGTATTCACGGGTGACACAAATATGTTATTTGGAATATAATTAAATGCTCTTTTGTGCCAATCATTAGCCATCATTGTGGGAAAAACATGTTCCAACATGCCTAAATTGTGAGCTTCTGAATTCCACCCAACCCCTTTGTACAGTGCCGGCAGGGTTGGCTGCCCTTTAAAAATGGCACCACATCTGCACACAGGCAGCTGAGGCCATTGCTGGTGACGGACAGCCCGTTCCCCCAGCACATGATTGAGGGACACGGGCCACCCTGGCTATTTAAATGAGCTGCTGCGTGGGCGTGTGTGGCCCATGTGTGCAGGCCGCCATTTTTTGAGCTCGCCGCTGATCTCCAGCCCAGAGTGTTTCCAGTTGTGTGGAAAAGCAAAGCTAGAGGCTATCGATATAAGATAGTTACCAAGTATAAATAGGGAATTCAGAAGAAACTTCTTTACTCAAAGAATAATAAGAATGTGGAACTCAGAATAGTTGAGGCAAATAATATAGATGCATTTAAGGACAAGCTAGATAAGTATATGAGGGAGAAGAGAATAGAAGGTTATGCTGATAGAGTTAGATGAGGAAGAATGGAAGGAGGCCCGAGTGGAACATAAACGCCAGTATAGACTGGTTGGGTGAAAAAGCCTGTTTCTGTGCTGTATGTTCTCAGTAATTCTATATAAATAGAGTTATTTATTAATAGTGAAAATAACAAAAGTCTGAAAGAAACTCAATGGTTGTTTAATATAACTAGTGCCTTCACTAAGATGAGCAGTCCCCGTTTCTACTGATAGCGCAAGCTGCAGGGCTGTGTTCAGTTGCGCTCTCACATTTAGTAACTGATTTTATGTTCTAGTTTATAAGTCTTCAATCAATAAATTACAGACATGTTCCAGCAAATAGAAAATTGAAAGTTGAAAGATAGTTGAGAAATTATGGAAGGTTATTTTTCCAAATGAAAGGAATACATTTTTGATGGTATAATTTAAAAAGTATGTTACTTCAGTTATGTTATTTTATTTGTGTAATTATTAAACTAACTTTTCCGAATAAAGTAATTATCTTGATTGTTTTTATTGGTTGACAGCTAATTTAATATTTATCTAGGACTACAATAAAGGAGTAAGATTTTAACTCATTCAAAACCCATCCACTAACACAGTTAAAATATCTCTTGATTCTAGTTAATGATGGCATTAACTGTGGCTTTTTTCAATATGTCTTCTTTTACAACATGAAGATTCAAAGTAATTGAATCATATTTTTAGATTTCTCATTGAAGAGAATTTCTCTAGGTTCCATTCTGACCATAAAATTGAGATTTTTTGTCATGACTTTCACTTTTGTTGTAAAATTTGTTGAGCAGTAATAATTTGAAATGGTGACTGTAATCCTATATATAGAGCAGAGCTTCTGAATAAAATATTCTTTTACTACTATTGCGCTAGTTGGAATAGGAAATCGCTTTTAAAAATCAAATTGCTACCAAAAAATTAAATTAACCTCTATTTACTTCTTTTTTAACAGTAGCTTTACATAAACAATAAACAAGGGTATCGTATTGATTCCCAGAGATAATGGCTGTGTAGCCTCAAATGTTAATCATTTCTGCTTCACTTCTCCAAAGTCTGGTCCTCCAATGACTGATCAATCTAAAATTAAAACACAATCAATTGAGTAGACAGGTAACCCCTCAAAGAATGTTTAAAAAAATCTAAATTCTTTGTAATCATAGGTCAAACTTATTAAATAGATATGAAATGTAACAGAAGAAAGTAGATCTAAAGACCTCAAACCAAGGAATCCAATCATACGCCTTTCATTTGAATCTGCAACAGATAATTTGCTTTATATAATTTAGAGGTCAATTTTCCCTCCCGTTTTCCAAATTTCCCGTTTGTCTGGCAGTTCAGATCCCAGACAAGCCCCCAATTGGTTACGGCCACCTGGTGAGGGTGGTTTGCACTGTTCAACTCCCACCTGACTGCAGCAAGTATTTTTTGGTTATGAGGGTATAACCCTAACTTGTTTTATTTGTCAAATGAACAGCTGCCTTGTGGGCGTCTCGGGAGAGACCACGGCTAAGGGAGTAAACCCTAACAGAAAATCCGGAGTGGAACCCCGTAGGCGGTCATGTGTCACCTTTGGCATGTTTCCGGCAGTTCCTGCAGCCATACCGGTGCCAAACGTCGTGCTCTGCACTCCTTTGGACCCCACCAGAAAGGCCGAGAGGGGGGTTTTGACGCTTGGGCAACTCTCAACCTCCATACATTCGCCCAGGCATGCGCCATGGAGAGGTCACTCCATAGTTGCCTCACAGCGACTGACACCACTGACCACCTCTAGGCGCTTACCCATTGTCTCTCGAGACAAGGAGGCCAAAGAAAGAAAGAAAGAAATGTATATCATAGTTCATAACAACTAGAGAATAGAAGATATTGCACTGATAGCGATTCATTAAACATGGATGACCTTTCCATTAACAATATCTTCTTGCACCATGATTTGCATACACTTAGGTTTTTTGCTAAATTTAGCCAAGAGTAAAATATAGCCATTGTAATTTCTCAGTTGTAAAACTGAATTAAATTATTGTGCCTTTGAATGGATTTCCCATATGGATTAACGTTGTGGATTTAAAAGTGAAGCGAGTGCTAAACTACTCAACTCCCCCCTCCCCCCCACTGAGGCCCAGGCAATTATAACTTCTAGGCCTCATCTGCATGCTCCACAGTCAGCCGCCCACCAAAATTGAGCAGGGAGCGGCAACTGGCCAGAGGGTGTGAGCAGAATGAATTACTCATGCTCCTCCTCATCCCACAAGTTAGAAAAGTTTTTTAAAACTTACTTTTTTGGGCCTCTTCTGGCCCAGGTTCATCTTCCTGATATCTTGAGCCACAATTACTCCTCCACTTACAGTTGCAAACCCTCCAGGATTAGCTTGGTGTCCCCAGGAATTAAAGATTAATCTCCAGGACACTGCTGTGATAAACCCTGGGGAAAAATCATCAGGGCATTAAAAAAGTGTGATTTTCATTTTATTTGAACATTTCTGTTTATTAGTTATAAAAATATTGGAGATGGGAAAAAAGGCTGTTTGACTGACAGCCCGGAACCATTGAATCGGGTAATGAAGAGTTTTTTCACTTTCCAATGGGCATGGAAAGGCAGTGTGCCATAAGGACAGATCTGTTGGATGACCAATGGTAGGAGTGTGGAGGTGGGGCAGTTGGAAGCAGGAAGTCATGTGATGAAACCTCCAGGAATATATTCAACCAGAGTTGGCAAGTCTATCTCCGCTCAGGACACGAGGTAAAACTGTAGTTGAGGCATGATGATGTCATTAGACCTCAATGTGCATACTTAAGTAAGGACCTCACTGGTTTGAGTTGGGTGTACTTGCTTCTTGCTCAGAAGGACCTGTTAAAATTCAAAACAGCTGGATTGGACTGGGATGTCGGCAGGCAAGGCAACCAGCTGATTTTAAGCCCACTTGCCTGATTTCTGCCAGGCAGGGAGGTTAAATTCACCCCATATAGTTACAGAGCTGGATATTAAGTTATAAATAATAAATATTTTTTAACTAATAATGTACTCTACCAGCAAGACAAGTTTATGTTGAACAGGCACTTATGTATGCATTGAACGGAGATCTTATTTTTGAGCATTCATACTTTCTGATTTCTCCTAACTCCCCCACCTGCTTCAGTGACTTTTACTGTGAGTGCGAG